>NC_051318.1:76791450-77416450 GCF_015220235.1 Choloepus didactylus
AACTTTGTTTTAAAATTATATTACTAAAATTTGAAACAAAAGTTCAAATTTTGAGTATGAGGTTTACCAATTAACAATAATGAGAAGAATGTTGAATTCGGCAACCCTTTCTAAATGAGAAGAAAAGAAATTGTGTTTACTTCTGAGAGATGGGGAGAAAGCAAGGGAAAGAGTCAAAGACAGGAGGAAATACGGAAGAGTCAGCAAGATGGCAAAATCCTAGGAATCTCCTGGGATAAAGCATTAATGATAATATCTCCTCAGTAGGATGTCTTTATTCTTCTCTCTAATTCACAATGAGCTTTAGTATTAATTTTATACTTATCTCCTTTTCCTCAGCTCCCTCTCACTTTGTAAACTATAAATTTGACCTTCGGTCCTTTTCCACATACATAGGTCTCATTGAATTCAGTAATGGCTACATGGACTTATGATGCGTCATCCAAATCAGGGCCCTCTTGGAAGCAGAAGAGGAATGATTCATAATAATGCCAGGGGAATAAGCATAAACTAGGATTTTCCCAGTCGAACATGAATGCTTGGTCATTCTTCATGGGAATTTTTCACTCGTCCCATCATGTTATATCAAAGCAGCATTTAACACTGATGAAAACTCCCTTCTTGAAACCCTCTTTGCCCAAAGTTCTGTGATGCACTTCTCCCTTATGTTTCTTTCCACTATGGCCACTAGATTTCAGTCATCTTTATAGGCTTAGCTGTCACTTGGTCAGTTATATTAGGTCCCCAAGTGTAGTTTTAGGTAGATATCTCTTCCTATTCCATGCCCCGAATCTTTTAATTCTGTTGGTAAAAAATGGTCATGTGGCTCCCCTTAAATTCCAGGGACTGTGATTGTGGTCTAGCACTGTGCTAAGATTGTACACAACCTTAATTTTTATTATCCATTGATGTACAATTTTGCATGTTAGAGATAGTAACTTTTATTGCCATGTACACTGTAAGTTAAAGAAGAAAAACACTTGCCACTTAGAAAGAAAAGAAATTTCATTTTGCTCTTAAGATTTTCTATAACTAAAAATTAGCATTTCCTAAATAATTGTGGCTGTAGGAAGATATATAGCACAGAATAAAGAAAACAAATATATATGTTCACTAGCTGGTCATCATAAATTATAGCTGATACATAAACTACATTGATAAATAAATCAAGCAGAGATAAACAGGTTGAATAAGAATAAATCAAATGTAGGGAAGTCTATGTCCATCACGTGTCATATGGTGACCCTATGGTTACTAAATTCCTAAAAAGCAAAAAGGAATTGTGCAGGAACCAATTTATATTTTTACTTTAATATAAATTACAACCTTCCTCTCTTCTTTGTCTTGCAGAAGCTCCTTTCCATATTTGTCTTGGATGCTGCCCTGATTAATGAATCATTAATTGCTCAAATAAATTTGCATAAATAATGTATAATATTTTATTTTAACAGTAAAGACATCAGAAATGGGATGCAAAGGAGAATCCTGAGAGCTCATCAAGGCAGAAAGAAGACCAGACAAAAAGTTACCTGCTAAGCCTTTTGTCTTCTCCACCTGCCCTTGGCACCCAGAGGTTAACAGCTGTTTCTTTCTGTGAGAACTCTGCAAATTGTGTTGAGTTCTCTGGCTTTACATGAACAGAATAAGTCTGGGAATTGGACTAAGGGTTCAGTTAGAGGCTGGATAAAACAAGTCTGTGTTCAAATCATAAGATTTAGATCCCAAGTATAAGATGGATTCTTCTTTTTCAAAAAATTCACAATCTGGGGCTCCCCCACTGATGCCAACTGGGCACATGTTTAAAAACTATGGATCTTGTACTTGTCTATTTTTACAAAAATGGTCAGACTTTGTTAAGTATAATTTACAATTGCAGTGGCACCAATGGGGTAGTTTTAGTTTAGATAAAATAGTTTTCCTCAGAGGAAATTTGGAAAAAAGTGACCCCTTATCACTCAAAAGTAATGAGATGCATATTTTGATTGATATTGAGAGGCATCAAAAAGAATTAGTGATTCAAAAATAGCCAATAAAAGTAACTTAAGATATAAGAAGTCCATGAGAACTGTAGACAAATTAACTTGACTCCAACGGTACTTCAGCCCCTTTCTCTTTATCCTCTTTTGCCTAATTACTCTGAATGCATTAACCCTCTTTTTCATTTACGCTTTTACTTGAAATATGGGGAAGAAAAGGCCAAAAACAGATAAAAAGGGAAAGAATTCCAAACCATTCCTTTTGTTCTCCCAGCTTCCCTTTCCCCAGCCTTTCCCCATAGCTGCCCTAACTGGTTCCTCTTTACCCCCTAAGAGAAAATGATCTACTCCAGGCTCCTTTAAAGACTAAGCCTTCTACTGAAACTGACATGGACAGAAATTAAACCTTGGACCTGAACTAAGAGCTATTTAATTAAAGATTTCCTCAAACAAGACCAGCAAATATTCACAGAAGAATTTAGATTTCTTTGGGGAGCATATGATCCCTGTTTATCTGACCAATAACACCTGTACATATGTTGGTCTGAAGCTCAGAGTCTAAATTGCGGAAGATAAAAGCTTAATGGACTGGCCTGGAAAGGGTCCTATGGGATTCCTCTTTCCATTATAAAGCTGAGTGTCAAATAGGCCCAAGAAATAGGTCAGAGCTTCCATAAGAGTACATCATCAGGGCAAAGAAAATCTAAAACGTCTTCTCAATAAATTTCCATGGAAAACTTTAAGTCCTCATATTAAACAACTAACCTCAACTTGTCCCATCTTCCAAGAAACATTCTGATAAAAACATGAGATGGACAAGGACAAAAAACATGCTGTTTTATACAAACCAGTGAATTCGGTTTCTTTGTTTTCCAAGTTTCTGTGTTTTGATGCCTGATTTATGGCTGTAAAATTTTATATTGAGGCTATAAGCTCTCTATTTGTGTCTGTCTGTTTGTATGGTGTATAATTTTTTTTTTCTATCTCCAGATGTCATTACCAAGTTAACTTATAAAACTCCTTAAAAGAATTCTAGAACTCCATTCAAATTGGCATAACGATAAATAAGTGCTAATATATAAGTTAATTCTCCTAATATCTCAGAAATTAAGGAAACTGATTTTTTAATATTTCCATTTAAAAAAATTCAAGTTCACATAATTAGGTAAATCTCTGGCAAACAGACCTAGTTTAATATTGTTAGTTAAACGAAAACAGCTATGTCTTCTGAGTTAACAATGTTAAGTACAATACAAGCATACTGTCATATTTTACCTGGGTATGTTCTTCCTTAAATGTATACAGCTTTGCTGATCAAATAGGCTTGCATTATGCCTAATAAGTTGGTGAAAAGTGTAAATTTGTGTTTAACCAAATTGAATTGTTATTCTGATAAGCTGTATTTCAAGAGTAATTGTGTTTTATAGGATGGCATCTTGAAGACCGTTTCCAAGATCTTTTTGGTAGCTTATAAATATGTAAGATGTACAAGATGTATTTTTGTTAAGGAGAAAGAGAGTGGATTTATCCTAAGGTAAGTTGACTGGTTGTTACAGAATGAGAGATGAGAATGTGTAAGACAAAACCTGAATGCATATAGAAAGTTACAGAAGGTTTGTGGAAAAAGAATTTTATTTGGCGTGGTTAAGATTGGCTAAGGTAGGTTTATAAGATTTTTAAGAGTTTTCTTCTTAGGCAATATCTTCATGCAAAATTAGAATTTGGTTTTCTCTGTTTAAAATGAAAATAATTTTCTTGAACGATTGGTTTTAGTACAAGGCTGTAAAAAGTTTTTTGTTTTTTTTTTTAACCATCAAAATAGTCCACCTGGAAGGAGAATGTTCTGTGTATCTTTTCAGAATAATCTCCTGTGCTTTATATAGACCTTATCATCCTTTGTTGTTTTAGAGAACAAGCCTTTTCACTTTTGAAAGAACTATGTTTTGCATTTTTTTTAATCATGTTAATTCCTCTATTTACTTTTTAAATCTTTTATTGCGACTTTGGTTTTATAGAGCACCAAATATTGTTTCACAATGACCCATGATCCTATTTAACACAATGTTCAAACCTGACAACTTTTTGACATTTCTCCTTCCCAAAATCAAATCCTAAATGATGTCTTCTTAATTTCAAACTGTCTTTGAGATTTTCCAGAGGGCCTCTGGAAAAATCACAAAGGATTTGGTCTCTCACCTTGTAAAAATCAGTGCTAAAAGTAGGTTTATTTGATATGTTATGGTTGCATGGGAAGCATTGTCAAATCAAAAAGGATTTTTTTTAACCTTCTCCTTGTCAAATTTGTATGGGTAAAATGTTAACATAAACATTTCAGAAATTATGTGACGTTCCTAGAGATTTGTCGATGTCCTCACTGTCCATGAAATGTCCTAGTAATGATCTGCTTGATGTTGGACAACAGTAAAGTATTATTGGTCATGATTTCAGTTATCCTTTAAATAAATGTTTAATGAGCTATCCTCAGAACTTTCACTTTTGCAAAACAGTAATAAATTAACTGTGTCCTTTTTATGTCTTTTGTCATCTACAGATAGTTTTTATTCTGATGCTTCCCTGTAAACACTTGCAAGCTGCTGCAGGTCAGACTGCTTCGTTTTCAACAAAAAGGACTTTCTGAGACCCATGGAAAGGACTATGGCATGTCCTCTGGGAGACAGGTTTCTAATGACATTGCTTAAATAACTGAGACCACACCGCTGGACTGAGTCAAGATCTCCCAAAGACTAATGAAGAAGCCAGTGGTTTCATGAGATTGTTAACACAAGATCAAGCAGAACAAGCATTCATTATCTAAGACTAAATGAATGGATAAAGAATGATTATAGTTTTGCTTGGAATATTACTCATATTTTAATGTTTCATTTTCTAGATACAAGGAATCCCTTACTTTTTCCCCTTAAGCTATCCAGAAAGAGAGAATGAACTAATGATATTTTTAAATTAAAACTTTCAAAATTGGTCAAATCAACAGGATTTTCTTAGCTTAAGTTACTGCCATTCACTTTAATGACCATATGAAACACATTTTTTTTAAATTAGAAAAGTTGTGAGTTTACAAAACAATCATGCATAAAATACAGGTTTCTCATATACCACCCTACCACCAATACCTTGCATTGTTATGGAACATTTGTAGCTATTAATGATAGCATCTTTTTTTTTAAATAATTGTACTATTTTTTAACAGTAGTTAACTTTGTTACAGTTGATGAAAGATTATTAAAGTAGTTCTATCTGTCCTCCATTTTTTCCATTAGAGGTATTTTCCTATATATCACCCTATTATACCATGATGTATTAGTATCATATATTTATTATAATTCATGAAAGAACATTCTTATACTTGCATATTAACAATAGTCCATTATCTACAACAGGGTTTACCATGTTGTACAGCCCTATGTTTTCTTTTAATTTTTATTCTAGTAATATATATAACCTAAAGTTTCCCCTTTTAACCACATTGACCTATATATTTCAGTGTTGTTGATTACGATACTCATAATAATGTGCTACCATCACCACCATCCACCTCTGACTCTTTGCTATCAGTCTAAATAGAAATTCTGTACAAGTTAAGCATCAACTCCCCGTTCTCTAACCCCAGTCTATCTCCTGGTAACCTGTATTCTAGATCCTAGCTCTATGAGTTTGCTTATAATTCTTAACAGTAAGATCATGCAGTATTTGTCTTTTTGCGTCTGCCTTATTTCACTCAACATAATGTCCTCATCCATGTTGTCGCATGCATCACGACTGCATTCCTTCCTACAGCCAAATAACACTTAATTGCATGTATATACCACACGGCAAAATACTTAAAAATTGAATCCAACACGCATTAAAAGACTTATACAGCATGATGGCTATGAGGCCAACCTCATCATTACTACAGATCTCTACAAAAATATGGGGGAAAAAATCTAAGTGGTGATCAAGATAGACCAACAATTGATTAAGGTCTCTGTTGAGAGTATGATCAAAAGGGGGAAACTGATAAATTAGCAGAGATCAAGAGAATAAATCAAATGTAGAGAAGTCCTATGTCCACTAGGTGTCAGACCTAACCCTAAGGTCACCAATTTCCTAAAAAGAGAAAAGGATTTTTTACAGTCACCAATCCAATGTTTTTTACTTTGTTTCTACATTCAGTAACCAATCAAATATTTTTACTTTCAGTATCCACTGCATTCACCTATATAATGTTCTTTTCTTCGTCTGGCGGGAGCTCCTTTCTATGTGTTGTTTGGATGCTGCCCTAATTCAAGATTCAGTAACTACTCAAATAAGCTCTTGTAAATAACATCTCCTCTTATTTATTTATTTTATTTCATTTTATATTATTTTATTTTATTTTATTTTATTTTATTTTATTTTATTTTATTTTTGATGTTAATGCAAAGCTTATAGCAGAACCCTGGGACTTAAATTTGGCTCAAACGTGTCCATAGTCTCTGAAATCCATTTTTTAAACAAAATATGGAATGGAATTTGCAGACTGGTAATTTTGCAGGATTCAGTTGTCAGTTGTTGTTTAAAATACAGAGAAGAGACTGAAACTAGATCAAATGAGCTTTTATTGTCCGTCTGTGTGCAGGCAGGCTGAAGCCTAAGATGGCCACAGCCTCAGGAAAGGGGAGCAGTAAGGATTATCCAGGATGGTCGGCGGGAAGTTCTTTGTCCAGGGACAGGGAGGCTGGCAGGTCTAGGTTTGGCAGTTTCTCAGTGGCTATTTGGGTAAGGGTGGGCAGCTGGGAAGTTTCCATTGGCTTGTTTGAGAACTGGGGCTTGGGAGTGGGAAAGTTTAAAATTTTAAACATTATTGCAAACTTGGGAATTCCTAAGAGGGAGTTTGGTGGATCAACCCCCTTTGCAGAATCTCTAAGGGCTGGGGTGGGGTGAAGGCCCAAGGTCTAAACCTAACACTCACAAAAAGAAGCAGAATGTCTTCAGCTGTGATAAGATTTATAGAAAATATACAAAATGCAATTGAAAAAGTTTCTACTGATTTAGGAAACAAAAAAGAATAACCAAGTTAAATCTGAAAAATAATTGTGCTATTCGTTGGAGATTTATCCTGCAACTCCTTAAATAATCCCTGTGCCTGAGATTTATTTGGAAGGGAGACCAGAATATAGTCATAATGGCCGTTCATGGGGAACAGGAGAGAACACCATACAGAAGACGAAATCTTAATTCAAGAAGAGTGGAGTTGATAAGACCATAACACAGTTCTTAGAGGCTGATTCCCAAGTGACCCTCAAAAAAAGCATTAAGCAGAAACCCCACTTGGAAGTAAAAGGTTATATGGGACATCAAGTTGGGAATTAAACTAAAGAATTGCCTACCTATGTGGGAAACCCAACCACAAACAAGATAATTAAAACTAACTGGCAAATGGCCTCCTTCATCCTGTACCCTCCATTTAACTCCCTACTAGTATCCTCTTCCTTTTCACCTTAGCCAGCAGTAGTTCCCTCTCCCCCATCAATGTATCTTACCAAACACGGTGAGATTCTCAACACATTTCTAACATTTGAGAGATGTCATAATTGGGGTAGTCAATTGGATAGAAGATTTCACTGATGATTAATTTATGATAGGATTGCCTCACTTCGATTTTCTGAGCATTAAAAATGGGAAAATGTTTCCAAAGAGTACTAATGCCATCAACAAAGTAATGGATGGACCTTTGCTTTCACTGAGGTCACTTATTTTAACTTAAGCATCTTAAAAATAATACACTACATGTATAACAGTAGTTTAGAAGAACAGAAACAGCATAGATTAAAACTGTTTTTACCAAGGAGCAAGGGAATGAATCAAGCACAATTTATTAATTTTTAAAAGCTAAAAAAAAAAGCACTTACCCAGATGTTTTCCAAAAATCTGCATTCAAGTCTCTGATATTCAGCCACCCTTCCCCCCAGCCTATATAACCTAAAGAAAAATTGCCATAGGTACCAACATATTTGAGTGAACTCTTTGCCATCTGTCATCAGGTAGCTGCAGTTCTCTGTAAGTTCTCCCAATAAACGATTAAGGACTGATCACCCAGTATTTAGTGCCTTTTTCTTCAGAATCTCAAAAGGCCCCACTGTGGGTCAGTTTGAGGCAATCCCAACTGGGTCTTCCCCTGTTTCTCCTTTGTGGGTGAGTCTTACTGCTGTTTCAGTGGGATGCAAGAAATGGAAGATATATCAAAAAATTCAGTATATTGTTTGGATATTTTCAAATGTGATGAACCTCTAATAAAGAGCAAACAATTAATAATCACACACACAAAAATTGTTAATGTGTTCTTTGTGAATGAAAACATAGTACTGGTTTGGTACCATTATTAGATCAAGAAGATACAATAATACATTTAATTAGAAAATTAAAGACAAGAGAAAACCAATATAGATATGCATATTAAACTGTATTACCAGCACATCTATAAGTTAACTTGAATTTTACTGTGCATGTTAAAATGAAGCTGTACTACTGTGAAAAAATAAAGGGAAACATTCATATAAAATAAATTCATGAGTTGCTGGAAAGAACTAAAGTCCTCCTGACATTCTTTGTTATGAATATTCTAAGTATCACCAAAGTTAGACATTGTAAAGGTAAATACTCATATCATTTACTACTTGATTTTTTTTTAAAGTTTCCTGATTTATTCAACTATTGAACTAATGCTACACTGTAATATTCTTATGAATTTTGCTGCTATGAATAATGCTCTGATAACTGCAACTATCCTTGGGTGTGGGCGTGATGTTCTGACCTCATTAGACTAGATTTTCTAAAGTTATTTTTTAAAATAAGAGAAAGTTCCTGTTTAATTACATTTTTATGACATTGAATAATAATATTAAACACTATAATTTTTGTTAATGTGATAAATAAATAAAGGAATCTTAATTTTTAAATTTGCATTTCTCCATTTCTGAAACTAAAACTTATTCATTTATTTAATGTCCCATGAGTTTCTTCTTTGGATAGTCTTTTACTCAATTTTTCCACAATCTTAATTTTTTTTATTGCCTTTGTTATACTAAAGGAAGCATAATGCAATGTTTCTGTTAATTATAGTCTCTAGTTTGCATTGTTTGTATTTTCCCCCCAACCCACCCTATTTTTAACACCTTGCAATGTTGACATTTATTTGTTCTACCTCATGTAAAAACATATTTGTACCTTTTATTACAATGGTTGAGCACCCTAGGTTTCCCTGAGTTACACAGTCCCAGTCTTTATCGTTCGTCTTTTGTTCTGGTGTCCCACATGGGCCCAGCCTTCCTCTTTCAACCATACTCACACAGTCATCTTTGTTCAGTGTGCTTACATTGCTGTGCTACTATCTCCCAAAATTGTTTTCCAGACCTCTCACTCCTGTCTTTTCCTTTCTGTCTGCAGTGCTTCCTTAGTGTTTCCTGTAGAGCAGGTGGCTTGTTCACAAACTCTGTCATTGTCTGTTTGTCTGACAATATTTTAAGCTCTCCCTCATATTTGAAGGACAGTTTTGCCAGATATAAGATTCTTGGTTGGTGGTTTTTCTCTTTCAGTATCTTAAATATATCACCCCACTTCCTTCTTGCCTCCATGGTTTCTATTGAGAAATCCACACATATTCTTATCAAGCTTCCTTTGCATGATAGATCGCTTTTTTCTTGCTGCTTTCAGGATTCTGTTTCTACCTTTGACATTTGATAATCTGATTATTAAGTGTTTGGTGTAGGCCTATTCAGATATATTCTGTCTTGGGTATGCTGCACTTCATGGATCCATAATTTTGTCTTTCAAAAGAAATGGGAAATTTTCATTTATTATTTCCTCTATTATTGCTTCTGCTCCTTTTCCCTTCTTTTCTCCTCCTGGGACACCAATGAGACGTACATTCCTGCATTTCATTTTGTCCTTAAGTTTCCAGAGATGTTGCTCATATTTTTCTATTCTTTTCTCTATCTGTTCTTTTGTGTGTAGGCTTTCAGGTGTTTTATTCTCCAGTTCCTGAGTGGTTTCTTCTGCCTCTTGAGATCTGCTATTGTATGTTTCCATTGTGTCTTTCATCTCTTGTGTTGTACCATTCATTTCCATAGATTCTACCAGTCGTTTTTTCAAACTTTCAATTTCCATCTTACGTACACCTATGTTTTCATTACACTCTTCATCTCTTTTGCCATATCTTCCCCAAACTTTTTGAATTGATTTAGCATTAGTTGTTTAAATTCCTGTATCTCAGTTGAAGTGTACATTTGTTCCTTTGACTGGGCCATAACTTTGTTTTTCTTAGTGTAGGTTGTAGTTTTCTGTTTTCTAGGCATCTGGTTTCCTTGGCTACCCAAATCAGGTTTTCCCAGACCAGAATAGGCTCAGATCTTGGAAGGAGGGAATAGTATCCCCGGTTTCCCTGAGGGTATCTTAGAAGATTGGTGCACCTTGTGAGGCCTCAAGTCACTGTGCTTTTCTGCCCAGCATGTGGCACCTGTCGGCCTGTAGCTCCTGACTGGTTTAAGGAGGTGTGGCCCATGGCTTTTCTACTGCAGGCTCTGGGGTCTGGTTATGAATAGAAAGTGGGTAGCAAAGCTGGGCCCTGCCTCTTTCTTCTTAGGGAAGATACCCCTGGAGCGAGAGGTCATTAGCATTTGAATAGTCTTTCTGCCTGTGCTATCTCCACTCTTGTCTGGGTCAGAGAGCTGGGAACTGAAAATGACTGAGGCTTTCTCCACTGAGCCAAAAAAGGGACAGAAAGCCCCCTTCAGGGCTAGTCCACGGCCACCCTCTGGCTCTCCAAGGTCAGTCATCACCGAAAGCCTCTGTCTGCTTGTTGGGTATTCATAGCTTGTATCGAGCAGTCCACATTTGTGGATTAAACCCCAGTTGCAGCTCAGCTGAGCTATATTCACTTGCTGGGAGAGCACTGCTCTTTAGCACCACAACGTTTTGCAGTTTGGGCCATGGGGGGAGGGGGCTTCCAGTTTGGATCTGCAGTTTTTACTTACAGATTTTATGCTGTGATCTCAGGCATTCCTCCCAATTTAGGCTGTTGTATGATGAGTGGACAGTCATGTTTGTCCCCCTGCAGTTATTCCAGATTATTTAGTAGTTGTTTCTGGTTGTTTATTAGTTGTTCTAGGGGTACAAACTAGCTTCCATTCCTCTCTATGCCACCATCTTCTTCCATCTCTCTCCTCTGTGCCACAATCTTAACGTTTTATTTTCAATTTTCATAAAATTTGCCATGTTACAAATAGTAACTTATATTGACATATGATAATAACTTATACTGACATGTAAAAATAACCATGATTTATAAAGAAATTTTTACCCATCACATTTTCTAAGACTTAATGAAATTAACATTTCTTAATTGATTGTGGAGGTGGAAGGCATGAAAATGTTTTTATTATACCATCAATTTATTTAACATTTTGTAATGTGATTCAGAGTTTAAAATACACATAACTTTTTGGACCTAAAATTCCTCCACAGATAAATTTTACAATGGAAAATTTTGAATGAAAAGTACTAGACTGATTTCATTAGATTGTAAGTAGCAGTGTTGTATAAACCTACAAATAGTGATAAAATAACCACATTTTTCAAAATAACCACATTTTTCAAAATAGAAGAGAGTTTAAATTAATCTTGGTATGTCCATGCCAAAAAATAAAAAAAGATGCCCATGACCTATTAAAAATTAAGTAGATTTATATTTACAGAAAGATGTGTGTTAACTACTAAATGACTATCAAATTGAAATGTAAACTATTATAGGATATAATTTTATATTATTTATGTAGAATAATATCTGAAAACATGTTCCACAAACTTTCCTTAGTGGTTGACTATTGAAGAGCTATCATAAAATAGTTTGTTTTTATATGTAAATTTTGCATTGCTTTTTAAAATAAAAAAATGTTACTTTGTAATAAAATATCTAGTATATGTAAATGTTGAAAATAATTTATCATAGACATCTCTGAAGTCACTTTCAACCATAGCACTATAATGTTTTAGGTGGTAGAAGATGAGTTAGGGAATAAAAACAAAAAAAATTGGAAGACATATCTGGTGTTGTGGCCAAGTGTTGAATATAATCAAACTGTAGGTCTTTAAAAGGAAAGATTACAAGTGAAAGTCATTGAGGAAAACAAAAGCTTTTTGAGCATTAGACCAAACCTTTATTCTTGTGATAGCTAAAACTTCATTTTATAATGAGGTCATGATATGTATATCTATAAATTATACATTTTAGTGATATAAATGATGTCTACAAAAAGCCTAAATGCCTTTTATTTTGTAAATTTTACATAGCCAATAACTTTATCTAGAACACTTTGGTTGATTTTTGCTGAGCTTTTGTGTCAGTAGAATGTTATGGTTGCAATTGACAAGCAGATATAGTTTTACATGAAGGTTCTTGATATTTTCATTTACATTCATAAGTAAGAAGAAAATGAAAACAGAAAGTACATATGATTGAATGTTTAAGGTTTTAGCATATCTCTTTCCAGGCTTAAATATAAAATTTAGTTTTGTTTTATTTTGTTTACAAAATGCACTAGTACTTGTCTTTTTTCTTAATGTTCATTCTTCTTTGTCTTTTTCTTTTTTTAAAATTCACTTTTGTGTAAGCATATAAGTATCCCCTCAATATGCTTCACTGCTGCATACTATAGGAATTTCATCATTTATTTAAATATCCCACTATTGATGGACATTAGATTGTTTCTGGCCATATCAATATTTTAAAATAAGGTTATTTCTATCTGTACAGAACTTACTGGTACATAAAACAAAACAACAAATAAAACATTGTTAATATTATTAAATGCTAATGTAATAAGTAGTCACACTTCTATATAATAATACTGATTTTCTCTCATACGAAGGAAGGTTTGAAAGGAAGTCTTTGTGCTCCTGTATACTGTTGGATCAATATCTCTTATTTTAACTCAGTTAATTATGTCTTGCTTGGGCAATGAGTTCACGTAATGGAGAGTGGACAAAAGAGCAGGAGAGAGAGGGAGAGTGTGAAAGAGAGATTATGTATATGTATTTGTATGTGTGTGTGTGTGTGTCTGAGAGAGAGAGAAAAAAATTTCTACCCTCCTTTTTAATAAGCTGATCAATGTAGAATCTTAAGAAAAGCAAAAGAAAACAAAAATCATACCTTTCATTTTATTTTAGTTTAATTATTGTGTGCCTGTGCTACCATTTCAAAGACCTAGCAGGCAAGTATTACTTTGATATAATGAGAAAACTATTCCACATATTTTGCAATTTAAGACTTTTGTTATAACCATACTTTATGCATCATCTGAAATTAAATGATGCATCCTGGAAAGTCTAACATGAGGAACTCTCTGTTCTGTTCAAATATGCCTTGACTGATGTCACCCTGCCTCAAGTGTATTACTTAAAAAGCAGAGTGCAAAGAGAACAGCTGTCAGGGTGAGAAGTCTAAACACATTTTTGCAAAGTATCCTGGTGCTGACAAAATGCATTTAATCACACTCAAGCTTCATGAAATTGAGTTCATTAAGTTAGGATTTTTAATCTTTATAGCTAAGAAAAAATAAGAAAAATATTATTTGCATCTAAACTATGTAATAAAATAAAGATGCAAAGATATCAAAGACGTGAAAGATTTTACTTTTGAGTAAAGATGTAAAGATTTAATAAAATGAATTAAATCTCAGCATTTCGAATTTTTTTCTTAGAAACTGAAAACGGGGAAACCTTGACAACTCGTTTATTGCACCACAGTCTGAAATCATGAGAGAGGACAGGGACTGGTGCTTTGAACACTGACATGTTTCTTTTCCTGTCCTGCTGAACTAAACCTCATTTGTTTTCATGGGAGTTTTGTATGACACCATAGAGATAATTGTACCATAGCATGAGACAAGATGTTGCAATCTGTATCCCTGAGAAGCAGCTACAATTCACTTAGGGAAATGTGTTGTTGTTAGTAGATTTTTCCTCAGTATTGTCGAATAATTTCCTATCTTTTCATGGCATAATTAAGTCCTAGCAATATATTGTACAGCAAAAAAAAAGTCAACAAGAAAAAAATTAACAATCACAACACATATCATTTCTGATGTACATGGGTATTAAGCATATGGGAAAGTCTAAAATACCATATTAAAATAAAAAATATCTTCTACAAGGTTGAAGCACTGAGTTTTATTTGAAAAATGCGTTTATACTGTGGGGAATTGTTAATCATATTTAAAAAACTGAATTTAACATTATCAGATGGCATTTTACACATTTTGATTTCTCTAGAGATTGAACTTTGACAAATATGGGAAACCGAGTTTTTAATTTCTCTGACATGTTTGCTGACTCCAAGAATCTGATCAGAGGAATTTTCAGGAAATAAAACTCTTTTCCATTCTACATTGTCCTTGTTGAGGACATTAAAGTAATATGGTAAAAACACCTTCACCAATCAGCTCTTCTTTAATTAAAGTTAAGGATCCAAATCTTAAAAGGCTCTTTCATTTCCCATAGTGTCCCTGAGGCCTCATTCAATGCTGTTAGCAAACAATTCACTTTGGTGGATGCAACTTCCAACTGGGTTCCTTACCACCCAGCTGTTTTGTGTATATGGTGGCATAATTTGATACCTCACTGAGAGGCATTTCTTCTATTGGTGTCTCTGCATTCTTAAGCAAGAAAAGAAAAACCAATAATTAAAAAACTAGCTTTCTCAATGCAAACTTCTCATATTATTTTACGCCCCTTCCACTCACACAGAAGTCGGTGTAATATTACCAAGGAAAATATTGAAAATTATTCCTCATAATCCTAAAGAAACTGTCTCCTGTCCCTGATGAAGCATAAGCCTTGTCTCTTTCGCATCTGTAAGTGTTTGCTCCTTACCTTGGATAAGATGCTTTCTCTCTTTGGTGACCCAAGAATCTTCATCCCTGTGCCCTAAAGTATATTCCACAATTTAAAGAGCTCCCCCAAAGAAACCTATTGACCATGTGAAAATAGATTTCTAAGAACTCCTCTATGACATTTTGGGATTTCTGGGGTACAGCTATTATTTTGTGACTTTTGCTAAACATCCACAAATTTAAAATTGTATCTGAGGAAACTGTAATGAAAAAATGAAAAAGTAATAAAACAAAAAAGGGGGAAAATATGAAGAAAAAAAGGAGGGAAGGAGGCAGAAAGGAAGTAAAAATAAATTGGAAGATGGAGGGAGAAAGGATGAGAATTATAGTGAGAACAAGAAACAGAGGCAGATGGACAAAAAAGTGGCAGTGTGAGTGGAGCTGGGAGAGAAGAGCCACATCCCTATACTATACACAGTATAATACTGTTTATAGACTTTAATATCAGACTAGCAGGATTCACATTAAAGTTCCTCTACTTCATGTCTGAAACACAGTGAGAAATTAACTTCCCCAAGCCTCAGTTTCCCATTTAAAATGTGAGAGGACAGTTCCAAGTTATGGTAAACATTTCTAAATATAGATACAGAGATAGATAGACATAGTCCAGGGGACTCTTTTGGGTGGAACTGCTTCATATATCTCCATGTCAAATGAATAACAGCTTTTTTGTCAAATGACTGTTGAATCTATATAGACATAGATTCATTTCAATTTACTCTGTTCTAAATAAATGACTTTTCCGCACCTGCATGCCACACTCTATTTAAGAGAGAAGAAGGAAATGTGTTATTTGTCAGGGGATATGTAAGGTTTCTAATGCAACGTTCTTTCGCTTTATAAACTCCTACCCTAACTTACCTGACATTTCTTTATCTAAGTGATTAATCAAGAGTAACATGTTTTATAACCCTGTTATTTTCTTCTGGCCCTTTGTTATACACTGTCTTTTTGCAGAATATTATATGATATTGTGGAAAGCCGCCTCCCGAATCGGGCCTAGCGTATGCGCTGCAGCCTGCTCTAGAGTTACCCCCACCCATCGAGTGAGCCAAGATGGCACCTGCATCCTGTTTCCGCATAGTGACGCATGTATCCGCCACCCGCTCCTACCAACCGAAATCCTGTATGCGCGATACTAGCCTAGAAGCTTATTGGTTGTTAATTGTGTATAAAAGGTCTTACCCGGACGGGGTAGGGTGAGACAGCCCACAAGGAGCCGTGCCTGACGGCCACATCGAGGCTGCTCTCCCCCGAGGTGTCTCGCCCCGGGTGGAACCTGTAAAGATGATGATTGCCTAGTCCCATTAAAAGTTTATCTGCTTTACCACCGCGAGTCCTGAGTGATCACAAGTGCTCCGGGTAAGACGTTGTCCGCACCCTCTCTCCCCTTATCTCTCTGGTCCCCGTCGCCGGCCGACCGAGGACTCGAGGCGGGGCGGAGAAGCGCCGGACATGATATGGTTACCTGTAAATTTGACCATCTTTTCCAGTATTTAATATATTGAGAGCACATCCTAAACATTGGGCACAAAAATTCAGTTTCAATTTAAGAATCTTTCAGTTTTAGGAAAGTCATAGAAAAATTCACTTATATATGTAGATAAATCCATATATCATGGCAACCTGCATCACTGTATAGATTTAGTAGAAATTGTCTTGTACCCCTCATTTTCAAGACAAGTCAGCTTTAAATCCCTGCTAAAGATATTGATTAACCACAAGATGCAAATGTTCCTGTATTTTATCATTTGTGTACCTGCTTCCTTACTTGCTGAATTTATCCTTTAATTTATCAGCTCTGTTATGATTTCCAATTTTAAAAAGAAAAAAAATAATTATTCCCATTGAAAAAATTTTCAAGTTTAATAGAACTTTACTGACAATTTTTTAGATTGTCCCTAAGGAATGGATCTAATTTATAGTTCACAGCCTTTCATTTCCTGATGGTTCCCTATTATTCTCTCATATTACTGTGTTTTATCTTCATTGTTCCTTCTGATATCACCCCAGGAATTGCAGAGTCTCAAGATAGCATAGAAAACAAAGCAGTTTCACTGCCAAACTGACACAACCAAGCCCACCATAAAGCTCAACATATGCAAAAACCTTCCAATACTTCCCAACATAAACATGTTCCTTGAATGCACATGTTAAGGAGGGAAGAAAGATAAATAACTGTGATATAAACAACATGTATGAAGTATGGTTTAGCCATTAAATTCTAGTTAGTTTTAGAAAAGTTTATTCATTTGGGACCGAGATAGTGAGATAAAGATTCACAGTAGCATTTAGGATAGGGACCAAAACCTGTTAGGAGTTGGGCAAGTGAAGAGGAACAGAAATAATTGACCAGGCTTAAAATACAGAATGATTATACATAAGAAGGCATGGGGTCTGTGCAAAGAATATATTAAGGCTAAGGGATATACGGTGTGTATACATGTATCTGAGTGTTTGTGTGTGCATATAAGTGTGCATGTTCTGAAGTTTACAAATTGTTGTACCTGAGAAATTTCATTACTTTTACTTTTGGCATGGCCATTTCTGTTCTATCATTACAAGGTCCATCAAATAAAATTGTGTGTCTTGAATGAATTGGCACCATTTTAAAGTCTCCGTTTCACACTTTAAAAGCCAATCAATGTAGCTTCTTATGCAAAAAAACCCAAATATTTTAAATGATAGGACTTTAATTTTCCTATGGTAGTCTGTCTCATAGAAAAATTATATATATGAGCTTTTCTTGTCCCTTGCATGTTTGCCTTACAGCATTAAACAGGCATTATCACACTTTCCACTGCTGAAATTCCTGAAAACTTGCTTAATGGCTTCACAGTCAAAGCAATTATCTCTATCACTGCCTAACTGGGCAGCTTGTTCTCTAGAGCAAAATTAATAGATATCTTTAATGGTCAGAGCTGTTTCTGACCTTTCCATGACTCTAGGGCACCAAACTGTTTGTTCAAACTACCGCACATACATAAAAAACTGCCGCTAACAGTTGGATTTAGCATCAGTTTTATAACAGAAGGTCTTTCGCAGCAGGGTCAGCACACTTGGTGTGGTACAGAACAATAGCAAAAAGAACTGTCAATATTAGGAAAACATAATTCCGGACATTGTTTTGTTTTGTTTTTTTTTTTTTGTCTCCCCAAAAAATCATAGGATGACTACTCTATTTTTGCATCCATGCTATCACACTTTTGAATGAGAATGAATAAATTATGCAATAAATAAATAAATGAATGAATTATGAAAGCTGTGTAATTCAAGGATTTGGAGAAGCAATCCAAACTAAACAAACCATATTATATCAAATATAATGATGCAAAATCAATCTTCATCTATCTAAAACTTATAAATATGTTTACTACTGCAAGTAAAAGAAAACATGTCCAAAAATAAAAAATAAATTATAATATGTAACCATTTGAAATTATGATTTTCAGTATTTCAACTCAGCAAGAAAGTGAGAGCATAAATGCAGTACCAGTGGAAAGTTGGAGCTGCACATGTTTTTTATCAATAGTGTCCTGAGAGGATTTTGATAATATTAACAGTCTTTGTCACCACAGTTGTGCACAACACTGAGTGGGCTGAATCCTCTGAGAAAGACTTACTGTCATCCTGAGCATCATGTTAGTAAATATGACTATATATTTAAAATGTTATATTTCTCTTTCAAATAATTTTTAAAATAGAAAATAAAATATAAACAGTTTGAGCTATTTTTGATTGAAAAAGCAAATTCTCTTTCTAGAAAACATGTCCTACTTATAGTGAATATATAATTAAAATAAAAAATTATCCTTTGGTTCATATTCTGATATTGAATGAATTTTACTACCACAAATTACTTAAAAAATTATGAGAATAATATAATCAATGAGGCATCTTTAAACGTACTTCTAAATCTACTTTAAATTTAACAACTCAGGATACAATTGTCTTTCCAAGGTCTTAATTTCTCAAAATAAAATTTTCTGCGAACAGATTATTAGAGACATTACAACTGGATTCTTGCCATTCCCTTTCAAGAAATGAATATATACCACTGACTAAAACAACATAACTTGTTAATTCCACTACCATCTGAATTTTAAAAGAAAAGAGGGATTTGACATAAGCACAGAACAGAAAAAAAAATTATTGCAAACAGATTAAATCTAGGAAGAAACGG
The DNA here is from genome assembly GCF_015220235.1 of Choloepus didactylus. Lineage (NCBI taxonomy): Eukaryota > Metazoa > Chordata > Mammalia > Pilosa > Megalonychidae > Choloepus > Choloepus didactylus. The sequence goes on from NC_051318.1 coordinate 76,810,536, forward strand.
GTGCAAATGTCAACAAAAACTTGGCCTTCTAGGTCTTTATAATTGAGTCTCAATGTTGAATCCAAACTATTTTCTCTTTTCTTCCTTCCCTTATTTTATTTAACTTCCCCAGATTCTTCTGTTTGTTGACAAACTAAGGCTTTAATATAGTTGATCTGAAGATGAAACTGTCAGAAGCAATTGTTAGTGGATCTTTTAAAAGTGTCTTAGTCAAAAACAATATATATCTTCTTTATGGTTAACTGTACTTTCAACTAAGCAAGGAATACTATGTGAGCTAAAATTTCGAAGCTAATAGCAAAATAGAATTCTCTCTCGTAGAAAGCCATAACATAACTACTTCACATTTCTTTCTATTTAAAAAAGGTAATTAAATATTCAGTAAATACATAAAGCATATGCTTGCTTTGCCTTGATTGTCCTTGTCCCTGTAAACCTCAAAGCAAAAGTGTCCTTTTCGTTCTTTCTACGTGGACTAATGGTGATATTAGCTCTTCAACAAGGGTTTTAGCATCTTCAAAGCATCTTCAAAGACAAAATCATTTCATTTTTATGACAATCAAATAAGCTTATAAATTTTTCATCATATTATAAATTGTCAGGTAGCTTAATTGATTTACTGGTTTCCTAAAATGAATAATTGCTCAGAAATTATAGTTTTGCATCTCAACCATGGCCTTATAAATGTCACTTAGACAAAAGAAACTGAAAATCCATTAGAATGTATTTAGTTGGGCAGCTCTGAATGCTGTATAATATATTTTTAAATATCCCTTTGATTGAATTAGTATTCTTATGTCCCAGTCCATTGAAATTTCATTTAAAGCTAAGATGGGTGGTGTGCTCTCAAAGTCATTTTTTATTGTAAAATCATAATGATTATAATCAACATCAATTTCAAGGGCTTCAAGCCCTTTAGGACTACCACACTGGCCAAAATAATAGAAAATTGAAATGATTTAAAATCTATTTTATCTTTGTATACCTCAAATATTATACTTTATTACATTATGTAAATTACTTATTTGCAACATAGTCTACTTTAACAGCCTCTTATGTCCTCATGCAAGTGATAAGGGTGACAAACTATCCACTTTGTAATGAGTGCATAAAACCATAATTTTGTAGGCAAACATTTTCATCTCACTGGCAGATGGCATTAAAGGCTGCTCAAGAACCTTTTCAAAGCAAGTTGAAATAGTCTGATAATGAATAAATAGCAGCTGTTGTCATTGTAAATTTTAGAACACACTTAAAATAAACACTGACATAGATTCTTCTTAAAAAATTTTAGCCAAATTTATACCAAGATATTTATTTTTAATGCAAACTTATTACTTTACATAGATCAGAACTATCAAATACTGCCACTATTATTACAAGGGTATCCTTAAATGATCTATTAACTATATTAAACTATTGTGATTTTAATCATGCAAGAAAATGCAGAATATGGTTTAAGTATGTATGCATTTTTAAATAGAAAATACACTGGGTACTAAACATGTAGCGGCAATCATAGCCTTCAATTTAATCCTTCCTTCTTTTCTGAAAACCAAAATGTACAGCATTAGGCAAATGGTTTAGAAATTTACTCTCAGTATTCTTTTCTTCAATCCTGAATAGAAACTTGAATTGCGAGCATCCCAAAAGGAGTTTTTCTCCACAAATCTATACAGAGATGGACTAATTATTCATGTGAAAACTTTTGCCCTTTTGTCTCAGTTTTATATTTTTACTAGTTTGGGTTGACTACATATTTTATAAACTTTGATCTCTTTTAATCCTCTGAAATAAAAGTTATTTTTAATTTACCTTGAAACTTGACAATTGTTGACATAGCTAAGAATTTGGTGATGAATGTTGTGAACTCTTGCGTAGATAGAATATTGTCCACTATGTGATATGCCAATGACAAAACATTATAAATCCTCTTTCTTAAGTTTGGCTGAAATGATTTTAACAGAGTTCCATAATCATGTACTGTATTTTGTACAAACACAGGAATAAATAGTTACTTTTAAAACATTTGAAAGACAGTTTTTCTAAACTACAGCTTAATTTGGGTTAGGCACTAATGATATATTCCTATTTAGGTGTTACCTTTCTGTTCCACTCAAAAATAAATTTCACGCATTGCCATGAGTTTAAATTTTTGTTCCACAGTATAGTGAGGAGGGGTATGTTGGAATTTTAAAAAAAAGTCTTGTTAGTCTTTATCGGTTGTATTATAAGCAGATTTCCAGCTGAGAGAATCTTTCTTTTGCACAGCCCTGAAAATAGAGTCTGCTGCACTGTGTTTATAATCTAAAACTCTCTTTTCCTACAAAAAAAAAAAAAAAAGAAATTGTCCTTTGATTCTTTTATGCTCTTAATTGCCTTTCTCACTTTTGTTATGAAGTTTAAAGAAGAATTGGTACTCATTTATTGGTACTTATTTATTGAGTAATTCTGGCATATTTTTAAAGGTTTAGATGAAAAGTAAATTGTATGTAAAAAGTGTATTTGTCACATTGTCTGTGATGTACTTTACCTTAAAAACACTTCAGAATAAATAGTGTGAAATAGGTATGCATTTATTTTTTTAAATCAACACCCCAGGCTCAGTTAGCTTGTTGTGAATTGCTCTAATTATAAACCTATCCTCTGCCAGTGGTTAGTTAGCTTTTGAAATACATCAGGGATAAACAGACCAGAGGTGGATGTTTATGCACTTCAAATATAATGATCAAAATCTGTATCTAAGCATTTAAGTGCCTTAGTTTTCCAAGCGCTAAAACAAAACCCATGCAATTGGTCGGCCTTAAACATTGGGAATTGGTTCCAAATTTCTAGGCTAGGAGAAATCCAAGCTCCAGATGTCAGCAAGATGATGTTTTCTCCCTGTAGGATGATGTTTTGAGGCTGGCCACAGGTGATCCCTGGGTCCTTATCTGTCCTGTCACATGGCAATGCATATGGCAGTCCTTTGTCTTCTTCTTTCTCTTCTAGGTTCCCTTGACTTCCAGCCCCTACTCCTAGAGGTGGCTTTCTCCTCATATAACCTCTGGTAAAAGGATTAAGGCCCACTCTTATTCATTTGGGCCACATCATAACTAAAAATAGCATCTTCAAAAGGTCTTATTTACAATTGGTTCATACCCACAGAGACGCATTGAGATTAAGAACATTTTTCCCCCTGGGGTACACAATTCAGCCTACCACAGTGTTCAATGCGTATGTTTGACTGGTCTGACAGAGATGGACAATTGCCCATCATAGCCATGCTTTGTCTTCCAGGGAATATCATTTCGGAAAAGATACAGATGCTGAACCAGGCACTTTATTCCCAAATTTCCCTGCCTATTGGAATGCCCTTCTGACATTTTTCACAAATGGAATGTGAGAGAAAGTAACATGTACCTCTTCTGTGCTGGGAGGTACATTTTAAGAAGCAGTTTTACATTCTCCATTATTTCACATTCCTATTCTAACTTCTCAATTGACAAAGTAGGTCTACATTATCCAGCTTTTGCTTTTTCTCTCTCACTTTCAGGAGTAGACACTGAGATGGTCACTTGGGAAGGCGAAGCCACAAGATAAAATAACCATGGAGGTACCCCATCTGTCTTGGACCGTTACAAGAAGAAAAAAACAAACAGACATACAAATATCATGTTATGACTAAAATACAGGAGTCTAATATTTACTTCAGCATATCTCATCCTAGTTGGAAAGATTCTATGGGCTCACAATCCATGCGTGAACATGATACATGAATAGGGAAAGCCCAGCATCCACATCCCTTTGGAACACCATGGGAAGGTTAATATACTATTGAACCTGTTCCTGCTTCACAATAGCATCTGTCAAATTAAGTCTTTTGTTTTCCTTTTTATTTTTTTCTCTATTAGAGAAGATGTGGGTTTACAGAATAATCATGCATACAATAAAGGATTCCCATATACCACCCTATTATTAACACCTTGCATTGAACATTTGTTACAACTGATGATGGCACATTTTTATAATTGCACTACTAACTATAGTCCATGGAAAAACTTAGGGTTCACAGTTTGTGTAGGGTAGTTCCATGGATTTTTTAAAAATTTTATTCTGTTACGTATATATAATCTAACATCGCCACATTGATTACCAAAACATTGCCGTCATTCCAAATAAGACCTGTGTACATTTTAAGCCTTAACTTGAGTCCTGACATTGGAATAATTTTGCTTCTTGTAAGAACTTTTACCAGGAACTTCTCTAAGTGCCTAATGACAAAGAATGGGTCTTAAAGAAAAGTTCAGCTTTTATACACCAAAATGTTTTTACATATAGAATAATTTGGTCTGAAAATTTGGTTTCTTTTTAACATTCCACCCAGTGACAAAATTAATACATTATGGGCATATAGCTCTCAAGTACATCTTATCTTGGTCGATTATCGATACATATCAAGACCATATGGCAATGACTGTAGAAACAACTTAGGTAAGTTCAAGTAATATATTATATACATATGTATAAAAAAATTTCAATATAACTTGAGGTTAAGGAATAAGTTTCCATGTTAGTACAATACTAGAGTGCTTTTAATTTTTTTCGTATCTTTAAAAATATCTTAATTTGTCAGTTTTTAAATTTGTTGCTTGGATTGCAGTTTCCATTGTAGCAGGAGTTTATTTGATAGGGCTATCAACAAAATTTTGAGTTGGAGCTTCTGATAATCTTTTAGGAAGTTTTTAAGTTTTAATTAGGTGACAGTTAATCTCATTTTAGCAATATTTTTTAGTACATCACTTTATAAAATGCACAAACAAAATAACATATGGGAAGGTTTTTAATTACATAGTGAATCCCTTTTTTCAGCATGATACTTTTTTTTTAAGATGAAAAGGGGGGGAAGAATTAGAATTGTCTAATTATTTTCTCAATACTCTTCATTAAACTTTGAGAAATGTATTCTAATAGCATTAAAAACAAGTACTCACCCAGAGTTACAGAGCAATCAGTTAACTTTTCTTTAGATTTCTTTATGTTCCTACCTTCCTTCAGAAATTGCCATGGATGCTAAAAAAAATAAATGTTACCTAGAATAGAATAGCAAAAGAAAGAAAGTAGGTGTAGCTGATTTGTAAGTAATCCGTCAGTGGTGTTTACATTTAAATTGTCCTTTAACATTCCACACTGAAGAACAAAACACCTTTAATCTATGGCGGAAAATGAAATTTAAATGGTTTAGAGTTTACTGTAGCTTAATTAGAGCTTTTGTCTACTCATGTATTTTTAAAAGCTTAAAGGTCTTCACTTGGCTCAACAACCCAGAAAGGGATTAAGGAGAGATAAGAGGAAAAGATGAAGTAAAGGATGGCTGAAATAGAGTACGTTATTCCTAAATTTAGTGAATGTTTTGCTGTCTCCTTAATATTATTTTTTGAAAGTGGATGTCAATAATATGACAGGAAGTTTATGTTTTTCCCTATAATCTTTACTCAAAACTGTCAAATCTGATAGAGTTGGTGATTGGACATGGTAAATAGGCAAACAGGCAATTTTCTAAAACTAAATTTTTTTTTTACTAATGTAGACAAAGTTATTGTACCCAGTACAGGCAAAATTAGATAATTGTTGTCTTGGTCACTAAATATTACCAAACTGGTGATTTCTTTTAGCATTTGTTTGCTCCTTATGTACCTTTATCCCCTTGAGAGGGCAAAATATAAACCTACAACATTTTTCCAGTCCTTTTTCTGGGTCAAATTCCTTTAATGTCAAGATCATTTTTAATAATTTATTCTGCAAATCAAAAGGTTCAAACAAAATCTTCAGAAATTTTTATCATGATCACAAGTGTTCCTTTATCTATTCCAAATAGTTTAAAATGCTTTTGTTTGTGGGACACCAAGGGGTCAGCCATATTATGGCAAACCACAGTGGCCCTTTCAGATTTTGTCTTTTTAAAAATCATAGTTTATCAAATATAACAAAAATGTACATTATTAGCAACAGTTGATAAAAAGACATGCTTCTTAAGTTCGAGAACCATATGAATCAAATCATCTTTATAAACGGGTCATCATGACCTTGAAGTGCATTGCAGGCCCATGATATTCCAAGATACATTCTGAGGTTTCAGATGGTATCTCAGCATTAGCTAAATATGTGCTGATGAAGTTCAGAATTCATTGTTTCATAGGTAAGGTGAATACTGTACCTTTCACTCCATTAGAGTCACTTTGGATTTGACATTCTCTGTCTAATTTGACACCAAACAGCTAATCTCTTTAACCTTTAAATTTCTGATGTGTCATATTGCATTACATTTCTTCTGTCACCTTCCATTGCTGTATATTTTGTCACATAGAAAAGCCAATGTGATTTGACATAACACAAAATGATGGGATCCAAGAAATTTAAAGCAATGCTGGTCAGTGGAGCAGAAATGTGACACATTGCTTCAAATGTGCAAATACTCACTTTTTGAAAAGTAGCTATCTGTTAAAAGCAGGCATATAGAATATTCATAATAGTTAGAGAGGAAGATATGGATTTTTACCTTTTAGTGGCAAATTTAAAACATTGTGCTGCCCTATATAAATAACAAAAAAATTGATTCAAAGTGATGAAGGCCAGAGAAAACTTAGTTTGATTGTATACTATTAGATAAGCAGCCTTCTAAATTCACTAAATAATCCACAAAAATGCCTGTCAAAGTTTTGTCTTTTTAGTTTTATACCAGAAATATTACAGACAACTCATGCAAGTTTAGTTACGTCATAGCGTATATTGCCCTTTATATTTTAATACCTATAATAATAATAAAACCAATGCACTGAAAAGAAATAAATTTCCACATTGTTCAAGCAATTTTCTAGGTAATTTTAAAGTTGTAATGTGTTTTTGTAATAATAGGTAATAAACTGGTACCAGGAAATCATATCCTCAATATCCATGTGGTAAAACGGAATCTAGTGCCTTGTGTACAACCTAGAAGTACTTCTTTATCTTTCCAACTGTTTTTTTAAATTGTAATTTCATGAGAATTTCATGAGAAATCCATTGGTGTTTCCCATAAACAAAGGCAAGGATAAAGGAGAAGATAGAAATAATGTATAACCAGAGTGGAAAGGTTACTATCTATGGTTGTCATTTTGATATTTTTAATTGCTCCATATTTGAATGTGTCCTATGACTGGGTAATTCCCCACCCAATGGGTAGCAGTAGCTGGTAAAGCCAGTATTCTAGTATTGAAAGCAATATAATTAAAAATGTACTTTTACCATCTCTCTGGAAGCTGGGGGCATAAGAATATGAATTTGATTGATCAAGTTGATACATTCAGTCCATGCTGAATAAGGAGCTGATAATACGATGAACACACGGATCATTTTGAACAGCAGAGATAACAGCAAAACCTCTTAAGTAGCAGTGGAAGAAGTGCTGGAAGTTGTGTCGCAGAATGTCTAGTGTCTCATTGATGAAATTCTGAGGGCACTGTTCAGTGGCAGGGGCTGTATGGTTTTCCCTGGCTGCTGATGGTGTTATTTTTATTGCGGTGCCTATCTCTCCCTTTTCCTGCCATTTCTCCTAGTCTCATATTAAATATTGTGAGGTTCCCAATATGTCTTTAATACATTTCCTTTCACCTTAATTTTCAACCAGATATTTTTCTTCGATTCCAAGAATCCTTACTAATTCATAGCTACAATATATAAAGAAATGCTACTATTTGAAAAACAAAATTCAATGAAATCCTTAGTAATATGGGTGAAGGATTTAAATAGTTCAAAAGAGTGCAAATCCAGATGACTATTGACAAATAAAAAACAACTTTCCTGGTGGTTGAGAAATGCAAATTACATTAGCCTAGAGATATCTTTTCACTTTACATATATTAGACTTTTTTAAAAATCAAGAGATATTTAATAATTTACTGAAGATGTAGAATAAAAGTTTACTCTCATATATGACTTTTTGATGATAAATGAACATACCTGCTAAATAAAAATAAACAAACACACTTTGACCTACCATTATGCAAATACTGCTGTTACATAAAACACCAGAAATGGATTGGCTTTTACAAAGGAGGTTTATTTGGTTATAATTTTACAGTCTGAAGGCCATGAAAATGTCCAAATTAAGGCTTCAACACCAGTATACCTTCACCGAAGGAAAGCCGATGGTGTCTGGAACACCTCTGTTATCTGGGAAGGCACATGGCTGCTGTCTTCTGCCTTTGCTCCCATGTTGTTATTCAAAATGGCTTTCTCCCAGGATGTTTCTCTCTAAGCATCTGAGGGTATTCTCCTAGTTTCTCCTAGGCAAACTGGACTAGCAAAAGTCTACTTTCAACGGTGGTCTTCAAAATGTCCCTCTTGGCTGCAGCAGTGAGCTCCTTCTGTCTAAGCTCTTCCAGGGCTTCAGTGATTTGATTAAGACCCATGCTGAATGGGTGGGGCCACACCTCCAAGGAAAGAATCCAATCAGAATTATCACCTACACTTGGGTGGGTCACATCTCCATGGAAACAACCCAATCCAAAGGTTCCAACCTAATGAAGACTAAATATGTCTGCCCCCACAAGATTGCATCAAAGAACATGGCATTTTGGGGGCCATAAGACATCCAAAACAGCACACCAATAGAAATAGAAGCATTAATACATAAGGGTACATACAAAAGAAAGGATGTTCACTGAAATAGTTTTTATATAGAAAAAAAGTGGAACAAATACTGAATACCAATCAAAGGGAGAAAGTTGAATAAATTGTGCTATGTATCAATTACGTGAAATAATATACAGCCTGGAAGATGTTGGGAATTTTAGAGGAAGAAGCAAAATGTCTGAAAAATGTATCTAATGTGGTCCATGTTAAATAAAATCAACATATTTATACTGACATTTTTAATTACACTTGCATTTTATTTGGTTATATTTATGTTTATACACGTATCTTGATTACTTGCATATAGCTAGATTAATCTGACGTAAAGACATACTTTTAATAATGTGTGGAGGCACAATTAATAATATTGGTTATCTAGGTTTAAGTGGAAGTAGAGAAACATAAAAGCAATCTTTACAGGAAAAGATGAGTAAGTGTAATTAGTACGTAGCAAGAAAAGTCACAAGTGAGAATGAAAAATCACAATAAGAACTTGGTTTAACAGTCTGGGGTTATTTTCAGAGAAAAGTATGTGGATGTATGAGAATCATCCCCTGAGTCACACAGATAAAAAGTTATTATCAGTGTCCTGGGGAGAATAATTCCAACAAATCACTATCCATTTATACAGAAATATGTCCGGCGCTGCCCCGCTCGGTCCCCGGTTCCCGGCCGGCGAGGGGAAACAGGGAAGGAGAGAGAGAGATGCAGACTGCGCGAACTAACCTGGTCATGAATCACGACTCGAACCACACGGCAGTTGTGAAAGCAAGCCCTTTACTACAGCTAGATGAACATTCTGTGTTACTGGTTCCCACACGGGGCACGGCGCCTCGTGGGAGAGCAGCCTCGATGTGGCCGTCAGGCACGGCTCCTTGTGGGCTGTCTCACCCTACCCCGTCCGGGTAAGACCTTTTATACACAATTAACAACCAATAAGCTTCTAGGCTAGTATCGCGTATACAGGATTTCGATTGGTAGGAGCGGGTGGCGGATACATGCGTCACTATGCGGAAACAGGATGCAGGCGCCATCTTGGCTCACTCGATGGGCGGGGGTAACTCTAGAGCAGGCTGCAGCGCATACGCTAGGCCCGATTCGGGAGGCGGCTTTCCACAGAAATACATAGAGTAAGTTACAGGGAAATAATACATTCAGTAAAAACCAACAACTATGTATGAGAAAGGAAATTAGGGATTTGAATAGGCAAATTACACTAGAAAATTAAATTATTCCATCCTTAAAATGTCCAAACATAATAGTAATCATAATAAATGCAAGGTAAAATGGCAATGAGATCAAAGTTGGTCTATACAATTTGTATTAATAATTAATAATAATACTCAGTGCTGGTAGGGTACAGTGAGATAAATACTCATGTTGATAAACTGTTCTCAGAAATATATACTAGTACAGGCATTTTGGACAGTGGTCTGGGCATTTATATTAAGGTTATTAATATTTGTGTTCTTCATTATTGATTCAATGTCTAATAAAAATACAGGATATGGTCAAAATTTCTGTACAAGAATGGTCAGCCTGGAATAATTTATGAGATTAAAAAATCCTTGAAAGAGGAAACAATTTAAATAGCTAAAAAGAATAATTAACTAATTTTATACATATTCAACATAATGCACATGCCCATTACAATATATGTTGGTAAAGATGTAATAATACTGGAAAATCCTTATAATGAAATATTAAGTTTAAAAAGGTTTAGTATGCACCTATTCACCCGGCATTCCACTTGGAACATCATGTTGTCAACCTCTTGTGAATCTGAAAATAAATTTGACTCACACCTCAATTCCCTGATGAGGATAATCCCAAACTTCACAATTTTAGCAAATTATAAGCATTTTAATTCTCACAGTTTTCTCCCCTTAGAGGCTTTATTCATAATTACTTCTCTATTCTAGCCTCTGTTGACTCAAACATGAATTTTGAGCCCTTCAAGGCTTCAATTTGTTCTAAATAATTTCTAAATTTAGTGATTTAATTATTACCAGTTGTGATGGTTTGAAGCTGTATGTACCCCAGAAAAAAATCATGTTCTTAAATTTAATCTACTCTTGTGGGTGTGGACCCATTGTAAGTAGGATCTTTTGGTGAGAAGGGTCTTAATTTGAGATGTGACCCACCTCATTCAGGGTGGATTTTCTTAGTGGAGACCTTTATAAGAGCATAAAAGACAGACAGAAAACACAGAAAAAACCCTATAGAAGTGAGAGAGGAAAGGACACAGAAACTCAGAAAGAATGCCACAGAGAGAAGCAGCAAGTGCTGAAAGCAAGGAAACAGGGAAAGAGGGAGAGCAGGAAAAGACCAAGGAATGTTACCATGTGCCTTGTAGATCACCAGTAGCTGGTTTTCAGGGAGAAAGCATTGCCTGTGGATGCCTTGATTTTTTGTACAGTTTTCACTGCCTCAGAACTGTAAGTCTGTAAGTTAATGAATTCCCATTGCTAAAAGCTACCGCATTTCTATTACATTTTGTCAGCTTTAGCAAACTAAAACGCCTGTGAAGGGAAGGGCATTCACCTCCATTTCTGTTACAAAGCCTTCCTCTTTTACATGGATGCTCCTAAGGTCTGTCTCTCCCATGTCCTCCCCTTTCAGAAGCAAACACACTATCTTTTTACCACCTGTTATAAATCTGCCCGTTGGAAGAAAAGCCTGCGTAGTCAAAATAACGCTTCAAATTGATTGAAATTGTAATATCTGCTTAAGTGTACTTTGTACACATTAATATAGAGAAGGGTTATGTTCAGAAATTATTTCAAACAAATTAATGAATTTCAAACTTGCTGAAACTTCTCATTCCTTCTCTTCATTATTGGTTTAGAAGAAGATTTGATCAGTTTAGGTAAGGCTGTGGAGATCCAGATTTCTCCATTCAGGAAAATGTCCTCAACATGGGCCATGTTTCCTGGAAGTCTGAACTGCATTACAAGCTTTTGTCAGAGACAGCAAATTTTTAAAATCTTTCTCAGATTACAGTCATAGATTTCAAAAATTTGAATTAACTGGTTCAGGAAAATTTTATCCATTGTCAGTGACTATTGTTTTTATGCTTAGAGACAAAATCAGTTGTTCTACTAAAAATGCCAATTCTCCTTCTGATCAAGTGGGAACAGTTAAATAATATAAGGTGTGGACTTCAGCATTCATGGCAGTATCCACTCATACCTTCCAGGGATTTGCCCATACCAAGACACTTAGTAAAACATTTCCTAAAAGACAAAACACTTTACAAAAAATAATTTTCATAATAATTCTTAAAATAATAAATATTACTCAATCTAATTAGATATATTTATTAATAAAAATATCAAAAATGTACATCAACATGTGACTGTAGTGGTTGAATTATGGGGATTTATTTTTCTGTTTTCCCAAATTTTCTATAAATAGTATACAATTGTAAAACAACAAAATAGCAGAAGTTATATTTCAAAGGCATTTCCAAAAGTAGACAAATGCATATTACTAAACTTCATTTATGTTTTATATTGAAGATGACAAACTTTATATGAAGTCTACCTTTTTTCAAAACTAACTCAATAAAGAATATTCAGTGATTCTTAAATATCAGTCCTTAGGCTACAAGTTCAAAGCTGCCTATATAGGAATCAAGTAGAGAGACCTGTTTAAAAAACATGAAACACTACACCAGGAAATTTGGTCCAATGGACTTAGTGTGGAACTCAAGAATCTCTATTTTTAAAGCTTTCCAATATGAATTTCGTGGTGCCATTTTGAAGAAGCACTACTGTAAAATAAAAATGATCAGGCTTTTTGTGATTTTGAGGTCCTGAAATCAATCTATTGCTATACTAATAAACCCCTGATGCAATTGATTTCAAAATAAGAAGGCTATTGTTCAATATGATATGACTAATCATAATTACTTAACTGTTATTTGCTTAGCTGTGGCTTTGTGTCCTCCATTAACTGGTTCTTTTCTCTGTTTCTAGTGCTTGAAACTGTGCTTTACAATTCTCATCAATTCTCGTCTCACTGGAAGGACACTGTGCTGTAGCCAGTTACACATTGAGAATGCTTATATATCCTATTAATTGCTAATGAATTCATGTCAAACCAACTGTTTGATTGCATCTAATATCATCAATTCTTAGCTCACTTTTGCTGTGCCATGGTATGGTGATCTGAGACACTCTCTTTACTAGGGCTTGGATATCAGCAATGCTGATTTTATGTCAAGACTCCCAGTTACCACTCTTTTCATATCATGAATACAATGCCAGGTCTACTAGACTTTTCCCATTACTTATACCCAGTTCTCATTCAATTTGAATAGCCTCAGTTCTTCATTCTGGCCCCACCTGGTCTGCCCCAAGATATTTATGTATCTGGGTTATGGTCAGTTTTAGTTGCTATATAAAAATGGAAAAATCTTATCTATACATAAATAAAGAGCATTTTATTTTAATAGCTAATTATAAGAGTATATCCTACTAATAAAGGGTAAATGCTATAAACATACTCACAACAATATAAAATATACTATTAGAGAGGAACAGAGGCTTATAAACATTGTCCAGAAAGATATCTTATTTTATTTGTCATTAGGGGTATGGTAGATGACATTTTATTATAGGACTAAATGTGATCCTCCCAGAGACCAGTTTTCTACCAGGAACTGATTTAGGCTCATCAATAACACAACTGCATGATAAAAGTTTAAAAATACTTAAAAAGTTTTTGGAAATAGCAGGTCATGGTGTAACCAAAAGTATGTGAATAAATTGGCATCTCTCTGTTTTAATGCAATTTTGTTTTGGAAAAGAAGGTAAAAAAAAATACTAAGAACAATATTTCTTTCAACTTCCAAAATATAATAATCTTCATTCAATGTATGAATCTATGTATACACCTTTGACAAGTATTAAATCAGAGTTTGCCTCAAAATGAAAATTGAACAACAGTGAATGTTTGGAGAACAGCTAAGAATTTTTTAACAGACTCAATCAATGTAATTATATTTATTATAATTAAGGAGAATTAAACTTTTTAATTAGAAAGCTACATTATAATTTGAATCTAAGTAACTGTTCATAAAATGGCCACTGGCACGCTAATTAAAGTAAAAATAGATTGCATTTAAATTAAAATAAATGTCATTTAGAAAACACAGCTGGGTTCCTAATACCATTTTCTCCATAAAGTCTCCAAAAATGAAAAATCTAAATTATTGGGATCATATCTTACATTATTATTGATTAAACTAAATATACATATATATATATATTTATTTTTCATAGCCCTACAATTGCTTAAATTGTGAATTAGTTAGAGGATTCAATACTGAATGCATGAGAGAACCTGATCTTTCTTCCAGGCTAAGAAAAAAAAAAATCTGGTTAAGTAAATGGAAGATACCATGATGCACATTTTAGTTCAATCATAGTGCAAGTGATGGAGTGACTTTTACAAGGTAATCATTTAATTTTCCCATTAATGGTTTATCTTTGTTGTTGGACAGTATAAAAGAAAAACAATGTAATTTTCAAAAGATATATAAAATGGTATTAAAAACTTAAACCTTGAAGTGTTACATGCTCGATTATGGCCAAAAAAATGCATTTCAATATTCCCATGGAGAAAATAGTGGTGAGTTAGATACCTAAATTTTAGGCTTTACTTAAAGCAAATAAACAAACATTATGATTCAATTAAAAGATATTATGTTAGTTTCTGTGAAGCATAATGGCCAAACAACTTTCCTATCTTCAAGCATATGTCCATCAATTTTGGTAAAAACAACCACTAGTGAACAATCAAGACTTTATTTTTTGGTTGTGTGCTATCACCATTTATCTTGCGGTAATTTGTATAAAATGTCTACTAAATTTTTAGAAAGAAATAATAAAGGGAGAAGTGTTTTCAGACCTTTCCAGAAGGAAGGCAGAAGCCTCTTGCCTGCATCATATCATTCCAATTCTAGTTTGTACAGATTATCCAACAACGTGGGGAGGCCAGAGGTCAAGAGTCACTAGGAATCATTTCAATTCAAGAGTAAACCAAAGGGCACTGGTTCCGAGATGAGCACACTCAGGACTGGAAGCCACTCTGAACCATGGGTTTCCTCAAAGAGAAGGGAAAGGGAATTGGTGTAACTGGGGAAATTTTAAACAGAAGAGGAAGAAATCTAGAAGAAAAAACTAGTTTAACAACAGGGGTCGGGAGAGATAACTCTATGGTAATGAGACAGTGAGATGACACCCCGATTGTTTCAGAAGATGCCTACATTCTGTATCAAGCAGAAAAGAGATAATTTGGTTCTACAGATTTTAAAGAGAGGAGGATGGGTTTTTTATCTTTTGAAAACTGGAAGCTCCATCCTCATGCCCTGGTCCATTCCCCCACTCTAATGCTGCCAAATATGAGATTGCTGTCATAAAAATTTTCCACAAGATTGGTGGCTGGTAAAATGTAGAAGAAATTTGAGAGATTAGAAATGGAGATATGTGCCTTTAAAAGAAGAAAAAAAAATGTTGTAACAAGGAAAAAGAAATAAACAGAAATATATAAAGCTAAAGTATTCAGGAAAAGATAAGAATTTCTATATCAGCGATATGTAGGATAATCTAATATGAAGAAGGGTGATGTTGAAATTTCTATTTAGATTCCTTTTTGTGTAAAATTTTGTGTGTTAAGAGTTACGGGTGTTCAATATTGATTTGTAAGCAACAAAAGGAGAAAATCCTTCCCCCTTTTTGTAAGCTAAATTTGAAAAAGGTGTGTGAAGAGTCAATTCAAATAGACAGAAAACAGTGGAAAGGAGACCAATAAGGAGGCTGTTGGAATATTTCAATTAAGTGATTATAAGGTACTAGAATGAGGATAGTGAAAATAGGCTAAACTCAAGGTAATCCTTAGATTGATTTAGCAGCATTTGCAAACCCATTGGGAGAAATCACTAATTAATGAAGGAAAGGGATGAATTAAAGGACATTTTGGAAATTTAAAAAAGTATATTCCACTACAAATGAGGGAAAACTTCTTTTTACTTTTTCAGTAATACAGAACCCGTAACAGGGTCTTGTCTACCACATATTCTGGCATTCAATAGTATTTACTGAGTGACTGAATAATAAACATTTCAAGTATGTGGGGTGTGTTGATTTATATAATTGACAACAGTGATAATTTATCCTTGTCTCTTTTAATGG
This sequence comes from Choloepus didactylus, assembly GCF_015220235.1. NCBI lineage: Eukaryota > Metazoa > Chordata > Mammalia > Pilosa > Megalonychidae > Choloepus > Choloepus didactylus. The sequence continues at coordinate 76,826,387 of NC_051318.1, forward strand.
ATAATAGATAAATGTTCCCTGAAGAGAATTCTTATTTTGTTCTTAGTTGAACTGAATTTGCATTTATTGACTCACAAGTGGAAAATACTATCTTTTGAGGAAGATTTCTCTAGACAATTTGTCTTCATAGAAGTTAAGTTTGAACATTAGGCAGAACTGACTTATTTCCTAAATACGGAATACTGAAGTTATTTTTCATGGTCCTTTTGAGAAATTTTCAAGTTACTGAAGAAATATATAAAAGATGATGTGTGAAACAGGAGATAAAAATTTTACAGTCAGAATTTTCATGAATGATTGTCTAACCAATACAATGCCGAGAGAATTTAGACAATCGATTTCACTTCTCTGTCTTTCTAATTTGTCCTGATTGCACTGATGACTAATTTACATGTGAAATCAAAGAGTTCTATGATCAGGTATGAATAGGGAAAAAAAGGAAGAGTCTAACAGTCAAATTTCTGTTTTAGTAAGAGGTGCCTATAAAGCATCAAACAGCTGAGTGTAGCTCCCTGTTTTGCTCATGTGAACTATGTATGCTTTGGGGAGAAGACAGTATAGACGTAGAAGTGTTGTGACACTTCAGAGTTGCATGCAATGCTTCCTTTCTATAAACATTTAAGCCAGAAAGTAAAGCCATTTCTCTTCAGAAAGAGACTGCCAAGAATCCATGGACAGTTATTTATCAGAGGAGTCATATGAGGGGGAAACAACTCTGCTTGCAGTATACTAAATAAATGAGTGTTCCCTGTGGGGTAAAATTGTTTGACAGGTCTGCACAAAGTTCTGTGTAAAGGAAAAGATTCCACTGCAAAGAGACAGTAGAGAATGGTATAAAAGAGTGAACTATAAGGCTTTGGACAAGTTATTTAACAACTCTGGGTCTTTCTTTCCCATGTATATAATAAATATCCAAACACAAAACACAAACAACTCTAACACCTTAGACGGCTATCATCAGGGTTAAATGAGAATGCAAATGAAACATTTGGCAAAGTGCAAGAGTAGGCTGAGATTTTGTCATACACGTATTTAACATATTTAACTTGTTTCTTTGTGGGTTTTTTTGAACTTGAAATTCATATCTGTACTTTAAATAATAATGTCCTAAGCATAATATCTTGCCAAAATAATAGTCTATCATTATTTAGGGTCAGAAAACAAAAATTCATAGGTAAAGGTAATAAAGGAAATGAAACATTTCCTAATTTTAAATGTCAGTAGAACTATGCTGGTTGTGAGCTCCTGTGCTGGTAAATTTGGCAAAATAAGGTAAAGTTATTAATTCAAAGGAAATGAAGATACTTGATATCTAAGTCACTGTTTTTTCCTGGGACCTAAATGAAGTGTGTGGGTTCCCAGCGGCCGTGTTTTCCTTACCACACCCCATAATAACTTATTAGAATACTTGAGGCAAGATAAAATGGTCAAATTCCAATAATTTGGAATTGCAATGCAGCAACTGAAAAAGCTGAATGTGGCTGGAACTCATAAACTGTTTCCCCTGTTGACCAAGCTGGACCTAGATGACTGCAGATAGAGACTACAGACTTTCTCACTGGATCTTGCAATATGCAAACCTGCCTCAGGATGAAATCATGTACTAATTCACAGATTTTCTAAGCAGTCCCAGTTAGAATCTGATGAAAGTGTTTTCCAAAGTAGTGTTATATCAAAACCTAAATATCAGCTAATTTTAAAACCTTCCCTTTTCCCAGACTAACCCTGCCTTATGCCAAGAAATTCACATTGCCTGAAATGCAATCCCTCCTGAAGTGACAGATTAGGTATTATATTAAGGGAGTAAGGGTGGGTCACAAACAGAATAGAGGGATACAAATAAGGAAAGTTCTTACTGACTAATACAGTGGGATCTTTTGATGAATTATTTGGAGAATGGGTTCTTTTATGGATAGTTTCCTCGACTATTTTGATGCATCATTTACTGACTTCTTTGACTGTCTACTCACCCTGTTGTGGTTCCCTTACCTTTCAGGAAAGTCCTTCTACAAGGAAACAGTACCATGCCTCACCGCCTATCTTCTATATAGGCACATCAGCATCCCAAGAAACTCACATGTATCCTGGTCCCACCATATTCTAAAAACATAAGCTGTTCCCAATGCTGCTTCCCCCACCTCTGTTTTTAAATCGAATCCCTCAAGTTACAGCCTCTTATTTTAGACTTTTCAGTAGAGAGTCAGGTACTAGTTTTCATGTCCACTGAACACTAGAAGACATATCTAGTTCTCTGAAAGGGGCTTTAAGAGCCCTTCTTCTCTTCAACCATGGCTGACAATGCTCAGAAGTCCTCACTGAGCTCCAATGTCTTCTACCTGCCAGTGAATCCTCTCCACCAGTGAAATCTCTCTCCCAATGAATCCTAAATAGCTTGGAAGTAGATGATGGCTCATGCTAGCAAAAGGGGTTTTGTCGTCTTAGCATATCTGTAGTGAAGGACTACTTCTCTCATTTGAACGTGCAGGTAAATGAAAGCCACTTTATTGTTCTCAGACTGTGAGCCTTGGCCATACTGGCCTGTAGTTCTGTTACATAAGCAACCTTGGGATTCATGGGGTGGACAAACTCTGCTTTAGGGGCAGAGAACCACAGATAAATGGCTGAAGAGAAAACAGATAGAAGCAAAGACAAAAATCAAAATGAGACAGGAAAAAAAGAGGTAGATACTGGCAGCCTACCAGGTCCTTGAAGCCCAGTTTCAGTCTTGCCCTTAGACTCTATGAAGCACTCCCTTAGTCATACATTTGATGCTTTTCAACTTATAATCTAAATAACTTGAATTAAATTATGGCTAGTTATGTGCTTTTTTATTGCTTTTCTGATTTTTTTTTCTTTTCTGTAATAAGCATATGGAAACAGCAGAGGTTATCTGCTTAAGAACAATGACATTTCTATATTTTGTATTCATGGTTTAAAATTAGAAGTGATGACTTTCTACAACACATTCAATTAATTTTATAAAGGCCCACTCGTGACACTCGATTATGATTGCACAAATACAAATAGATTATTTTTAAAATAGTTTTGACAATTATTATTTTAAAAAGTTATTTTAATAAAGATGTGCTATATTGATAAGCTGTGTCTGTGTTTGACTATTAATAGCAGCAAGATTAAACATTAACCTTGAAACAGTTTGTAAAACCAGCCACGTATGCCTACGCATCCATATTTTTTTCTAAGTTTCCATAGGAGATTTATTTATTTAAGGGACAAATAGTCTAAGAAAATCTATCCAAATTGTAATGTAAACAGGAAATAAGGAGGTTTTCAAGCTCCAAAGTATGTTGAGATTCCCATATCAAAATAAATTAAATCATTGTTTGTTATTTATAATGCACTGTGAATATTTTACATTATGTATCTCATATTTTAAATTTGAGATCTGACAGCAGAACTAATGTAAAGCATACATTTTGTTTTACTTTTCGCACATTTTTGTCAAGGGAAAAGTTACTAGATATGGCTAAAATCAATGATTGAACAAAGGAAGTGTGACATTTATACTTGATGCAGTTAATACCAGGCAACAATTTGTTTTACTCATTATATACATCACCCCCCATGTGTCACCATCATTTAAAGTGTTATTTAAGCTATTCTAATTTTTATTATATTTTCTTTGATCTAAATTTTAGGAAACTGAATTCATCTCTTTTTTTCAATACCTCATATCCTTATTCACAAGTTTATCCAACATAAATTAGACATTTCCCAAATTAAAACATCTTATAAATAATGCTCAAAGTAGTAGAAGTGCATACCATATGATGGATAATAACTATACATTTTCTATAAACCTCACAACTCTACTGGCCTAAGATAAATTATCTTAATTTTAGAAATACAGAAACTGGCAGAAATGTCACAGAACACCGGAGTGGCAGACAGGATTCAAAACCAATGTCTTCAAATTCAAAACCTGTGCTCGTTCTCTAACTTAATGTTGTCTCTCGTTGGAAAGATCTGTGAAGAAGAACACTTTATACAAGTGGTAACTGTTCAATGGGAAATGAATAAAGAATGTGTTTTATATATAAAAATAAGAATTTTAAAGTAACTGAATGGCAGGGAACAGGAGGCAGAAGGAAGTCAATTGAAGAAAAATGGGCAAATAAAAATGTTTAAAGGTATTAATTTTAAAAAGCACTTGCTTACATGTTTCCCAATTTCACAAAAAAAGAATTGCAATGACACAGGAAACATGTCAAAACTCCAAGAAACTCGAAGATCAGTTTATTTCCAAAAAACTTATGAGAGATTTTTGCCTGATTGTGATACACAGCACCCTACCTGTATAATCTGAACTTTGGTAGAATAAGCCTGTATCCCTTCACCATTTTCTTTCCTCATTTCAGAAACCCATAGCTTCTACTGTCAGAAAACAGGCAGGATAACCCAAAAATTATTTGCATACATCTGGCTACCATTTGGCAGAAGGCTAGATGTATACTTATCTTAGTTTAGCACTGCCAGATAAAATGTAAATCTGCTAGACACTAAAGATTGTTCTAGCAGCTATGCACAATATTTTTGTCTTCCAGAAGTGTAGTTTAGAGGGAGATTTAAAAAATGATTCAAGTAGAAAAATGTAGGATCAATGACAGTTAGCATTCTGTAGGAGGAAAAAATACTTAAAAAAAAAAAAATAGTCTGCTTGTGGACAAACAGGAAAACAGAAACTGACTCCAAAATCCATCACAAAGCAAGAAGAAAAAACAAAGCAAAATTTAACTCTGAAGACCCACAGGCAAACTAAATGTTTCATAAGGTTCTTTAAAAGAATTAGAATATGTTGATGGTTAAGTTCATGTTTCAACTTGGAAGGTTATGGTGTCCTGTTGTTTGGTTAAACAAGCACTGGCCTAATTGTTACTGTGGGATATTTCATGGATTTAAATCATCAGTAAGTTGATTGTACCTATGGCTGATTACATCTACAGTCAACTGAGGAGGTTGCCTTCAACAATGAGAGAAGTCTCATCCAATCAGTTAAAGGAGAAGTGATGATTTCAGCAGTCAGAAGGGAAAACCAAACTTTCCTGGGAATTCACTGAAAACCATCATGGGAGTTTCCAGTTTGTGGCCTGCCTTATGGGATTTGGACTTGCCATCACCACAGTTATGTGAGTCAATTCCTGTAAAAAAATCTCATTATATATATATATATTATTTATTTATATATATATAGTCAATTCTGCTTCCCTAAAGAACCTTCACTAATAGAGAAGATATTGTGAAAATAGGGTTGATCTTCTTTCAAAATTATGCAAGTTCATGTGGTTCTTAAAAGCAAAACCAGTAATTAATGCAAAAAATAAAGAATTACATGAAATGGACATGGGGCAAAGCAGCTAGAATGAAATCTAGTGTATCAGTTATTACTCTTAATAGAAAAAAGAAGGGTTGAAAATGAAGAGATCACCAGGTAATTAAAAAAAATACAAGATGAATTACAGTATATTAGTCAAGATGGTATTAAAAGTTACATTAGTATTCTGGACAAAGTGATATATTAATCACAATAAAAGCAAAATTTTGAACAGGATATTCATTTTCATGGTTTATGTACCAAATGGTATAATAATATATGAAGCAGTGAAAATTCAAAGAGAATTTCATATGAATATTCTTATACAAAATCACTTTTGATATCCATTTTAATGGTTTACAAGATATAATAGCAAACAAGTAAGGAATCTGAAATTAAGAAAATCAAAAACTGATCATTTGTTTAGTGGACACAATAGATATTCTCCCCTCCCCATGCTTATTGTGTGATCTATCAATTAGTATCCTGGTCATATTAAAAAATAACATCAAAATTAATTATTAAATTGCATATTAAAAAAAAGAGAACTAAAACTCCCGAACTTTCAACAACTTAGTAATTAACAATATCCCCTTTTCTCAATAATCCTTGGATCTAAGAAGAAAGAAAAAACAAAATTATATCTGTTTATAAAAAAGCAAAAAAGAGAACAGCTCATACCAAAATCTCCAGTACATAACTAAAGGCACAAATGCCTTCAGTAATTAAAAATAGAAATAAATAAATAAAAGCAACAGAATTTAAAGATTATCTTAAAAACAACAATAAAGAAATGAAATATGTGTATATAAAAAAGTAAGAACATGGTAAAGTAGGAGAAGCAGAAATCACCAATTTACAATATTAGCGAAAATAAGAGAGAGATGGCTACATGATTAAAAGATTAAAGTAAACACAGGGGAATACTACAAGTAACTCTATGGGAAAAATTTTCAAATATTAAATGGAATTTATATATCCTCACCCAATATAAATGAACAAAACATCCTATAAGAGACCCAGAAATTGTTTTTAGAATAATTATTATAAAATAAGTAGGGAGTATGGTAAAAACAATGCCACTCAAATAAGCACCAGGATCAGGTGTATTTGAGCTGAGTATTATCTCCCTTCATAGAGGAGATTTTTTGCTGTCCTTTAAAGTACACCAAGGCATGTAAATAAGTTGGATATTGCCTGTTACTTTCATGAAGACAGCACAAATTGTAAATCAAAGCTCCATAAAGATTGTACATAAAAAGAATGCTATATAGGTCAATCTAAAATGTCAATTTAGTTGCAAATATTCCAAATAAAAATTTTAAGATTTGAAACCTATGGTTATATTGAAAATAAAATTCAGTGAATTAATATATTTCTTAAGCAAGGCAATGGTAATCCACTAGCAGGATATCCATCAGCACAATTCTTTAGTATCTACATATTAAAGAAGAAAGCTATTAAATAATATTAGCAATAGGCATGGAAGGCATTTGATAAAATTAGGCATATATACATTATTAATAAAAGGAAACTAGTTAAACAGGATACTAAAACTAAAAACAAAAAACATTTTCTGATTTATGGTTTTAAACTTCAGAGTAAAAGTATTTCTGTATCAATTTCCATTTCCATTCTCATCTCAGATATGATGAGATTGAGAAACAGAGATAAAACTGACATGTTTGGGGAAAAAAGATTTTTATGCCAAAAAATAGTTAGAATTGGCTCAGGAATTAAAGGCAGAAGATATGGCAAAAGACAGGTTTCAGGCAAGAAAACAACCAGAAAAAAAAAACACTCTCTATGTACAAAGGAATAATCTGAATATTTACAAACTTCTCATCAGAAATTCTAGAGGACAGAATATAATGGAATGACATCTTTAAAATAATACAAGAAAAAAAAATGTCAATCCAGAATTCTATTTCCAGCAAAACTATACTACAAGAATTAGGTAAAATGAAGAGAATTTCAGTAGAAATTAAAAGAAAATAAAGATAATTCGTCACCAGGAAACTTGTTAGCCAAGAATGCTAATGGAATTTCTTCCAGCTAAAGAGAAATGATAACAAAAGGAAACTCCAATCTCCAGGAAAAAGTGCAAAATGTTTGGTTTAGTGTAATAGACTATTTTTCTGGGAACATAAGAGTATTTTTCCTTCTTTATTTAAACAATCCCTATGCTTGTTTGAAGCCAGAAGCCAAGAGGCTTCTTTCCTCTAGGGGTTGCTATCCTCTGGCTGACTTTGGGGTTCCTTGGCTTTTCTGTCACATGACAATGCATATGGCAGCATCTTCTACCTTCTCCTCCATGTTTTGTTGACTTCCAGCTTCTGGCTTTTCCCCATGCCTTCTCCTTCTGTGTCCCATTTCCTTTGCTTATAAGGACTTCAGCCATATTGGATTAAGGCCCACTTCATTCGGTTTGGGTACAGCTTAGCTAATAATTAATAACAAATGGGTGTACACCCACTGGACCAGGGATTGAGACCTGAACATGCCATTTGTGGGGGACATGATTCAATCCCCAACATCCCACGTGCCCTGATCATGGTATAGGGAATTGCTCCAGTAATAAATTCACAGAACACACAGACCCTTCAGATGATTAAGGAAAACCTCCTATATGAAAGAAAAATGAGGCATGATAAAAAACAAAACAAAACAAAACAAAACAAAAAAACAGCCAAAAACAAACAAACAAAAAACAGAGCAAGTATAAATAGAACTGAAGAATACAGAAAAAAATCTTCAGTGAAATAAGTAAAGATATTGGCTTAAGAATGTTAAACAAATGATATATAGTTTCAAATAATATTCAGAGAACATGGAAGTGTTTTTGGAATTTAAAAATCTGATAGCTGAAATATTAAAATTTAGTAAAATTTGGCAGTTAAATTCTAGGAAATGAGATTAGTCAATCAGAAAGAAAATGAAAGATAATAGGGGAAAATAGGTGAGAAAATTAGATTAATCCAGGAGGTCTAAAAATTTCTAATATCAATTATTAAAGAAGATAGATAGGAAGAAGTCTATCAATGAATGGAAGAAACACACACAGAAATGAAAGACACATTTTTTTCAAGATTGAAAAAGCCCACAAAGGTATACATATGACACTTAAAAAAAAAAAAATCATGAAATTTCAAAAAAACCAAATGATACCATGAAAAATTTTCTGTAATAAAGGTTATGAGGAGAAGAGGAGGGAGAGAAGATGTGAAGGATTATTTATTTCTAAAAGTTAAGGAAAATAGATACAATCAGACATTTTAGCACCAATTCCAGAAGCTAGAAAACAGTGAAACAATGCCTTCAAATCTAAATACAACTGATCTTCTACATAGAATTCTATACTTTCTAAACTTAACATTTAATAGATAACAATAAAATATTTTATGAAAAGTCTCAACAATATATCTCCTGTGCGAATCCTTTCTAAAGAAATTTCTGGAAGATGTGATTAAACAAAACAAAACAAAACAAAACAAAACAAAACAAAAACCCAGGGAGGTAACCATGAAAGATGAAGACATGGAAAAACAGGAACTATAATTTGGCTTCAAATAAGAGAAAGAAATTCTCAATGCAGTGGAAATCTCAAAGTAACAGTTGTGCAGTAGGCTTAGAGAGTAACTAGTACAGATTTGCAAGGGGGAATTTGCCAGGAAAAAAAATGAAACTGATAAGAATAGCTGACAGCCTTGATGAGATGAAAATTGTATTGAAAGACTTAAATAAAACTTCGAGAACAGCTAACCAAATTAAAAATAAAAACATAAACAGGCAAGAATTACATTTGAAATATAATAAAGTTGTACATGATAATCACACTACACTACTCATATGGGTTTTTTTTGTTTGTTTGTTTTTTCATTTTTATTGAGATTGTTCAGATACCATACAATTATCCAAAGATCCAAAGTGTACAATCACTTGCCCCTGGGTACCCTCATACAGCTGTGCATCCATCACACTTAATTTTTGTTCAATTTTTAGAAACTTTTCATTACTCCAGACAAGAAATAAAGTGAAAGATAAAAAAAGAAAAAAAGAAAAGGAAACTCTAACCCTCCCCTATCCCTAACCAACCCCGCTCAATTGTTGACTCGTAGTATTGATATAGTACATTTGTTACTGTTTATGAAAAAAGGTTGAAATACTACTAACTGTAGTATATAGTTTGTAATAGGTATATAGTTCTTCCCTATATGCCCCTCTATTATTAACTTCTAATTGTATTGTCATACATTTGTTCTGGTTCATGGAAGCGATTTCTAGTATTTGTACAGTTGATCATGGACATTGCCCACCATAGGATTCAGTTTTATACATTCCCATCTTTTGACCTCCAACTTTCCTTCTGGTTACATATATGACTCTGAGCTTCCCCTTTCCACCTCATTCACACATCATTCAGCGCTGTTAGTTATTCTCACATCCTGCTAGCAACACCCCTGTTCATTTCCAAACATTTAATTTCATCCTAATTAAACATTCTGCTCATACTAAGCAACCACTCCCCATTCTTAAGGCTCGTCCTATATCTTGGTACCTTACATTTCATGTCTATGAGTTTACATATTATAATTAGTTCCTACCAGTGAGACCCTGCAATAATTGTCCTTATGTGTCTGGCTTATTTCTCTCAGTATATTGCCCGTGAGGCTTTGTCATCAACCCATTTTTTTTTTTTAATATGGTTTTGTTCACTCACCATACATTCCATCCCAAGTAAATAATTGATGGTTCTCTGCATGGTCATGCATTTATGTGTTCACCACCTTCACCACTATCTATATAAGGGCATTTACATTTCTTCCACAAGGCAGGAGGGAGAGTCAAAGAAGGTAGAGAAGCAAAAGAAAGAGAAAAAAAAATGACAGCTAGGAAGCAGCAAAAGGAAAAATAACCTTAAATCAAAGTAGAATAAAGAATCAGACAATACCACCAATGCCAAGTGTCTAACATGCCTCCCCTATTCCCCCCTCTTATCTGCATTTACCTTGGTATATCACCTTTGTTATATTAAAGGAAGCATAATACAATGATTCTATTAGTTACAGTCTCTAGTTTATGCTGATTGCATCCCTCCCCCAATGCCTCCCCATTTTTAACACCTTGCAAGGTTGACATTTCCTTGTTCTCCCTCATAAAAGAACATATTTGTACATTTTATCACAATTGTTGACTACTCTAGATTTCACCAATTTACACAGTCCCAGTCTTTACCTTTCCTCCTTTCTTGTGGAGTCTCACATTCTCCCCACCTTCCTCTCTCAACCGTATTCATAGTCATCTTTGTTCAGTGTACTTACATTGTTGTGCTACCATCTCCCAAAATTGTGTTCCAAACCACGCACTCCTGTCTTCTATCAACCTGTAGTGCTCCCTTTAATATTTCCTGTAGGGCACCTTTAGTATTTCCTGTAGGGCAGGTGTCTTGTTCACAAAGTCTCTCATTGTCTTTTTGTCAGATATTTTGAGCTCTCCCTCAAATTTGAAGGACAGCTTTGCTGGATATATGATTCTTGGTTGGCAGTTTTTCTCTTTCAGTATCTTAAAATATATCACACCACTTCCTTCTTGTCTCCATGGTTTCTGCTGAGAGATCCGCATATAGTCTTACTAAACTTCCTTTGTTTGTAATGGATTGCTTTTCTCTTGCTGCTTTCAGGATTCTCTGTCTTTGACATTTGATAATCTGATTATTAAGTGTCTTGGTGTAGGTCTATTCATATCTCTTCTGTTTGGAGTACGCTGCGCTTCTTGGATCTGTAATTTTATGTCTTTCATAAGACATGGGAAATTCTCATTAATTACTTCCTCTATTATTGCTTCTGCCCCCTTTCCCTTCTCTTCTCCTTCTGGGACACCAATGATACGTATATTATTGTACTTTGTTTCATCCTTGAGTTCCCGGAGATGTTGCTCATATTTTTTCATTCTTTTCTCCATCTGCTCCTTTGCGTGTAGGCTTTCAGGTGTTTTGTTCGCCAGTTCCTGAGTGTTTTCTTCTGCCTCTTGAGATCTGCTGTTGTATGTTTCCATTGTGTATTTCATCTCTTGTGTTGTGCCTTTCATTTCCATAGATTCTACTAGTTGTGTTTTTGAACTTTTGATTTCTGCCATATATATGCCCAGTGTTTCCTTTACAGCCTCTCTCTCTTTTGCAATATCTTCTCCAAACTTTTTGAATTGATTTAGCATTAGTTGTCTAAATTCCTGTATCTCAGCTGAAGAGTATGTTTGTTCCTTTGACTGGGCCATAACTTTGTTTTTCTTAGTGTAGATTGTAATTTTCTGTTGTCTAGGCATGGTTTCCTTGGTTATCCAAATCAGGTTTTCCCAGACCAGAACAGGCTCAGGTCCCAGAGGGAAGAAATATTCAGTATCTGGTTTCCCTGCGGGTGTGTCTTAGAAAATTGCTCTACCCTGTGATGCCTCAGGTCACTGTGCTTTTCTGCCCAGCAGGTGACACCTGTTAGCCTATAATTCTTGACTGGTGTGAGGAGGTATGGCCGTGTTCCCCCAGGCTCTGGGGTCTGGTTATGAATGGAAAGGGCCCCACCCCTTTCCTCCTAGAGAAGACAGACCCCCCCAGGTGGAGGTCATTAGCATTTCAATGGTCTCTCTCTCTGCTTGTGCTGTCTCCACCCTTCCCCGAGTCACAGCCTTGGAAACTGAAAATGACTGGGGCTTTCTCCACTGAGCCGAAAAAGAAATAGATAGTCCCCTTCAGACCCAGTCCAAGGCAGCTCTCTAAGGTCAGTCATCACCCAAAGCCTCTGTTTTTCAGGGATGCGTACCTGTAGTGAGCAGTTCACACTCGCTACTTAAAACCCCAGTTGGAGCTCAGCTGAGCTGTATTTGCTTGCTGGGAGAGAGCTTCTCTCTGGCACCACGAGGCTTTGCAGCTCAGGCTATGGGGGAGGGGGTCTCGCAACTTGGATCCACAGGTTTTACTTACAGATTTTATGCTGTGTTCTCGAGCATTCCTCCCAATTCAGGTTGGTGTATGATGAGTGGATGGTCTCGTTTGTCCCCCCACAGTTATTCTGGATTATTTACTACTTGTTTCTGTTTTTTTGTAGTTGTTCCAGGGGGTCTACTTAGCTTCCACTCCTCTCTATGCCGCCATCTTGCCCCGCCTCCCTCATATGGTTTTGAAGTATTTAACCACAGTTCAAAATCAAATAGGCAAATAAAAAATAGGTAATCAACTTCAGAAAAAAAAAAAATTTAAGTTACACACAATAGATTGTTGTAGTACAGTACCTGGCTTAGCAGAAAATAATATGCATATAATCATAATGAAACAAGGATAAATTGTTAACAGAATTGTGGTATAATTATGTGGAGGAAATGAGCTTTAGAAGATGAGAAGGTGTGATTAAGCTACCATCAGTGCCCATGAGGGCTAATATAGACCATTTCTAAAATCATAGAACCAAAGGAAAAGTGAAAAGCATATTATGATAAACAGTAAATATAACCAATTGTCACCAGTATATGGTTTTCCTCTATATCAGTGCAGACAAGTGTAAGGATTTAGCCATGTCATTGATTCCCTTTAGTCAATGGGATATGAAAAAAAGTGCATGTGTAATTTCCAGATACAAGCATTTAATAACCAATATGTAAACCTTCAATTATTTTCTTCCTGTCACCAGTCATGGCCTAGATAGTGGAACCATTGCCAGCCTTGGTCCCAAAGTGAGGAAAATGTGGGGCAATGGTGCGTCCTACCCCCTCCCCACCCCTACCTTCACCAGCTAACAAGTGAGGTACCTATACAATGAGCAAAAAATAAATGTGTTATTTTAAGGCACTAAGACTTTGGAATTATTTGTTACAGCAGCATAGCCTAACCTATTTTGACCAAGACATGTATTAGTTAGAGATATGAGTGCAATTCCCAATATAAAGGGAAGTTGCCTAATAGAACTGAATACGACAATGGAGATTCAGGGCTGTTCTCCCACTCTCTTTTCCATATTTTATAATTGCTTGACATTTCAAATTATTGCATCAATTGTTTTGGTAAAATAATAAGAAGAAGGAAAAGAATTTTTTAATGCTAACAAAATGGAATGAATTGTAGACATTGAAATGCTAATGCATTTTCATTACAATTAGTGTTAAAAGTTATGGATTACCACTATCTCCATTTTTATTTGACATAATCAAGGTTACTGACTATGAATATGAAATAATTATTAAAATATTTATAAAATAAAATATAAAATTATTTTTGTTAATATTTTTGTGCATCCAGAAAACCATGAAAAGTTGAATAAAAAATGATAGAATCTGATAAATTGATGGCTATATACATGATTCATTTTCAAAAATCAATAATTTTCTTCACTGCAAGAAATAACAAGATAGAAATGGAAATGGAAACATATTCAAAATGATAATAAAACTACAAAACACTTAACTATAAAGATATTGGATCTATATAAAATGCAAAGCTGTTTTAAACCTATATGTTTAGAACCCCATAAAATTTACTTTATTTTTTTATGTTAAGACAAAATCTATGAAAGATACTTTATACCAAAATTTGCTTAAATTTCTTGCAGTTTCTATTAGATACCAAACAGTTTCTTTCTGTCTCTTTTTCTTTTTTCCCTTTGTCCCTTCTTTACTCCTTTTTGTAAAAGGGAATAATATGATCTTGAACTTTACATAGATGTAAAAATATAACATAGCTGAGAAAATTAGAGAAAAAAATAGGGAGGGAAATTTTTCTTACCCAGATGCCATATTATGACATATTGTCCTATTTCAGTTTTGAAATATAGCAATATTACAATTTAAAATATACATCTTTTGACTTTGCTTTTCATACATAAGATTTAGTCTTACAGAAACTAAAGTGCTATCAATGTATAAAGATATCTGTATATAAAAGTGTTCTTTGGTATCATTAATATGGAAAGCAGGAGGACAAGATAATATGCATCCAATGAATCAAATAAACAAAAAGAGAATAGCATTTGTAAAGTGGTATAACTCCTTGATAAAGAGTATAATGTAGCTGTTAAAAGAAATAGGCTAGAAGTATTCAAGTTTACTTGGGAATAATTTCTAAAATGTATCTGGAGGTAAGAATTGCAAGCCACATTAAGGAATTTATTGTATCATCCTTTAAACATGTTGTTGTCATTATTATATAGTGGCAGAAAGGCAGGAGGAAGCAGGAACGTAGATTTAAAAAAAAAAAACACACACACACAGAAAAAACCAACAAGCCCCTAAAGATAAACATTGTTACAAGAAAAAAGAAAATTAAATGCAATTATAATTAATAACTCTGACAGTTATTGCTAAGGCATTTTCACTTATATTGTGTTATTTAAATTTAAAAATGAACATATTAAAAGAAAAAGCTTCATGAGACTCTTGTGCTTTTCTAACTGGATGGGATGGTAGTTAATGTCATAAAAATGATTTTATTTTTATAATTAATAATAACCATCTAACATAGATCACTAGAATTTTCTGTTTTTTTAAATGAGGGAAAATAAGCAAATGATGGAAAGTTTTAAAGATTATTTTTAGGCCTCAGGCAATTTAAGATACATGAGATTAAAATGCTGAAACTGAGATTGTCAACAATTAAACTGTAAAGATAGTAATACTTAATTACACAGGATTATACTTTATAATTAGTTTACATTACAGTTGGACAGTTCATCAAATCATCTACTAGGTTAGGGTTTTTTTTTTTTTTTTTTGCATGTTTGTTTTGTTTAATCTCAGAAGATGAAAACTTCTCTAAGCACCACTCAAAACCCTAAAGCTAAAAAAAGAAAGATAAATACATCTGAGTACATGAAATCTAAAATGTCAACATGACAAAAATACTGTATGGGGAAAATTGACAGAGAAAGAGCTTTCACAAATCCATACAAGATAGACCAACAGCTCAGCAGAAAAGTGGGCAATGGATATGAAGTAAGAATTCAGAGAAGGATTTACAAACTGCTTTTAGGATTATAAAATTGTCAACTGCTCTCAAATTAAGAGGTGGGTGAATATAAAAGATAAACTTAACATTTTTTTACCTTAAAAAATTGGCAAGAATCACTTGATATACTGAGAAATGTTTTCAATGTGACGGGGCTGTGAAGAAAACAGTCAATATCATAAATTTTGCAGGCATATATTTTGTTAAACATCAACATTTGCCAACAATGATCTACAGTGAAAATAACTGCTGACCCAAAAATTTCATTTAAATGAAATTTTCTTGCAAGTATGGTTGCACTTATGTCAGAAAGGTAAATAATAAACACCGCAGTATCTCATGAATTACTAAAAGATTGGAATTAGTCTACATGTCTATTTTTAGAATGTTTAAATAAGCCATGGCATGTTCATCATGTACTGTTCCTTTAAGTACTAATATGAAATAAATTTCAAGATATACCTGCATATTTTTATTTAATATGAGTGAAAAATCACTGTTCTGACAAATGTATTCAATTATTTGTGTAAAGAGAAATAAAGAATATACAAAATTCCACAAATATATAGCTTCGTTATGGTGATTAATATTTGGAACCCTGGAGTCAGACCACTTGAATTTAATTCCTGGCTTTTGGCTCTTTCTAGTTGTGTAATTTTTATCAATTGATGTAACTTATCTTTGCCTCAGTTTCCTCATCTATAAGGTGGAACTAACTATCTCACAGGGTTGTTTTAATGATTAAACATGTTAATTCCAGTGAAAGATACAAAGCAATTATAAGTGAGCAATTATATAGTGACATAATTAGTTATATGTTGTGCTTTAAGTAAAACTTCTGCAGACACTTCATAAATTTTTGTTGCATTAGTTTTATGAGTGTCGAGTTGTTTTCAGATAATTTTCCTAACTGATAAAAAAATGTTATTTCTTCTATGTTGACTGGTAGCTAAGGCCAAGTGAATGATGTCTTAGATATGAGATTAGTTCACTGTGTAGGTGAACAAATTCTTCCTCCAATGAAAAAATAAATTTATAATATTTTGGAGTAATGGGAGTTGTATTTTCAAATAACTCTCTCAAATTTACAAGAGAATTCTTTGTCCATTTGTTGTAACCAAATCTGGAAATTCAACTATATATTGACTAGATTAAAAGTATAAAAAGTAAATTTTATGACTCTGGTAAGTTAAGTATTTTCTAATATACATAATTATCTTGAAACACAAAGTGTAATGACTAACCCTGTATATGCATTCTTAAAACAATTACATCAACAGTTTAACATTTTCTCATTGTTTCTCATTTTCTATTTAAATACAACTATATGCTTAGCCATGGCTTCATCTAAAGTGTAGTATAATAATTTATTTCATGTATATGCAAGCACCTAAATACATGTATTTATACACTTATTTCTAAAAATAATTAAATATCATGGAGGGATACAAAAGATACTGGTAGAAATATTTAGTAAAGGTAGCTTCTTACAGAATTAATTAAAAGATAAGCAAAAATACAAGAAAAACAAGGATTAATTATGTAAAAACAATTTGTGAACAATTGAGGATTAAAGGGAAAGCTGCTGAATCATATACTGTTTGGTACTTTTAATTTTGTTCATATCAAATTGAAGTACTATATAAAATATGGCATTCCAATATTCTTCTTATGGCAATTATTAAGAAATATTATCTTTCTCTTCATTTTCTCCCAAGTGTTCTATAGTTGAAAAAGACCCAGATATTTTGCTCTTAGTTTTATGCTTGGATTTTTTTTTCCCTTAGACTGGCCCTCAATGATTCATTTTCTTCCCCACCATCTTTTACCATCTTTCTTCCCATTTTTCTACAATTAGCATATACACAGCTTCTTGTCATTTTCAGGACCAATTTGTCTAGTTCCTTGAGAATAATTGTGGCAATTGCATTGACAGTAATTCTCATGGATGACTTTTGCCTATAGTTTCTCTTCTGGGTCTGAGGGATTCCAAAACATTCACCCTAGTTTATTTATTTTGAAAATTTAAGAACTTTTCCTAATGTTTTCATTTTTCTTGCTACCACTTGCTTTTTATAGTAGAAGAAAATGCTGTTTCTAGACTTTTTTCATTTGTCTATTTTCCTTCAGTAAGCACAAAAAACTTTTAAGTCTGTAAGCATGCTTTATCTCTAACATCCTTTAATAAGCAAACTCTTTTCCTTGTTATGCTGACTAGGATTAGGAAATGCAATATATTTAACAAAATATTCAAGTTTAAATAAAACCATGAGACTCAGAAATGTTTTCTGATCTCCCCCCTGCCCCCCCCCCCGCATGTCACAGGGCTAGTGGGAGTCACAATGCTGGTGATGTCTGCAGTTTCACTTTTACATATTTTGAAGTTAGGAAGAGTGTTTTGGTCATTTTTCTATCCACAGCATCTGGCAGAGCATTCTTAATGAAATTTCATCTAAACAACATGTGATGATAAATAGACTGACCAAGCATAAGCACAGTAATGGAGGCAGATCTCTTAACAAACAATCTGTGGGATTCATAGTAGATGAAGAGACAGCATTTGGGACTCTGTGGACACAGCAGGTGGATGTTTCACCAAGGAAATGAGGCCCAACTTAAGAAAAGTGCAGTGGGGTGTTAGACGGAAACCAGTGCTTGGATGTGAGGACTTGTTGCTACTTCAGCATGGCTCAGAATGTGCAGTTAGAACTCCAGAAAGAAGGCTAATATGTTCCAAAATCTATCCTGGTTGTCACCTCATTTCACCATGTTCTAAGAACACTTCTTGGCACTTCTGAATTTCACCCTTTTCCATCTTGGTCCAGCTACATTTCTGTAGCTTCAGCTGGCTCTGCTTGGCTTCACAATGGGGACGAGCTAGAGACAGACATCCCATAACACACAAAGTGAAGGGCAGGGTATAATATTAACAATAGTATACAGATAGTACTGGATAAATACATATAAATGAGATAGAAGTTAGAATTAAATTTCAACCATGAAATATGACCATTTCCTGAATCTATAACTTAGGTCCCATGAGAGTTCCCCACTGAATATCAAACACTCCAGTTTCTATCACAATTTATCTGAGTATACAGTCTAATCTCTAATCATCAAAAGATAAAGTTCAATAGCTTTCTTCTTCATCTCAGACTTGCTCCCCACCATTTAAATCCAACTGCCTCTTCTTGATCCCTTGATTTCTACTTTTAGCTAAGCCTCCTTTAGGGACAAGAAAAACTTAATAAATTTGAAAGATATGTTTTGTTCAAACTCTGTACCAATCAATGTTTCAGGAACTGTAGATATATTAGGAAACAACACAGACACAAATCATTGTTCTAGTGGGAGTAGGTGGGTATTAGTCAAAGTAAAATAAGTACATTTTATGCTAAGTATACTACACAGTGTTAAGCACTAAGAAAAATAAAGCAGGAGAGGGGAATAGTGTAGAGGGAGGGCTACAATTTTTTAAAAATATGTCAGGGAAGACATCACCAAGAAGGTGATATTTGAACAAAGATATGAAGAAGGTGGAAAAATCAAAGACTAAGCACAAATAATATATTCAATCAAAAATTCCATGTGATATGCAATATATTATAGAATAAAATATGACTGCTCACATTTATTATTTATGTGCCAGGTCTAGTTTTAATCATGTCACATGAGACTATCTGTCAATTTGAATAACCACACCATTAATTTATTATCTACATTACACAGATGCAGAAACTGAGTCAAAGAGTGTTTAAATAATTTTCTCAAGGTCATACTGCTGATAAATGTCTTCCATTGTGTTAATTAGATTAAATGTTTTGTTCCAATTCCACTGATTTTAACACTACACTAAACACCCTGTGAGAGGCAAGGTGATATACATTTCATTTATCTATTCCCATAAAGAACAAAAAAGGAAACCAGTCTCTATCCACAGATCTTGACTTTATCCTATTTAGTCTCCATTTAAAACCCCCAAACCTCTCCGATGCACGGGAGCATGTGTATCACTGTTTAGGGTATTCAGTCCTCAGTAATACCATATATGGGACACAGCCAAGCAGTATAAGTTGAACTTCTGGTCTGGTTCCTTTTATTGCTTGGTGCCACCATCAGTAGAAGTTATGTCTCCAGGTCTTTTCTTCCATCAACACACTTTAAACTCTTAGGAAGACAATTTCAGAAAATAACCCACACCTACACATCTACATACACCCTCCCTGCTCCATGCCAAAACCAAAAATATTTGTAAAAATTGCAGTCCATATACATACCAAGAAATAATATCCCCAAGGAAACATATGGAAAAAATGTCATGTCAGGCTCTCTGCTCCTATGTAGTTTGACTCAGAAATAAAAAAAAAAAAAAAAAAAATGCAGGTGGAGCTTGGAAGAGATCTTGTGTGTGTCTCATGCTGATTCCAGAACTTCTGAAGTTTGGCTGGGGAGAATCAAGGACCTGGCTTTGCTACGACAAAGAGCAAAGGAATAAAAAATGTCTGGAAAGGTTTCACAAAACCAGTAAGCTCAAATTAATAGAGAGGAGAAAATGGAAAGAAAGTCAATCAAAACAAAAAACATCATGAAAGTGTAAAATGAAAATAAAACAGTGAATAATCAATAGTGAACTCAAAATAAGACAGTAGGATAAAACCAAATAGATTACTTATTACGATAAATGCAACTGGTTTAAATTCTCCTTTTAAAAGATGAAATCAAAGCTTCTCAAAACAATTACAAAACAAAACCTGGCAGCTTAGCAATGACACAAGTCCACAACAGCAAAGAAATATGAAAAAGAGTGGGGATAAAATGCTGCAAAAAATAAACAAATGGTAGGCAAGAGTAGAAATTATTAAACCAAATAAAGTGAATTTGAAAACCAAAGCACTAAAGCAGGAAAATTGAATTTCATATTTAATGACAAAATGCATATCCAATAAAAAAGTGACTGTTTTAAACCTTTTTGCAACAAACAATAAATACTATAGCAAAATACACAAAGTGTAAGTCCTAGAGTTAGTAGAAATCAATTTTTTTTTAAAGTGTGGCTAATTTCAATTTTTTTTTTTGTTTCAGAATTTGACAAATCAATTTCAGAAAAATAAACAAGTAAGCAAAATATTTGAATGGATTCATCAGTGCTCACATTAATGGATTTATATAGAACTAGGAACCTTACAACAGAAAATAGATATTCTCTTGTGCTTTAAATTAAGGGCAAATTTGAGGATGCTCTTATCCATTCCAAAAGATAGACATTTTCCAGGCCATATTTTTGGCCACAGTCCAAACTAATCACAATTAAGCTTACTCAATTATATTTTAAATGCCACTCTATTCACAATGAATATTGTTTCTTACATTATAGGGCAGATGCACCAAGTTTACTTTGGGACCATTTAAATTCTCCAATAAAAAACTTTGTATCTGCTCTCTGGGATTATAGAAGTTCTACTGTGTGCTTCTGGATATAGGGATGGGATAAAGTGCGGGGCAAGTACAATGTAAGGAAATTCCAATTACTCTCCCAGCTGCTGTCTCATTTCTACCCTTCTAAAATGAAAACTGGCCCCTGCATCTCTCTGGGCTTCTACTGGGGAAACCTACTTACTTATTTTCCATATCCTTCTGGAAGCACAATCTATGGAGCAGCTTCTTTCAGTCTTTTATATATCACTATTTCTCCAGCCATTTTTCTTTGATTTTTAAAATTTTGTGTATATTTGTCTACACTTTTTCTTGTATTCTGAGATAACAGACTAATGTTTGTAGGAAAAACATTATTCAGAATGTTTTCAATATTGCAAATATCCTAGATACAATTCTTAGGTAAACCTCAAACTCAAATTACATAGCCTAGGATGGAAGGGTGCTGCGATTCTCTCCTGTGATGGTTAGGTTCAAGTCTCACCTTGGCCAGGTGATAGTATCCAGCTGCCTGGTCAAGCAAACCACTGGCCTAAGAACAGCTGCAAGGACGTTTGTGGCTGGTTAATAAACCAACAGGCTGGTCTATTAAATTATAAGTCAATTGGCTGCAGCTGTGACTGATGACTCACCAAAGGGTGTGCCTTCCACAATGAGAGAATGCAATTGGCTGGATTTAATCCAATTAATCAGTTGAAGATTTATAAGCGAGACAGATAGAGGACCTTCACTTCTTCAGTTGAGCAGAGAAGCGTTTCCTGAGGAGTTCGTCAAAGTTGCCAGTTCGTTTCCTGAGGAGTTCATCAGACACATTCATCGAAGATCCCAGTTCATTTCCTGACAAGTTCGTCAAAGTTGCTGGTTCATTTCTTGAGGAGTTCATCGACATCTTCATTGGAGTTGACAGTTTGCTGCCTGCCCTACAGAATTTGGACTTGTGCATACCCACAGTTGCGTGAGTCACTTTTATAAATCTTATATTCATAGATGCCTCTCATTGATTCCCAAAATAAAATTATCTTCCAGAGCAAACCCAACAACTGTGTTTCCTCCCTAGTATGTATAAGTATATGGAGACTAAAAACTTGAATAAAGACCCAAAGGGATTCAAGAAATGAGTGACAGGACTATCTAGAAGAACACTCAAGAAGAATAAGGAGCAAGCGCAAAGACCCTGAAGCAGGGCTGTGTCTGCTGCTAAAATGGTAGTAATGAAGGTAGCATGGCTGGAGTAGAATGAGTGGGATGGGGGTAGGGGTAGGGAAGTGGTAAAGCTTCATAGGTCACCGAGAAACTGAAAATGTGAGAGAGATGGGTGTGCCCTGGAGAGTTCTTATATGGATGAAAAATGTGGTCTACATCATTTTAAAAAGGATCATTCAGGTTGATGAGTTGACAATAGAGTTTAATAGAGGCAAGGACAAAATAGAAGACAATTATATAATTAAGTACATTAAAACTGACACTTTTCTAGCATTTATCTTAATTTTAAAATACATCATTATATTTTTGTTGTTAAACATTTAAATAACATGAGGGAATCTGACATCATTATTGGATGATTTCCATCAATTTGATTACCATCTCGGGTCCATGAAACCTCAGGAGCTTCCTCAAACATTACCAGGACTAATAGGATAAGGAATTTGATTAAATTCCATCACTCTATCACCAGCATTATTGAACATTGCTTTATTTATTTATAGTTACAAACAAAAGGCCTGTGTAAATTTCCCATATGGCTACTAAAGAAACTATATATATTACTGAATATTAATAGTTTGGGTGTTTTTCTTTTTATATAATGTTGCATTAATTTCAAATATAAGTAATCATCACCCTAATTAGGGGAAGGGGAATATATTACAGATGAGTCTGAACATAATAAAAAATTCAGCTATCAGAAATATATGGAACAACAGAGTTGGCTAATTTAAAAGAGTTAAATGCAGGTGAGTATTAGGACATGCGGCTGGCTGAATTTCAAGTGAAGAGCATTTGGCAACAATAACCAATGAAATAAATTGAGAGTAAAGCCATGATGTGAAACATGGGGAACACACAGAAGGAGTGCTAGAATATGGAATAAAAACAGACTTGAACTGAGCAGTGCTCAGAAGACAAAGCCAGTTTAGTGGACAAAAGAAGTCAGGTCAGCCTTTGAGTTTTGTAGAAATTACACTGGTGCTCAAGTAATGTAGATTATCTTGAATTGACTCGATTTCTATAAATAGAAAGCCTATTTGGGGCAGTTGCTATAGAGAAAGACCTGGTCCTATTTTTTTTAAGAGGCTTTATGATATTATGTAAAGGGCCTCATACGTATCAAATATTTACTTCCTGGCCAAAATTTTTAGAATATTTTTGATTCTTCATCAATTTTCAAAATCGAGATTTCTTTGAAAAAAATGAAAGAACTATGGATATCTTTGAATATAAGGGGGAAAGGGAAGAAAGATAGCTAAACTGTCAACAAATTCTTAGATTCTTAACATTAATATATCATCCATAAAATTATATATGGACATGTAGACTCAAATATATATAATAAAAATGAAATCCTGGATGATTTCAGGACAAATGTAGTTACACTTGTTAGTAAATTTATATGTAACTATAGCATCTTTGGTAGAGAATTACATTTGGAGCTACATGGTCTGGAACGACAACATATTCACCTGATAGAACTGGCCTGGTTAAGACACTGCCGCTGCTCTGGACACTGCACACAGCCAATTACTGATGCTGTTGACACAGGGCTAGAGATACTGCAGGTTGCTTCACCCTCACGATTGACCCTGGTCACTGAAAACTCTTTTGCCTCTGGAAACTAGAGGTAGGGAACATCGTTTATTTTTCTTTTATAAAAATGAAAGAATGAGCACATCTTTGAAAATGTTTTGCTGGCAAAACCTTAAGGAAACTTTATAAGTTGCTATGCTCAATATTTTGATAGAATAAACAAGCTCTTCAAAGCTGGAAAAGAAAACTATAGGAAGAAAGGACAAGAGTCAAATGACAATAGATTGAAATAAAAAGTGTTGAACATAGATTGGTGCAATAAGGATGAGTAGTGGAAAATACTTAAAATTTAATAGTAGAATTAAAATATGCCTTGGGTGTAGGAATGTACAGAATTCACACTATAGGAAAATGAATCTCTTAAATGGGAAACCATCATAAGAGCTGCTCGTGGACTGGAAAGAGAAATCATGACAGGATGTGAGCTATGAGAAATTAAATAAGAGATATGAAAGATAGAGAATAGAAGAGTTCCAAATAAGAATGTAAAATCTTGAAAGAAACTATCATAAAATCCATAAATGCAAAATTTACCAAATTGAGAAAAATATATTCAGTTGTACATTAAAATTCTGATTGTGGCTTTTGAAAAACAGAAAATCATCTAGAACAATCTTGGCAGTTTTTAAAATTATGAGGATGACTAGAATTTAGACAGGTGTGACAGTTAGGTTCATGTGTCAACTTGGCCAGGTGATGGTGCCCAGATGTCTGGTCAAGCAAGCACTGGCCTAACCATTACTGCAAGGACATTTGTGGCTGGTTACTGAACCAGAAAGCTGGTTTATTAAATCATCAGTCAATTGATTTCATCTGTGGCTGATTACCTCAATAAAGGGAGTGCCTTCTGCAATGAGAGAATTCAATCAGCTGGATTTAACCCAATCAGTTGAAGACTTCTAAGGGAGAAGAGAGGAAATATTCACTTCTTTTTCAGCCACCCAGCCTCTCCTGGGGAGTTCATCAAACATCTTCATTGGAGTTGCCAGCTCGCTGCCTGCCCTATGGAATTTAGACTCATGCAGCTTACCCTACGGAATTTGGACTCATGCATCCTGCCATCTGGAATTTGGACTCATGCATCCTCACAGTTGTGTGAGACACTTATAAAATCTCGTAGTTATAGATATCTCCTGTTGGTTCTGTTTCCCTAGAGAACCCTAACTAATACAACAGGAAATTTTATTTCTTTGAACTGAATCAGCTTCTCTCCATCACAAAACTTGAGAAGAAAATGAAGCAATTTACTACAGAATTTATGGCAAAATTTTGGGCCTGAGAATTCTATAATCAGTTAACCTCTAATTTATATATAATGGACATAAATGCTATATTAATCTCCCCAAGGGCTCACAAATATACTACGCACTGTTATTCAGTTATTTGGTAATCACACACAATGGAACTAAGAGATAAAGAAGTTACTAAATATATCTTGAAAAGGTATAATTGTGACATTAATTCATGTGTCTTCCTTTATTTAATTGCAAAGTCAATCAGGAATGAAATATGTACTTTGAAAGTGAATTATTTAATTGGAGGTCAAAATTGGCCTTGCATTGCTTCCCCAGTTGCTTTTGCTCTATAAGTAACTGTATCTTATCTGTACTGAAGATTACAATGGCATTATTTAATTGCTTAAAACTTAGCAAGTACTGTTTAATTGGTATCTGTCATAAATAATTTGGATTATACATACAGTTATTTATACACTGGATAAGGAGTCTCACTAAACCCAATTTCCTCATTAATTCAGAGAACAGGTTTTTATTGTATTATAAAATAGTCTTCTTTATTGACAAAGAACTTTAGTAATGATATTTTCCATCTTTCACATTCTATTGGATGAAGTGGATCTTTGTTTTCCTTAATTAAAAACATTTTTAAAAACATTTTCTCAGTTCTTTTATATTACCAACTTAGGAGTATCTGTGAAAGGTTGTGGAAGAATTAATTTAAACCAAATTCATATAATCCAATTCAATAATTTGCAAAACAAAAGAAAAATGCAAACAAAATAATTATGCCTGTGGTATATTTTGGTTCAAAATTTTACATTTAATTATTTTTAATGACATTGGATTATCTGAAAAATAGACCAACTGGATTAATAATAAAGGCATGTATAATTTTTTATGAATTATAACTATAAACATATGATGCAAAAATATTATGAGTAATGGACAAACAATAGATAAACATAATAGACAATGTAACTTTCAATTATATATTAGTGTTGTACTTGAAAGCTAACTTGTTATGGGGATGTTTACTTATTTCATAGATTAAAAGGAAAGCAATTCAATTATGATGGGTGTAGTCTATCAAGACATTGTACTTTTCCTAGTTTTTCAGTGTACCTTCCTGCTCATACAAAATGCTCACTAAAAATCAATGCCCATGTGCAGTTAAGTAGTTCAAATGAGAGGGCTATATATATATTGTTTTTACTTTTACCTCTGCTATGTAGAATAATTGTTCAAACACAAAAAAAGCAAACTTTTTCTAGTTGTTTCCATGCTTTAACTGCCCCCCTGCCATTTATCTGACCCTGATACTTGCAGTCACACAATTTTCAAATGGAAGGATTATACTAAAGGTCAGTGACTAGACCTATTTATCTGTTCCCTCCATTCTAAGAGCCTGCTTTCTCATCTGTAAAGTGGAGAACATAAATTTTAATTTACCAACCACATATGATCATTGGAAAGATGAAACCAATCATTATACACAAAAGAAATAACTAACAATTTAAGGATTGCAAAAAGACTAGCTAGACTTATTACTTTCTTTTTCCTGCTTTGACTTGTACTACCACTTCTTAATTAATAAATTGGAAAACTTGCATGTGCTGTGAGCTCAGAATTATGGAAACCATGAGGATTTGGAAAGCAACCTGGCCAAGAATCACAGAAAAAAGGATCAATAACTGATAAGGTTATAGAAAATCCTGGAACTCTATATCTCTCTTTCTCTCTCTCTCTCTCACACACACACACACTTCCTACTTCTCTCTGAATATATGCTGCATCTTCCTTTCTCCCGTAAATCTCAGGCCAAATGGTGAGAAAATAATGACTGCCACAAATCCAATATATCTCACTTGGAGAAACTAAATGACTCTTTCTCAGCCCCAATTACAAAAATATGGAGCAAGTTCTCTGATTAACCTAACATGGGTCAGGTATTAGATGGTCATATCATCTGATTCTGTCAATTATGGTCAGGGAGATTACACGGTCTCAAATTTGTGCTTCTCTTATGGGCATAAGCCATTTAACAAATTATGCAAGAACATTGCAATCTGGGAAGAAATTCTAGTAAGTTTTCATCCCAGGCTTGGAAAAAATTCCCAAACCCTTCAAGCCTTAATGGATATGACTAAAATATAAAGTTTTGAAAGTGCATGCCTATTTATTTCATTTCTCTTATTCACTTTTACTCTCTTGGCTTTAACAGTATTTAAAGACTGATCTCTGTGGCCAAAACTCGAAAGATTTGATGAAGAAACAAGTAACCAGTTCCTTTAGAATACATTCCAAATCCCCTCGTAAGTATCTAATTTTAAAAGATGACAATATGAAAGAGAGTTAATTTAATTTGCTTTTGTTCAGCTGTTTGTCCTTAAAACCAGTAACGGTACAAGATATTCCTTTTGATATCAATCAGATGGGTATGGATGTGTTTGCCTTATAGTGAAGACATTTTTAAGTGCTATTGGGCACTGAAATTTAAGCCTTTTTCTTATTTGCAAACACATTAGAAGCTAAAAGGGGGGGGGGGGGGCGGGGGGCCTGCCTTTTCTATATGCACACCACTTCCAACTTCTTTATACCACATCCCCCCCCACAGTGATATTCTAAGCAAGCTGCAGAATCCATTATGGTCACAGAGACCACAGAAAAAATCATGGCCATAGCCGGACTAGTTTCATAACGTGCAAGTTCTTAGGCTCTTAGTTTTCTATTATAGACTTCAAATTTCCTGGGAGTTGGGTTAATTCACATACATCGCAACTCTTAACACAGCTCTGGTTCTGTGTAAATTTGAACAAAGAGAGAAAGAAAGAAAACAGGTTTAATGGCAGGCAAGCCTACATTTATGAATATATATATTATGTCAGGTAATGGGGTATATTATATTCAATGTAATTTACACAATCACAGACAAACATGTTCAGAAATCTTAACTAATTCTAACTGAAATTAAAGATCTTCAAGAATTCAAAAAATAAATTGTTAGGTCCTAT
The DNA here is from genome assembly GCF_015220235.1 of Choloepus didactylus. Lineage (NCBI taxonomy): Eukaryota > Metazoa > Chordata > Mammalia > Pilosa > Megalonychidae > Choloepus > Choloepus didactylus. The sequence continues at coordinate 76,854,185 of NC_051318.1, forward strand.
CTCATATTAACTGCTAACTATGGAAAAACATTTTTCATGTAATAATAAGAGCTCTTAAGTCTATTTTCTATCACAGGTGCTTGTAGAAGATGCCACAGAGGAAATTATGCTTCTCAGGGTTCTAATTAAGCAGAAAATGAGTTGATTAGAGGGATATCTGAAAGCTCACATTATTGACAGAAAGGTAGTTGAACCAGGTTTTAGAATGAAAGCAAAGGAAAGGAAGTCAGGCAGAAGAAGTCACTTCTAAAATGACATTTCAGAAATATCTGCTTAGGTTGTGCTACTACTCCCTCCACCAGGGGTGACCAACACCACCAAACACTCCTGCCCTGACACAATTCTATTGTTCCGCTAAGACATCCTGCTGTGAATGAGCTTTAATCTCTCACACCACACTCTCATGAATCAATCCCAAATCAAAGCCAGGAATGGGCTTTTGGGGGCAGAGCTTTGATCACATATCTGCACCTTAGCTATCAGAGCACATGAAGAGGGAGTACTGGGCCTTCTGGGATTTCTGTAATTAGGAATGGTGCCATGCCTCTCCCAAATATCAAGACAATGGAGGATTCCACCCAAATAGAGGATTGTGATTCTACACAACAAAACATGTTTAATAAATGTTCAATACAGCAATACTCATTGCTTATTTGAAATGCTCTTCCAAATTCATTTTGAAGGTTAAGAAATTGAACTTTGTTGTCTCTCTCCATAAACAGGTCTTGTAGAAATCAACCATTAAATATCTGAGCAAAGACGCCTTCTTTGGATACTTTGTGAGAGTGAAAAGACTCTGCTTTCTTCCTGCCAAAGAAACAAGTTTCTGCCACCTTATGGTATAAGGGGAATTGAATATATCTTAGGAAAAATATGTATTTAAATATCAAAGACAAACATGTATAGTTGAATACTATGTTTTGTTAGAGAAGAAATTCAAAAAGGGACATCAAATGTGCCCCAGTTGAGAAAACAAAATTGCATAATTTACCAAACAATTCAAACATTATTTTATAATTTAAAAAGAAATGTAAAGCATGAAAGTTGTATTACTGCAAACACCTTTCTTCTTAAAGCACAGATTGAAACAATTGAGTTTTACCAGTCATTGATGTTATCTGCATTTGGTGCATTTGTTTATGAAGACTTTTCAAGATAGGAATGTCATTCAGTAAAGTTAAATCAGATAGTACATTTGAATGTTTATAGCCAATTTACCACTGGTAATGACAAAATGATGTGAAAATAATAAACGGTAAACTATCTCACAGATGGAAAGGGAGAATTAAATCAGCAGATGCTTACATAGCAATGAAAAGTCATTTGTAGTTGGAGCATGGTTGCTGATAATATAAACCCTTGGAAAATTAAGAATCAAAGACTAAAATCTTTAAACTATTTCAAGTCTCCAAAAGTTACAGTATTTGGAAAAACTTGAAAAAGGAAAAGAAAATTTGCTTCCTCAGTTTAAAAACTAAGAATTTAAGATATATGAACTTGGAAGACCTCTTGCATTAATTTCCTTTTCTTTCCACCATTATTTTTAATTTTTATTTTCTCTTCATTGATGCTACTTTTTAATAATGTATACATTAAAACATATCCCATACATAGTCTTAGTCATTATGGTTATGATGATGTATTTGAATTTTAAAATACTATAATTAAAATGATATTAAAATATTTTATTTCAAATTAACAATATTTTAAATTATAGCTAAAATGTCCAAGACAACCATACTTCAACTCAAATATGAAGTCAAATGAAATTTTGAAAGGGTTTTTAGGGGTATTTAGTTTTTGTAAACATTTTAGTAATAATTTAAGTCTGCCTTAAAAAAGACAGTGAAAAATTTGTGAGAATCATTAAAAATAAAAAATAAAAATGTTACTGCCTTTGAGACGAATTTACCCATATGCATCTGGTGTTATAATTTCATTGTATTATTAATGTACATTTTAACAGCAAGTTTTGATTGCTTGCACACAGAAAATATAATACATTTTCACTGACAAAACTAGGCCAAGGAGATGGATTATCTTTTTATAGGCATCTCTTTTATCTTTCCTATATAAAGTAACATGACATCAAACATACATACGAAACTCTCAAACTTGGATGTTCTCCTTGTATTATACAATCAAATGTACTCTTTTTCAAACTGATGTGCTTTTTAAACAAAATGTTTACTCTAAAAAGAGATATAATAGCTTTGTGTACTAGACATTTAACCCTTCCAAATTAATATTCATTATTGTCAAATACTGTTTGTTGGAGCAAAACTGAGCAAGAAATATATGCCATTCTTTCTTAATCCCTTTTTACAACTAACCATTCACTTTAGTCTTGCTCCATTACCATAATTTTGACTGCCTTGACCTGGGGCACAAAAGAGAGCAAAGGAATAGCCCTTAAATGAATTCAATCCTCTAGTTTGGTGAAACAGAAGTGCCTTCTATTTCCAAGTCTAACCCTAACATGTATTACAATAGAATGGGAGTCAACACTTTTGTTGCTGTTTGTTTACTAGGCAGTGGTACTACTCTAGAAGCTATACAATGGAAGGATTATGTCTACCTTAATCTTGACTGTGTCCATCTTGAGTTGAACACAGTAGGTGTTTCATTCACATTTGTCAAGTGAATAAATAAGTTCTAGCCATTCATGGAGAAAAAAACTATCTCCATGTGTTTTCTCTTTCAGAAGACTCTTAATAGACCCCCAGGACAATGTGAACTATTGGGGTGCAATTTACATTCCTTCATATACTATTACACAAATTCTGTATTCCGCTGTCAATTTCTTTTACTCTCGTGACTCCCTAAAACAACAAATACCTGCATAATGATATTTTGGTTTCTTGGAATTGTTCAACCACAAGCTGACATATTAGCCAGATTAATCCAAACACATAATTTAGTTACACTGCTAAAAGGTAACAATAATTTTATACACAATAAAGGAAGTTACAAAACACAAATCTGTTTAGCCACTTTCTGTAAACAAAAACTGCTGTTGGTGTCATCAGAATATGACCTCTCCTGACTGGCCCGAGTCCTGCTCAGTCCTCCCATGACAAGTAGCTCAGCCATCAATCACAGGTCACAGGGGCTGAAGGGTGAGAGCTCTGCATCTTGATATTTCACATTTATTCTCAGTTCTAACTCAGCCCCAGCATGCTTGGATCTTCTTTTGTTCTCTCACATATGAAATAGATAACTTTTTCTCAATATATTCCACTGAAGAACACTCATACACACATGGATCTGCCAAATTATACTGTCTGAATGCTGTGGGGAAGAGGATTCAATATAAAATTCAAAATAGGGGTGGCATAGGATTGGTATTGAGTTTTGCAGAAACAGTTCTTACTAGGCCCTAATTAGATGTAAATCTATTCCAGCCATGTCTGGACCTATATTTTAAAAAACTATTTTTTCCCAAAGTTAGTCTAAAATGGCATTTATACTACAGTAAGATACTTTGCTTATCCAAAGAAAGGAGAAATTCAGAAAAAAAGATGATCTGAAAAAAGAAAATGAAATAAATTTATAATAAAAATGACAGTTTTGAATCAGCACATTGCGTTTTTTTAATTCATAGTAGGTATGACAGTTTCTTTATTTGTTTTTCAGTGTCATGAATACTATTCCTTAAATCCCCATAGAGAAATCCAGGAGTGACAATGCTATACATTTAGAAACCTGAAATGAACCTTCCTGAATTGGAATAGAGTGGTCATGTGACACTCTACATATCTACTGTTTGTGTCTGCTGCAGTTGTCCTGTTTGTTATGCAGACAGACGCAGACAATTAAGCTCCCTGGGAGAGCTTTGTTGGCACAAACCAGTAAAAGTTTTCTTTATCCTAAAAAACACAAAACAACTGAGTAAATGGCAGCCAAGAAGAGGAAGTCGTGACCGCTGGCAGTACACTGTCACTCACCTTTCTCTAGTGAATTAATTTGCCATGAACATTAGAAATAACATCCTTCATGTCAGAAGCAACGCCATTAGATCATCATCCAGGGAATGGACAGGCATTATACAGACATCTAGGAATTCTAATGCCACAGTCATTATATTCTTCAGTAACTGAATGGTGCAGGGGTTTTCATCTGTTGTTTTCACCGATGGACATCTGTCTGTTAAATCTGTGGGCCCTGTGTGGCTATTTAAAATGCCAACAGATGCAGAGAAATTAAAAAGAGCAAAACTAAGTTTAAATGACAGAAAAGTTTGGTTGCTATCAGAAATAAAGAGAGATGATAGGTAAAGAGATAGATAAATAGATAATAGAAAGATAGATACTTTATTATATATAGTTATTCTGTGCTCATCTCTCCTTTCATTTATACTGCTTTTGCCATCCCAGTATTATTAATAAACTGGTACTTGTAACAGGTAGTAGACTCTTATTGAGCTTCCCTGGGTCCTATTTCCCTGCCCTTCAGTCTACCCTCCATGTGAAAACCAGAAAAATATTCCAAAAACAACATTCTGTGTGCACCACTTCAAAAGAAAAGTATTGACACTTCATCGTCGCCTCTCCAGCCATGTTTCCCATTTTGTACTTATTCTCTTTCTTATACCTCTTTCTGTGTTCTCCCACCTGCCTCTCTTTGGTATCCTAATTATTCTTCAAGGCTCACATGAAATGTATTTCATGTGGCTACAATTTTCTAAATTCATATTTTTAGGGGAACAGAAGGACACTGTTCATGTTGTTTTGCAATGTTCACTGTCTAAAATGTAAAAGAAGATCAACAAGCTTGCTCTACATGAATTAACCATTCTTTCCTACAGGACTTGATATCTTTAACAGGAGGTTGGAAGAGAGAAAAAAGATGTCTTTTCCTTCCTAGCAGCTAGCAGGGTATTTCTTGGGTTTCCTATATTCACATGTTCACTTAGAAACGGGGGAAAAAAAAAAAAAAAAATTAGAATACTGTGAACTTTGTCTTACTGAAACATTTTCCAGTCACCTAAAAGATGAAGAAGACTATCATCTTCTCTCTCACCAGGCAACTTCCCTTTAAATGACTTTGTAATGTCACTGAATATAGAAGTCTGCTGAGCAGGGAATAGAGACATTGATGTCTGTGGAAAAGTGCTAAAGAACTTCTTGACATTTTGTGTCTGGCACTGTAAGGAAGTTTACTTATGAGAAAAGTTTATTGTGATGCTCGTCAGGCATCAAATGATCTGCTTTTTTCCAAACAAAAATGAAATAATTATGTGCAGCAGTGTGCATGCATATCAGAGGAGAATGAAAACAGTGGTATTTCTCCTTCTCCTCTTTCCTTCTAAAAATTACCTGTTACCCAGCAGCCGAATTGATGCTGGTGAACCAGAATCAGGATTTTGGTAAACGAGAAAGCTCTCCTGCTCAAAAACTTCCAAATCTGTCCCCCCAAATCTCAAATACTTTCTCATAGTCTAAAGGGCACCACATGATCCCCTTCTTTGAAATGATCACTTTCTACTCTTCCTCCCAGAGATCTCCACACGATTCACTCCCTCACTTCATTCAGGCCTCTGGTCAAATGTCTCCATTTTAGAGCCTTCTAGAATCTGTCTTTTTAAAACAGATCATTCTTTTCCCCACCCCAGTTACCTTCTAGCACAGGATCCTCCTTTATTGTTTTTATAACACAATTTCTACCTGAAATTATAGTATAGAAATAATAAGCAGATTACCGCACTTCGTAGTCAACTCCCCTGGTCCCTACAATAGCTGTTTCCCACTGAACGAGGAATAAAAGCCACCATGCCTCCTCTTATGGATTGAATTGTATCCCCACAAAATACATGCTCAAGTTTTAATCCATGGTTCCGTGAATGTGATCCTATTTGTAAATATGATCTCCGAAGATGTTATTGGTTAAAATGAGGCCAAACTGGAGTAGAGCAGGTGCTGGCCCAGTGTGACTGGAGTCCTTACAAGGAGAGGAGAAAAATGGAGAAGATGGCCATGTGGTGGAAGCAGAGACTGAGTTACATCACGGGCCACAGAAGGCTGTGGATTGCCAGCAAGCCACCACCAGGAGCCAGAGAGAGGAACAGAGCAGCTTCTTCGCTGCAGACTTCGGAGGAGGCATGGCCTTGCCAGCAACTTGATTTCAGACTTCAAGCCACCAGAACTGTGAGACAATAGACTTACATTGTTTTTAAGCCACCCAGTTTGTATAATTTCTTATGGAAATCCTAGCAAACTAAGATATCTCCCAGGAAAAAAGAGGCCATGTACAATAAGGATGATTCCTGAATCTCTGTACTACTGGTCACCCACCATTCTATCTGCTCAATCCTCTTCAGCCATTCTGATATTCTTGGGTATTTTGAACATACAAACTAGTCACTCTTTTTTTTTCTTTTTTTTTCTTGTTACTCTTTTAGAGCGTCTACACTCATCATTCTCGGTCTGGTACATTCCCTCACGAGATTCAGGCCTACTGCTACTTCTGTATTTTAACCTTCCTTAATCATAGAATTAAAATACTACTTTAAAGCTCTCTCTCTTCCTCACCTTCCTTAATTTTTTCCATGGCATTTATAATTATTTCCTATGTTAAACACTTAGGGCTTTTGGCTCTCTGGGTTACCACTACATCTTGGGCTCTTAGGAACATTGCCTGGTATATAACAGAGGTTCAGTAAATAAGTGGAATGGGTAAATGATAAGAATGTTCATAAACAAGTTTCTTTATATCCTGTGCATGAAAGACTGACTGGAACACACCAGTTTCCTGGAATTATGTCAGCTTTGAAGCATCATGTAATGTTTATTTATGCTGGAAAGAAATTTCACTTGGCTTCTCCCTTAGGCAATTTAATTTGGTGTGACATTTGATTAAGGAAACGAGAGATAACATATAGCCTTAATTAAAAGAAATGATCCCCATGATCTCTGATATTTTATTTTGGAAGTAATATTGTCAGCTATGAGTATAAAGAAGACAGAGCAAATAATAACCATATAAGATTCTTGAATTTAAGTTTTTTTTGCTCTCAGAATGCAGTATTTAATTTTTCACTTAGTATCTGTATATCCAACCTACATTTCTTCCAAAGGCATAGACTTCATGTTTACTTGAGACTCTGATAGTTGCCTCACAATCAACAGATCAAAAGGGAACATACTCTCTTCCCTATCCCCATCCTAAGTCCTCCCCTTGTTTTGCTTCTGTTTCTGTTCTATTTTCCTACCTCAGGGAATAACATTCAACATTATCCCAGTTGCCAAAGCAAGCCATATATCCTTAATTCCATGTACTTTCCCACTGACAATTTTCCTAAATAACTGGAACCATTCAAAAATGCAATTAGATACCTAAATAAAATATATGAAACAATTGTTTTCAGACATTGAGGAAGAGGCAGTATAGGAATGAACATGATCCCTGAAAGAAGGGAAACAAAGGAGATGAGCTTTACTATAGCTCTGGTTTTCTGTCTGGAGCCACTTTCTGGACATGATGCAGGAAGGGCGTGGGAGCAAAACACAATGTTCTTGAGGTGGCACTGGAAACCTAGATTGGATTTCAGGGAAGTTGAAGCAGTTAGAATTTGCAAGGCTGAGTAAGGGAGAAAAGAAAAACAGGCAGAGACAGAGGTCTGAAAATCTGTGTATGAGTCTATTTATGGTCATTGCTGAATAATAATCTGCACATATGTAGGTGAAACTCCACAAGGATGGACAAAGAACTTACGCCATGGAAAGAACAACTACTGAGGCCTATGAACTGGAAAACAACTTCAGCTCACATGTAGCTCAGTGGCACGTGAATGTCAATCAGCTAGAATGGAGATACCTCATTGAACCTCTAAGGAGATCCCCTAACAATCACACCTTATAGTGTAAACTAGTCATAGTTTATAGGCTGTGCTTTCAGAAGCATAAAACAAGCCTACAAGTGTCAAGATAATCCACAAGTAAATTAACAGCTTGTTTAAACAAGCTCCAACATTCTTTAAAAGAAAACAAAATCCATACATTCAAAATTAATATGCATGATATCTACTATCCAGCAAAAACTACTGCACATGAAGAAGCAGGAAAATGTAATCTTGGAGCAGGAGATAAATCCTCAACATAAATGTAGCCAGCCAGAAATGACCAAGGTGATGAAATTAGAAGACAAGACTTTAAAACATATATTAAGTGTATGTTCAAATATTTATATATGGACACAAACATGAACATATGAAGAAGAAAATGAAAAATATGAAAGAGAACTTTATGGAACTTGTAGAATTTAAAAATACAGTGCTGAGGAAGTGAGGGGTACCATCAGTGGCCACCTCTAACCCTCCACTACCCCGCCTCCTTTTCTATTGTGTGTGTGTGTGTGTATATATATATATATATTTCCATTTGTTTTCATTCTGAGACCAGGGGAGTTGTTAAGTCTCATAAAAAAAGGCCTGACCATAACATGAAACCCAGAAATCAGGAACAAGCAGCCCCAGCTGGTTATCAGGGCAGAAACTCTCCATGGTAGGGTCCCTTCCCCCTGGGTTTTATAAACACCCCTGTTCTTGGGCAATACATATTTATCTCTCCTCTCCAATGTGAAGTGGGGTGTGCAGAGTTTCCCTTCTCTGACCCTGACCTAAGCAGTTGGCCTCCCTGGGAGACTGACCAAGATGAGATCTCTTCCCCTGTTCTTTGGACCCTTTGTGCTTTTTAAGTCATAAAATGGTCATTTGTTTAAAGTTTCTGTTGCACCTGAGCCTGTGTTCCCACAAATGCACCATATAGCAACAAGCGCCACATACAGTATTTGGAATAAAAAATGTGCTGGCTATTATAAACTATAATTTAGACATCAAAGAAAAAAGTCAGTGAACTTGTGGAATTAAAGAAAGAATCTGCCTATACCAAAACACAGAGATATTGAGGTTTCAGAAAAAGTGAAAAGAAAAATATTTGAAGTAATAATAGTATTAAAATTTTCCATATATGATAAAAATATTAACCCAAGAGGTCGAAGAAGCTTAACTAATTGAAAGCAGGATAAACACAAAGGAAACTTCACCAAGGCACATCATAACCAAATTGCTAAAAACCAACAATAAAGAAAAAAATTAAGCAGCCAGATTAAAAAGATATGTAATATATGGAAGAACACAAATAAGTATTACTGTAAATTTCTCATCAAAATTATGCAAATAAAAAGAGTGACACAATTAAAGACTTGAATATATATATATATATATATATATATATATATATATATATATGTCTGCAGGTGTTTGTATAATCAGTGAAAAAATACAACCATTTTTGCACTTAAAAAATGTAAATCTAATCTTGCAATCCCATCTAAAACCCCTTCAGTGGCTTCTCAATGTCTTCATGATATGGCCCAAGTCCATTTTTCAATTCTACAAGGACTTTCATTATGTATCTTCTTTCCTTCTCCTTGATGATTTGTCTCTGACATCTCCATTTTGCTTAAATATTTAAAACTAGTTCTGCACATGAAATGTTGAAATGCCCTGAAATCTTATAGTTTGAGAGTCTGCCAAATTTATCAGTCCTAAATTTCACATGATTTATCAATAATGTATTCAAAAGTTCAAGAGAACATTAATAAACTATAATAAAATGGAAAATATTGCTAGAGGAAGGGCTGAATTGTTTGTTCTTTTCATTTTTTAGGTCTCAACTTAAAAAAAAGTCACTAGTAGAAAGTCAATCACAACCAGTGAAATTATAGTTGAGAAGCAGTTTTCACTCTAGAAGACCCTTATCACTTTAAAGCACTGAGGGATAAATATGGGGTTACTGGAATTACTCCAATCCAATAGCAACAAGACAGCATACAGCAGGGTGATGGGTCGTGCATTCCTGTTTCCCAAATCTTTACTGAGTTCTCTGGAAATAATCATAAGTTCCTTAGAAGAACAATTTTGGATGCTTATGACACATAATGACTCAGCATTATGTGTAAATAAAGCAGATTTATCTTTTGTAATATAAAATTGATTTACTGTTCTAGAACCAGAAAATGGAGTAATACCTGCGGAAAAGAATTCAACAGGAGGTGTTGATTGGGATCAATCCTATTTTTATCAGTTTTAAAAGGAGCTGGCTCCTGGCCCATCAAGTAAAACCATCTCTTTAGACTCATTATGTATGAATATCATGGTTTGCTAACACCAGTTTAGGTTAGTGGAGGGTAAATTTCAGTTTTCTTCCCAACTCCCACCATGAGGCCACTTTTTAAGCTGTCTATAAAAACTGTACCAGGATGAGACTTTTGTACCCTGGGGCCATGGAGAGAAAAGTAAAAATTAAGTAGAAGTTTAAAAAGGAAAAAAAACTGATCCATACACATAAAAAATTAGCTTTCCATCAAGTCTAATCTTATATATAGCTGCTAACCAGTAAATGTTCAATGAAATAAATTGACTAACACTGAAAAGCACTTGGATGTATTTTATTAATTTACATCTCTGCTTTTACATTTATGAAAGCCTGAGACTCACTCCATTGTTAAAATTTTCATAGGTTCTATATAATGCAATATGTTCACAATGCATAAAGCATCAAAGTTGAAACAATCAATTACGAAAACATGGATTTTAAATACGTAGATTTGATTTTTATGTTTTGCATACATATATGTTGTTTCAATTCTACTTGGTGACTGCAAATTGTTCCTGGCATATTCTCAAGTTGTTAATAACAAAAATAACATACCTAAAAAAATGAAGACTTCAATTTACCTGTAATCCAAATTCTGGATATTTGGAAGTATGGATTTTTAATATGATTTTTCAAGATTTTTCAATGTGTTGAAGTATGTAAATGGCAACAACACCTTACCTTGTGAAGAAGAAGAAGTAGAATAAAATATCAAGTAGTCAAAGTCCAGAGTACTTTAAAAGGAATAATGTACCTTCAAAGATTAAGTAATGTACACTTTTCCAAGGCCTTATGATGCTCAAAATGACTCAGAAGGGGCAAACAAACAAACAAACAAAAAAAAACCTTGGAATATGTTAACAATATGTTTTCCTTAAAGATTAATAATTGTTTGGAACAAGTCAAATACATCCATTTATTAAAGAAGTTTTACTATCAAAACTTTTAATAACTGACAACAGTTCTGGTGGCTAGAGTCACCTCGGCCCCAGTGAGGAATGCAATCTCCTTCTCGCTAAATCACACCACATTATGTGACAAGGCATATGATGTGTTAGTGACCACATGCTGACTGAGCAGCTGTACAAAATGAATTAAAACCAAACTGTGAAAACATCTAGAACTGTAAACTTTTTAGAATGTTTAATGAAAATAGGCAGAAGAAAATAGTTAGATGTTTGTGTGGATTACACAATTAATAAAACAAGAATGATTTGAGTGTATTTCTAATTAACATCTTGTAAATTATCTTTGCATGAAAAATTATGTTTTCTTTATAAACATATTGCAATATATAGATTCCTACTGAATGGCCTGAAATTTAAAAAAATTGGCAACAATGAAAAAAATGTTCCAAAGAAACATTTAGTAAGATGTGATTATTGACTTGTTCAATAGAAAAGTCAGGGTTCAAAAATTGTTTTGGAAGAGAATCAACTAATATCAGAGCTATCAGTGATCTTAATTCCCAAATATTCAAAATCTTCATTATTTGGTGCCTGTGACAATTGCCAATATATTGTCTCTCAGTTCCAAGTTCACTCTTTAATACAGCCTCTGTGATAATGGACAGAATTCCTTGAAAAATTTCTCCTTTATAGTGGGGCCAACATTACATTTTCACAGTAGGGGTTGCTGAGGAACATTGCAAGAGCAGGAGGCTCTCCTGCATTTCCGGTGGCTGCACAGTGAAGTCTGAAGTATGGGCATCAGAATTGCCTGGTTGTGCACCTAGAATGTCCCTTGACGTTCCTGCAGGTCCAGCTCAGGTCTGTGATCACCACTCTGCAGCCATGGCAACACAAACATTGCATGCTGCAGGTCTGACCCATATCTGTACCCTGTATAGAGGTTACTGTCCCAAGGCTCCCTTCCAAGTATGTCCTTCCTTGGGTACTTTCCCTCAGCTCTAAGATACCATGCGAGTTTTCTTAGATCTTATAGTTACTTTTAAATGCTAGTTTAACCATTCACTATATTAAACTTCTATTTTATCACTGTGTGTTTTATGCATCCTGATGGAATCCAGACTGATACAAAACCAGTACCTGCCATGATTCCAGAAGATAAGTCCCTAAAGATGGGATTTGGGGATTGGATTCATTTTGCCAATGGAAAAAGGAAATGGTATGCTTGTAAGCCATGGGATGCAGTGGAATCACAATCAGGCTATTACCTGTGATGGATTGTGATGAAGTACTAACTGAAGTATGTGCCTTGAGTGTTCGTGTGGCTATGTTTGTATTAATGACATAAGGACTATACTGTGGGATGGATTCTTTGAGTGAAAGTACCTTGCACTGTAGTTTCTGATGAGACCAGCTTTGTGTAATTGAAAACACTGTGATAGCCTCATTTGTGGAAGATACCTTGGAAGGTGATACTTATTCTACTCAGGGCCCATTACCATATCTCCTGTAGCCACTATGCCTAAAACTAGAGTCAAATGTCAGTATGCTCCAGGGGAACAGGTATATACTATGACCCAAGAGGAAATATCTTATACAACAAAAGAATTGCAAGAATTTCCTAAAATTTAATGGTAGAAACCTGGGAACATAAGAAGATGGTTCTAAGAGTGTGAAGCAAAGGAGGGTGGACTACCATAGTAGGTTGGTCAGAATTCACTGATGTGGGTGCACTTCCTAGAATTCTTGATTTAATGTCACATCCACAATCTCCTCAACATTGCTTCTGAAATCTCTCTTTTGTCCAACCCTCTGAGACTCTAAATCTACTAATATCAGACCTTTCATCACTTTCACTTACATTGTAATATTTTCTAGTCTTTTTGTTCTCTGTGCTTCCATTTGGATATTTTCAACTGATTTCCTCCACTTCACCAATCTGTTCTTCTGTCTTGTCATATTTGCTATCAAATCCATCTATTTTTTTCTTAATTTTAATTATTTTTCTCAATTCTCAGTTTCCTATGTGTAGTTGTTTATATAGATTACTGTTTTTTATTGTTAGTTGCTCTGTATTTATTTTGGAGTTATTTTGTATTTAAGATATACTGCTGATAATTCCAATAATTATCAGCAGCATCTTCAGGCCTGTTTTCATTACTTTTCTTTTTTTGTTTTTGATCCTGGATATTTGAACATTGGATGTTGAGTATAAAAAATTCTAGCTCTGGAGCATGTCTTTCCCCAGAAAGGCTTCATCCTAGACAGAGTAAGGGCCTATCACCTGACCATATTCAAGGCTGCTTTGCAGGACTTTTATTTTATTTTATTTTATTTTTAATTTTAGGCCTATCTATTTGTGCCCTTCTCCCCTCCTAAGATGTGCTTCTTTAGGGATCATCCCCATTTTGTGTGTCACCAACGCCAGTGTTTGTTTCCTCTGCATGATGAGATGCCAAAAGTATTGATCTTTTCAGCAGCTTTCTGCTTAGGTGCTATAGCATTTTTCCCTGGACATGTCTTGGAGGCAAACTACTGAATGACAGAGTAACTTCTTTGAGCTCTCTTCTCACTAGTACCTTGGTTCCAAAATTGTTTACTACTTTATCACTCCAACCTCCATTTTTTTCCTCTTTCCTTCACTGTAAAATATCTGCTGTTTCCTCTCTTTCTTGGAAAATTTTAGATTCTGACTCTTGTTTAGCATCAATAAATGGCCAGAGTCACTAAGAGAGAAAATATCTAAAAGATTGTTGGTTCAACTCTCTGCAGTCCATTTTTCTCCCCCCTGGGATCTTACCTTCAAGTTATAGTTGCCTTGGAAGTCATTCAGTTCCTTCAAATAGTATTTTTGTCATTGTTGCTGATTTTTTTTTTTTTTCCACCCAAGTTTGTTTTTATTGTTGATTTACTGTTTGGAATATTTGTCTTCTACAAGCTACTCTCCATAGGTAAAACTGAAAATTTCCCTATCTCTTTACTTGTATGCATTCACAATCTAGACAGGTAATTTTGTTAGAGACAATGTCAACAGTTTAAATTTTTTTTCCAATATATCTATCATATTTCTTGACAGTCTGTAATAGAATTTAATTATATGTATCAGAAGGGGTATAACTAGACATAGGGAAATCAGCACACTGCTTTAGTAATTTGCCAAGAAACAATGGTGACATTGTCTTAGTGTAGTATCATGGTGGGTCAGAAGTGGTAATTAGGAACCTTTAAATTGTCCAGATGTGTTGAGGATGTTACCTACTATTAATAATAAAAAAAATGTTTTCCCTGGCTTTCAGTACTAGAAACATTTGTGTTCTTCTGAACAACTGTTCGGGAAGATTCGATGTTATAGATGTTGTAATTCTCATAATTTATTGTGATTGTTTCTGATTTGACCATTCATGAATTCAGAAATAAATAACAGCTTATTTTTAATTATTCCATTGTGTTTCTTGGTATACAATGTACAAATTAGCTTTATTTTGCTTTCCTACTATTATTTTCCATTTACCTTTTTTTAATATACTAACTACACCTCTACTTTATTGAATATGTAAATCTTGGTATGTTGTTACAAATCCTTTTCCAGTATAAACTGAAAGAGAAATGAATAAATATATACATAAAATGAAATCCAAGTTAAAGTGAATGAGGGCCTTCTTCTCTTCACTTACCTATCTTTATAAACCACATGCATCATTAGCATAAGTAGCTTCAGTTATAGGTAATAAAATACCCAAATAAATTGGCCTTTGAGAATAAGAGATCTATTGTCTCCTACTACAATTAGTCCAGGATCAGTGAAGTGCTATAGTTGTTTTTCCTGGTATTTCCATGTTGTTTGGACTTCAGTTCAGACTTTCTAAAATTTCCTAGCTTTCCCCCTATTTAATGAATGATTGTTATTCATCTCCAACTACTGCAAATGCACACAATGATATCAAAAGAAAGAACCACATATCTCTTTTTACTACTAGGAAGAACCTTTCTCTTAGGCCATTCAGAAGATTTCCCTTTCTTTCTTGTTATTCAGAGTAGTCAGATACAGTTGAAACAGTTTTCTATCAAAGGGACTGGTTAGTAAATTTAACTAATTGGCTTAGATTAATCAACATCCATTCCTTGTTGTTGGGAAAGACATTTAAATAGCACATAACCATATATCACCTTAAAAGAATCAGGGTTCTAGTAGCAAGAAAGAAAGGAGAAATGCTAATTGACTAGGAAGACACATTAGTGGTCTATCACACTCCCTTTTTACTCTGATAGTCCTTTATGCTCAACCTTTAGTCATCAGTCACTCATTCATTCAATATTAATCAACTGGGCCACTGATGTGTGCTAACTACCATTCTAGAAAGTGAACAACAGCGAACCAAAGAGATACGTCTCTGGCCTCATGGAAACAAAGAAGGAAAACAAGAAAAATTAGACCTGCATGTAATATATTAGATCATAATCAGGGCTAAGGGAAAAAAGAAAACCAGGAATGTGGATATGAAGGGAATAGATTTTTTTTTCTATAGGGTGGCTGCCAAAGGCACACAGAAAAGGAGACTTTTGATTAGTCTTGTAGAAAATGAGAAAGGAAATGGAAAAGATGCCATGAGGAAAAAAAAAAAAAAAAAAGCAAAACAGAGAAAACAAAGGCAAATGTTCCACAGTAGGAGCATTCCTACAGTATTTGAGGAACATTGAGAAGGTCATTGTGGCTGCAATGGAATAACAGGGGAAAGAAGAAAAGTCAGGGGACTTTGTGGGCCATTATAAGAGAGCTGGCTTTTATTCTGAGTGTGATGGATAGCCATTGGAGAGTTTTGAGTGGCAAAGCACCCAATCTGTCTTAAATTTTAATACAATCATTCTGACTGCTAGGTTGAAAATAGATTGAATGAGGGGAATGATGCAAAGAGGGAGATCAGTTACAAGCTATATCAATAAACTAGATGAGAGATGATGGTGTGTTGGATTCAGGTGGTTCCCGTCAGGGAACCAGATGGGAGGTAATCAGATTCTGAATATATTTTGAAAGTAGACCAGAAGGTTTTGCTGATGAATGGGGTGTAGGGATGCATGGGGGTAGAAAAAAAATGATATAAAGATGATGTCAGTTTTTGACCTGAAACTAAACTAATTATTCTTTGTTCTTCAACCTACAAAATACTCCCTTGCCATTTTAAGCTTTTTAAAACTTCTAGCTAAACTTTAACTTTCCCCCATATGGATTTAACCTGTTCTTCTTCTGGGTTTCCTAAAACATTGCTATGCTTTCCATTATTTTATATTCAAATCTGACTTGTAGTATTTGAGATGTTCCTTTTCTTAAAAACTTACTCCTTATTTTAAAAACCTGAGCTCCTAGAGAGCAGACCCAGGGTTTTCTATTTCTTTCATTCATTCAAATAATTTTTACTATTATTATTTTTCCTCAGGCCCTGTGTTAGGCCTTGGGGATCCAGCTACAATAAATCCAATATGACCTTGCCTTCATGAAGCTTGTCCTTTGCATGTAATGCCACTTCACATTCAAATCTGTATTCGTTGATTTGGGGTGTAGAATAGTTTCTTTATGGAAATGCTTTTCACTGTTGTTCATGCTTCCACCAGCACAGATTTGATAAATGCTATACTTAGAAGTTTGTCCCATAGAGAGGAACAAACAAATTGCTATTTGGTTTCCTAAGGTTCATAAGAAGAATTTCAAACTGCTGGAAAAGTCTCAGAGACCCTTGTAAATGATTGGAAGTGTTCAATATGCCCATTGTTCAAATATTTAAATGTAAAAGAGATAACAGCGCTGTTCAAACCTGTTAGACTTTGTTTAATCTTTGGTATTTGGATTTCAAGGTGACCATTTTAAGCTTGAAAAGATATGGAAGGAAAACATCCTTTTTAGATAACACTTTCACAACCGAGTTTAGCATATTTGCATTTAGAAAAGTTTATTACAGTTCATTTTAATTGCAACTTAAGTAAATGTTGTGCCTAGAAAATAAAATGGAGAGAAAAAGGACAATTCAATACTATTGAATAAAAAATATATTTTATTCTTTCCCAGACTTTGTGATAAAGTATAAGATACTACATTTTGGAGCCAAGGTGTTTTGGTTTCAAAACACAGCTTTGCTACTTGTTTAATATTTGACCTTGATAATTTACTTAAGTTCACTGTGTCCCAGTTTCCTCATCTATAAAATGTGGATAATATATATATATTTTTTTTGCCTCAGAGGATTGTTATGTATATTAAACTAGCAAATGTATGTAAAAGGTTCAGAATAGATCCTAGGATATTTTGAATATTTTATGAGCTTTGTTGTTAATATTATTGGACAATTAATTCAGATCAAATAGGATATCCTCTTCAGATCCCCATGGCATTTACTCCAAATTTATGTATCTCCAGTCATTGCATAAAATGAAATTAACAAACAAACAAAAAAAATTGAACTTGCTTTGATTTATTTAGATAACATTCCTATTTAATTTACATAAGCTTCTAATTCAGTAATTTTTCCTTGTAGTTACATAAGAATAACACTTTGATGTATAATATTTGCTTTTCAACAAAATGTGAAGCACATAAACATTGAAAAGAATATATGAATTGTAGAAAATCACTCCTAGAAATTCTTTCTATATATACTTCCTATACAGATATAATATATAATTCATTTTATAAGTGTTTTCCATTTAAATTCCAAAAGATAGAAAATGTATACAGATATGCGTCTTTAAAAAATGAATCCAGGTTATCAAATTATATGCAAAAATGCATAAAAACATAAAATATAATTTCTCCACTAAGTTTATACCAAGAAACCTATTAAATTTAAACATTCCGTGATAGGCGATAAATACATGTTTTTAATTTAATGCAAAATTAATCCCCTACTAAAACTAAAAGTTTGTTTTCACTTGAAACTGATATTATGGAAGGTATCTCATTGCTAGCTTACCCGACTTTCCAAGCAAACACCAATATACTACCCAGACTCAAATAGACATAGTAATGAAAATTACTGTTTCCTTTCATATAACAGTAGATAATACGTGAAGTAGTAATTTTCTGACTATTTTTCATTTCATGGCATATGTAGAGCACTCTCTAACAATCTCATCCTCTTTATTCATCTTTTCTGGTGATATTCTTAGGAGAAAATTGGGCCATCTGGTTAATGGTTGTATTAAGTTGACCATTTTAGCAAAAAAAAAGAAGAAGAAGAAAAATATAAAGGAAGAGGAGCAGAGGAAGTTGAGGGAGAGGAGGAAGAAGAAGAAGAAAAAGTGGCATATGTCAGAAGAAATATTATATGGGTTATTAGTTTCCTAGGACTTCCTTAACAAATTATCACAAACTGGTGGCTAAGACAACAAAAATGTATTCTCCTGCAGTTTTGGAGGCCAGAAGTTTGAAATCAAGATGTTGCCAGAGCCATGCTCTCTGAACGCTCTTGGAGTGGATCGATATTCGCTTCTTCCTATTTTCCCCATATCACAGTCAATCCTTAGCCTTCCTTGGTTTATGGGAGAGTTATCTCTAATCTCTACCTCCATCTTCATGTGGACAATGTCCCTTGGTGGGTCTGTGCCTTTTCTCCTCTCCTTTTAAGGACAGCAGTCACATTGGGTTAAGGACTCACCATACTTTGGGGTGACCACCTTAAGTAATCACACCTGCCATGATCCTGTTCCCAAATAAAGTGGCATTCTGAGATACTGGGGGTAAGGACTTCAGCATAACTTTTTTTGGGAGGCATAATTCAACCAACAACATGTGGTAAGGGAAAATATTTGAAAATCCATCATTCTTCCATTATAGTAAGAAAAGGAACAGAGAAAATGGTTATCAATGGCGTCTTGGCTATCTTGAAAAACTTCAGGGCGGAAGGAGAATGCAGTTTTCGATTCTAATATTGCAGTGCAGAAGCCGTCTCATTAAGGTGTACAGAGATGCAGGTTACTCCAAAGCAGCCCTGCAAAGTACCCACAATGGCTGGAATGCACAGAAGACTGTACTCAGCACTGGAGGGTTGCTCACTTGTCCCTACGTCTGCCTCAGCACATAACACAAAGTAGTTGTTAATATTATTTTATAGAAATTATGGACCTCCCTTCTGGTTCTACTGATCAAAAGATAAAGTCCCATAGGATGAAGCATATTTTTAAAGAATTTACCTTTACATTACCACACCTTTGGTCAATCAGTTCTCAAATGCAGCTAACTTTGAGTCACCAAAATAATAATAATAATAATAATAATAATAATAATAATAATAAATAATTTAAAAAAGAGGACAAATATTCATTCTTAGCATAGGACTAAAATTTTCATTTACTGTTAAGTGTGTATTTCGGGGAGGAAATGTTTTAATCAGTGAAACTGAAAGAGGAACTTGAAGATACCTAAAAAGAAAACAAAGCAAACCAAATCCCTGACTGAGTTTACTGAGAATGTTTAATAATTTTAGGCCATAGACTTGGTCTTGGGCTCAAGTAAGATAGTGAATTTGAGTCTTTACTAATGGGAGTCAAAAAAAAGCCAAAAGAGAAAAGTTTTTTTGTGAATTGTCTAATGTCAGGTCAATAAACAAATCATGTTAATGATATGGATTTAATATGCTAAAGTATATTCTAGGCAATTAAATCATGATTAGCCTAAAGAACACTAGATCGGGGGTCAGCAAACTACTGCCTATGGGTGAAATGCAGCCTGCGATCTGCTTTTGCAATTTTTTTAAAAATTTGAATACAGCCACACCCATTCCTTTGTGTATTTTTATGATTGCTTTAGTGCCACAAATGCAGAGTTGAGTAATCACAACAGAAAACATATGGCCCACAAAGTCTAAAATATTTACTATCTAGTCCTTTAGAAAAACTTTGCCAGGCTCTGCACTAGATTATATTCTCAGTAATGCTTAGTCTGTTATTTTTTTTAATATATACATCTATGAGCGAAAATGAATTTATCAATTTTAGTGTGTAAAAGTCAAATTTGTTTCTGAGGTTTTATGGTCAGTCTCGTTTAAAAATAATTCAGTAATTTGTCACCACACTAAAAATCCTTCTATTAACACCTCTTCATATTTTATTAATTCAATCATCAGAATGAAAAAATTGACTCATAAAATTCCCTTTATAAAGGGAAGAAATAGCACAAGAAGATCTTAAAGTTTCTTTCTAGTTAAAATGGCATGATTCTATAATTAAATAAGAAAGGTTAAGATAGATATTCTTCAAATATTTTACTTTTAGCAATGATGTTAATTTAAGTACAGTGAAATTTTTAAAATTAGATAATATAATGGTTATTGAGGATCCTGATAAATGTTAAGTTCAATTTATAATGCATAAATACCATTTCTTAATCTACTTCTCTTTATAGTAAAAATGACCATGGCTATAACATGTATCTTTCAATTATAACAGGGATTTTCAAAAGGTTTCATTTGCTAAGCTGTGATGATCTATGTAACTTGAATAGCATAGAATTATTACCTTAAAACCCTCATTAGCCTTTGAGGGGGTTCCTTAAAACTGTTTTCAAAGTGGTAAAACTTTTAGACACGCCAAGTATAGGCTTGGTTAAAAAATGCCAATGTCTGTATGAAACTGAGAAAAAGAAAATCTAGAAAAGCCAGTAAGAAAGAAGAGAGATGGCTTTGCCTGGAATGACAAACAGTTCCACAAAATGTGTTAGAATTGTGCCATTTTGGATTAAAATAATATTCCTGTTACTTGCAAGATGAGGAGGTTTTGAAGTTATCTGGGGTTACACACCAAGTGAGCATAGAGAAAAATATGACATTTTGAGACCCTGTTGTGAGTCCCTTCCAAAGAATACCATGCAAGATTTGTTTTATTTCATAGACGAGAAGACTTTCTTTTCAGAGATAAAGACATGATATATGTAAGTTCCATGTTTTTAATTTTGTACTGTTAATTCCCATTCATTCAAATCACATAAATTTTAAAACCATTTATAATATTTTTTTTATTTAAAAAATTTATTGTGGGGATATATATATATATATACAATATAAAATTCTCCATTTAAATCACTTATCTGTGTAAAGTATATACATGATACCACTTCAGTGACATCAATTACATTCACAATATTGTCCCACCATCACCAATAGCCATTTCCAAAAATTTTTTATCACCCCATTAGAAACTCTGGACCCATTACCCAGTAACTCCCCATTCTCCCTACCCCTGGTAACCTGTACTCTACTTTCTGTCTCTATAAATTTGCTTATTCTAGGTATTCTATATAAGTGGAATCATACAATATTTATCCTTTTGTGTCTGACTTATTTCACTCAACATGATGTCTTCAACATGATGTCTTCAAGGTTATAATGACATTTTTATAACACAATCATTTGTCCCCCACCCCAATGTCCCTACTTTTAAACTTTCAATTTATTAAATGCTCATTCAATGTTTTAAGGTATTAATGTTTAGAATGCAAATATATGCAATATCAACTCATTTCCTTAAATGAGGTTATGATTAAGTGGATAAGACAGTTCTGTGCATATGTAACTATGCCAGATTATAAGCAAGTAAGTGAAAAGAAGAGAGGGACAAGGTCTGAATGTTGAAGCAGATAGCCTTATGTCCCGAAACAGGAACATTATTATTAAGATATATTGAGATGTTAACTACTTTTTCGGCATCAGTTGTGTTCGAAGAAAATTCTATTTTTACTTGGTGGCAGACCATGATCCACTGGGATTGACTACAGTATCATCTTTACAACCAATTGAAGCATAATTTCTGTCAGGGTTTGGGGTAAGGAAAATCAGATTTCTAAAGCTTCAAAGGTTTTTAAAGTCTTTTTATCCAAGCTCACAATATGGCAAAATTGTCATAAAGCTAAACCAAGTTTGTGCCTCTTATTTCCTGCCCATGGATTCTCTAAATCTATACTGTGAATGTCATTCATAAAACCTCAAGATTAATACACTTAATCTTACTGTTTTAATTTATTGCTTGTAGAATTGCCTTCTTGTCTCCTTCCTTTCTGTGCTCTTGGTTTCTGAGCATAGGCATTGATTTTTACCTTTATTTAAAAATTGAGCTAGTTACCTTTGAACCTTATATGTAAAATGAATCAAACCCATCATGCTCATTAGAAATTTTTGAACTTCTTCCCCTAATGCTGTTTTCTATTTATATATCTATAAGAAGATTTAACTATTAAAATAATTTCCTGATTATCTTCTTGAAATTAAATTGACCTATTATGTGTCATCTCTCATTGTTTTCAGATATTCACTTTTTGTTACCTACTTTCCTGTAAATATGAATAAATCATTCTCAGCTCAAGTTGAGAAGAATAGTATTATCCTACATAGTTTCTTCACTATCTAGAGAATTAGGAACATCAATTCCCTGAGCCAAATGGAATCTAAAATTAAAAATCTAGAGTTTCAACTCATGAAATCCTTTGAGCTTCTCACTCGTAAATGTTATGGAAATTAGCTCCAATCAAAACCTCCCTAGTTACACTTCTGACAAGAAAAGCAGAAGAATCCAAAGTTAAATCATTTCATTGAACAAGAATTGGTATTTTTCTTGCCCAGATTCTTAAATTATGAAAAGATCAGTCAAATTTATTATATTTAAGTTAAATATTTTGAGAAAGGTTATGTGACATTTTTCTTTTATAATTCTCTTTTATAGGAGATTGCTTTTTCTTAGGTTTTCTGAGACCATCACGAATTATAATTTTGTATTAACCCTGTAAATATGGTGAAAGAAAATGGATTAAAAACAAATCCTTGTTATGCTATGATTATTCCTAACATTAGGATCATTTTCTTCTTAATATATATTAAAGTGTGCTCTTATTAATCCCTTGCTGTTTGGTTTAAGCATTAAACTCCTTGCACTAGGTTTATCTCCAATTTCTCCTACAAATAGAAAAGAATGCAATATTTTAATTATATTACATTGATATTCTTACTATTTGACAAAAGCCACCATTTTGTGAATTTCCCAATGACAGGTATTGTTGTTAGCGTCATACTGTGAATAACTAACAATAAATTAAGGAAAATAAAATGATACACTGAGTAGTCAATCAGAAGTTGAAGATCCTATTCTCAAAATTTATATTTTCTGGAGGCTTTGGACCCTTGGAATAAGTAAAATAAGGAGATCCTTACTAGGGAATTGCCCAGAGAGGTTCTCTGCCATCAAATAGAAGTCCTAACAATACTCATTTCATCATTACTTTCTTTTTTGATTATTGTACAGCTCAGCAAACAATTCGGAGACCACTGGGACTAGCCTGAGCAGAGTCTACACCTTAGCTAGAGGAGGATGTGACATGTTAAAGGACAATCCAACCGCAATCATCATATTGGGGAAGAGAAAATTTCCACAAAAAGGCAGAAGGAGGTTGCCAAAGGGACAGTAAATGTTAGACGGCAAAAACAACCTATGTCTATTACCCATCTGAAATGGTCTTCTTTTAAAGAATTTCTGGAATTCACATACAAAATAAAGTTGACTTTTGTCATCAGTTGAGCTAACATATTATATTCCTGTGCATATTTCATTTGATGTCTCTTTAGTCTCACATTTTATGGAAAGTTCCATTAGAAGTTTTAAAAGGTCATGATAATAAAAAGAAATGTTTCAAAATTCAAATATCACAGTATTGACAGTTGGGTTTATTCTGTGTCGATGGTCTCTCTTAGATCAAATTTTCTTCTTTTTGGAGATGCTTGGATAGAAGTAAGTACTTCAGATTATTATTTCTCCTTAAAGATTAATAAAACAAGTAACTGTTAATATGTCTGTGGACTCCAACACATGGGTTTAGCTTCTTACAGTCTCACCTGATAGATGCTATTCTTTAAAGTCTTTGCTTAGTAAGAAAATGATTACTTTCCAAAGAAATTCTACCTAGTGGTATAAATAGTTATATACTTCTTCAAACTTATATATATTAGATAAAATTGTGTGGTGTTTTCTACTTCCAACCCAGTCATATGGAAACAATTATGTACTTTTTAATAATTGACAAGTGAGATTTGGTTGTCTAAAAAATCGATCTCAAATGAGGCGCTTTAGAGAAAAACACATCTTTAAAAATCTATGGAAATTTCAAATGGAAGAAGAGTGACCTGGGTGACTACATGTATGCTAATATTAAATAAACAAATAAACAAATATAATCTTTATAGGATTAGTTGCACTGGTTTCTTAAGCTCCTTGAAACTGACAAATAAGTGAAATAAGTCCAATAATTTATAAACATCTGTCTTGATCTTGAAAGAAAATCCGTTTTTTTTTTAAATTTCCATTTCTGTCCACATGGCTTAATTCCTTTTTCTTGACTTACTGCATTGGTTAGGACCTTTATTCCAATTTTGAGTGGAAGTAGAGATAATGGCAATTCTTATGTGCTTTTACTTTTAAATAGTGTATGCAATATTTATCCATTGAGAATTAGAGACTTGATGCTGAATTTTAGTATACAGCTTTGGCTTTGTTTTTCTCAGGAAATAGTCCATAAGACAGAGATTTATGTGCAGATATTTTATGGGGCAGTGCTCTCTGAAACAACTGTGAAGGGTGAGGGAGTACGATATACCCATCCATCTACTCCTTCACACACACAAAGCCTCATCTGCTCCATCAGAGATTCCTGGAATTGGGACAACCCTTCAGAGTTGTAGCAAATTGAGGCAAATGGCATAAGCTTTGGAGTTACACATCAACCAGTCACTGGCTGTGGACTTCACCCAACAAAAGGACATAATATTCGGTGAGGCAAGTCCTTTTGGCTGAGAGAAATTTCCTTACAGTGACTCAGCTGTGAGCTGCCAGTACCCAAAACTCCTGCCAGTAAGGTCATGAGTGTCTTGGACTTCAAGCGTGGATCTTGGTGGTGACCTTGAGCATCAACTACAATTCAAGACTTGTACTACTTGTATTCTCTTGCTTACTATAATAAATTAAACACATTGAACAGATTCTCCAGGATTAGAGTTGGTTTATTTTTGGGGGATGTTCTGGTTTGCTAATGCTGCTGTTTTGTAAAATACCAGAAATGGATTGGCTTTTATAAAGGGGATTGATTTGGTTACAAAGTTACAGTCTTAAGGCCATAAAGGGTCCAAGGTAAGGTATCAACAACAGGTACCTTCACTGGAGAAAGGCCACTGACATCCAGAAATCCTCTGCTAGCTGGGAAGGCACATGGCTGGCATCTGCTTGCTCCCAGGTTGTGTTTCAAATGGCATTCTCCAAATGTTGCTCTTGGGGTGTTTTGTCCTTTCTTAGCTGCAGCTCTTCCAAAATGTCACTCTCAGTTGCTCTAAAGTCCTGCTGTCTGTGAATTCCTTTATATGACTCCAGTGATCCAATTAACACCCACCCTGAATGGGCAGGGTAACACCTCCATGGAAATTATCCAATCAAATGTTTTGTTCAAGTTGATTGAGTCACATCTCCATGGAAACACTCAATCAAAGGATTCCAATGTAATCAGCACTAATATGTTACACTAATATGTAATCAGCACTACAAGATTGCCTCAGAGAATATGTCTTTTTCTGGGGGACATAATATACACAAACCAGCACAGGGGGAGGTATACCAGATGGAAGCTAGTGGGATGAACTATAGGCTCTACACTTCTGTTAGCTGCAGTTGATAATTATTAGCTCCCTCATTTATTACCTGTTCTAGATGGACTTCATCCTCAGCTAATATATCTGCTGATATAGGTGGCTTACCTGGGGTGGGAAGGAGGTAATTTATTCCTGAAAGGTGCAAACCTCTGATCACCATAGTGTTATTGGAATGTCACTGCTGCACATTGGGCAAGGGAGCAGCTAGAGACATCCAGTGGATAACATGATAATATGATAATATGCTGATGCACACAGTGGCATTATATGCACAATTGCTGAAAGAGAGAAACAACCCAGGTGTCCATCAACTGATGAATGGATAAACAAAATGTGGTATATACATACAATGGAATATTATGCGGCTATAAGAAAAAAATGAAGTCATGATGCATGTGACTATATGGATAAACCTTGAGGACATTATGTTGAGTGAAATAAGTCAGACACAAAAGAACAGATATTCTGTAACCTCACTAATATGAACTAAATATAACCCACACACTCATATATATATATATAATCACTGCCATTGTCTTTCATAGTTGCTGACAAGAAGCCACTCTCATTCTTATCTTTGTTTTTCTATATGTAACATTTGTATTTTTCCTAATTGTACTTTACATTTATCTCTAGCACTAGCACTTTAGATTTATTTCTAGCAATATGATTATGATGCACCTTCTTGTGGTTTTCTTTGAGATTTTTTCTTGGGTCTTTGAGTTTCTTGGATCTGTGGGTTTATAATTCTCATTAAGTTGGGGAAAATGTTAGCCACTATTTCTCTAAAATAAATACATTTTATTTCTTTATATATATTTCTTTACACACATATATATGTATATGTATACATAATGTCCTCATCTCCTGAATCTTCAATTACATACATGTTGGACTGCTTGATACAGGTCACTAAAGTTTTGTTCCTTTTTTCACACTTTTTCACCCCTCTATGCTTCATTCAAATAATGTCTACTGCTATATTTTCAGGTTCATTAATATTTTCCTCTGCAGTGTCTAATCTGCAGTTTATTCTATGCAGTGTATTTTCCATTTCAGATAACATACTTTTCAAGGATTTCCATTTGTGCCATTTTTAATTGTCCTCATTGTGTCCATGGTTTCCTTTAAACCATTTACCATATTCATAGTATGCCTAATTTTTTTTAGGTTTAGTTATGGTCTGCTACTAAAGTGTGACCCTTCTGCTACTAAGGTGTGCTATTGAATGTTGTATGTATTCACAAGGTAGCTTTGTTCTGGTTGCTGAAAACCCTTAATCTCACCACAGCATTTGTTCTTGGCATGGCCTTCCAGAGTCTCACTCTATGCATTTGCAGATTACTATTTAGTTAAGAATCAAAAGTATGCTTATGCACATTTTTGGAACTCAGCTGGTCCATCAAGCTCTGCTCAAGTCGCCCAACTCCCTGCACTACAGTCCAGAAATTGCCTATATGTAGAAAACCAGTGAGATTATCTGATCACCTCTTTGTTTCCATTCTTTTATGAATTATAATTGGGTCTGATGATTCAAAATCTGAAAAAGCACATTGTATATATTTTCCATTTTTATAGTTAATTTTGATGGAGTGTAAGTTCCAAAGCAGTTATGCTTTCATGGTCAGAAACATTGACTTTTAATTGACATTTAGTATGTTAAAGAAAGTAAATTGAATAGGAATAGCAATTATATCTGCAAGTAATATTGGCTAAAATAAATACAAAGGTCAAACATGATCAGCTCTATTGTATTATTTTACATTTTAGAAAATAAGTTTTAAGAATATATAGACAGAAATATTTTATTTCTGTGTTAATGAATCTAATAGATGATCTTATATAATCTCTGTAATTCATATTTTCTCTCATCATTTTCCAACAGAGAAAAATGTTACCTTCTACCATGCTTAGGGGGAAGGTTAACATTACATGGTTCATTCCAGTATGTTGCAATACTTCAAACAATCCCTTCATGTAACACTTGGTCTTGTTGGAGATTATTTTTTTTATTCTGGCTAATTTCTAACCCAAACCTGCCTCTCTTTCCAGGTGTTGTATGGGAGGGAAGTAGAAATTTACATGATGCTATGGTTCTTGAATGAGGGGATCCTAAGATCAATGAATTGCCTCTAAATCATTGCTGTTTATTGGTGGTTTTTGAGGGACTGGTCTCCTATCCTATTAGGGAATGGCTGGCTGGGACTCTCCACAGTTTGGCTAGCTCTTGTTGATGATACCTTGTAATTAAAAACTTGCAATAAATGCTTTCTCAGTTTGATAAAGGCCTGATGTTTTTTTTTTTCAGCTGGTTTGGTCTCCACTTCAATTTAATTTGGACTTCTCTGCTTTTCTGCCAGCAAATTAATATTACTGCCGACATCTAGGCATTAATGTGAATTCACTTAGCCACATGAAAAGTCTTCTAGTTATCAAGTTATGGCAAAGACTTCTAAAAAGCCAGGAGAGTGTGTGGGAGTTAGATCAGAACATCTGGAGATATTTTATGTCTTCTGTGCCTTTGGCATTGTTTTCCCTATTCTTTAATGTGAAACTACACCACCAAAATCTGATCACAGACATAAAACATATCATTTTCAAAGTATAGCATTATTGTCTGAAACAAATTTCTCAGCCTGCTCACAATCATGTCTTAGATTATAAGTTTGAGGAATCATCCTTGAATCCTAGCAAACTTAAAGGAAATATTACCTCTAATACTAGAAGTAAATTTGGAATTATATTCCATATATTTTATATCCTATAATGATTAGTTTGTTGACTTTTGAGTGAGGCTACTCCTACCTAGTAGAGAGGTAAAGGATTAATTAGTAATCCATGTAAAGTACCAACATGCTCCAATATTTAACACTACTTCAATTACTTTGCTATATCATCTCATTATACCTATGGGAATGCTGTCACATTCTATTTCCATATATTTAGCTACAGTAATTTAAAAAATTCCCATGAATTAAAATCATTACTATATAAAAATTTTAGACAGTAGAGTAAGTTAAATAAAATAAAATATATTTCAATTACATGTCTGTATTTTCTTATGTCAAATTTCTCTCCTTCTATTGTTTCTTAAATTTACTCCAAGTAGGCTTTCCTTATCACCACTCCACCAAAACTGCTTTTATCAAGGTTGACAATCATCTCCACCATTGTCAAATATAATTGTCAAAACTTGGTCCTTGTTCTTACTTGCCTGCCATTGCCGTTTAACACTTTTGATGATTCTTGCTTCTTGAAACATATCTTTGGCTTGAGTTCCAACATGCTACACTATTAGGTTTTATTCTCTCTCACTGAGACTCCTTCTCATCTTTCTTTGCTGTTTCCCCCTAATTACCCTGACCTCTAAACTCTTCAGTACCCCAGGGCTTGGTTTTTGGACCACATCTACTTTTTGTTGTTGTTGTTGTTTGTTTTTTGTCACTCCTCGATTGTATCTTTTTTTTAAATTCAGTTTTATTGAAATATATTCACATACCATACAATCATCCATGGTACACAATCAGCTGTTCACAGTAGGATCATATAGTTATACATTCATCACCACAATCTATTTCTGAACATTTTCCTTACATCAGAAAGAATCAGAATAAGAATAAAAAATAAAAGTAAAAAAAGAACACTCAAACCATCCCCTCATCCCACCCTATTTGTCATTTAGTTTTTGTCCCCATTTTTCTACTCATCCATCCATACACTAGATAAAGGGAGCATGATACACAAGGTTTTCACAATCACATTGTCACCCCTTGTAATCTACATTATTATACAATCATCTTCAGGAGTCCAGACTACTGGGTTGGAGTTTGGTAGTTTCAGGTATTTACTTCTAGCTATTCCAATACATTAAAACCTAAGAGGTGTTATCTATATAGCATATAAGAACGTCCACCAGAGTGACCTCTCAACTCCATTTGAAATCTCTCTGCCACTGAGAGCTACACTCACTCATTTGGTGATCTCAACTGTGACACACACTTGTTTATATACTTTATCTCAGAGTATGCCCAAATTTATATCTCCAGTCAGGATCTTTGCTCTGAAATTTACACATGTATATTTAATTTGATTCACCACATTTGTGTTGAATTATCTACTAGTATTTCAAAATTAAAATTCCCCCTAAATACTTCTTATGCTCTCCTCTTATATTATCTCCACCTGCTGCCTTTGCTATCACAATTAATAGCAAATCCATTCTTGCAATTGGCAGGCAAGTATTTTGGGGCCATCCCTGACTCTTCATTTCCTTCACCTCTAAACCTAATCTATCAATTCTTCCCACTAAGTCCATTTTTAACTCTACAGCCTGAGTGATCCTTTTAAATCACAATTTAGACAAATTTACCTATATACTCAAAACTGTTTAAGTTGCTCCCCATCTTACACTTTACCCCTGTAGCAACCAACTTCCATGACAGGGCCAATGATCCCCATCTACTGGTATTTACATCCTTTTGTAGTCTCCTAAACATTTCACAAGGGTTGTTCTGCTTGACCAATAGCATTTGGCAGAAGGGATAGTACATTACTACCAAAATTAGGGTATAGCAAAGAGCATAGATTCTATTTTGGGTGGTTTCTGTCTCTCAGCTCATCAACTCTGGGGTACACCCTCTTCCATGTTATGAGGCAGACAGGCATCTTAAGAAAAGAAAAAATTAATGTGAAACTGAACTCTCCATGCAACAGGCAGTATAAAATTGAGACGTGCCAAAATTAATGCTAGTAAGCTTGGAAAAAGAACCATTCACAGTTAAGCCTTCAGATGTGGCTTTAGCCCTGGCTGACAACTTGTCTTCCACAATTACCAATTGTCAATGAGAAATCTAGAGTCAGAGCCCCCAGCTAAATTGCTCCCAGATTCTTGACTCACAAAAAATGCGAGATAAAAGTAATGTTTTCCTGTGAAGGAAGACTTTTGTTTATTTTGTTGACTGATGTATTCCCTGTCCTAAACTAATTTTGGCTCTTAATAAGTGTTAAATAAAGATTTACCCCCTGAGTACCTCTTTGTTGCTCAGATGTGGCCCTCTCTCTCTCTAACTGAGCCACCTCGGCAGGTGAACTTACTGCCCTCCCCTCTATGTGGAACCCGACTCCCAGGGGTGTAAATCTCCCTGGCAACACAGGATATGACTCCCAGGGATGAATCTGGACCTGGCATCATGGGATTGAGAATATCTTCTTGACCAAAAGGAGGATGCAAAATGAGATGAAATACTTTCAGTGGCTGAGAGATTTCAAATGGAGTCGAGAGGTCACTCTGGAGGACATTCTTATGCGCTATACAGATAACACCTCTTAGGTTTTAATGTATTACAATAGCTAGAAGTAAATACCTGAAACTACCAAACTCCAACCCAGTAGTCTGGACTCCTGAAGATGATTGTATAATAATGTAGATTACAAGGGGTGACAGCGTGATTGTGAAAACCTTGTGTATCACACTCCCTTCATTTAGTGTATGGATGGATGAGTAGAAAAATGGGGACAAAAACTAAATGACAAATAGGGTGGGATGGGGGGGATGGTTTGGGTGTTCTTTTCTTACTTTTATTTTTTATTCTTATTCTGATTCTTTCTGATGTAAGGAAAATGCTCAGAAATAGATTGTGGTAATGAATGCATAACTATATGATCATACTGTGAACACTTGATTGTATACTATGGTTGATTGTATGGTATGTGAATATATTTCAATAAAACTGAATTAAAAAAAAAGAACAAATGAATGGTTGAATTACAGTAGTTTCAGTCACACTTTCTATATAAAGCATTTGTGATTTTCCAAATGCATGGAAATTTTCCATTTTGCTTACTTTTTGGAAGATATAAAAAAAGTAACTCTGAGAATAGAATTTTTGGAGGGTTTCATTGTGCATAACACTTGAGAATGCTGGAAAATTCAAAGCTCATGTGGCAGGTTCAGCTTCTTTGTTAAAAACATAACACCCATGATCCTCCTAGATGTTTCGTTCTGTCTCAGGGAATGATACAATACCAGAGACTGACCTGAGAAATTTCTATGCATTAGTCATTTCTCTGAAAATGGAACTATTGTACAGTTTTAGCACATACTTGTATAAAAGTTTCATGAAACATCCCACTTTTCTATAGATATATTTAATAAAAAGAACTAACTTCATATGACAAAGATATGTTTCATTGATGTACTTTTCCATGAAAACTTTGGTTCTACTTCCATCTTAGCCTGATTACACCTGTTCCTTAGCAGAATGATTTGGTTCATGTTAAACTTGGTGTCATATACCAGATCCTGTGGAAGGCCAACTTATCATCACTTGCATGCTTTAAGATGAAAAACTGATAAATGTATAATCAGGGTAATTTTTTTTTAAATGTGCATGTATACGTGTGTGTGTGTGTGTGTGTGTGTGTGTGTGTGTGTGTGTGTGTGTGTATGAAATGTTTAGTGATTCTGTGCCTCTGAAGAAAAGCAGAATGTTTAACCTGGGTACATAATTGTTAATCATGATGAAAAAGGATGAGTGCCTGAATTTACGTATAATTAGAAATTATTATTTGACTTTTGAAATGGTGAAAGAATTGCTTAAATACGAGTTAAATTGATTTTCTACCACAAATATTTTATCACCAATAAGAGAGGCATCTTTGATTATATCAATGCATATTAAATATAATTGATATTTGAGGAATATTTGCATTGCATCTATATAATGTGATATTATGTACTGCAAATTATCTTTATATATAATATTCTCTTAAGGAATAAGGGACTTAAATGGAAATTTGACTTTTCTCTATTACAGTTGACTAAAGTGGGCATATTGGAATTATAATTGTCTACCATTAACCTAGATAAATATCACACTGAGGTCCCAAAAGTAGGTATATGTTGCTATATTCACATCATACAAAAAAGACATTTAGTTTTTTTTAAAGAGTAAATATTATTTTTGGTATTAGGACCATAAAACAAATAATAATTCTCTGTATTAGGAGGTCTGAGAAGAGTGTTTGCAGAAGTTATGATGCCAGCTTTGGATCCTGGGTTCATGTAGCTTTCTTTGATTCATTAAAATTTATATAAGACCTTAATGTATAAATACATTTTTGACTATCTGGAAATTTGGCATATTCAATTTGTACAGACAGTTACATATGTGCAGGAATATATATATTCCTGATTTTTGTAAAGTGCCTTGCAAATCATAAGGCTGAATTCAAAACAAGTTAAGGTAATCCAGTAACAGAGAAAAAAGCGTTAGTCTAAAAATTTGTAGGAAAGCTGAGTAGTCTAACCAGGTTTGATTATCTTAAATACACAAGTCATGGAAAACATCTATATAAATATTAAGAAGAAGTTTATTTTAGGTATCTTGTGCTGAAAAATCTAACACTTTTGGATAGTGGAGTGATGGAGGATGTGGTACAGTGTTAATTTACTATTTCTTTTAAGTAACAAATCTTGGGATAAATTAAAATACAAATGTGTAGTATTTGTTTTTCTGTTAAGTTTATTTTAAAAGAAAGTGCATGGAGTAGTGGATATAGGATTCTGTTATGTTAAGTTGGATACTATTTACATTCCTAATAGGAATTGTTAGGAAACAATAATTGTTTTCTAGTATATTAAATATGGCCATCTGTTTTATCTGTGCAATAGTTTATGTTTTATATATCACTATCATCTCACTATGAAAGGATTTATCTATTTATGAAAAGTGTGTTCTTTTTGTTTATGAAGTTTATTTTGGGAAATATTCGTATTAGGATAATTTTAATTATATGTGAGTACTATTCTTGTTAAAATTGAAGTATATGTCAGAAAAATATTCAGTAAACTATTAAATCAGTAGAGTAAAAAAAGAAAACTTAGCATTCATCTTTAAGTGAACTTTAAAAATAGCTGAGCAAAGCAACCTGTCTTAAATACCACCAACAATATGTGAAAAAAGGAAATCACCTATATTACTATTAAACCTAC
Organism: Choloepus didactylus; assembly: GCF_015220235.1. Lineage (NCBI taxonomy): Eukaryota > Metazoa > Chordata > Mammalia > Pilosa > Megalonychidae > Choloepus > Choloepus didactylus. Next base: position 76,887,903 of record NC_051318.1, read on the forward strand.
AGAAGCTATATTACATTACAATAGAGTCCAAAACACACCTTTGTGCATCATTGAGCATTTGCAATATGGAGTCTATTCCACTGTTGATAAGCGAGCATTATGTGACACATAAGCATATCTTAGTGTCAGTGGAATGCAGTCAAGTGTAACAGTAGGGAAATAGTCACACATATGTTCATCTTATTCGGCCTCAAGTATTAATATATGTTTTGTCCAGTCAGCAAATTACAGTAATGAATTGAATTCGGGGGGCCTGCATTTTAAAAAAATAGTTTTAATAATTAATATTTAATATCAATTGATGACAAATTATTTATTCTCTATTCAGGCCTGTAAGTGTAAGATATCTGCAAATAAAATCCACATTTCTAATTTTCAGACTTACATAAAAGGAAGACCAATTATTTAAATGACTTATTCAAGCATAAAAGAATCTTTTATTAAATTAAAAATGCATTCATAAAGGAAAATAACATGAGGAAAGGTAGCTATTTTAAGTAATGGACCACAAACATTCTTAAGAAAATTGATCTTTGTACATAAGATTATATTATCATTACTGACATTAGTAAATATTTGCATCTAATTAGGCAAATAATCAAATCTAATGTGGGCTTGAAAATTTAAAAAAAAAAAAGAAAGAATACCTTGCTTAATTGCTTTATCACCCCCAGACCTCACACGCACTCTTTTTCAGCTGAAGGAATCCTTGAGTGCATTGGCAGGACTCTATTTCACAATATGAGGTTTGTTAATAATGGTGGTTAAGAGCAAGCCTCTGAAGCCAGAGGCCCTAGGTTTAAATTCTCTGTCTGTCACTTTCTTAAGAGGCTATTTTGTAAGTTTGTTAAGCCTCTCTGTACCTCAGTTTCCTCTTGAATAAAATGGGAATCATAAGGTTGGTATGAGTATTAAATGAGTTTATACAAATAAAGATCTTTGAAGACTGGTTTCACATATTAAGTGATCAATAAACGACAGCTATTGTTATCATGCATACATACAAAAGTAGCCAAAGTAAATAGGAAGGAGAACATGCAAAGGATAATGTATATGTATGTATGGATATTAGGGAGATAGATGCTCCCTATCAAGAAATACTATCAATCATGTCTGGATAAAACATTATTATTTTATGGGATTGATAGTGCCTCAATATAATACAATACCACACCTCAAAAATGCATTTGTATATATATATATGTGTGTGTGTATGTGTATTTGTGTGTATTTTCCTTTATAAAGTGGGAAATATAAGGGGGAATGGAGCTTTGTGAATTCTATAACAGAGTACCATCATAACATTCAACTTTCACCAATGTAGTGAAAACTGAAAAGATTCACATACTGTTGAGGGTATAGTTTGAAAATCCTTAATTAACAAACATTTCTTTTTGACATTAAGAATATAGTAGTCTATAACACATCTCCAATAGTTTAAACTGTTAGAGATTAAGTTACCAGATAGAGAAAATAGCTTTATAATAATGGCTTCCTGGGTCCAAAAGTTAACACATTTAGAAAAAGGGAAGAGAAGATACCCGTTTTCCTTAGATCTTTTAGAAATTTCCTATTGAAAACATTTGTGATGTTGTTCACTAAGTCATATTTGAAATATGGTCATAAGTCATATTATTAATATAAGAACCAAAACAGACTATGTTTTTGGCTTCAAGTAATAACAAAGCATGTCTAATAATGGCTTAAACTAGTGGAGGGGCTTCTGCTATGAAGAAATCCAGAAATAGATTATTGCTGGTGTTGGTTTAGTTGCTCAAAGATGTCATCAGATACACTCTCTGTCTCTCTCCCAAACACAGTAAACATTAACTGTTGGTGTTCTGTCTTCATGTCTGTTACTATAAGAAGAAATTGTTGCATAATTTGTGCAGAAAACTAACAATGTCTGCAGTGCATAAAAATGTCCATGGCATATATTTCCACATCTATTGTCAAGAAATGCACATTGATAAAAATACTACAAGTTTAATTGGTATGATTTATTTGTTCATAAATAGTTAACTTTAAAGGAACAGCCTCAGTTATTGTGATTTAGGCATCTGTTTCTACAGCACTATCTAATTACACAAAATATACTGTGATTTCTATGAATATAAAAATTGTATAGATGTAAAGAGTATAAATTAATAGTAGTTTAATATTTATTTATATATAATTCATACATATTCTCAAAATAGGAACAAAAACAAAGACAAAATTTAGATTCAGTACTTGGAGAGTACTTGGAGAATGCATATATTTAAGTATTAAGCTTATTTTTTAAATTGCATCGAATTTTTATTCACTTTGCCTTTAACATTTTTAATTATAATATTCCCCAAACCATTTGCTACAGGGTTTTCCAAAAAATATGTTTGAATTTCAATTAGAATATATCATTATATTCTTTTGCTTTATTTAAAGCACCAAGTTGACATTATTGTTTGGTTAACCTGTAGAGTCTCATCTTTGGAAATGGTTCTGAAGTTCATAAATAGTACATTTATATAATATAACTATAACTATACAACTATTATGTTTCAGTGCAGGCAATTATTATATGTTGAATGTTGGGGATAAAACAACAAATAAGCTGTTAATTCAAGGACTAGTAACCAATTTGTGGATTAACTATAAAAAAAATTTAATCCTATGTTGATTTTACCCTCATATAATATATTTTGATTAACTATGGTCACAGAAAATACATAATAATAATCATTTAAAATTAGCATAATTCACACATGATTAGGAAAGTAACTCTGCAGCTAAGATATTTATGTCACCTAGCGTTATTAACAAACCTTAATAGAAACAGTTTCCCCAGGGTAATTCAGCCAGTAATTGGGGCACAATTTTCATATGGCATCCAAGTGGGAGTTGTAAAATCTAATAGAAACCTGAATATGGACATGCTGTTCAGAGTGTCTAACCAGTTTTAAAATACTATGCCCTGACTCTCTCGGAGGATATATTAAACAATATCATAATTTATGGAAGTCAAAGTAATATTTTTGGAATTGGTCCCATAGCTATTCAATGGTTTATGGATTCTGAATATGTGCTTTCACTTCTTGTGTAATGGACATTTTTTTTCTCAAATAATGAAGTTTCTGATAGCACCTTGAAGATACATTATTCCCTGAAAGTATTTTGCAACAAAATAATTGATATTAGATATTTTTGTTTTGTTTTGTTTTGTTGTTATTTTAAACCAAAGAGGTTGTTTTAAGTTTCTTTAAAAGAATTAAAGAGAATGCCTAAAAACTGCCTGCTGAGAGATAAGACTATGAGGGTGTAGTCATTTCCCCTAAGAAAATGGGGATAAAAACTGAGTGAAATATAGACTGTTGGCCCAGCTACCATTTAGGAAAGACAATGATTTCTAGAGGTTGGGTCAAATATCACTAACCTTCTCATTGCAAATTTCCACAAGAGAGAATGAGTAGTGGTAGAATTTGTGGATGGTAATGTAGGAATTGATTTATTAACCACTTCCTTTGAGATGGCTGGAATTTTTGATGTTGGAGAAATTTGGGGAGAGACTCACTTAAATTAAGACAGAGCTGGATGTACATGGACTGTGATAAAAATTCTCTCTGTGACACACACTCACTTCCAAATGGTTGTTAAATGTTTGAATTCTAAAAGGATATTTCCTGAGTATTCTCCTCCTGACACCTGACTTGCATTGTCATCTTCATGTCACATGAATCACAAAGAATGTTTCCACACCAGGCTCTGCTCTGAACTCTAAGCAAGAGTTCATAGATGATAACTATGATAAGGTATAGTGGATGAAGTTCTATGATGACATACGTTTTAAACCTGAGGGATGGCTGGGTTAGAAAAAAGGAAGACAATGATCTGGAAGCAGGGATATGGGGCTGGAAGGTAATAACCTGCATCACTTGCAGGCCAGTATAAGAGCTGTGTGAGAAAGAGTAAACTACCATTTGAAACACTAGCAGTGTCCTCATCGGAGAGCCTGATTGCTTTTTTTTAGAGAAGGAGAGGAAGAGCATTTAGATGTTAGGTTGATGATAAAAAGCTTTTGCTGACAATAGACAGTCAATATCCAAAAGTTTCAGAAGTTCAGAGTTGTGTAATCTTGCATTTTTAAAACCTTGTCAGGGTTAGAGTATGGGCAATGAGTCAACCAAGGGTTTAGGTTGGGATGGAATAATTCAGCCCACACAGTCACTAGAAAGAGCTGAACTCAAAGCACAGACTGGTTCCAAACATTTGTCTACTAGCTATACCATCTCTTACTCTAACTCAAAAATATTAGTTTATACTGTTATTATTATTTTTATAATTATTATTACTACTATTTAAAGAACAGAGAAAAGCAGACCTTCAGTTTCCCAAATGACTTAAGATATGTAATAAAAAGGGGCCAAAATCTTTTCCATAACAAACTTAGGTAGTCTTGCCCATCATGCTAAGTCAGGTGTACCTCCAATGAGATGACCCCAAACTTTGAAGCAGCCCATCTACCCCTTGTTGTAAAAATCATTAAAACATTGAAAAATCCCATCTTCAGAGTTCTGAAGCTTTTCCAAATTTGGATTCTGCTCTGTTTCCTGTCTCATATTTTCCCTGAGAAAATGATCATAGGCCATGTAGATACTTACAACAGTCAGGGAGTCAGGGGAGGAACGGAGAAAAATAATAATTAATATACAATATTATCTAAGCATTCATGTCTCCTTTCATTTTTATGAATGTATTCCCTTCTGGTTTCTTGGAACCCAAGAGTTCAGTTCTAAGTTTATCTCTCTCTGCTCGCATTTTACTATAAGCTGCAAGGAGAAGCCAGGGTATATCTTCCACACGTAGTCTGGAGATCTCCTCAGCTAAGTACTCCAGGTTGTCACTTTTAAATTCTTCCTTCCATCTGACACCAGGACTCAATTTTGCCAAATTCTGTGCCACTTTAAAACAAGGATCGCCTTTCTTCCAGTTTACAACAACACATTCACCATTTCTGTTCAAGGCCTCATCAGAAGTATCTTTAGAGTCCATATTTCCACAGTCTCTTTAAAGCAGTTTTGGCCTTTTCTATCAAGCTCCTCACAATTCTTCCAGAATCTTCCTCTTATCCACTTAAAAAGCCATTCCAACATGTTTGGTATTTGCAGACTCAGCAGCAAAAGCACCCCACTTCTCTGGTACCAAAATCTGTCCTAGTTTGCTAATGCTGCAGAATGCAAAACACCAGAGATGGATAGGCTTTTATAAAACGGGGGTTTATTTCACTACACAATTACAGTCTTAAGGCCACAAAGCATCCAAGGTAACACATCAGCAATCGGGTACCCTCACCGGAGGATGGCCAATGGCCTCCGGAAAACCTCTGTTAGCTAGGAAGGCAGCTGGCATCTGCTCCAAAGCTCCGGCCTCAAAACGGCTTTCTCCCAGGACGTTCCTTTCTAGCAAGCTTGCTCCTCTTCAAAACATCACTCCCAGCTGCACTCTCTTTCCTCTTTGAGTCAGCTCATTTATATAGCTCCACCGATCAAGGCCCACCCCGAATGGGTGGGGCCACGCCTCCATGGGAACATCTCATCAAAATTATCACCGACAGCTGGGTGGGGCACACTCCAAGCAAATCCAACCAGCACCCAAGGGTCTGCCCCACACAAGACCACAAAGATAATGGCATTTGGGGGACACAATACATTCAAACCGGCACAGGGGTTAACGTAAACAATGGGAATTTACTAGCTTATGACTTTGAGGGTAAAAGAAAGTCCAAATCAAGGTAACATTAAGGTGATGCTTTCTCCCTGAAGACTGTGGCATTCAGGGGCTGGCTGCCAGCGATCTTTGGCTCCTCTGTCACATGGCAAAAGGCACATGGCAGTGTCTCTTGGTCTCTCCCTTCTCCTGCAGGTTTCATTGATTTCATCTTTTTACTTTCTGTGGCTTTTTTATTTCACTCGGAAGTCCATTCTATTATAAAGGAGTCCCATACTAGGTTTAAGATGCAACCTGATTGAGATGGGACTTAACTGAAGTAACGTCTTTGAAAGGTCCTTCTTACAAAAGCTTCACACCCATCAGAATGGATTAAATTTAAGAACCTGTTTTTCTGAGGTTCATATAGCTTCAAACCACTACACCTACTTAGTACCTGAATTATTGGCATAGGGCCTGATGCCTTGCAAATGAGTTTTCATGCAACTTTTTCCTACTATTTCCACCATTTTTTCATGTTAATGCAGAATAGAGGACTGACAGTTAGGGTCCGTGTAGAATTCTGAGCAGTACTTGCCTCTAGCTTTGACCATCTTGTGCAGGCTTGATATTGGAAACAGGAACTCAATAATTCTTCATGTCACTGAATGCAGTGCTAAACTTTTCAGAGAGAAATCAATCTCCTTGCAATTTGCAGTTGTGGCTGGCACTTTATTTAAGGCCTCTTAGTAACAGAGGATGGAATAACACTAGTTCTGAAGTGCTTTATTCTTCTGTACTGTTCCCTTCTTGTTGGCAAAAAAGCATAATTAATTATTCTTCCATTTCAGAAGCATGTTAGCAAGGGCATAAGAAAAACTAATTATAGCCACAGCAACTATAAATTAATTAAGGTCAACATATATTTTCAATTAAAAAAATATAAAGCTCAATTATTTCCTATATTGTTTTAAAGAATTTAGAGAGACTTATTTGGATGACCTGGTACAATGCAAATAAAGAATTTAGTTTCTGGACACAATACAGATAAATGGAAAAAAAAAAAAAAAAAAAGCACATTTCTTGAGTAAAGTTTTAAGAAGCCAGAGTATGACTAAAACAATATTACCTGCTTCTGTCACTTAAATTGGCACCCTGTCATTCAGCCTTAAATGACTCCTAGTCACTCACCCACAGTGTCACCAGCATAACCAATTCCTTGTCATTGTGAACTCAGGAGGGAAGTGAAGTCTTTAAATATGTCATTTTCATCTTGCATGTTTGAAAGGAATAATGATATTAAAAATAATGAAGCACAATATTAAAATGATAGAAAAACTCTGAAGTATTAACTCTTCCATAAAGACTTTTAATGACAAAAATGTGTGGGAGAAACATAGTTTTGTAAAAGTATTATATTCCTTATATTTGGTATGATTTTAAGTGTACTTTGTTATTCTTCATTATTTACCACCAGACTATACCTGATAGACTTCTAATGATTTGTCTAATTTTCTTATTTTTTTGAGTATTAATTAATTTTTAAAAAATATTTCTGGTTTGCCATCTTGCTTTACATTCCTATACATCTTTAAAGACCAGATGTAATTTTCCATTATATAAATATCATTAAGGGATTTTCATGTAACAGAGGTGTCAGTAGTGTTCTGAAATCTGAAACCCCACTCCCTTTATAATTTTACAGGAATAGGTAAAGAAGAAAAGGAGAAGTGATAGTTAATGCAGCTTAGTGAGCCCTGTGTTTTGGGAAATTTTCCTCAGGACTCCTTGGAATTCCAGGAAGAAAATGCACAGGTGAATTTTAAAATTAACTATCTATCTTTAGGTATTTAGGAAATAATTCTGGTTCCATTATTATATTGCTGGGATACTCTGAAAAAAATATGTTGCAATAAACAAAAAATTTGGCTAACTCATCTCCAATTTGGGCACATTTTCTTCAATTTTAAGTTCCATTTTAATTGAGAAATACAAATTTAGGTTGAGCCTCATGAGAAGTGCAAACATGTTTGATACTCAATTTCTTTGTCAAACCATAGTTTCCTAAACTTTGATCACTTAAACACTAGATTCATTTTGTTAATCACTTAAAGCTCAAATTCAAAACTGCCACTTTATATATGAGTTCTATGGCCCCATAAATTTGTTTAAATATATTTTTGTTATTATAAATGAAATTAATATTGGTGTAGCAGTTGAAATAATAAATGCTTTTTTGCTTACTCACTCCATTCTGCTCACCTGAGTTGTTAAGTTTAAGAGTTTATACTATATACTTGCATTCATTTTATAAATATGCTAACATTTGTTACCTTGAAATTTATGGCAAATGGTCTAAGAACTATCCTCCATTTTTCTGAAAAATGTATTTTCTTTCCTCCCTTCCTTTATTCCTTTCCTTCCCACCTTAATTGTTTCTTTCCTTCTTTCCCCATATTGTTTTATTAATCTAGCCATCATTCCTGCCAAATCTTTCCTATACACCAGGGGCCAGCAACTATTTATTGTAAAGGGATATAAAAACATTTTAGGTTTTTCACATGTCCATGTTGCATAATCATGTTATTTATAATTCCTTTTTAAAAACCATTTAAATATTTAAGAAGTATTTTAATTTAGGGCTTCACAAAAACAGGCCATGGACTAGATTTGGTCCATGGGCCATAGTTTGCCAACTCCTGCTATATACTCATTTTTGTACTTATGTTTATATGCAAAATGAATTAATTAATTTAGTGCAGTTTAGAAATTATGACAAACTGTGATGAATAAAAAATATGCTAAATTCTAATATGCAGGGAAAAAAATATCATTGCTCAGGTTGCCTAAAATAATGATAATACTGGCAAATAAATACAAAAATTTAGCAAATATTTTTGAGCCAGTCTAATGTTTCATGTACTTTAAGTGTTTTCCTTTGTTTCTCTTTTACTAATGTAATGTTTGTTAAATGAAGCAGACTTAAAAATTAAGAGTGAAAAGAAATACAGAAAGTAATAATTCCATTACATATAGGGCTTCCTGGAAGAGGTGAATTTCATGTTGTTTTGTTAGTATTTTGTTGGAAACTAGTGGGAAAAGATACCTCACTTTGAAGTAACCCCAAAATATATGAAAGTAGTCCAGTCATGTCTAGGGAGTGGCAAAACTTTTTGATTGATTTTAGTAAGTTGGGATAATTAAGTTGCAAATGATTAGGAAGTTCCTTTTGGAGCTAAAATCACTGTTCTGCTAGGAGATAGCTAGAAATATAAATGAAAATAGTTCTTGTCAGTTTCTGATTTACGGAGTAAGCATCTTTGCCCTGTTACTCTCACTGAATTTGACTTAAAAAGCTGATCAAGATGCCTAGAATAGCTATCTGAGGAACTGGAAAAATAAATGGTAGCAGGTGAATTGGATAAGAAAAGCAGACCTACAGTAGTAGCCATCTGTCAGTGAGTGTCTATCTTCTGCCCTGATCACAAAAATGGTGCAAATCCCAGAATTATTCATCAGGTATCTATTAAAAGAGCTCTAAAAGAAGTCTCTTTTTTTAAGAAACAGGAAGGCGGATAGTATGGGAACAAGAGATTGGGAGATATCCTATTTTATCCCCCTCTGTCCTGCTCTTGCCCCACACCCCCCACCCCACCCCATGAGCCTCTCTCCTGATTCCACAGTCATGCCCAGGCTGGTGGGAGCTGAGGAGGGGTCAGGGACAGCAGTGGTAACTAGCCAAGTACCTATGACTTTGAGAGTAAAGAATGCTTCTCTGACTCTATACAGTGGAGGTAATGCCTGTTGCTTTTTATCTATTTCTCTAATCCCCACTCTCACTACTGTCTTACCCCACAGGCAGACCTAGTCACAGGAATTTTATAACAGAGTAGGAAGGCTATAGTCTTGATTTCTGTGTAAAAGAATAGAAAGGGAAGATGGGGAATGTAGGAGAATATGTAGAGAAGAGGAAATTAAGAACGTGTTTCTATAGTGTGTAGGTACACCTGGGCTCACTATTGAGTTGAATATATGTGGATGTAAGCTTAAACAGCACACCAATGGCTTTGAGAGCTAAAGGATGGGGTAGAGGATAACCCAGGTCACAGGGTACACACTGAGTTTTGCACACATGGAACAGATCAAAATAGCACTGCAAAGGATCTGAAAGTGAACTGGTGTTGGAATCACAGATCACAGAATGTGCAAGAGTCAGAACTTGTGAAGTAAACTTAACTGGGTTGAAGTCCTGATAAGACAATGAAACCAATGTTATTCGTAGAATTTAAACAATACCCAGTGTATCAAACCATAATATTCAAGAGGCCCTGGATACAATCCAAGGTTGCCTGACATATAAAGAACCAAAGAAATCTGATTAATTTTCAAGGGAATAAAAAGAATTAATTAATGCCAAATCTGAGAAGGCTAAGATGTTGTAGTCATCAAAGAAATATTTTAAAGCAGCTATTTAAAACAAACTCTAGGATGTAATTGCAAACAACCAGAAAACACATAAAATGTTAGCATCAGAAATAAATAGTTTCTATAAGCAAAGATCCAAATAAAAATTTTGGACCTGGAAACTGCAATAAAAAAATTAAGTTTAAAAATTTTATTTGAGGGGCTCAAGGATAAAATAAAGATGGCAAATAAAAGAGTCACTGAACTTGAAGATATATTAATACAAACTACCCAATCTGAAAAACAGATACACTAAAGATTGAGATAAATTAATAGAGCCTCAAGGACCTGTATGACAGGTCTAAAAGTTGTGTCATTGAAGATAAGAGAAAAGTATGCTTCAGAAAAGAAAAGAAAAAAAGAAGAAGAAATAGGTGAAAACCTCCCAAATTTGTCATTTGGCAAAAGATATAAACTTACAGACTTTGGAAACCTAGCAAACCCAAAATATGATAAATTCAAAGGAATTCATACTGAATTACATCCTAATCAAAGTCCTAAAGCCAAAAGAAAAACAAACAAACTAACTAACCTGAAGCAGATAGGTTAAAAAAAAAAACATGCACGTTACTTATAGGGGAACACTTATTTAAACAACTGTGGATAGCTCATCAGAAAGCATGGAGGCCAAATTGCAGTGGAATGGTATTTATAATGTACTGAAATAAAATACTGTCAACCTAGAATTCCATATTCTGAAAAAATATCCTTTAAAATGAAGACAACTTCAGATGAAAGAAACACAATTTCAGATGCAGGAAAACTAAGAAAATGCCTTGTCAGCAGATCTGCCCAAAAGGAAATGCTAGAGAACTTCTTCAGGTGAAAGAGAAATAATACTAAAAGGAAATTTGAAACTTCATGAATTAAGAAAGAGCAGAAGAAATTGTAAAAACCACAGGCTATTTTTAATTCAAGTTCTATAAATATCTACAGATGTTACAAGCAAAAGTTACAACATATGTGCTGTGAATTTCAATGTATGTAGCTATAATGCATCTAGTAACTGAAACATGAAAAGAAGAGGGTAAATGAGGCTGTATGATAGTAAGATAATTACATTCAACTTAAAGTGATAAAAATGCTCATTCTAAGTAGATTATTAAAAGTTAAGGGTAAGTATTCAAACCTCTAGAATAACTCACAAAAAAGTCATAAATATGCCTCTTATCCAATAGATCAATTAACATGTAATATTAGAAAAAAATTCATAAACTCCAAAAGAAGAAAGGAGATGAAAAAGAGGAATGAATAAAAAAGAAGGATAAAACATAAAGCCAAATATATAAATATTCCATCAGATGTAAATCACGTATAATAACAACTCTATAGACACAGTTAGAGACTGGATTAAAAAAAAAAAACAAAAAGCAAGATCCAACTACAGGAAACCACTTTATTACAATAGTGTGTGTAGTTAAAAGTAAAGGATGGAAAAATACATAGCATGCAAGTATGGTTAAAAAAAAAATGAAATGCCTGTGTTAATATCCAAGTAGCCTTCAGAGAAAGGAAATTTACCAGCAACAATGATAATTACTCAATGATAAAAAGGTAAATTCACAAAAATCTTGAATGATACGCACCTAAGGGCTTTAGCTTTTAAATACATGAAGCAAAAAATGATAGAACTGAAAAGAGAGACAACTCTACAATTATAATTTGACAATTCAACTACACCTCTCTCAGAAATCAATAGAAGTAGGTGGAAAATCAGCAAGGCTGTAGAAGAACTGAAAAATACCATCAATCAACTAAATCTAATTAACATTTGCAGAACACTTCATAAAATAAGAGCAGAATGCATGTTCCTTTCACGTCCCCCTGGAACATTAATAAAGATAGTCCATAACATATATAACACACAGTTTGAAAGACTTTTAAAAGTGAGATCATAAACAGCATGTTGCCTGACCAGAATGGAATTAAGCTGGATATCAATAACAGAAATATATTGGGGAAATATCCAAGTATTTGGAAATTGAACAATACACTTCTAAATAATCCATAGTTCAAAGAAGAAATCTCAAAAGAAAGGAGAAAATATTTTGATCTAAACAAAAAGTGAAAATATAACATATCAAAATATCAAAACATATAGAATACAGCACAAGGTGTATTGAAGTGGGAAAATTAGAATATTAAATGCTATATAAGAGAGTAATACCTCAAATCAATAATCTAGGTTTCCAATTTAAGACACAAGAAAAAGATCAAAGTAAATCCAAAGCAAGAGCCCAACAGAAAACAATCAAGATTGAGGTAGAAATCAATGAAATTTTAAATGAAAACAAAAATAAAAGAAATATTAGAAAATAAATGAAATCAAAAGCTGGTATTTTGAAAAGACTAACAAAATTTGTGATTCTCTAACCAGACTGACTATGATAAAAAGAAGGAACAAATGCAATGGGGTATATCACTATGAATCCTACAGAAATTAAAAGTAAAGAAAAGGAGCGCCACAAGCAATTCTATATGCAAAAGTCCAATGATTTAGATGGAATGTACCAAGTTTTTCAAAGCTCAAATCTAGTCTTTGCTGATTTTGTTTTCTATATTTTCTCTGTAATAAACCACCACTGGGAGTATAATAACTTCTGAGTCTTGTGAGTCCACTTAGTGAATCACTGAACATGAAAGTGGGCTTGAGGACCCTGATACAGTGCTATACCATATTAACAGACCAAAGTAGAAAAAAAAAAAATGGCTATTTGATTAATACTGGAAATCCATCTGAAAAATATCAATATACATTACAAATAAGCTTTTAGCAAGCTAGGAATGGAAGGGACTCTATAAAACATTTACAGCTAACATCTGTTATGGATTCAATCACTTCTCCCACAAAGACCTATTCAAGCACTAACCTCTGGTACTATTGTTGTGAACTCATTCATAAATAATATCTGAAAATTTTATTAGTTAATGTGAGGTCAAACTGAATCATCATGGGTCTTAATCCAATATGACCAGAGTCCTTTAAAGCAGAGGAATTTGTACAGAGTAGGAGACAGATGGAGAGAGAGAGAGATGGCATGTGATTGAGACAGAGGTTAAGTTATGGATTGCCAGTAAGCCAACATCAGAATGTTACACAGAAAGCATGATCCTAGTGACATTGTCATTTTAATAAGACACCAAAAAAGGAGGACACCCATAAAAATGTCTCATAATTTGTTAATTTATATCTTCCCAGAGAAAATACCAGAATGTTTTTATTACTCAAATGAAAATACTACTAACAATAATTTTAGATCAGATATTTTTGCATGTAAGCTCTTCAATCACTTTACTTTTCTTCAACAGCCAAGAAAGATAGCATATGTTTAAAAATAATATTCATTAATAAGAAAAAAGTTACTGCAACAAGCATGCACGAATGCCCTCCATCAAGGACAACTACAGGTTAGCAAGTTGGGTTTATCGGGCCTTCTCAGTAAGAAGGTGATAGAAAGGAAAGGATTTATTATAAAATTTGGCCTTGTGTTAAATGATTTGGGTGAGAGTTCATGGAGTCAGTTTTTTTCACTGGAATTGATGCTGTCTCTAAAGTAACAGAAATGAAATGAAGCTAAAGCTGGAGTTGGAAGAGAAGCAGTGGTAACTCATGAATTAGGTAAGGGGAGGTGTATTCATTACTGTGGTTTAGACAATGTACATAGTTTGTATCTGTGTTGAGACATGATTGCAGAGTATCCTTGTTTTTGTCTTCACCCATCATGGTCATGGAATGGCCTAGCTGATTTATAGGCTTTCTCTTACTTACATCTTTTGAGATTCAGTAAAAGTGAATCTATGCCTGAAATCTAATCTATGATACTTAAGTCTATGTAACTGTGTGTGTGTGTGTGTGTGTAGTTAGAGAGAAAGAGTTGCTGTAATCTTTTTTTTAAAAAAAATGCAATTTTATTGAGATATATACCATATAATCCATCCAAAGCATATAATCAATGGCTCACAGTATCAACATATAGTTTTGCATTCATCACCACAATAAATTTTAGAACATTTTCATTCTTCCAAAATAAGGAAGAAATATATAAAAGAAATAAAAAAGAAAACCCAAACAGTTCTATACCCTTGATTACTGCCCACCATTATTTATATATTTTTGTCATTATTTTATTACTCATCTGTCCATACACAGGGTAAAGGGAATGTCAGTCACCAGGTTTTCACTATCACATGGCCACATGATAAAACCTATATAGTTATACAATTTTCATTATGAATCAAGTCTGCCGGATTACCATTCAACAGATTCAGGTATTTCCTTCCATCTAGCTATTCGAATACACTAGAAACTAAAAAAGAATATCTATATTACACATAGGAATACCCTCTAGATTGACCTCTCAACTCTCTTTGAGACCTCTCAGCCACTGAAATTATAGTTTGTTTCATTTCTTTCCCCACTTTGGTCAAAACAGCATTCTCAATCCCACAATGCCAGGGACAGGCTCATCCCTGGGAATCATGTCCCACATTGCCAGGGAGACTTATGCCCCTGGGAGTCATGTCCCCCATAGCGAGGAGGGTAGTGAGTTTATTTGCAGAGTTGGCTTAACGAGAAAGGCCACATCTGAGCAACAAGAGATTCTCTGGGGGTGACTTTTAGGCATAATTATTAGTAGGATTTTCTATGATCTTTTAAAAGGAAGATAAACTATATCCAAATGATTTCATGAAGGCCAAATAAAGAAAGTGACAACTGTATTAACATTTAAATCATGAGCAGAATTTAAAAGGGAAGTCTGATAAAAGGTTCAGACCTGCCTCACCTCCCTTACATCACCTCCTTCACATCTTCCAGTTTCTTTCCCCCTTTTCCCTTAAAAGTATTTATTTGATTAAATCTCTTATGTTACTAATCCTGTCTTGCTGTGTGCTTCTAAGGAGAACTGAAATAATGCAGAAGGGCAGTGTTTAAGGAAAACAGAGAAGGTGTGTTTGTCTGAAATATATACCTACTGTATGTTAGAAGTGGTAGATAAGTCTGGAAACAAAAATTGGGTAATATTAGGTTGTGTTTTAAATACCAGGATAATGGATTTGCAATTAATGTCATATGGAAGTTGAATTTAAATTTAATTTAGCATCAATGTACAGGATAGCAAACCTACAGGTGGAAAACCTACTAAAAAGGCTCCTGATATATTTTAGGGAGAAGCAACTGAAAACGTCATCTAGTGTGATGACTGTTGGGAGAGACAGTCCTCTGTGGGCCCTCATCATCCCAACATGTTCTTATAAGCAAGACCAGCTACATAGTTTGCTGGGCCAAGTAAACTATGGGCCCTTCTGAGCACTGGGCCCTTCTGAGCACTGAGCCCTGTGAAATTGCATAGGTTGCACACTCATAAAGCCTACCTCATTTTCAGGGTATGCCAAGAAGGCCTTTTATAAAGGTTGTGTTTGCCGTGAACAGCCTTGAGGAATGAGGACAAACAGTGGGCTTGCTTACTATTTGCTATTAATACAGCATCCATCGGATCCCTCTGCCTCATCCCCAAGAAACTTGGCGAACAAAGGGAGGAGATGCAAACATGATGCTCACACTTATATGTAATAAAGTATCCCATTCTTCTGCAGCATCCATGAAATAGTAACAGGCTAATTTATTAGCTTGTAAGGAGAGTAAAATCAAACCCCAGACCCTGACATCAAAAAAGGAAATGAGAAACTTTTAAAGAAATTAAAGTGTATTAGAGACAAAATCAGCTAACAGCAGATTATGTGAGGTGTGGGTCAATGAGAAACAGCAGAAGATATTTAAGTTTATATTCTAAATAGGATAATTCAGGTACCCATGAAAATGATAATGACAGAAGGGAGTCATGGAAACATTAACATTTGCATGTGTTGAATATTTCCACAGAAATTTCTCTTGATTCTGACTCCTTCTCTCAGTTTTCATTGCCATGGCTTTCTCCTAATGGGCATGACACACAAATCTCTCTTTATTGCACTTTACTATGAACAGTGATTCCTAAGTTATTCCTAAAATACAAAAACATAAAAGCAAATAGCTCTGAAGATATGCAACAGAGTTTTGCTGACTGGCTCACTGGCTGGTTTGCTGGACGGATGAGTAGGGTATCACTGAAATCTGGTAACTACTTCCAGCAAGAAATTGTAAATGTGAATGTGGAACAATGATGTTATGCATCTTCTGCAGAGAGATGATATTTGAAGTTTAGGGAGTGGAAGTCTTTAACAATGGCTATATTTTAGACTGACATGATGGGAATAGATTAGATAGATACAGATGTAGATTTGTAGAGATAGGGATAGTTATATAGATAAAGATATAGATACAGGTACATATATATGTATATATACATTTAAAAATATAGGAGGCATAATAGAGAAGAAAGGGAACCATAAAGATAAAGTGCAATCAAAACTAAGAGAACAACAAAATTAAAGAAAGAAGAAATAGAGTAAAATAATTAGGCAAATTCACGAATAATGATGACAGCAAGAAAATCACAATATTTAGTGATTAGGAAATCTCTGATAACCTATGAGGGAGCTATTTCAATTCCATATTTGAAAGAGAAAGAAAATAACTATAATTAAAGATTATGTCGATGATGAGAAGGTTTAAATGTTGATTGCAAGATATTCTTTCAAGAATTTTCATATTTCAGAAGTGGAGAAATTTCGTATTATATTCTGAAGGGTAAATGAATCTTAGGAGGAATATTTTGGAAAGCTGAAGAATTGTGTGGGTAAAGAAGGGAAATTAAAAGTTTGAGGATCAACCTTTAAAAATGCAAGTCATCATCATATAAGGGAGCCATGGGTTCAAGTATACTATTGAATTTTACAGGGAGAAAAGACATCCTTAAATATTGGGTGTTCAAAATCTGAGGTTGGAATGCTGAGAAATGGTGAGGAACTTTGGAATGTCATTTTAAGGAAATAAACATATACACTCCGTAATGAAGATTAATTCTTGTTAAGTAATTTGAAATTGCACTTCATATTAGAATATAACAGTTTTGCACTAAGATTGTAAAATACAGATTAGAGAACAAATATCCATGATTTATTAACTAAGCCCACTGTTCCAATTTTAATCCATATTTTTGATCAAGATATGATTGCCACTGATTAATTGCTTCCTGTTTGCAATGTCCAGTTTTGGTTCAAAAATTAGAGGTCACTCACTTAGAAAATGACTCATGAATAATTATTTTGTTTTTCAGAAAATAAGCTTACAATAAGTTTACTGTTCAAATTAAAATAAAAATTAATAGTTAAAATAATTTCAGAAATAGTCATTTTTGTCACTTATTTCACTTATATTTACAATAATAAAACTCAATTTTTTAG
Organism: Choloepus didactylus; assembly: GCF_015220235.1. Taxonomy (NCBI): domain Eukaryota; kingdom Metazoa; phylum Chordata; class Mammalia; order Pilosa; family Megalonychidae; genus Choloepus; species Choloepus didactylus. The sequence continues at coordinate 76,905,393 of NC_051318.1, forward strand.
TGCTTACTGACTAAAAGATACCATACAAGGTAATTTATTACACCATTTTATTTAATCTAAACATCAATTCTTTAAAGTATCATTATTAGCTAATATTTTACAGATTGGGAACTAAGGCTCAAAGTGTTTATACCCACAGCAATGAGACTAATAATGTTAGAGCTAGTATTTAAACACTTAACAGTCTAAAAACAGGAATAACCAAATAAAAAGAACATAAAAATTGGATTGGGATTATAGAGTATAAAAGGACAGTGGGAAATATTCTGGGCAGGCTATTAAAAATGATAAAATTGCAAACTCACAAGACAATAAATAAGGCAATAGCTAATATGATGGTTTCATTTAAATGACTGTCTAAGTAGTTCTTGTGGGGAAGATCATTAGGGAAAGCTAGAATATGTATTACGAATTAGAGAATTAGATGTTCCTATTTCAGGGCTAGATGAACAGTTGTATGAATTTTCTGCAGAGAGTTGAGATTTGAAGATTGGATGTAGAGGTGTTTACCAATGGCTGTAGACTGACGTGATCTGAATACAGATCTCACAGAATATAGATTTTATTCTATACAAAAAGAAAGAGGAGAGAAAGTAAAAGAAATATAGAATTTTAAGAGAGGTCAAGGATTCACCCAGTGTTACAAGCAAGAAGAGAGGATTTGATCCCAGATCTCTCTGACTCAAAGCCTAATTTCTTTCTTTACTTGGGTAGACACTGAAATTTTGAGGACAAGTCATCAGCTTTTAATAATTTATAAATTTACTTATATAAATTCAATTTCAATTGGAATAACCTACAGAAATATATTCTAGTTAATCTAGTTGATCTATTAAGTGATCTTATAATACAGCATCTTGTTCTGATTTAAAATGAAATAATTTCAACCTAAGAAAAGTATTCGTCCCCCTTAAAATCTTTCAAAAGTGAGATTATATGACTTCTCTTAGCGATATAACATAGTGTTCCATTTTCTAACATAGAGTTCCATATAACATTGCTGCCATTTTCTCCCCAGATACATTTTCTAGATTCAAAATCATTCATCCGTATAACTGTATTTTTGCAATAGTGCCCAGAGTATAGTAAAACAGCAATCATGATTTTCTGATTATGCAGGATATGAATTCCATACTTTCCTTCTTATATAGATGTAAAACTGCTTTCACTAGAGATATTTAGAGTAGCTATGCTTATGTTTTATTTTATGATTTCCAAAGGGATATCTCAATTTTAAAAGTAAGTATGCTTGTGTCAAAACCACTTAGTATATTATTTAGATCTTTTCTTATGTTGTGAAAATTTAATATCTGAGATTATATTATTATTTAGATTTCATTGTCTTCTGCATTCTAGCAGAGTTGTGGTCTGGATGTATATATATTTAAATCATGCTGGTAGTTTTTATGAAAAACTTAAAATGGATTTTGTGGATAAACAATATATATCAAACCCTTTTATTATCCTTTTGTGGGCACTTCATTTTTTTTTTTTAATGATTTGTTTCACTTCAAACAGCAAATATTTGGTGGTTTGCAGAAAAGAAGATTTAAATTTAATTTGATATCTAGTGGCATTTAGCTGAAAGTGTCCCTTCATTCTCTGAATTAATTCCCATCAATTTCAGAAGTGTGGGTCTATATGTCTGTCTATTTTTACGTATTCTATGTGTAAAAATTCAAAGTGGACTAAATGATATCAGGGTTTATATATATAATATGATGATTCTAGAAATTTTCTCACTTGCAAAGTCCAGGAATTTTACTTTTTTTCTCCCTTAGCTCTGTTTCTAAGAGTTGCTACCAATGTGTGTCATAAGCATTAAGTGGAAACCCCATTCTCACTCCCTTTCCTCTTTTAGCATACTAGGCAGACATGATCCATTCTGCTGTAGTACTCAATGAATTTTGCATGAGCGTCTTAAGAGCAAAAGCTATTAAGTACAGCAGTGAGCAAGAAGTCAGTCTTACTAATAGAAGATTTTTGAGTGCTTTTAGAAAAAGCCAATCTTCTTTCTAAAGTTCTGGGTCACTTAAGATTGCTTTAGTAACTAAAGGTTAGTTTACCTGACTTCTCTTCATTGGTAGGTGTAGTTATTTTATTTTATTTTTTAAGAAATAGGTAAAAATACTTCGCAAGAAGAATTTAGGGAAACTACTTTAGACTTTTAGAAAATTATAAAATGAACTCTACAGCAGACGCAAAAAGTTTCACAAGTTAATCAATACTAGATATGTTACTTGACATGTAATTTATTTGATTGATTAACCCAGAGAGTAGATTAAAGTTTATATGGCATCTCTGCTGTATTTCCTGGTCATTCCACAGGATGCCTCAAACATGTAGACAAGACTAGAGTTATACCAGTTACTGACTTTTCTTTTGGAGAAATTTCTTATTTGCCAACTATATTGGCATTCCATTGTTGCTTCAAGTGTTAAATGAAAATTTTGTCCAAACTTCACAAACTGAATCCAATATTATCTAAGGGCCAACAAGAAGGAATTAAGAGTGATATTTTGAAAAGTTGCATTAACTCTTTGACCTTAGGCTACAGTTAATTTTATTGAAATAGTCATATATAATAGAGAAACTGATCATTTATGCTCTTCCAGTCACTTGATAATCAGTTACTTCAGTGCTTTAACTAATATTTTTATCTATGAAGAAGATATGCAGTGGAAAAATAATTCTTATTTTTTATTATTGTTGTCTCAAACACTAAACTTATTTTGGAGAAACTTAAAATAATTTAGTGAAAAATATTGACAGCCTCCCAGATAAGATCTAGCATGGGGATTAGAGACTTCAATTTACTTCAAATTTCAGTTGCATAGATTTTTTCTCAATTCCTACCAGACCCAATATAATGGATTCATTTGTAGGTTGGCATTAAGCTGAATTCTACAAATATTACTTGAAAACTGTTGTGCCATAGAGCAGCACTATGAAATTGTTGCATGTGGCATCTGCAACCAGAATTGAATGGAATTCATTAAGCTTTTGCTTAATGGAATGTTTGAAGTTTCCAATATTAACGTATAAGAGTCTAAGACCTAGGAAATATGAAACAAAAGATATTTTGGCCCATCAGCTAATTCTAATTTCCCTACCTCACAGCTTTTTATCTCTACCTATTTCTAGAGTATATAATACAACAGATTTAGAATGTCATCTGTGTACATACTGAAATAATTCTGAACCATAGTAATCTTTTCATAATCTTTTTTTTTCTGTTGACAGTCATAATAAAATAGGCATGATATAAATGGGTCATTCTTGAAAGCAATCTTCAATCTGAAAGAGAAATGAATGAGAGGATAGAAGGCAGTTTGGAAGAAGGAGAAAAAGGAAAACGAATCTCTGTTACAAATGAATTAAGATATATTTCTATACTATGAAGACAGGACAAGAAGAGCTGAAGATGACTAGGTGAAAATAATCATTGTCACTAGTGTTAGGAAAAGAGAATTGCTTTAATGCATCCATTATTAGAAATTCCAAATTTTCATGAATATTCTTTAAAAGATAATTAACGATAGGCCTACTTCATATTGATTTGTATTAATATAAGTCTACACACTGTTGCCTAACTAATCCTTACTGAAATTAGAATATAATGATATTAATAATAACATTTAGCTGATTAGTGATGTTTTCAAATATTTAATTCTAATAATATAATTTATCATATATTCAAAGTACATATTATAAAATGAAGACTCCAGAACTACCTCAAGCAAACCGAAGTTTTAATCATGTTTTCAAACGAGCGATGTAAGGAAGTAGTATGAGCAGCACTCATGTTTAATTTTTTATGTATATCCTTGAAATAATATTGAAATTCATACTTTAAACAAACTCAGGTCATACTCTCAGAACTAAGTTTGACAATAAACATTTTCTGGAACATTCCTGATGCAAAAAAGTATTCAAAAGTGAAAAAAGCAAAAAATCTTACAGTTCTAAATAAAACAATTTGTATAAAGTAAGAGGGACAGAAGGGTGTCATGATATTTACCATTTTGATTTGATACACAACTTGATTTCAGTGATTGTTAACATCACTATTCCTTATATAAACACTCTGTGTGTTGATTTGTTTGCTCAATCTTCAAAAGAGATAGTGTCTGCTATTTTTGATAAACCAGTGTTCTGGTTTGCTAAAGTTGTCAGAATGAAAAATACCAGAAATAGATTTGCTTTTATCATGGTGATTTATTAATTCACAAATTTGCAGTTGTAAGGCCATGAAAATGTCCAAATTAAGACATCAGGAGGTAGACACCTTCTATGAGGAAGAGGCCAATGGCATCTGGAACACCTCTATCAGCTGGGAAGGTACATGGCTGGTGTCTGCTTGTCCTTTGTTCCCAGGTTGCACTTCTTTCAGCTTCTGATTCCAGTGGCTTTCTCCTTAAGCATCTGGGGGTTTTCACGTAGCTTCTCAGGAGCAAATTCTGGGCTTCATCTCTTATCTTGGCATCTCCAAACATCTTCCTGTCTGCATCTCCAAAATGTCCCTGGGTCTCTGTCTCTCTTAGCTTCTCTTTCTCAGCTCCTGTGCATCCTTGCTTGCTCTCCCAGTTTCTCGCTAAGCATCTGGGTCTGTTTTGGCACCTGAGCTCTCTTAAGGACCCCTGTAAACTAATCAAGACACACCTTGAAATGGGCAGGGTCACACCTCCATGGAAATAATCTAATCAAAAGCTCTCACCCACAGTTGGCTGAGGCACATCTCTATGGAAACAACCTAATCAAAAGATCCCACCCACAATAATTCTGTACCCACAAAACTGGATTAAAAGAACCTGGCTTTTGTAGCGGACATAGTAGATTCAAACTAGCACAATCAGGGAAATAATCTTTTTTACCTTTATTTGAATCTGCCACTGAAGAGCAAGAAATGACTTCTGTTTCAAGTTGTCCTGTGTTTTGTTGATTATATATCATTTCTACTCTCTGAAGAATAATCTTGAGATGATACTTATGGATATTATTATTATTGTGAAAAAATATTCATTTTCTGAATGAAAAATAATATTTTAGCCTCTCAGTCTATGATTTGAAGAAGTAGAAGATAATTTAAACTTCTGTATTAAGAAAATCCTAACAACATGAAGGTACTTTCCTCATATTAACAGATGGAATCACCATCTATCCATGCAGAATGTTCCTTAAGCTTCATATTATTTACTAGAGCATCAATTCAGCTATCCATTCATTTTATTCTTTTTTTTAATTCAATTTTATTGAGGTATATTCACATATCATGCCATCATACAAAGCATACATTCAATTGTTCATAGTACCATTATATAGTTGTGAGTTCATCACCAAAATTAATTTTTAACATTTTCATTACCACACACACAAAAATAATAAGAATAAAAATTAAAGTGAAAAAGAACAATTAAAGTAAAAAAGAACACAGGGTGCCTTTCTTTCTTTTTTTTTTTCTTTTTTTGTGCCCATTTTTCTATTCATCCCTGCATATACTGGACAAAGGGGAATGTGGTTCATATGGCTTTCCCAATCACATTGTCACCCCTCATAAGCTACATTTTTATACAATCATCTTCAAGATTCAAGGGTTCTGGGTTGTAGTTTGATAATTTCAGGTATTTACTGCTAGCTATTCCAGTTCATTAGAACCTAAAAAACACTGTCTATATTGTGCGTAAGAGTGCCCACCAGAGTGACCTCTCGGCTCCTTTTGGAATCTCTCTGCCCCTGAAGCTTATTTCATTTCCTTTCACATCCCCCTTTTGGTCAAGAAGATGTTCTTCATCCCACTACGCCAGGTCTAGATTTCTCCCCAGGAGTCATATTCCACATTGCCAGGGAGATTTACTCCCCTGGGTACCAGATCCCACGTAGGGGAGACGGCAGTGATTTCACCTGCCGAGAGAGGGCCACATCTGAGCAACAAAGAGGCATTCAGGAGGAGACTCTTAGGCACAATTATAGGCAGGCCTAGCCTCTGCTTTGCAGCAACAGTCTTGCCAAGGACAAGTCCTGTGGTAGAGGGCTCAGCCCATCAAACCACGAGTGCCCTATGCCTGTGAGCACATCAGCAACCATCAAGGTAGGGAATCCCAAAACCCCTGCATTCTCCACCAGTTCCTCAGGGGGACTCTGCATATTTTTTTTCATTGTTTTGTTTTTTTAATTAACTCTTTTTTAAAAATTAACTATATCAAAAAAGAAGTTTAAAAAAAAACATACAATAAAAAAACAGTTCAAAGAAACCATAACAAGGGAGTAAGAAAAAGACAACTAACCTAAAATAACTACTTTACTTTCAACATCTTCCTATTCTACCCCAAGAAAATAACCTAATATAGCAACATTTCTGTGAACTTGTTCCTACCATAGTCATCAGAAATTAACAAACCATAGTCATTTCTGGGAATTTCCAGAATGTTAAATTTACCTACAATAGCTTATCTGTTCTTACGGTTTATTGTTCCCCCTTCATTAATTGCTATCGCTAGTTCCCCTACATGCTACATTATAAACCATTTCTTTTACGTTTTTCAATGTTCATATTAGTGGTAGCATATTTCTCTTTTTGTGCCTGGCTTATTTTGCTCAGCATTATGTCTTCAAGGTTTATCCATGTTGTCAGATATTTCACAACATCATTCCTTTTTACTGCTGCATAGTATTCCATTGTGTGTATGTACCACATTTTATTTGTCCACTCATCTGTTGAAGGACATTTGGGTTGTTTCCATCTCTTGGAAATTGTGAATAATGCTGCTATGAACATTGGCTTGCAGATATCTGTTCATGTCACTGCTTTCAGATCTTCTGGTTATATACTGAGAAGTTCAATCGCTGGATCAAAGGGTAACTCTATATCTAGTTTTCTAATGAAGTGCCAGACTGACTTCCAGAGGGTTGATCCATTATACAGTCGCACCAACAATGAATAAGAGTTCCAATTTCTCCACATCCTCTCCAGCATTTGTAGTTTCCTGTTTGTTTAATGGCAGCCATTCTAATTGGTGTGAGACGGTATCTTGTTGTTGTCTTAATTTGCATCTCTCTAATAGCTAGTGAAGCTGAACATTTTTTCATGTGTTTCTTGCCTATTTGTATTTCCTCTTCAGAGAACTGTCTTTTCATATCTTTTGCCCATTTTATAATTGGGCTGTCTGTACTATCGTCATTGAGTTGTAGGATTTCTTTATATATGCAAGATATCAGTCTTTTGTCAGATACATGGTTTCCAAAAATTTTTTCCCGTTGAGTTGGCTGCCTCTTTACCTTTTTGACAAATTCCTTTGAGGTACAGAAACTTCTAAGTTTGAGAGTTCCCATTTATCTATTTTTTCTTTTGTTGTTTGTGCTTTGGGTGTAAGGTCTAGGAAGTGGCCGCCTAATTCAAGGTCTTGAAGTTGTTTCCCTACCTTATCTTCTAGGAGTTTTATGGTACTATCTTTTATATTGAGATCTTTGATCCATTTTGAGTTAATTTTTGTGTAGGGTGTGAGGTAGGGGTCTTCTTTCATTCTTTTGGATATGTATATCCAACTCTCCCAACCCCATTTGTTGAAAAAACTGTTATGTCCCAGGTCAGTGGCTTTGGGGGCCTTATCAAAGATCAGTTGGCTATAGATCTGGAGGCCTGTCTCCTAATTCTCAATTCAATTCCATTGATCAACATGTCTATCTTTGTGCCAGTACCATGCTGTTTTGGCAACTGTGGCTTTATAATAAGCTTCAAAGTCAGGGAACGTAAGTCCTCCCACTTTGTTTTCCTTTTTTGGAGTGTTTTTAGCAATTCAAGGCACCTTCCCTTTCCAAATAAATTTTATAACTGGCTTTTCCAAGTTTGCAAAGTAGGTTGTTGGAATTTTGATTGGGATTGCATTGAATCTGTAGATGAGTTTGGGTAGAATTGACATCTTAATGACATTTAGCCTTCCTATCCATGAACAAGGAATATTTTTCCATCTTTTAAGGTCCCCTTCTATTTCTTTTAGTAGAGTTTGTACAGGTCTTTTACATCTATGGTTAAGTTTATTCCTAGATACTTGATTTTTTTTAGTTGCTATTGAAAATGGTATCTTTTTCTTGAGTCTCTCTTCACTTTGCACATTTCTAGCATATAGAAACATTACTGACTTATGTGCATTAATCTTGTATCCTGCTAATTTGCTAAATTTGTTTATTAGCTCTAGTAGCTGTATCATCACTTTCTCAGGGTTTTCCAGATATAAGTTCATATCATATGTAAGTAATGGTAGTTTTACTTCTTCCTTTCCAATTTGGATGCTTTTTTATTTCTTTGTCTTGCTGGATTGCCCTGGCTAGTACTTCTAGCACAATGTTGAATAACAGTGGTGACAGTGGGCATTCTTATCTCATTCCTGATCTTAGGGGGAAGTCTTTCAGTCTCTTGCCATTGAATACTATGCTGCCTGTGGGTTTTTCATATATGCTTTTTATGATATTCAGGGAATTTCCTTCAATTCCTACCTTTTGAAGTGTTTTTATCACCATCAGGTTTAATCTCCAGGTATTTGAAGTGTTGGATTTTGTTGAATGCTTTTTCACCATCAATCCTTTGATTTTTCCCTTTTCATTTGTTAATGTGCTGTACTACATTGATTTTCTTATGTTGAACCATCCTTGCATTCCTGGAATGAACCCCACTTAGTCATGGTGTATGATTTTTTAATGTGCCTTTGGATTCGATTTGCAAGTTTTTTGTTGAGAATTTTTGCATATATATTCATTAGGGAGATTGGCCTGCAGTATTCCTTTTTTGTAGCATCTTTGCCTGGTTTTGTAGTAGATTGATGTAAGCTTCATAAAATGTGTTAGGTAGTATTCCATTTTCTTCAATGTTTTGAAAGAGTTTAAGTAAGATTGGTGTCAGTTCTTTTTGGAAATTTTGGTAGACTTGCCCTGTGAAGCCATCTGGCCCTGGGCATTATTTATGGGAAGCTTTTTGATGACTGATTGGATCTCTTTGCTTGTGACTGGTTGGTTGAGGTCTTCTATTTCTTCTCTGGTCAATCTAGGTTGTTCATAGTTTCCAGGAAATTGTCCATTTCCTCTTCATTATCCAGTTTGTTGGCATACAGTTGTTCATAATATCCTCTTATAATTTTTTTAAATTTCTTCAGGATCCACAGTAATGTCACCTTTCTCATTCATTATTTTGTTTATATGGGTCTTCTCTCTTTTTGGTTTTGTCAGTCTAGCTGAGGGATTCTCAATCTTGTTGATCTTCTCAAAGAACCAACTTTTGGTGTTTTTATTCTCTCTATATTTTTTTTGTTTTCTATGTCACTTATTTTGCTTTAATCCTTGTTATTTCTTTTCTTCTACTTGGTTTAGGATTGGTTTGCTGTTCATTCTCTAGCTTCTTCAGTTGCTCAATTAGTTCTTTGATTTTTGCTCTTTCTTCCTTTTTAATATATGCATTTACTGCTATAAATTTCCCACTCAGTACTGCTTTTGCTGCATCCCATATGTTTTGATATGTTGTGTTCTCATTTTCATTTGTCTCTATATATTTAGGAATTTCTCTTGCTATTTCTTCTTTAACCCACTGATTGTTTAGGAGTGTGTTGTTTAACCTCCAGGTATTTGTGAATTTTCTAAGCCTCTGATGGTTATTGACTTCTAATTGTATTCCATTGTGGTCAGAGCATGTGCTTTGAAACAATTTCATTTTTAAAAAATTTATTGAGGCTTATTTTATGTCCCAGCATATGATCTATTCTGGAGAAAGTTCCATGAGCACTAGAGAAGAATGTGTATCCTGGTGATTTGGGAGGTAATGTTCTATATATGTCTGTTAAATCCAATTCATTTATCAGATTATTTAGGTTTTCAATTCCTTATTGGTCTTCTGTCTGTTTGATCTATCTATAGGAGAGAGTGATGTGTTGAAATCTCCCACAATTATTCTGGAAACATCAATTGCTTCCTTTAGTTTTGCCAGTGTTTTTCTCATGTATTTTGTGGCACCTTGATTGGGTGCATAAACATTTATGATTGTTATTTCTTCTTGTTGAATTGCCCCTTTTATTAGTATGTAGTGGCCTTCTTTGTCTCTCATAACATCCTTGCATTTAAAGTCTATTTTATCTGAGATTAATATTGCTACAACTGCTTTCTTTTGGCTGTAGCTTGCATGAATTATTTTTTTCCACCCTTTCACTTTCAATATCTTTGTGTCCCTGTGTCTAAGATGAGTCTCTTGTATGCAACATATTGATGGCTCATATTTTTTTTGATCCATTCTGCCAATCTGTATCTTTTAATTAGGGATTTTAATCCATTTACATTCAATGTTATTACTGTGAAGGCATTTCTTGAATCAGCCATCCTATTCTTCGGTTTATGTTTGTCAGATATATTTTTTTCCCTCTCTCTTAATGTCCTTTAATGTACCCATATTGAATCTCTGTAGTTCTCAGCCTTTCTTTGCTTCTCTGTTGGTAGGGCTCCCTTTAGTATCTCAAGTAGGGCAGGTCTCTTTTTAGCAAATTCTCTCAGCATTTGTTTGTGAAATATTTAAGCTCTCCCTCAAATTTGAAGAAGAGTTTTGCTGGAAAAAGAATTCTTGTTTGGCAATTTTTCTCCCTCAGAATTTTAAATATGTCATGCCACTGCCTTCTCACCTCCATGGTGGCTGCTGAGTAGTCACTACTTAGTCTTATACTGTTTCCTTTGTAAGTGGTGAATTGCTTTTCTCTTGTTGCTTTCAGTACTTGTTCCTTCTCTTTAGTATTTGACAGTCTAATCAGAATATGTCTTGGAGTGGGATTTTATTTTGGGGATTTTTTTTTTTTTTTTTTTTGCTGTTTTTCCTAGCCCTATCTCCTCTCCACTGGGCTGACTGCTCCTGGATTCTCTGGTGTCTGGTCTCAGTCTATCTATGTTTGGAGTTTGGATCAGCAGTCTGAGTTTTCAATAAGAGCTGCAACTGCAGTTCTCTCTCCTGGTTCCCAGCACCGATAGCCCCTCCTCCCATGGGACTGAGCCTGGCAGGGAGGGGCATGAGTCCCCTGGCCATGAGAACTTACAGATTTTACTGATCTCAGCTGTTCCACATGTTCATGAATGTTGTATGAAGTAGGCTCAAAGTCAAATTGCTCTGCGGTGTCCGGTCCATGCAGTTCCTGGCTTTCTACCTAAAACCCACATTGCACCACTCTGCCATCTTGCCCCCTCCATTCATTTTATTCTAAAACCAAAGTATCTACTTGACAAACAGCAATTTAATTAATTTAATTCATTTAATTAGTCAGTCAATTACTACACAGAAGTGAATCCCTATTACATGCTAAGTTCATGAGATAGCCTGGAAACAAAGTAGAAAATGTTTCTCAACCTTGAAGCTTGGAGTTTAAAAAATAATTTTCATTAAGCAAATAATTGCATATTATTAATACTTACTGTTTAAATAATATTGATGAGAAGGGAATTGATTTTATTGGAAGAGATAGAGGACATTAAGTTTAAGCAGAGGTTCTCAGGTTTTGAGGAGAAGACAGTAAAATCACAATCCACATGGAAGGAAATGGATGTGTGAAGACTTTAACGCAGGAGGAAACATGGGAATTACCCAGACTATGAAAAACATAGTATGGCTGAATGGAGAATTTTAGGTTGTGAGAAGCAAACAATAAAACTAGAAACCTAGATACTGTGACATTTCAGCTGTCCTCATCAGTAAGCTAAAAAAAGGAAGAAATTATGTTTATGTTTAGGGGCACAATACCTTTCCATCTTTGCCTCCAAGATTTCTACATTTTGTTTACAGATTAAGTTAGACCACCAACATTTACCTAGAGATAGTCTTTTTTCCCTCATCAATTACCCTCTACACCAACTTACAATTGAAAGTTATGCCCTTGACTTTCAGCAAAGTTTTTTATGATAAATTGGCATGTACACCCAACTTCAGTACTTGAAATAAAATTATTTTGATGACTCTGTATATTATTAAAAATCCTTTATGTAAAGGCCCATGCAATACTATACATTAGGATGTATTACTGAAATACAACTTCATTTCTCCTAAGAGATAAAATTGCTTCTCCTTTCTGCAAATGAAAGTTTCACAAAACAATCTTAGTTTTTGCAAGACTCTGTGTTGATTTCATTGGCTAAGAAATATTTATTTCCTCAGTATTTAGCATATATGTCATCTAATTCCATTACTGGTATTAGTTCATTTTCTTTTCTATTTAACTAGCTACATACAGCATATATGTTTTATTGCAAACTCACACAAAACCTATGTATACATAGTATGTGTTGGCTCAGTTACCTAGATCTAACAGAGACACCTTCTAAACTTTTAAGTATGCGTGTTTGGTGTAAAAAATAAGTTTAAAAAGCAGGTAAACTGATTTGCTTATGATGTTTTTTTGACAGCTACAATTTTTTTCATTAACAGAGACTGCCTATTATATAAATCCACCAAAAGTTGCTGTTTTTGAAAAAAAGTGGTATGATATTATGTCTAACTCTCTCTTGTTCAATGGATGAAATATTATAACAATAAAATTAATGGAAGTACAGACCAGTCTTTAGCTTTTCTAGAGTATTTTATATAGCATATGATTTATGTCATTTTTTAAAATATATTTTTGGATTCTATATCGCTGTAGCAGATGCTGTTGGTTCTCGGCTTATATCACTTTGGTCCTTACTATTTCAGACATGCCAGGACAAATTCCAACTGACAGCATCCAATTGCTCTGTCTCATGGAGCCCACTCAGCCTGTATGCATGGCAGGTCAGAAGTGCCAGGGAATTAGCATCCCCCACATATGCCTTCAACCATGATTGGCTAGAGTTGTGATACATGCGTCTTAGCTACCCTATCCCTCAGGGAGCAAAACTCTGAGGTACAGATTCTACTACTTTTTCCAGAGTTCTCTAGCAGGATTAGATGCCAGTTACTCACAGTGATAAATTGCCTGGTCCCATATCTTTTGTTAAATTCCTTTTCTTCTTCTCATTTTTCCACTACTCAATTGGCATTTCCTAGAATATCCTCCAAGAAAAAAAAAAACAAAACCTGCACTCAAATACTTGACATAGAATCTGCTTATGTAAGAATCACAACTAAGATAATTACATTAATTATTTAATTTGCCTTTTTAATTTGAACATTGTCAATATTAATCAGTTCTATTTCATGAAAATGTAATTTCTTTTTTCTTTTCTATTTTATTATTAATCTTCAAAACTACCTCCACACACACAACTCTCATTGTTAACTTTTATTTTGTTACAGAGGTGATAATTTATATGTCTTTGCCAAATTATTACTACTAATTTAGTCTCATATTCTAGGCTAAGTAACAAGGGCATAGCATTTTAATTACATAGAAAAATTACGGAGGATAATGCTGGCTTTGGAGTCAGGCAAAGCAAAATTCAATCCCTGATTTTGCCATATTCTAATTGTAAGACTTCTGGGGAATCATCTATTTATTAGGTTACAAGAGCTGCTATGACACATAACACACCATGGATTGGCTTAAATAACAGAAATTTATTGGCTCACAGTTTTGAAGCTAGGAGAAGTCCAAAATCTGGATACTAGCAAGGCTTGCTTTCTCCCCATTCATTCCTGTGCTGGCTACAGGAAATCCTTGGGGTTCTTTGGCATGTATTTCCTGCTCCCTATTCCATGATGATGTCCTCTACTTTATTCTGCTCTTTTGCTTTTTCTCTGATTTCAGGCTTCTATCTGTTTTTAAGTCCTCCAGTAATCTGGCTTATGACACACCTGCATTCAGCTGGGTCATGTCTTGACTAAAATTAACATCTTCAAGAGGTCCTATTTACAATGGGTTCACACCAACAAGAATGCAGATTTAAATTAGGAACAAGTTTAAATTGGGGTACATAGTTCCTACACATTTACCTACTCTGAATGTTAGTTTCTTCATCTGTAAAATATAGACAATAATACCTATTACAGAGAAGTTATGGAAGCACTGTATTATTTAATAAACACAAATTTCCCAGCAAGGAATCTCCCATGTTTTAGATGCTCAAAGGTAACAATTGATATTAAGGAAAAAATTACCCAAAACCCTTCCTTTATGCTCTAATCTATAAAGCAGTTTTCTTGTGTATTTCCTATGTTATTTTAGACTTGGTAAGCTGTACATTTTCTCATGTGTATAGCTTATTGCCATGCAATGTATGCCCATTTATATATTTTATTTTTGTTTCTTATTCTTTTTTTACTTCTCCGTTTTTTTGCATCTGGAGAATCACCTCACTGATCCATATCGTGTTACATTTTGTCTGACCTTTGCAGTTAATATAAATTTCTCCTTTTCTATAAGGTATTTCACAAATCAAAAGGATGCTTTGTTTCCTTAATGTACCCTAAATCAATGGATTCCCTTTATATTGCACAGGTTTTATACATATGCCCAGCTACTCTTTTGAATAATATTCATATATTCATAGACAAAACCTGCTTTATATTAAAACTTTGAAGTCCTTGACATCATCAGCTTCTGTGACTTTCTCTCTTTCTTAGAGAATCTAGAAAGGCACCACAATTGAAATTTTAGATTTTAACACCCCACTGTCTCACCACTATTTCCTATCATTACAAATTTCACCACTTACAAAGTGGCAGCATAATGCTGAGTCTGAGATACAGAATAAATATGAAAGATAATTCTGTTCTTTGGTCTCATAGAGCTTAAAATTTAGCAGTAATATCAGTAATTTAGAAAGTGGCATCATTCTGTGATTTACTAGTGGGAAAAAGAGAATTCAGGAAACAATTATGTTTTGGGCATTATTCTTCATTCACTAATTTTCCCTCTGGGTCCTATGTTTACTTAGAGTTGTCTCACATCCACCAGTTAGCCATTTCAAGCATCTTTACTGTCCTAAACTCCTCCCTGGACCACCCCCCTCACTCTTTGCAGAGGATATTTCTCTACTTCACTGAGAAAATATAATTCACAAATTCTCTCCTCTTCTTGCACATAAATGTACACATTCAGCTACTTCTAAAATTATCCTTTTCTCCTTCATTTCAATTACATTGAAATTATTGTAACTACTGTACCCATTCACCTCCCTGGGTTCTCAATATAATTTCCTTTCATACTAGCAAAGACTCATTTCCATGGAGTATACACTCTTTTTCTTTCTCTATTGGCTATTTCCATTTAGAATTTGAAAATTCTTCTCAAGACTCACAATCTAAAATAACCACATCAGCTGCAGGAACAAAATAAAAATATTTTCTTGAATTCCACGTCCCCTTATTTCTACCAATTGCCTCAATCTTCAATTTTCTAGCCAAAATTTTTGAAAGAGTAGCCTATCTCCCATAGCTACAAGCGTAAACCACACTGAATCATTCATTAACTGAATTTCGTCTACTTTTCTCTTCTTATCTTATTGCAATCTGGTCCCCTCCACAACATTCCAGCATACCTACTTTCACCAAAATCACTGATATATTACATCTACTGTCAGCCACATTTGACATTGTTTACAATCCTCATTCTTGAGAGACTGTTTTTCTTGATTTCTATGAGATTAGATTCTATCTACATCACTGACTGCTCTTTCTCAAAATCATTTTTATTCACATTCCTCTTCCCAAAACATAGACGTGAGGTCTCCATTGAGTCCTGGTTTAAATCTTTTCTTCACCATTTCCAGTATTCTTTCCAATTTTAATTTAACAGACTATAGTCTCCATCTGATTATTTTTCCTTTCTATCAGAAGATTAAAATCTACTCCAGAATGTTTCTACTCTGCAAGTCAAGTAAGGTAAATAATCACCAAAAATTGAGATTTATACTTAAGAATTTTACTTAGCTGACTTTAGGTTAGAAATAATTTTCCTTAAGTTTAATTATAACAATAATTTTTGTAATTATCCTAAGTTATTTCTTCAAAAAGTTTACACTGATAAACTAGGAGAAAACATCTCCTTAAATGTTTATATTACTCATGATTCCAACAAATTTCTATGGAAACATCCATGTACTACAAGCCCCAGTATCTATATTTGGTAATAGTTCTAATGCCTCACTAAACATTGCTTTATTATAAAACATATTTTTCTCTTTTTCATTTAAACACAACAACCTTGTTGAATATCATTATCTTTGCTGATTTTGTTTTAATTAATATTTAAATTTTGAAGATATAAAATATGTCAATTGTTTTATCCCTCCTTCTGAACATTTAATAGATTATGGTAACTTATTTGAAATGCTCAGGAACTATATGAAAAAATATGAATTGGTCAATTCCTTTTGTTAAGTTTTCTAGTAATAAAAATAGATCATTTCAGATTCCATTCCTAATTTCTATTAGTTTGTTGGAGCCAGCATAGAATGTTTGTTGAATAATGAAGAGAAGATATTTTAAGAGTAAAAGACATAAAATGACAGCTCAGCTCCATTAAAATATTTAGATTTCAATATTTTGTTCTGGTATTTAAAGTATACAAGAGCCATCCCATTTTTGTCTAAGTAGTTTTCTTTTCATGCCCAAATCACTGTATTTTGCTCTCAGAGTTTTCCTGTATTAGTGTATATGTTTACCGTGTGCATAAGCTTGGATTTAGATCTGCCATATTCATATTCAACAGAAGAGACCTTATTTACTATGATACTTGCATACTCTGTTTGTTGAATTACTTAGAAGCTTATTTTTCATTTTCATATTAGGCTACATATCTAAAAAATTACTGAATAGCAAATGTTAGTTTGATTATCTTTCTTATTTTCTGGCAATGACCATTATTGCACAATTGACCATCTTATCTCAGTTAAAAACCTTTACTAGAATATTTTTGCCATAGTATATTTCATTATCCAAACACATCCTATATTTCACAATTATAACAACAGCTAAATAATTTTTGTGAGGTAGAAAAAAGGTTTAGAATTGAGGTTTCATTATTCTAGAATGAATTAAAACTAGAAAATGTAAAAGCAAAGAAAATCTTATGGACCTGAAAATAGATAAGCAAAAGAAAAAAGGGTGATAGATATGTACTGTTATTATTAAAGAAATACAGTATTCTTTTAATAAATAAAGTTTAACTAAAAATTTGGAAAACATTCCAAAATATTAAATTGCTTTTCTTTCTCAGAAAAAGATACCCTAGTGTTACATTGCTTTAGATCTTACTTGTGGGAAACTGAGTCTTCCACGTTGCCTGAGGCATATCTAGGGTGGTGGCTTAGAATGCTAAGCCTCAGGCCTGCATGGAACGCCGTGTGGGCCCGCTCTGTAAAGATATGTGTCTTGTGACTATGACGACAACATTTACTATTGTCCTAAACCTAGATTGTTCTTTCTGATATGCAACAGGATGTAAACATAGGTATCTGGTGGGCTCTCCCAAGCCTGAGGACATTTAGCATATAATCCCTGATCTTCTGAAATAAATAACTGGAGCAAAGGTGCATTATTGTCCACTTAGCAAGAGATGCAGTGGGCCCCCTGCTCCCTTAATTCTTAACTTTATGTCTGTGTCTCATTCCTGCACCGCCCTGTCAGCAACACTTACTGTCAAATTAATTTATACTTCAAAACTGTATGCAACTCTTAAAACAGAATAAGATCTTCAAAATACCACTCTGTAATTTTTTATGCAAAGTTCATGCAAGTTTTAGAATAGAGTGCTCAGATTTATGGACTCAGCCATCTGTCTTTTACAGAAAATTCCAACCAAACAGTAGCTTTAAGTCCTGATCATAGTTTTATAATAGTGTATTGTAGGCAGCTATGAAAGTTCAGTTATTTCAAGACTAACTTAATTGCAGCAATCTCTGTCACTTTTCAAGTCTCTGGAGTAGGCAAACTCTATACTGAAACAGTATAAAATGCACACCAAAGAATGACAGCAATATATGTATATGACTATATTAGTCACATAACATACTGAATCTATTCCATTTATCATTATCACTACTTAGATTCATTCTGAAATATTTTATCTGGTATTTAATAAGTCCTGTTACAATTTACTCTCTAACCTTTTAATTAGACTTAGGTCTGCAGCATTAATGGAGACTACAGAAAACTATATTTAATTTATAACTAATTCCTTCACGTAGAAAAGATTTTGATGAGCTATCAAGAAGAAATCTCAATATATCTTGCTTATGTTAATAAGATGGAATATAAAGCTTGTCAGATGTATGGGGTCACAAATTGGTGTCTGGGAGTCAGAGCTGATTTTTAGATTTCAGAAAGAATGTGTAGTTATTTTCTTACAAAATCATTAAACATTTACATGTCCACTAATTCTGTCTACTAATTTAGTGAGCACTTTTTAAATTTGTCTCTAGATAACACAGCACACAAACTAGCCAATGAGGAACAATAATTTATGCTAGTATTGTTTCTGTCATTTTTATCTGCCCTGCAAAATGTTTTATATATCCATATAAACAGTTAATAGAGTAATTGGCTCAAGTGATTGGCCAGTGAAGTCTTAGGATAGAGTGAAGAGGTAATAGGGATGGTGGAGAGAAGGCTCATGCTACAAGTGTTTGAGTTTGTTACTGTGGAGACTGCAAAAAGGACAAAAGACAGTGCCCTAAAGGAATCTTTAGTGTTAAATCATTCAATTCATTGGAAATTGAGTTGTTTGCTTCAGGTAGTGTAAAAATACATTTGTTTCTGACATTTTAATTGTTACAAAGCCTGTGGTAGTTTGAAGCTGTTATGTACCTGAGAAAAGGCTGTGTTCTTTTCATGTTTCTGTGGGTGCAGACCTATTGTGGGTGGGAACTTCTTTTGATTCGAGTGTTTCAATTGAGATGAAGGACCCCATTACCAGAGTCTTTCATCAGAGGATAAAACATATACAGAAACTAAGGGATGAAATCAAGAAAAATTCACAGAAAAACCCCGAGAAGTCGAGAGGAAGCCACTGAAGCTGAAAGCAATGAAACCCAGGAGAGAAGGACCAGTAGATGTTACCATGTGCCTCCCCATGTGACAGAGGAGTCTGGATTGCTAGCAGCCTTTCTTCAGAGATGGTATCATCCTGTTGTTGCCTTAATTTGGACATTTCACAGCCTTAGAATTGTAAACTTGTAAGCTAATAAATCCCTATCAGTTAAAAGCCAGTCCATTTCTGGTATATTGAATCCTGCCTGCTTTACCAAACCAAATCAAAACCTCAATGAACAATTTGTTTTGACTATTTCAAAAGAAATGAGGTATCCACTTAGATAAAGTTGACATTTTATGTGTTAGTCCCCACCTACTAGATGGAGGTCCATCTCCAACATTATCTGTCATCACATTACTGAGCTCTGCAAGCATGGCCCATTGAGTCTCACTTCCAAAAGACCATGGCACAGGAATGAAGTTTCCTCCCTTAACTGAAAGTTTTTACTTGAGTATAGTCAAAAGAAAGGAAACCTTAGGAGCCTTCATTTCGAATGACAGGAAATATTACATTGGCAAATGTTGATCAGTTATGATTGAGAGCTCTGGAAGGGTGTGTGTGACAGTGTGAACTGATGAATAAATAACAAATGTGGGTGTCTTTACTGTCAAGTTATTTCCTATGCATCTTCCCAAAATGAACAAAGGTTGAATAAATTGCTATACTAATAAAAAATAATAAAGTTGTGGAATAGTCTAATCTTAATTAATGAATAATCTTTTAAGTTACTTTTGTTTTAATTGTTACTTTTCCACATTAAAATCATTGCATTGGTCATAGAAAAGAAAAATAACATCCCTGTTAATCCTTTGGAGATGACAGACATCAACATGTTCTAAGTGCCATCATTCTAAAAATGAGAGGCAGTGCAGCTCTTTTTCAGCAAAGCTGTGTTTGGACTGTCAAGACTAAGAAGCAGTGCCACAGATAGTGATAGGCCTACAGGCTGGGGATAGAGTTATTACCCAAAGGACAAACTACACCTGTAATTAGTGATAGAATGGACTATCACATTCCTATTCATGGAAAACAGTGCCATGGAGAGCATCATATTCCTTTGTGACAGACAAGAGAGGAACAGTTGGGTGACTATGTACATGACATGAGTGGGCTGTAAGATATCCTACTTTTTTAATGCTTAAACTTCCATGCTTCCATCAACTTCATAATATCTCTTTAAATTGATAACACCATTTTTTTTTTTTTTCATTTTCCAAGCAATTATCACAAACTACTAACTCAATAGTCCATACATTGTTAATTTTTGTGAAAGATGTTCTGTTTTGTAATCTGGGGGAAGTGACTCCTTTTCTGAGGATACTTCCCAGTATATAAAACATATTTGAACAATTTAGAAACTTTCCATCTATCTCTTGAAATTGCAAAAGAATCCAAGGGCTAAATTCTGTTAGATGAGTTTGAGAAAGGAAAATAATATAATTCAAAGGCAAGCTAGGAAAGTTGCACATTCACATCTTGGATTCATTATTTTCTTGGAAATTGAAAATAATTACTTGGGGAAACCTTAATTTGTCAAATAAATTTGAATTAATGAATATAATTCATTATCATGTGAAATACACTTTTGGAAATTTGTGTGTTCTTTTCCAACATATCATAAAACAAACAAATTTTATTCCTCAGATATAGTAGAAAAACTACTACCTTCCCCTTTAGCATAGACTAAAATAAGTCCAGCCACTGAAACAGTGATATTTTATTCTGAAGTTCTTCTGTTTTCCAAGAAATGCCCTTGAATGTTTTGAGAAAACCTCATTCAACCTTATAAAATATTAACCAATGGAAAAGCATAGGTTAATCTCCCCAGTAAAAACAAAGCTACAGTGTTGACATAATTATTCAAGTAAATAAGTGGGTGGTGGAGTACTCAGGCAATTATTCACACCTTCTAATGTAAATGTTGTAGCTCAAGCATTTAAAAATGTATTTATTCAAAGATGACAATCAGGTGCAAAAGAGTTATCCTCATACACTGCCTTTGGGATTGTAAACATGTACAACTTTTCTAGAGAGAAATCTGAGAACATGAATAAAATTCATGAAGCTATGCATAACCTTGCTCTAGAACTTAATTTTCTAGAATGTTTTCCTAGAGAATAAAATAAATGTAGACAAATATTTCATTCAAATTGTATCAATCATGGCATCCTCCATAATAATAAAAATATTTATGAAACAATATCCAAGAGTATTGGCTTAATAAATTATGGTGAATCCAAATTATTATATACTATACCAATATCAAAATATGTTAAATGTATTTACATGGTAGGATATAGAATAGGTATTGTGATATACTATGATTCAATTAAAACACTGCATATAAAACAATATGCAGATAGATCATGATTGTTTAATGTTTATACAGAGAAAGAAACAGACAGACATGGAAAAAGTTTGAAATTGACAGATTTTTCTGGGTAGTAGGATGTGGGTAATTTTTCATTTACATTTGCTATATATATTCTCTTTTTTTCCCTAAAATGAACAAAAAACATTTATGTGCTTTGAAAAAAAAAATAAAGGAGAAGGCATATCTATAGTATAAAAACAATGTGGGATACTTCTAATAGACACAATGAATCAGATACCCTGGCCAGAAATGTCAATCACACTACAGCTGAGTGATCTACTAAAAATGCAAATTTCCTCATTGACATTATGCTTCATCATAAGTTATTTGGGTAGGAACTAACCTTAATTAAGATTGAGCTACATGTCAAGGTCCAAGTAGGAAAGTGACATGAAATTGGCCTGAAACTGAATGAAAGAACATATGTACACACTGGGGGAGAGGGAGAAGAAGAGATTGTTGGCACTGAAAACACACCCTTTGATGCCCATTTCTAAATTGCCTCCCAGACACCATGATGACATCCCCTTGGACTGCTCAAATATACATTCTAAAATTCAGAATTTAGATACAGTCTTTCCTGCCCTGAGATTATTCACAGCCCAGGCTATGGTAATAAAAGCTAATCTGATTTACTTGTGCTTCTTTACCATCTTTTAAAGATACCTCTCCGTCTTTCCTCAAGTCTCTTCTAGCCCATAGCTCATCCAACTCTCCCAGGTCTTTTCTCATTAAACCTCCCAAATTCTTACCTATTAGCCTACAAAGATAGGCTAATCGTTAATTGTTCATTAAGTATCTGTTTTTTAGGTCTAAAGTTGAACGTTTTCATTAGAAAGCTTTAAAGATAAAATAAAATAGAAATGCTTAGATACCTTCTTTTAAAAGATAGGTATCTTCTGTAAGTGCTAGCAATTCCAGGATGGGAGGAATAGGTTGAGAAAATTTACATATTAAAGTTTTCTTTATGTCACATAAAACAGAACAATTATTTTGCTTCCAATCATAGTCGGTGTTTGTGTTCAGTGGAATATTTCTGTTTTAAAACTTTTCTTCTTCTTTATTGACAGAAATATTTCACATGTGCTTTAAGAGGAATAATGTCAGCAAAACATGATTGACTCTGAAGGAGAATCAGGCACCTTGGAGATACATTCCATAACACTGCTTCATGGTAAAGAGTAGTATAAATTGCAAAATTAAATATCCATAGGACAGATTTTAAGCAATTAATATTCTAAGAAATATCTGAGCATTATGGTGGTCTGTTAGAACTAAAATCTCTAAATTAAGAAAGTGTTGGACTTCTCTATAGTCTTTAAAAATCTTGTTCTCCTGTTTCCCAAAAGAAGTGATTATCACAGAGTCAAGCAATTTACTGAAAAGCAGTAGAAATTAAAGTTAAGTATATTTTTTATTTGTTTATTGCTACCTCACTGAAGGTATGACTGTGAGATCTTGGAAATTTGATTTCTCTTATAAAATTTCTTATATAAAATAACTAAAACAAAAATTATAATTTTATCTTTTTCATAAAAGATAAAAATTTTAAACTCAAAGTGAAATAAGTTTCTTAAAAATTTATTTCTGTTTACTTAAGGCTTACCCTCAGTATGTACAGAATGAAATCAAGGAAAAAACATCTCAGAGGCCTGATGGGTAGCATGCATGGGATTCTATTCCTAGATTTTAGAGCATATGCAATATAATTTTAATGAAAAGTAAATTGCAGTGTGCATTTTTTTGGAGTTCCTTGTTAGGAATCTATTGAAGTAAATGGCATTATATAATATACTGAGAAAAATGACTCCCCCTACCTTCAAACTTATATTATTATTTTGTAGTATTTAGTAACATTCTTTGTGATAATTTATTAACTCACATCTATTCAGTCCAATGAAATTGCGCTCTTATTGGACACCACAATGCAGAATTGGAGGAAGGAGTGTTAATCCTCTATTTCTGAAACTGTCAAAGGCACATATTGTACATTTTCCATAATCATTATTCACACATAATTAATTAAAATATTATTTTCAGTGTTTATACTATTCCCCAAATTTAAAGGCACACAAAAGTTGATTTTTTCTTAATGACCTCAACAGCATTACTGACTCATGCAAGTTCCAGTGAACCTCAAAATATCCACTGAAAAATAAAATGTATTTTTTAAAAATCAGTTCAATAAACTCCAAGTTTCAGGGTATAAATTGATGCTATATAATTCTGTTAAATAAGTTAATCACCATTTATTTCATCCTTGGAACATATAGTGAAACGTTATCACTAATTCCATGAGGATTGCAAAATATTCTCTGACTTCATCCACATTTACAATGTGTTTTCTCTCTACCAGGAAAATCTTTTCTTTTCTTCTCTGTTTGGCAAACTCTCGACATCTGCAAAATTATGATTTCCATATTCTATGTCTCTAAGATTCCGCAGTATTTTCCTTAGGTGTATAACAGAAATTGGTACATTGTGTATAAAACTTTATCTACTATTTACTCCAATGGACTACAGCTTAACTGAGATGAGGACATTGTTTTCCTCTGTATACTTCTGCTCTATTCATCAACATTTTCTGACACATTGTAGTCATACAGTCCATTTTCCTTCAGAGTAAAGCCTTAATTATATATCATATTACGTAGTTCTGAATGCATTCAGTAGAAGAAAGTAAAGTTTTTGAATGCTTTAAGAAAGGGGAAACTTGGGTTATGCTTTAGAAGTATATTCTTGTGGCAATTTGAAAAACGAATTGCAGAGTGCATTGTCCGGGGACTGGAGACCAGAGGCTGGGAGAACATTTAGGAGATCTAAGTGGAAGCAACCAGAGAAAATAAGAGTCTGCTTGAACTGTGACTGATTTTAGCAAACACCAGCTAGCTCTTGAGCAAATCTATTTCCTTGGCATTCTGGGCACAGAGCTGGAGTAAAGTTTTCACCTTCCCCTGCAGTTAGTGTGGCTATGCTACTGAGTTCAAGTATAAATAGTGTTCATTGCATTCTGTTCTAGTCCTATAAAATCTCTCAGATGCAATCTTTCTCTGCCTTCTCCTATATCATAATTAGTACACTGGTTATGCTTGGAGAACAGGAGAAGAAAATGATGGGCTATGATTAGACTGACAGGTGGGTGGTAGCTTATTTCATGATGTTACCTAAAATAGATGTGGGTGCCTAAAAATAGGATTAATATATAGTACTTCCTTAAGGTATTTTGGAGGTTTCACCCACAAGAAACCTAATATTTTCAAACCCTAAGAATAAAAGAACTTAAAATACTAAACTGTCAAAAACTCAATGCTTCACGCTCAATTATTTCTTCAAATAATCCAATACATGCCATTTTCTTTATTACTTTTAATACAAATATGTATTTTTTATTTCTCCTAATTGTCATTTCCACATTGCTTTCTCATGTGAATAGTGGGTCATCTCATGAATCAAGGCTTTCAGAAATGGTGAGTGTAGTGAACAAAGCTATTTTATAATAAACATTTCTCAGAATGGACATTTTCTTTTGATTATTGGGGGTATCCCAAGAAAAGTAGAACTTCAATTTACCAATCCAATGTTCTTTAGTGGTACAGTAAACTCATACCGGATTCATGAAATATCCCAAGTTGCCCTGCATATTTTCAAACACAGTTAATGGAAACGTGAACAGAAATGATAAATAAGGAGAAACAATTGTGTCTGGCAGTACAAAACCAGGACAACCTTAACATTCTGATACAAATTACCCTAAGTGTCTGTAAAATTCATCCAGATCACAGGCAACGGATGAACTTTCTTCACCATCATCAAGTAGTCTTGCCCATACAAGGGAAATTTATGTTGTTTCAAAGGATGACAGTAACTTATAGTATTAATCAGGACCTTGGCAGGAAACAGAGGGCACATTTAAATTGTGTAATCTGAGGAAAATTAATAAAGAGTATTTTTTTTTAAAGTGCTAGGTATAGGGGAGCCACAAGGAATAGCGCAGTACCCTGTGGTTACAGCCAGCAGGGAACCCTAACTATTCCTTTGCTTGAAGAGGCATGGAGAGGGAGCAGTTAAGTGTCAGAGATCACCTGACACAGGCTGAGGACAATGCCACCGTGACTTTGCTGAGAGTGTGTGGGGGGGAGAGGAATATTTTAATCTTATTTACTACCCTCCCTCTAATCTCTTCATGGGCCTCTCCATTGCTCCAACCCAACTGAAAGCCTCAAGGCCAGGAAACCCATTTCTGAAAGACGGGAAAATTGAATTTGAGGGTGACGTGGGTGGAAAACAAAAGATGACCTACACACAGACCCACTGCCCAGAAAGGCAACAATGTTTTCTAACTGTATTGGATTTTGTTGCACATTCTAGTTAATACTAAATCTTAGTTCTAACTTTAAAAACCAAGATAATTATAAGAATAAAAATTAAAGCTCAATTTCCAAAGAATTTACATTTCTCCCAATATACCCAGATGAATATTTTCAGCATGAGGACAAAGGGAAAAACATTCACAGAATTTGTGGTCCTTTATTAGATATCAAGAACAAGTTTCACATAGTTCTAATTTTCCACCAGATTTTCCCATTCAACTATTTATGCTATATTTCAGAATGCAAACATTGTAATAACATCTTTAAATCAAATGCCGGTTCATCTTCCCCCTAATCCAAAGTTTTGATCCAACCTAGAATCATTTGGAAGTATCATACCTTACTAGGAGCTTAGTGCCCTTCATAGTCAGATGGAAGAGTCCATTCTAAGATTGGTAATGTGTAGTTGCTACATATATCTGAAAGAACTTGCATTACATTTTATCACTCATAATTTTAAAAATTGATACACAGTTATTCCTTATATATAGTTTATATTTAAACTCTATCACTATTTTTCATTGCATATAGTATCCAATTTTATGAATATAACAAATATACAATTTATGAAATGCATTATATTAATTATGGATTTTAAAATTAGGTGTAAGTATAATTATAATAAAATTATAAATTGCTTCCTTTTTTAGTTTTTAGTTTTTTGTTTTTTTGTTTTTTTTACAAAATAGAGCTAAAGTAATTCTCATACAGAGAAAAATCCTCAAAAGCATGAGTTGAAAACTTTGATTGAGTAGAGATTTATGATTGGGACAACCACTTAATATTAGGAGAACTACTAGTAATATCTCTTTGAAGCTTCTCCATGCCCTTTTCAGTGATTTCAGTACTTAGCAAGCTCCAAACTATTATAGCATCCCCAATTCCCTTTCTCTGATTCATCAGTCCCCAATTGATCCCCTAGCGCAGACTCAGGGACAATATAATTTACTCTCCTCTAACAATTATTTTGTTTGTACTAATGGTCTCCAGAAATTTCTCATTTATTTCTGAGTTCTCTTGTTTCAAACAATACCATTAAAGTTTATTTTTACATTAGTTTTAAACTAGATACGTTCTTTATTAAATCGGTACGTTTGAAATTCTGTATACCATTTTCCTTAAAAAAGAACACCTTAAAACAGTGTTTTCCTTTACAAACTAGCACTTAATAGGAAAAGTATAGTCTTTGACACATCTTTTCTAACTATATCATTTTTACCTGAAAATAGCATTTCAAAACATGTGCTAAAGTGTGACTGCTAAAACTAAGAGATATCTTGTCCTCATTGTCACACTGCTCCCTTTTTGTAGTGGTTTAAATAGGTGCTAATTGGAGCTCTTTTATACATGGATTATATAACGCCTTCATTTGCTCAGAGATTCTCATTTCCAACAATTCAATCTGAGATTGGAAGTGACATCCCATGTTATCTTTATTTTTCTTTTAAAATTCTCCTACATTTAATATTTAGATTCTTTTAAAGAGTTAGTGGCGCATGTTAAAAGAATGGGAAATGAGAGTCTTGAATATGTTTTTCTTCATTTACTTAAATAAGGCATTATTTGTTTACTAAAGAGCCAAACTTAACTGAAAATGTGATCCCCTGCCTTTCTTTCTGATGTATTTCCACCTCTTTACTGTTGCAATGTCTTCACAACAGTTTGAGAAAAATATTCTGTATGTGTCCTCATATTTCATGACTATTAACTGCATTTTTAAATAACTGTTATGAGAACATTTTAAGTTACAGACCTCTTCCATATTAAATGCATCTAATGTAAAAAGTGTTTGTCTTCTAAACCTTGATCTAGTAATTAAAAAGTTAATTAAATTTCCTTAAATATTGTAAAATATCAACATAAATTTCACATGGTAGATCTCCAAAACTTGAAAAAAATGTAAACAGAAAACTGCATACAGAATATAGACAGGGATATTAAAATGAATTATTACATAAATGAACACTTAAAATATCTGTGTTTTTTCAACTATACAGTTCTAATATTTTCTTTGTCTAATGATAATATTTACTTCAATAAATTACTTGGGCTAACATTTATCTTAGCACACTCAAAAGAAAAAGAATACTATCACATTACAACTAAGGAAATATGATATAGGTTATCAAACAATTGAGTTTGTTTTTCTTAAGATACAATTTCTAAATTCTGTGATCACACTTTGGAATATCACTACTTTGTAAGAATCTTTTGACAGCCCTCACATCTTCTAAACTTTTATATTGAAGTGTGACTAACATACATGTGTGCAAAACATAAATGAAAGCTGGATGCATTTTCTCAAATTTTACATGGGTATGTTCGTGTATACCTTCATCCAAATTAAAAATAAAAAATAAAAACCAGAACAATGTCAAAGCCCCAGAAGTGCTACTTATTTATCGTCTGAGTCATTATACTCCCTCATCCCCAAGGAAATCATCTTGAAACCTAACATCAAATAATAGCCTATTTATTTAACTTTATATAAGAAGTTTTGCCTCACTTCTTTTACCTAAAGTTATGTTTTTAAGATTCTTTCATGTTGTTGCATGTAGAAATAGTTTGCTATTTTTCATTGCATATGGTATCCAATTCTATGAATATAACACAAATCATTTATTCATTGTGTTGTTGATGGACATTTGCATTGTTTCCAGTTTGGAATTACTGAAATAGTGCTATGAATATCCTTGTAAATTTTCCCATGTATACAATTTCTGTTGCATACATACCTAGAAGTGAAATTGTTCTTCCTAGAGTAAACCTACATTTAGCTTTAGTACATAATACCAAATAGTTTTCCAATGTGATTGTAATAATTTACATTTCCTCTGGCAGTGTTTGAGAGCTGTGATTACTCCAGATTCTTGTCAACACTTGAGATTGTCTGTCCTTTTTATTTAAGCTGTCTTGGCTGGTGAGTAGTATAATCTCATGCTGATTTTACTTCACATTTTCTTGGACTATTTTCACTATTTTCACGTGTTTGTTTTCTTTTTGCTTCTTGGGTATATAAATTGAGAAAAATGTCTGTTGACCTTTGCTTATTTTAATTGATTGTTTGTCTTTTGTTTTTATATCATAAGAAAACAATTTCCAAAAGTATTTTGCCAGTTATATTAATCAGAAATTCACTTTTGCTTTCTGTGGTTTTTCTTTTCAGTAAGTACAAGTTCTTAATGAAAATGAAGTCTAAGTTATTATCTTTTCCTTTGCATTTAATCATTTCTGTGTCCTTAAGAAATATTTTATGCTCCAATGTGATAACATTTTTAATGTTATCATCTAGACATTCTATTATTTTCTCTTCCAAAATTTGATATATACATGGAATTTATTTATGTTTATGATGTGATGTAGGAAAACACTGGATTATTGATTGAGTTATCAAACCCAGATGTTCCCTTGTACTTATTCACCACTCCCTCTTTTATTTTTAACTTATTTCCTTTGTTATTTTAACAGGACTCTTTCAGCACAGGGCCTTCATTTAGGTTTAAATGTTTTCCCCCTTGGTGCCTTTCTAAGAAATTATGTAATGATAAATTTTCTAGGTGAGACTCTTAGTCTCCCAGCTGCTAAGACAAATACCACAAAATGGGTTGGTTTCAACAACAGGAATTAATTAGCTTCCGGATTCAGAGCCTAGAAGGCTTGCTTCCACATGGAGTCAATTTCTTCTGGCTGGCCATCAATCCTTGGGTTTCCCTGGCTTTCCCATTACATGGTGATATCATCTCCTTTCTCTTCTGAATTCACTGACTTCAAGCCTCTGGCTCTTACCTGTGGCTTTCTCTCTATAAGTCCTCCAGTAGATTACGATCCATGCTGATTCAGTTGGCTACACCTCAACTAAAAATAACATCTTCAAAGGGTCCAAACTACAATGGATTCACACCCACAGGAATGGGATTAATTATAATAACATGTTTTTTTTTTTTCTGAAGTGAATAACTCAATCTACCATAAACTCTTTGGCTGACCATTACATATTAACCTGGCCTTTCTGTATTATTGGCAACTTCTGTATGTTTGACTAGAATCTCATTTTAATTAGCTGAGTCAATTATATATTACCAAATCCAGCATATGAATGTTGAAGCCCAAGCAGTCAAAAGTCTTCTTGATTATCAGCCTAGGAGAATACTGCCTCCTCAGAAGGCACATGGATATATGTAAGTTACAGCCTAGTTTTCAGAGTGACTTTTTTTCCTGGAGAGAGATGCCTTTACTGGCACAGGGTGGATGAAGGCCACACATGCTGAATATTCTGCAGTGTAAAGCCCAGTTCTACAAAATAGAAATCTCCTCCCCAATGTTAATAACACTTCTATTTTAGAGATACTAAATCAGTATTGCATCTTATAAAAATAATGGGTGAACATTGTTTGCAGGGTTTTCTGAGTCAAAGGTAGTAATGGTCAGTCCTTCCTGTTACTGATTCTAGTATTTGTTGTGTTATTCCAAGTTACCTATGTCCAACCTTCGATATTTCTTAGGAAGGGTGATATATGGGAATAGATGAAGAGAAAGATATAGTTATATACATTAAGACAAGGTTACTTGAAATAAAATATTCTCCATTTACCTATATTATAGTTAATCTATATTTGTAAGGTAATATCCTTTATTTATATTTATAAATTTCTTCCTCTTAAATAACATTATGGACCCATGCCTTTTCATGATTGAATTTGTTCAATTAAATACATTCATTATTCCCTTACGAATGCTCAAGTTGTCATGGTTTGACTAATAGAGTTTCCTTTAAGTTGGCTCCATTTTGAATCATCATTCTATTTTTTTTCTAGCAGCAGCTGGATTTTCTTGAGCTATCTTGATTTTTTTTTCTTGACTCAATATAGAATTATTTATTTTACAGATATCACAGGTTTTGTTTGAAAAAATGTACAAGAGAGAAAAACCTGGGTGGAAGGGATTCAGGTTAGGTTGTTCTGTGAGAAAGACTACTGGCCAGAATGACCATGCATCTGAGATGGTTTAGAAACAGAGCTGGAAATTATATTTATTTTTTTAAGTTCATGAGTCTGTATCAACTTTTCCAGCTTTATTTATGTTTTACTAAATCCTTTTTTAGATATTTTGTTCAGATACATATATATTTAATATATTTGCAATACCTTAAGTCTACTTAAATATTTAATCTCTCAATCATAATTGAAGGACTCATTCTATATTATAATCATGATTTATCTTATTCTGTATTCACCTTATTAACATATAATGTCAGATGTAACTTTCAAATCAAACTCTCTGAAGTATCGAATTTTGCCTGTTAGATTTTGTTGCTACAATGTGCACATGTATATTAAACTGATATCAATTATTCTGTCCTCTGAATATTGTTGTCTTAAGAAGTATGGCAGTTAGAGAAAATGCTACTCTCTTTTTAAATTTGGATGATCTTTATTTAACAATATTTATGCAAGGCTAATGATGTACTGTTATGGGAGATAAAAAGATAAGAAAGACATCCAGTTTTTCTGTCTTGTGTAAAATACAAATCACAGAGAATATCAATAGAACTGTTTATTAATAAATCTCTTAACATATTATATATTGGTTTTGTTTTTCTGGAGAACCCTGACAAATATACCAATTAAGAATGTTAATGTGGTGATGAAGTAAGAACTAGACAACTGAAATAAGAGGTTTATAGTCTTTTTCAAAGAAGCTGAAATAATGAAATCGATATTAATACAGTGTCAAGCTGAGAACCTAAAACAGTCCTGTATGGCTGTTGTATCTAGAATGAAAATAAAATTATTGACAGTAGACAGCAAAAGAAAAAAAAAAATCAGCAGTTTTAGCATGTGGCTAGTCTTTAGATATCTACATCTTAACTCCTGCAGGCTAGACACTTACAGAAAATGCAGAAAGAGATGATGAACATCCCTCTGGCTCAGTGCTTGAAGTAAGTCAATAATGTGACCAGCAATATATTACTATAAAATAATCCAAACATATTGGTGCATTGAATTTTATAGAGCCAGCACAATGGATGTCTTTTTGGAGAGTGATTTCAGCTTTTAAAAATAATAATTAATTCAAGTATTTCATAAACAGCCATTATTGTTCATGTACCTTCATGTCACTTGGAATCATCTGATGTTGCTATCATTTTAGTGATATTCCAGGTGATATTCTTTAAAAGCATAGGCCATGAACTCCTTAAGAATGGAGTGTTTATATCTCTGTTTATTTGGGATTATGCTACCTAAAAAAAAAAAAACTCTAAAATATTTTGCAGAATATATTTTAATAAAATCACAATTAATTATTATTCTTATGGTTTGGTTTAATGGCATTATTCCTTAAAAGCAAGTAAGTGAATTAAATGACCTCCTTGGGCTTTTCAAGGTCCAGGATTCTTTAATTTGCTTTAGCTTAGTAAGATGCTCATTTTTAATATTTTCGCATTATCACTGCAGTGTTTTAAGCTAAAAAGTCTTCCAGGTTTACCAACCTACCACTCTTAAATTATCTGAAGCTAAATTATAGAGAGACCTGGATGGTATAGTTATATATTAAATGCTGAAATCCTTTTCATTATATAACTCTGGAATTGATTGTTAAAGGCTGACAAGGATAATAAACACCCCTAATTACCAAGAAGCACTGTCTCCACAAGCTACTATTCTTTTCTCAAAGGTTTTTGTGTGCTTTCCCAGCAGATAGATTTGCTCTGCCTCTTAGTCTGACATAAATTATTTTTATATCAATCTTTCAGAAAAGAGTTTGTCCTCTGAGTGATAGCTATGGGGAATATAGTACCTCTGGGAAAAGAAAATTAATTTGTTTCATTATTTTCTATATCTCACTATTCCCTGAGCTGCAATACAGCTTGGAAACTTATAGTGGAAGTTTGAACCCCAACAGTTAAGTTTCATGAACAGATATCATTAAAGAGCAAAACTCCTTAAAGTAAGGTTAGCTGTTGGGAATTGAAAGCAAAGGAAATAATACAAAGGAATCCAACTAGGAGAGATATTTAATCCAGCTTCATTATTTTAACTATGACACAATTATATCACCTTGTTATTTGGATAGAAATGGCAAAATATTAGGTACCTCATTAGAGAGATAGAAATACGTTCACTTCTTAAGCAGGAAGGGGTACATTTTTCAACTGGTGATAAAAAAGGATCTCCACAAATCACATTAATATATAAACAAATTACTTCATTTTAAATTGGCTTGCATGCTATGCCCAACTCATGTGTCTTTTAACATTTTATCATTTAGATTGGATGGTTTCACTCAAGCAGAAATGAATCTTTTGGAAAATATAATCTCAGTAAAGATAAAAATAAAATTGCTTGAAAATTCAACTGTATTAAAATAATCTTGGTATATTAACATTAATTTGTAGCCATTCTAACTTACGGAGATGTAAAAGAAAGTTTCCACTAACCTTTAAGTAATCAAGAGTTTAAATATTTAAACAAAATTCTCTTTAATATGAGGATTTACATTAATTTTCAAAAATATTTGAATTGACACAAAATCATATTTTGTAATAAGGTTTAAAAAAATAAAAAAATATATAGCAAGTTCCACAATAGGCTTATATAAATAGTACAGCTCAAGAAGCATTTGATAGCAAATAAATAATTCTTAAATTTAATAACAAAACTGATTTAAATAATAGAAGCATATATAAAACTGAGGGAAATGGGAAAATGATAGCATTATGTCTGCTAGGATTAGTAAGAGAAGATGTAAAGCTGAGGTTTCTTTGGGACTAATATTGGAGAAATGAGCTGTTATTTTCAGGCGGAATTTGAATGGTGGTACATACACACAAAACCAAGGCCTGACCTACTGTGGCACTTTCGAGGAACTACAAAAAGAGCTATGAGATGAAGGTGGACAAGGAGATGTGGCTTAGAACATGCATTGCTTTTTTAATAAAAATTCTAGGAAATAGGATTTACTGTCTAAAATTCTAATCTTATTTGCAATGACTCTCACATATGATGTACAAAACACACATATGATCAAGAGGGAAGAAACATGAAATTATAAATGTTGATGCCAGTTCATCCCCCATCCCCCTCTACCAAGGGAACATGTAATCTCCTTAATCTCCTGTGGGGTAATGATCACCTTTTTAAGCTCTTGAAACAGAAAATCACTTACATCTATTCTTTCATAGCATTAATACAGTTAGTAAATACATATTTTATGAATATATATTTAAGGCAAAATTTCCCTGCTATTTCTTAAATGTGTGTTTCTTTCCTTTTTCTATTCCCAATATTTTTGCAAAACTCCTAGTCCATTACATGTATACAATAAATATAGATTTATTGATGGGATGATTTGAATGAGTAACAGTGGGAACTGATATCTTCCAACAGAAACAAATATTTAGAAGTTAAAATCAAAATAGTATGACCCTGAATAGATGTGAAAGCAACAAAGTGAGAGACATATCAGATGTTTTCCAAGTTACGTTTTTGATAAACGGTATCACTTCTTTGGTAGTGTGTGAATTAAATTGTCCACACAGAGTGTAGTGTGAGAAAATAAAGAAGCCCCTGTAAGCTCACTAGGGAAAGCTAACATTAAAAGGGACCAATGATTAATGGTCAGAGAATTAGGAAGAAAAGAGCATTTTGAGTAAACAGAAAGTGAAAAGATGTTTAATGAAGCTTTAAAGGGTTTATGGTATTAAAGAAGTCAATTCTGTCAAAGTAGATACAGACCGGATACGGACGGTTGGATTTGGCAGTCAGGTTACTTTAGTGAAACCAAATTCCTCCGAATGGAGAAAGTGATAACTGGAGACTAGTGAGTAGAGGATAAAATAGGTGATGAGGTAGATGAACTGTAGAAAACTTGTTTTAGAAACTGGGCTTCGGAACTGGGGGAAAAGTATCAATCAGCTCTTCTCTTTTATGTAGACATTATGGCATGTGAAACTTAAGAATTCTTAGTGGATGTGTCTTGAACAAATTCCAGATAAGATGCTGAGTGATGGACTCATGACAGTTGTTTTGTCTATGTCTTGTCTGAGACTTATGTCTTGTCTGAATGTCCAGGTCTGGGGCTGTTCACCCCTTCTTTTGATTACATGTATATTTCTAAAAGTACCTTTTGTCTAAGACATTTATGTTTTGGTTTCTTTCACTTGCAATATAAAGGACTCTGACTAATAAGCATAGTGTTGAAGGTACTCTAAACATTGTTTAATTCAATCCCTTAATCCCTTCCACAAAACCCTGGAAAGTGATCAAACAGCTCCTATTCAAAAATATACTTTGAAAGGAAGTTCAGTTATTTTTTGAGACATCTTATCAGATGGTTGCTAAAATTTGATTGCTAAGAAAACAAAACAAAATCAAAACCAAATCAACAGCCACTTCCTTGTATTTTGTAAAAATTGATCTGATACATTTTTACTGCTAAATATGAGTTATAACCCCAAGATGAAAGTCAACTTACATGGAACATGTATTAAGTGTCATGCACTGGTCTAAGTAATGCATTGTCATAGCAATTATTACATTAAAACCTTATGATATAAGTATTGTTATGATATAAGTGTGAATGTTGAGGCACAGAGAGGTTACAAAATTTGCCCCAAATCTCTCAACTGGTGATTCTGGGAACTGGTGTTTGAACACACGGAAACTGGCTCCAAAGCTGACTCTGTTATCATTCATGTCCATGCAAATGGCATCATTCATTCAATTATTTCAAGAGAATCAAACTCCCGATGGAGTCTGGGTACGGTTCTTAAAGTATAGTGTGCAGAAAGTGACTCAATATGAAAATGTGGAATGATGAACCCAGAGAACAGTGCAGTTAATTTATCATGTGTTTTACCTTGGTACTGAAGTCTAAGTGACTCACAATATCTTCAAATAAACTTAGACATATAAAATTGTTTAACAAACTTATTGAGAGTGTTTTTCCTTAATAGAATTACTCTGAATAAATTATGATCAGCTGCCTCTATCTTGGCTACCAACCTTGTTCAAATGCTTCAACCCAGCACTGTCTAATCCCTCTCTCCCTGTAGGACTCCCTCAAAGAGAACACACTTTCATTTTTATAACATAAATGATCATCCATAATCACAGGTATCACACACTATCCTTTTTTTGTGTGCACTTTCTGATTGGGAGCAATCTACTGTACAAAAAGAACATATAAGAAAACTTTAGAAAGAGTCACTGCATATAACTACATGTTTTTAGTGAAGACAGAATAGAATTAAGGAATCCAACATGGTAGGTGAAAAGAAGATGAATTAAACAAGGAAAATCAATATGTCAACTGTTCATGTGCTATCAAGAGTCAGCAGGCCAGAGCTTGAAGTAATTACAATGCCATTACTTACCTATAGGAATGCAAGTTCAATACTAGGGAGAATCCTAGAGAAGTCTTGTCCTTGAAGTTAGGAAATAATGACTAGACCACAATAGTATTCAATTAGCAACCTACTTCTTGCAAATTACTTTTTTTTTCCTTCTAAATGGAAGAGAACCTGTAATCAATCTTAAGCTTAGTTTCTTATCCTAGGTCAGAGGTAAATTTACTTTCTCAAAATAATACTAAACCTAGTAACATGTAAGAGAGATAGTAGTAACGGAAAACATGAGAAACAGAGTTGAGATTCTAGGGACAAAACTATTAATTTAAGTTTTTGCTTCAGATTAAAATTTCAAATATCTTAGAACATGGGTTTATCTAAACTGAATTGAGATGCCGTTAATGACTTTTTTTTTATTTTTCAGTATAGAAAGTATTAATGCTCTTAATGAGTAATTTTGAAGATTAATTCCTTTTGATCTAATTTTAAGTGCTATGCTTAAAATTTCTGTATTTTTAAAATTTGTGGTTTAAGTAAGACTTAGATGTGTTTGTAGATTGGCAAATGTTGCTAACTCTTTACTGCAAATACTGTTTACACCCTATCTTTCTTCTTTTTCCAAGAGGAAAAACAGATATGACAATGACAGCAGTAGAGTCACAGTTTGAAACTAAACAGAGTATGAATTTGTGGGATTAAACCAAAGCTCTGGGCATAATTATGGTTTATGCTCAAGAATTTTAAGAAGCTTCATGTGCATTTTGCAAGATTTCTGGGTCCTTCCAATTTTACAATGTGGTTTTATAATTCATCAGAAGACTCCGGACACATGAAAATATACTTACATAAGTCTTTCTGAAAGAAAATGTTCACTGAGTTGGTATCAGTTATTTAACTCGCAGAGAAATATTCATATGGTTCTGTGAACAACTGTCATATAATTGTATTTAGGAAAACAAAATGCAGAATATTCATAAGAGATCTTCCTCTGTGTTATATCATAATCAAGGAAAGAATTTGAATAGATAGTTCTTTGAAGATATCTGCCAATGAGTTGCCATTACCAAATAAGCAGCAGAAAAGATGGTAGCAAAAAGAACAAAACTTCTCTTACTAAAACTTTGTTTTACTCACCACAGAATATTGTGTATAATCATGATCGCTGCACACTTCAACGTATTCTATGAGAGAAGGATATGTGGTTTAAGGTGAAACTGCAATAGTCAGGGGATTAAATAGTTGCTTTCCCGATGATGTTTTAAGAAAGAAAGAAAGTTAATGGCAGATATGGCCAAAGATTAGAAATACTGGGTAGCAGTATATATG
This sequence comes from Choloepus didactylus, assembly GCF_015220235.1. Lineage (NCBI taxonomy): Eukaryota > Metazoa > Chordata > Mammalia > Pilosa > Megalonychidae > Choloepus > Choloepus didactylus. Next base: position 76,942,767 of record NC_051318.1, read on the forward strand.
ATTTTTAAACCCCGTAATAGAATACAAAGATCAAAATAATATAACTAAAATTACTAATGTAGATAAATAATATAAAATATTTTTATATAGCCAGTTTGGAATTGATGAGAGTCTTGCCTAGTGATAAATTATGAAAATGCTTTAAAGTGCAAGCTTTAAAATAAATTAATTCTTGGCATTAATTCACTCATTGAATACGTATATGAAGTGAAAGAAAATATTCACCATGTAGTCTCAGCAAAACATACAGAATGATTTGATAAAGGCCGTTATAATAAGATTTAGTCTATCTTGGAAGTCAGGAAGGACATCAAAGGGATGCTTAATTTGACACCTAGGATGAGCAGGAGTTAGACAGGGGAAAGGCAATTTGAGGGGAGTGGTTAGAAGATTGCAGGCAGAAGAAACAGAGAGTAGAGACCGCAGGTGGATAAACAGAAGGTTTTTGGGGCATTAGAATGGTTGATAGATGCCACAATAATTTGATACCAATGAATGAAAATCATAAACCCTTAAATCACTAGGGTATCACTATCCATGAAAGAAAATTGAGCTTAATTGGCCCTAAGTCTGCTGCATTAAAAATCTTTGTGTGTTTCTATACCTTTGGGTGTGAAGTGGGAAATTTGTATAGTCCTACTTTATATTCACATCTACTTAATTTCTGATCAATGGTACTTGAAAGTATTTTTTCTTTTTACTAAAAGTAAGAGTTTCCTTTATACTTGTAGAGTTATTTTCTGAAAGTGTAATGTAAAGTAAGAAATTTGTGATCTGAAACAAGAAGCAAATTACATTTTCTAAGCTTGTTGAAGGAAATGGCAGGGAGAAGCATGCTTTCAAATCTTTTAGGTTCGATTTTTGCTTTATAAAATGTGAATAAATGGATCAATATTTCATTAATTAATTTCTGAAAAATTGTCTTTAAAGTCCTCACTGCACTGCATAGCAGCCTTGTTGCTGATATATTCCTTTTTATTTTAGAAAAAATCGAAATATTTTATGACATTTGAGATTTGAAGATTTTTAAGCAAAGGGGGTTTTTCTCGTATTTTCTGACTTCATGGGTCAATAACATTTTTCTTTACTTTTGGAAAATAATCTATGGGATAATAACAACCATTTTATGGAGAAGGTTATGTAGGAGAATCAATGAAGGAAAACAAGGGAATTAGGCCTGGGGATTTATATTTGACAATTTCCAAAAGACAGTGAATAATCAGGCCTTGCTATACTCAGGCAGAATTTAGAAGTGAGACAGGCTTTGATTGTGTGGAGTAACTTTTGTGGTATTGGTAGACAGAAATTTAATATAGAACAAATATAAATCCAACATTTTGAATATGATTACAAAGAGGACTTTGACACTAATGACACAGATATAATGCAATATGAGTTGAGGAATGTACATGTAAGATATAATGATGTTTTTGATGTTGAGTTTAAATATTCTGAGAAACGTGTTTTTGAAATGAACAAAACTTGAGCCAAAATGTAAGCAAAGAATTTGGATGGGAGGGGTAAATGTTTTTTGCTTTTTTTTTTTCCAAATATTAGTTTTATCATTGTTGAATGTTGACAGTGTTAAAAATTAAATGCCAAGAAGCCATTCAGTACCCTGGTTAAGAGTGCAGATTTTGCAGCCGTAATGCCTGGAATTGAGCCCGAGCCTCTAGCACTACCTCATTATGTCATCTCAAGCAAGCTACTCATCCTGTATATGCATCCATTTTATCACATGTGAAATGGAGCTAACAATAGTATTTACATCTCAATATTTTGGAATTTAATGCAATAATACATGCAAAGTGCTTACAATAAATAGTACCTGACCCAAAATGAATATTCAATCTGTGTCTCTATATTAAGATCTAACAGTTGATAACTGAATACTAAAATTTGAAACATTGTATGAATTCTGAAAGATAACATTTGAAACATTATATGAATTCTAAAAGATAGCATTAACAAGACATCAATCATATAGAATGTTTAGTTAACATTGTGTAAACTGAAAATTGTTGAATTCTGACATCAAAACAAGAAAACTGAAGCAGCAACCCAAGACAATCTTCTTGGAAATAAAGCAATTGAAAATCACATTACCTAATGTTTTCCCAGAAGAAAAATGTGAAACCCATCAAGTGAACCACTAAAAAGCACACTGGAGAAATTGCTAGAGGGTATATTTGAAGGAGCAACCCTGTATTAGCTAAGTGATGACTAGAAGCCTATAAATTGTTTATATTTTGTTCTAATCTTCTTTGATAATTCAAGAAAATATTCTTTACTATGGAATGTTAAACTTCTTTTTAATAGTGATTATACTGTAATATGTGAGTTAAACTGCATATAAAATGCAACCCCAAAATAAAATAAATAGAAATACTATGGATAACTACTAATAATGTTTTTTTTTTTTATAATTTATGCATGTTACTCACAAAACTTTTTTCAAATATTCTGGGATGCCTACATCACAGTTTCTTTGAAAACTATAATGGAAATATTGCAGTTGGTAAGTTTCTGTTTTGCTTGACTCCATCAGTTTGTTAATTGGCTTCAATTCTTTTTGGCGGGCTCTTCTGCCTTATTTATTTATTATTACTATGATACTAAAATGTTCAGCTAATAATCCTTTTCAATCATTTTTCCAGTCCTTACATATGTAATTATCACTTCATGTTAAAAGAAAATGAACCTCACATTTTGCTATTAGAATGCATTTTTAGCTGCTACCAAAATTCAACTATTTTTGAACACACTTAAGCTCACTAAAAGCAGTAAAACATTTATTCTTCTTTCCTCCATAATAGTATTTTTAAAAGGCCTAAGTTGATATTACTGTCTCTGAACATGACTACAATAACAATTACTTTTCTTCATAGAGTAAATTCTCTTTGGAGAATACCTGCATATAAGATACTAACCGAGGCAGAAAGAAGTTATGTTAAAGTGCTCTTTATATTTATCAATATGTCATTTGGTTTATTTAATTGAAGATACCCTGCTAAAAATTGTGATGGACAGAAAAAATACAGTCTCTGTCCTGTAGGAATTTACAATATTTTTGGAGAAAGAAAATATGAACACAAGTATGATAAAATGATTGGTATATGACAAGTGCTGTAACAGAAGTATTTACGATCTTAGAGTATTAAAAGTGCATTCCAGGTGATAAATCCTGTCAGGATTTAAGGTGTGGAGATAAACATTGAAGGGTAAATAAGACTAAAAGCAGTGTTATGGTGGTGAAAGCATTTCCAGTTGTGGTAATGTCTTGAGAAACATAAAAGAGACAGAAAAGCACAGATCCTGTGTGTGCAATAAAAGATACAGCATGCTAACTGGAGCAAAGAAAATGGAGGAGACGGGGGAAAAAGTTGGTAAAAGTTAGGATGGAATTCGATTTTTGACTACCTGAGTTACTAATGAAACATCCCTGGAGTTGTTAAAAAGGCAGCTCTAAATGTTGGTGAACAAGATATAAAACAACAGAAGGAAAACAGAGGGTATTTATTCAGTATGCAACTTGCCAGAGCACTGGTGGGTCTAGTAGGAAATATCCAAATGGTGTGAAATGGATTTGGTTGATCTGGATAAATTTATTAATATTTCAGGTTAAAGCAAGGGGCACAAGTTTGCAAGTATTGGTTAAATGAGGTTATGAGGCATGAAAAAGCAAAGGACTAAAATCATTCAAAAGGATTATGGATCAGAAAGGAAGACGGATGAATGCTGTCATTGAAATATTACTTTAATGGTACTGTTTCTGAATTTTGCATCTCTCAATGTGAGATTGAAATTTTGTAGACTGCTTTGGTAATTTAAAGACTGCCCTCTATTGTTTAACAATATTTCAAACAAAAAATCCAATTAGGAAGCATGCATTAAGAAAAAATCTGGAGAAAATTTGAAAACAGAGATTAGGTGAAGACATTTAATAATAGTTTAGGTCAACAGCCTAACTTTGCTGGACAAGAAGCCTGGTGTCTAACAAAGTGCTCAGCATAGAGTTCAAGCTAAAATTGTAATTGTAGAATGGATAGTGGATGAAAGATGGAGAGGTTCATTAAGATTAGTAGTGTCACTCAGGCTTCTAGTGGTAGAGTCAATTAACTGGAATCAGAGCCAGAGTATTTCCCAATGTATCCATAACTGTACGAAGCACGATTCCAACTTAATTTGCTTAGGCAATAAAGGAAGATAGTGACTTGTGCAGCTTCAGAGACAATTAAGTAATTAGGACATTTTGCCAACAGCAGTCCAGACTTTAAAATCCTAGCCAGAAAAGAGAGCTTCTTTCTACCAGTGTTCATATGTAAGTCCCGGGAAGAGGGTTCTGACTCTGTGAGTAGCATGCTCATCCCTTAGATCATCCCTGTGGTAGGAGCTTGGGAGATTGGGACATTAAAATAATGCTGGGGGTCACATACCCATACTTCAGCTAGTGGAGAAGGAAGGGGATAAAATAAAAGGCAATGAAAGGCTTAATAGACAGCCCACGCTAAATAACTATGCAGTCTAGAATATCAGGCTTTCACTTGCAATCTAAAGCTAGACTGACAACTCCATTCTTGGATACAAAGTAAAGCATAAGTGGAGAAGCATAAGCTAAAAGGATTTAAATATTTGTTACATCACTAAAGCACTATGCTATGTTCATTAAGATTAGTAGTGTCTTAATGAATTCAAAGTAATGAAGGCATTTAGTAAGAGGGAGGGAGAGAACGTAGTAATGAATAAAGGTTATACCTATATGCTTAAATTTCCTCAATATTACAATATGTCCAATTAAATATTAGATGAGAAAAATACTGCTTGATCCAGTGAATTAAACATTAAATGACCCAACAATTCTGCAAGTGAGTGAAAAATCTCACCAGTTATTTTTATGAGCTGGTAGATCACATTCTTTTATGTATATGGATGTAGGCTTTCAATTTATTTTTCATAGGTCAACTTAGGATGTTATGTTTACATCTTATTTGTGAAAGCAAAATATTTTAAGAGTTATTAATAAGTAATTCAGTAAATATGCATATGCCTTAAACAATGCACAATGTATGAGAATATCTATGTCTAAGTCAAAAATAAAAGGGAAAATTCCTTAATAATGACCCTTAAAAACATAAAAATGAAATTGAGTTCACAGAATTGTCCTCAGTAACTCTAAGGGATTCTGCTGCTCTGGCTTCAAATAGTCACAAACAAGTTAGGGAACTGATATTTACGTATATTGAAAAACTATTAACTGTTAGAATATAGGGTAGTAATGAGATTTAAAAAAAAAACAGGAAAGAAAGAGGATTTCAGGCAACTTAGTCTTTGAAAAAGAAAAACATATCTGATACTTTTAGTTTAGTTTTGGATCTATATAAAGAAACTCAAAGTAAGACTAATCACCAAGAGAACTTTATCACTTTCCACAGTGAATTATGCTACACTTACCTCATGATACTCACATACAAATAGAACTTGAATATACAAAAATATCACATGCCACAGCAGCTTTGGCTGTAGACTTGCTAAGAGTGAAGATAACAGTGATCATTTTAACAGATAATTTTCGTTTAGAATATGAAATTTGACAAGAAAATTCATAATGAGGTGACGCAAAAGGATGGATTTTTAGAGGCTGTAGAAGTTTTTTCTATATAAACAAGGAAACCGTATTTTCCACATCAAAGTGTTTATATGAGTAAATGCAAATCACTGTATACTTTATACATACTTATTGTAACTTGGAATTCTGATAAATTAAATTTTTAAAATGTTAGTTTCCTTGAGTATTAATTCATTGGATTGCTATTTTATTTTCCATGTATTGTACAAACTGTCAGTATATGTTTGCCTTTTATCTCAATCCAAAGTTTCCAAAGTGTAACATTTCTGGTGGTAATGGTGGTATTTGTATTACTGGTGTGGTAGTCGTTGTCTTTTTTACCCTTTGAACCAAGAACCAGGATCATATTCTTCTGAGTTAAAACCAAATTATTTATTTCTTAAAAAAGCTGTTTAAATTCTCTGAATAATCCTTTCCAACTCCCCTATAAAAAATATATGGCATAAGAACAATATGGCATATCATGTTTTAAAGAGCTCCTTTAAAGTTTTTGGCCATGATAAATAAAGGTAAAGTGGATTTTATTTTTTTTAATTAATATGGAGTTTAGAATTCATATCTGCTTGCTATTTGCAAATACCTATTTTTTTTTAATTAGTGATTCTTTTCTAATAGATTTCAGTATTTCTTAAACCAAAGTTGCAATTACAAAATGTAAGAAAACTTCGGGAAACAATAAGAATATTATTTTAGTCTTATTTTGATTTAAAAATGATGCAAATTTCTCCTTTTCATGTTGAATTCAGAAGCATCATATCTTAACTTCAAGAGCTCCCTGGTGACTTAGTTAAAAGCTCAATAGTGCACCACCTAAAAAATCTTGCCTTCGTTCCTCAATATCTACTAAAAAAGAGATTCAGTCACTGTTCTAGTTTGCTAATGCTGCTGGAATGTAAAACAACAGAGATGGATTGGCTTTTATAAAAGGGGGTTTATTTGGTTACACAGTGACAGTCTTAAGGCCAAAAAGTGTCCGAGGTAACACTGGAGGATGCCCAATGGTGTCCAGAAAACCTCTGTTAGCTGGGAAGGCATGTGGCTGGCGTCTGCTCCAAAGTTCTGGTTTCAAAATGGCTTTCTCCCAGGACGTTCCTCTCTAGGCTGTGGTTCCTCAAAAACATCACTCTTAGTTGCACTTGGGACACAGTCACCTAACTTGTTCTCCTTGTAAAAGCTAGTTTTCCAATTTCACATCTGTGATATACAGCAAAGATACAAATTGTTGTGTTAACTTTTAGTGGCAGTAGTTGCAATCTGCTACATATCACGTTTCTCCAGCATGGGGTTGTTGCAGTAGACCTCATAAATGAATAATAATTATATGTGGCTTCTAAAAGCAGGTAGGCAACCATTTGTTTACTGTGAACACTGATATGGAATGGAAGGTCATTAAGATAATTAGAAACGTTTTTACAATTTTCTAGAACCTCATGAATATCCATATAAACTATTGAAGCAGATGGAAATTATATTTTCTATTAAAAGTCACAGAAAGGTAACTGATACTGATATTGATATTAATTCCAAATTTTTCCACAATTTGGCTTCCAAACTCAAGTTTATTAATACCAACTTTCCTTACAGAAAAGACTGACAAATAGATGTTTAGTCATCAAAAACATCTTGGTTCATTGCAGTGTTTCAGGGAGGAATAAGCTATGATACACAGTGTGCCAGTTTGAATGTATTATGTCCCCCAAACGTCATTATCTTTGATGTAATCTTGTGTGGGCAGACCTATGGGTGTTGATTAGATTGCAATTCTTTGAGTGTTTCCATGGAATGTGCCCCACCCAACTGTGGGTGATAACTCTGATGAGTTAATTTCCATGGAAGTGTGGCCCCACCCATTCAGGGTGAGCCTTGATCAGTGGAGCCATATAAATGGGCTGAAAAACAGAAGTTCCTTCTGTAACTCAGTGCAGCTGTGAGTGACATTCTGAAGAGGAGCTACAGCCAAGAGGGATGCTTTGAAGAAAGCACAGGAGCTACAGATGAGAGACAGTTTGAAGATGGCCATTGAAAGCAGACTCTTGCTCCAGAGAAGCTAAGAGAGGACAAATATCCCAAGTGCAACTAAGAGTGATGTTTTTGAGGAACCACAGCCTAGAGAGGAATATCCTGGTAGAAAGCCATTTTGAAACAAAAACTTTGGAGCAGACACCAGCCACATGCTTTTTCAGCTAACAGAGGTTTTCTGGACACCATTGGCCATCCTCCAGTGATGGTACCCGATTGCTGATGTGTTACCTTGGACACTTTATGGCCTTAAGACTATAACTGTGTAATCAAATAAACCCCCTTTTATAAAAGCCAATCCATCTCTGGTGTTTTGCATTCCAGCAGCATTGGCAAACTAGAACACACAGTTATATTCAAATTGAAGTTAATTGTTCCAATATATTTAAAAAACACAGAAACAATATAAAGTTAAGCTTTAGGACAAACTTAAAGCTGATGTAAAAATTACTAATATGACACCATTTGGAGTGTAATATATCAAAAGACAGTATTTCTTATTTTTAATGCATATTCCAAACCACTCTTATATTTTTAATAGAAAAATTAAGTATAATGCCAGAGGGTCTGGCTTTGAATATGGAACAGATAAAATAAACCATAGGACATTACAGAGAAAGGGTAAATTTTTGCAAAACTTTCCTTAAGCTTACAATAAAATTCTACTCTTTTCTATATAAATAGCAGCCATCTCCTTTGCGCACAACCCTGTCACATCTCATAAACTTGGCTTAGTGAATAGAGTAGATGGGAAACCTCCAAAGAAATATCAGTTACTGCAGTAAGTGGCATCAGTGATTCAGGAGAGTTCACTCAGCGATATTCCAAAGTCCCAACTTTTTTTGGAAGGACACAGGAGATGCTAGTCAATGAGTTCCTGTCTCTATTTTAGTACTTAAAGCTGCTCTGAGATATTTCCCAGAATAACAAAAAAAAAAAAAAAAAATCATATTTTGCTGACTAAATTCCTGTCCAAAAATCACACACAATCTATCCAACTCCAGTGTGAACTTAAAAATGAATACACAATGTTAAAGATTGTTTCTGTTAATATTTGCCAATAATTCAACCACAGCTTTGACACTGGAGGAAGCAAGCAGGATTGCTTAACCACACAGTGATATTGAGCTTACAAGAAGTCTGCTGAGTTTAAAACAACACAAGTTTTCATTCCAGACATCTAAATAAAAATGTAAAAATGAAAATAAAACAGTGGAGAACTTATACCAGCACTTCTATGCTTAAGCAAGTGTAAGCATAAAGAATCTCCAAAAAAGGCAGCAATAATTAGAAGTGAGGCATCTACCCAGGAAAAAGATATGTTAATGAGCATTCTTTAAACCTGTGTTCATAAACTCAGCTAAGGCAGTGGCAAGACAAGAAAACCAGAAATATGAATCCAGTCAGGTATAAGTTGGAGCTGATTTGTGGGCTTGAGAGTCTAATAAAGTATGTCAGATTCAATTTGTTTTTAACATTTTGATGTCCAAATACAACATGCCTGTAGCTGATTCTGGCTCAGAACCTATCCATTCAAAATCATTGCTTTAACTCTTAAATTCCCATAGAAAAACTATAAAATTTTGTTTTTTGTCTTTATTTTGTTTTCTTTTTCATTTTTCCTCACTCCTCTCTCTTCTATTACCCCTGTGACTTTCTTTTTCCTATGCAAGTTAATGTGATAACAGTAGCAGTATCTTACACTTATGATGTGCCAGCCACTGATTTGATCTTTTCAAAATGAGGCTATTAAGGGTACTTCCTTCCTCTCATTCCCCATATAAGGAAATGGACAGATCAAAGTCAGTAATCTGTCCAAAATCAAAGCTAGAAAGTCAGAAAGCTGGGATTGGCCCCAGATATACTGAAACTCCAATATATTGAATGGATTTATCCATTTTGAATGACTATTTATCCATTTTGCTGTGAAAAAAAATGGAGTCTAGGAACTTATACTAATGAAAGGTAACCAGAAATCCTTCGAAATACAATCCAAAGAGTAAATACAAAAAAAGAGATGGGAGAAATGTCCATATGATTGAGAAATAAAGGACAGAGTCTTTTGATTCAGACCATATGGGTTCAAATTGCTAGCTGTAGGCAGGGCAAGATGCAGAGTAGTGAGGTGTGTGTTTTAGTTACTCCTCTGGGGCAGTTGGTAGATAGCCAGAAACTGCATGGGAATTTGAGTTTGGACATGCTTCATACAACATGAATGTGTGGAGCAGCTGAAATCAGTGAAATCTGTAAATTCTCATCTCCAGGGGGTCTATGCCTCCCTCTGCCAGGCACAATCCTGAGGGAGGAGGGGCTGATGGTGCTGGGAACAGGAGGGAGAACTGCGGTTGCAGCATGGATTAACAAACTCAGACTGCTGAACAAAAACTCCAACCGTAGATAAACTGAGACCAAACACCAGAGAATCTGGGAGCAGTCGGCCCAGCAGAGAGGAAATAGAGCTAGTAAAAACAACAACAACAACAAAAAAATAAAAAATTAAAACAGAGAATTTTGGAGTTGGGGGTGAACATAATACAGAGAAGGGCCGGGCTCAAACAGAATCAGGAACATATGCAAACCCAGGGGGCCAGGGCTCCTCTCTGAAAGCCAGTTTTTCTGTTTTCTTGATTGTTCCATAATGGCCCTCAACTCCTTGTCTTTTTACATATCAATAGCCCATCAGAACTGCAAAGACTGTAAATAGTCTATACTGGGAACTTCTTTTTCTTTATTCCTTTTTTTTTTTTTTAATCTTTTTCTCTCTTTTTTTTTTATATAACTATTCTAAGAAGCCAATTACAGAAAGCCTCAAAGACTTGCAATTTGAGTCCAGGCAGGAGCAGAGCTAAGACAGCTCTAAGAAACAAAGCAATAAATCTAGTGGTGGAGAAAATTCACAAAAGACCATAACTTCCTAAGGAAAGTGGGGCATGGCCCAGCTCCAGTGGCAGCCCTGCTTTGGGAAACTCAGATCCCAGGAGCTGGAATTCAGAAACCAGCTTCAGTCAGCCATGCCCCTGAAAGGGTCAGGGTCACCAGGAGAACTAAAGGCTCCATACATCCTCACACTGGTGAGGGAGCTGCAGGTTGGTAAATGTCACCTGCTGGATAGCACAGGAAAAGCACAGAGTGTAAAGGCCTCACAGGAGGGTCTCATTCTCAAGGGAACTCCATACCCTTGGAGAAGAGTGCAGAAATTAAGATTATCAGGAAGGGTAAAAAGAGAGAGAGGAAAAAATAAGACATGGCATATAAAATCCAAAAGACAAAATGGTAGCAGAAAGTCCTGCCCTTACAGTAATAACACTAAATATTAATAGATTAAACTCCCCAATAAAAAGACACAAACTGGCAGAATGGATTAAAAACCAGGACCCATCTATAAGCCATCTACAAGAAAGTCACTTTGGACACAAGGACAAAAAACAGGTTGAAAGTGAAAGGTTGGAAAAAGGCATTTCATGCAAGCAGCAACCAGAAAAAAGTGGGAGTAGCTATATTAATATCAGACAAATTAGACTTCAAAAGTAAAATAATTAAAAGAGACAAAGTAGGACACTATATATTAATAAAAGGGTCAATTCATAAAGAAAACATAACAATCATAAATATTTATGTGCCAAGACAGAGTGCCCCAAAATTCATGAGGCAAACACTGAGAACACTGAAAGAAGTAGATAACTCTACAATAATAGTTGGAGGCTTCAATACGCTGCTCTCATCAATGGCTAGAACATGTAGATAGAGGATCAATAAGGAAACAGAGATGTTGAATTGTACGATAAATGAACTAGACTTGACTGACATACAACACTACACCCCACAACAGCAGAATACACATTTTTCTCAAGTGTTCATGGAACATTCTCTAGGATACACCACATGTTGGGTCACAAAGCTAGTCTCAACAAATTTAAAAATATTGATATTATAAAAAACACTTTCTCAGATCATAACAGAATGAAGTTGGAGATAAATAACAGGCAGAAGACTGTAAAATTCACAAATATATGGAGATTAAACAACAAACTCTAAGAAAACCAGTGGGTAAAGGAAGAAATTGCAAGAGAAATTAGTAAATACCTCAAGGCAAATGACAATGAAAACACAACATATCAAAATGTATGGGATACAGCAAAGGTGGTGCTAAGAGGGAAATTTATTGCCTTAAACACCTATATTAAAATAGAAGAGAGAGCAAAACTTGAGGAATTAACTGGTCACCTGGAGGAACTAGAGAAAGAACAGCAAAGTTACCCAAAAGCAAACAGAAGGAAAGAAATAGCAATGATTGGAGCAGAAATAACTGAAACTGAGAACAGGAAAACAACGGAATCAGCAAAGCCAGAAGCTGTTTTTTTGAGAAAATCAATAAAATTGATGGACCCCTTGATAGGCTAACAACAACAACAACAACAACAACAACAACAACAAAACAAAAGAAAACAAAAAAACAAAAAGAGAGAGAGCAAATACAAATAAATGCAATCAGAAATGGGACAGGAAACATAACTATGACCCTGCAGAAATAAAGGAGATAATGAAAAGATTCTATGAGCAACTACATGCAAATAAACTAGACAACTTAGACAAAATGGTCAACTTCCTAGAAAAGCATAAACTACCAACATTGACCCGAGAAGAAATAGACCTCAGCAAACCAATCACAAGTAAAGATATTGAGTCAGTCATCAAAAAGCTCCCAAAAAAGAAAAGCCCATGTGAATTCTACCAAGCTTTCAAGAAACAATTAATACCAATCCTGCTCAAACTCTTCAAAAAAATTGAAGAGGAGGGAAAGCTACCCAACTCATTCTATGAAGCCAACATCACCCTAATACCAAAACCAAAGATACTACAAAAAAAAGAAAATTATAGATGAATATCTTTAATGAATGTAGATGCAAAAATCCTCAATCAAATACTCGCAAATCAAATCCAGAAGCACATTAAAAGAATTATATACCACAACCATTTGGGATTTATTCCAGGTATGCAAGGCTGGTTCAACACAAGAAAATCAATGTACTATACCACATCAATAAATCAAACCACATGATCATCTCCATCAATGCAGAAAAGGCATTTGACTAAATTTAACATCCTTTCTTGATGAAAACATTTCATAGGATAGGAATAGAAGGGAATTTTTTCAATATGATAAAGGCAGTATGAAAAACCCACAGCTAACATCAAACTTAATGGGGATAGACTGAAAGCTTCCTCTAAGATCAGGAACAAGACAGGGATGCCCACTGTCATCATTTTTATTCAACATTGTGGTGGAAGTTCTTGCTACAGCAATTAGGCAACAAAAAGAAATAAAAGGCATCCAGATTGGAGAGGAAGAAGTAAAACTTTTACTCTTTGCAGATGACATGATTCGCTATGTAGAAAATCCAGAAAAATCTACAGGAAAGCTATTAGAACTAATCAATGAATACAGCAAAGTTGCAGGATACAAGATCAACATGCAAAAATCTGTAGTGTTCTTATACACAAGTAATGTGCAATAAGAGGAAGAAATTTAAAAAAATCCATTTACAATAGCAACCAAAAGAATTGAGTATTTAAGAATAAACTTAACAAAGGCCACAAAAGACCTATACAAAGAAAAGTACAAGAAACTGCTAAAAGAAATGGAACAGAACCTAAAAAAAAAAAGGAAGAACATGCCTTGTTCATGGATTGGAAGACTAAATATAATTAAGATGTCAACTCTACCTTGATTTATAGATTCAATGGAATATTAAAATCCCAACAATTTACTTTGCAGAAACAGGAATCCCCATAACCAAATTTATTTGGAAGGGCAAGGTGCCCCGAATAGCCACAAATATCTTGAGAAAGAGGAATGATGAAGGAGGTCTCACACTACCAGAGTTGGAAGGATATTGCAAAGCTATATTGCTGAAAACAGCATGGTACGGGCATAAGGATAGAGATACCGAACAATGGAATTGAATTGAGTGCCCAGAAATAGACTCTTGCATCTACAGACAATTGACCTTTGATAAGGCAGTCAAGCCAAAGCAACTGTGACAGAGTAGCCTCTTCAATAAATGGAGTTTGGAAAACAGGATATCCATTTCCAAAAGAATGAAAGAGGACCCCTATCTCACACCTTATACAAAAATTAACTCAAAATGGATCAAAGACCTGAACATTAGCACTAAGACCATAAGACTCTTGGAAGAAAATGTAGGGCAGTTTCTTAAAGATCTTGTGATAGGTGGTGGTTTCCTAGACCTTACACCCAAAGTGTGAGCAACCAAAGAACAAACAGACAAATAGGATGTCCTCAAAATCAAACCCTTTTGTACACCAAAGGACTTTGTTAGAAAAGTAAAAGGCAGCCTACACAATGGGGGACAATATTTGGAAACCACATACCAGATAAGGGTTTAATATCCCGAATATATAAAGCAATCCTACAACTCAACAATAGAAAGAGAAACAACCCAATTAAAAAATGGGCAAAAGAAATGGGCAGACACTTTTCTGAAGAGGAAATACAAATGGCTCAAAAACATAGGAGAAAACGCTCAACTTCACTGGCTATTAGGGAAATGCAAATCAAAACCACAATGAGATATCATCTCACACCTACCAGAATTGCCATTATCCAAAAAACAGAAAATTACAAGTGCTGGAGAGGATGTGGAGAAAGAGGCAAACTTATTCATTGTTGGTGGGAATGTAGAATGGTGCAACCACTCTGGAAGACAGTGTGGAGGTTCTAAGGAAGCTAAGTATAGATTTGCCATATGACCCACCTATTTTATTGCTAGGTATATACTCAAAGGAACTGAAAGTTAAGACACAAATGGACATTTGTAAACTAATGTTTATTGCAGCATTATTCAGGATTGCCAAGAGATGGAAACAGCCCGAATGTCCATGAACAGATGAGTCAATAAACAAACTGTGGTATATACACACGATGGAATATTATGCAGCTCCAAGACAGAACAAAGACATGGAACAGATAATAACATGGATGAAACTTGAGGACATTCTGTTGAGTGAAGTTAGCAAGAAACAAAAAGATAAATACTGTAAGTTCTCATTAATATGAACTAACACTAATGAACAAATTTTGAGAGTTAAAAGCCAATAACACATGCTGCCAGGAGATAGAAAGTGGTTAGAGATCCCGCATTTGATGTTGAAAGACTACAGAATGTTCAGCAGGATTGATTGTATAGACCCATAAATAGATAGCATAATACTGTGTGATGGTAGAACAATTTGGTAAGTACACTGAACAAAGACGTGTGTGAGTAAAGCTGAAAGAGGTGGGATGGGGTGTGTATGACACCAGAAGTAAAGACAGTTGATAAAGACTGGGACTGTATAACTTGGCAAAAACTGGAGTGGCCAATGATTGTTGCTAAGTGTACAAATATAAAAATGTTTTTACATGTGGGAGAACAAATGAATGTCAACCATTCAGATTGTTGAAAAAGAGATGGTATTTGGAAAAAAAACATAATCGAAGCAACTGGAGCCTATGGTCAACAGTAACATTGTAATATGTTTCCATTAAATGTCACAAAGGCAATATAACAAAGCTAAAGGTGTATGAGAGGGGGATATAAGGAAGGGATATGAGATTCTTGGTAGTGGTGTTGTTTTCTGTCCTTACTATTTTACTGTATTGTATGACATTTTTTCTTTTTATTATCTTTTTTATTATTCAGTAAAAAAAAAAAACAAAACTTTTTCCTAGTAATCAATATGTTCAAGTGCTGACTGTTTTGGTACAACTATATGATGATACTGTGAACAACTGACTACACTGTGGATAATTGTATGGTATGTGAATATATCTCTAAAATTGTAGGAAAAAATATAAATAGGGGTAAAAGTGCTGGAGAAAACATGGAGAGAGGGATGTACCTATTTACTGTTGATGAGGAGGCAGAATGGTGTAACCTTTCTGGAGGTCAGTATGGTGGTTCCACAAGAAGCTAAGTATGTGGGGGCCATAAGGTCCTGCAACCTCATTATGGGGTTTGTACTTGTAAGATCTGAGAGCAGAGACATGAATGGACATTTGCACACTGGTGTTCACGGAGGCAGTATTCATGATTTGCAATGGGTGGAGGTGGCCTAAGGGTACAGTGACTGAGGAACAGAATGGTGAACTATGGCATATGCATACAATGGCATATTGAGCAACTATGAGAAGGAGTGAAGCTGTGAGACACACATTGAGGTGAATGAATCTAGTAGACAGCATTTTGAATGAACTGCACCAGAAACAAAGGCAAACACTATAATTCCTCACCAATATGGACTAACTACAATGCACAAACCCAGAACTGAATCTTAGAGCACAGCCTAACAGGGAAATGATTATTGTAATGGTCCCTAGATTGTAAGCTCTTACAGCAGTCAAACCCATTCCTGAATTGCAATGGCTGTCTCCAAACTCTGAGATGCTGATCCCTTTGTATATAACCTGATTGTCTCTGGAACATTAGGTATCTGTGTGACACCTGAAACTCAGAGCTAGGCTCAGCCAGATATGAATGTCAGTATTAATGCATACAGCAACTGTTTTTAAAAAAAAAGAAGGTGAAAAAAGGCCCAGACGTCAATTAGAGATATGAATGAATGAAGCAGATCTGGGCAAATTGGACCAAAGGGTAAAGGTTGAAACTGACTGTGTGTTAAAACTTTAACTTCCATGTGAGCCCAAGTGAAGAAATGTTTATTTTGTGCAGGATCTATATTTTCTAAACAATATAACTTCTACAGTCAGTTTGTTCACACACCACAATGACATGGAACTTTGAATAGGAAGTGAGATATGGTAGATTTGTACAGATTAGAGTGAAATAGCAACACGTCCCAAAATAATTTCAGCAGAGAATAAAAATATATACTCACAGCCCCCCTTAGGAGCTGGGGGAGAATGTGGAAATGTTGGACTTCCTCACCTGGATTGTTGCTGATGTTCTCACAAACATTGGTGACTGACGGCTTGGTATGCCAAGCCCCCTATCTTGGGGCTTGCCCTTATGAAACTCATTACTGCAAAGGAGAGGCTAAGCCTGCATATAATTGTGCCTAAGAGTCTCCCCCTGATTGCCTCTTTATTGCTCAGATGTGGCCCTCTCTCTCTAGCTAAGCCACCTCAGCAGGTGAACTCACTGCCCTCCCCCCTACATGTAACCCGACTCCCAGGGGTGTAAATCTCCCTGGCAATGCAGGATATGACTCCTGGGGATGAATCTGGACCCGGCATCACGGAATTGAGAACATCTTCTTGACCAAAAGGGGGACGTGAAATGAAACAAAATAAAGCTTCAGTGGTTGAGAGATTTCAAATGAGGTCAAGAGGTCACTATGGTGGACATTCCTACGCACTATACAGATAAGTGTTTCTTAGGTTTTAATGTATTGGAATAGCTAGAAGTAAATACTGAAACTATCAAACTCCAACCCAGTAGCCTTGACTTTTGAAGATGATTGTATAACAATGTAGCTTACAAGGATTGACAGTGCGATTGTGACAACCTTGTGGATCGCACTCCCTTTATCCAGTGTATGGATGCATGAGTAGAAAAATGGGGACAAAAACTAAAAGAAAAATAGGGTGGGATGGGGGGGGATGATTTGGGTGTTCTTTTTTACTTTTATTTTTTATTCTTATTCTCATCCTTTCTGGTGTGAGGAAATGTTCGAAAATAGAGGGGGTGATGAATGCATAAATATATGATTGTACTGTGAACAGTTGATTGAACACCATGGATGATTGTATGGTATGTGAATAAATCTCAATAAAACTGAATTTAATTAAAAATAATTGCTAGCTGTGTGACTCTGCTAAGTTCCTTAAACATTTTAAATATGAGTATGTTCATCATTATTTAACAGTCCTGACTGGTTTGCATCAATTATGGTTTTAAAAAAAGACAGCTCTCTTGACGTTTTGGATAAATTTAAAACCTGTTCTGGTATCAACCCACCAAAGTGGCAGGAATTCCTATAGCAGTCTCTTGGGCAGTCAGAACAGCAAGACCCATTTGACTTTCATCTCTGAAGTCATAAAGCTGCCTGGTATCACAAACTACAGGCTTCACATTTGTAGTTCTTTCTTGCTTCCACTGGAAACCTCTGCAGTTTCTTCCCCACCATCTGTCTCCTGGTGTTCCATACTACTGTGAAATCTCCTCTGCCCAACTTTCCTCTCTTTTAAACCACAGCTTCTCGCTGAACACTCCATCCTGTCCGTGGTAAACTTAGCCCTGGTTTTGTTTGGTTCATATCCACAGTCCTTGTTCATATTGACCAGTCCATACTGGCACCCATTCAACTATTCACTTACAATATGCATCTCCCTAAAAGGAACTGCATCCAATTAGTATCTATTGTTCTTTCCCCTCATCTTATCCAAAGAATATGCAAACAGGCCTGTCAGTTTCTTCCTTGCACAAACATTTGATTGCCCAACGGGAATCCACAAAGCATCTATTGAAGTTTCTCAGGGGTAAGGGAAAGCAAAGCTCTAGGAACACAAAATCTGGTCTACCTCCCAGAGAAAGGAAAAAAAATATCTTTCTTTCTGATATGAGAATTACTACCTCTTTTAATATGGATAAAATAAGTTCCTACAGTAACAAAACCAAAACAAAGCAAACCAGGATGCAAATAGAGCCTTCAGTATGTCACCCCCTTAGCCCAGATATTTGCTTGCTATATTCTGCTGCATTTAAACTGAGATCATAGGATATATCTCAAACATTCATTTGTGAAGTAATTTAAATCATTTACTATATTAATGCAGGAAAAGTTTTAGAGAACTTCATGTCAAATCATGACACTTGGAAAATGATTGTTATTAATTCTGTACAGACATACTTTTGGAAAGAGACAGACAAAATAGCCTAGAGATTATTTAATCCATGAGGAAAGAAAGTAACTGGTAAAGTTTCAGCTAAGGAACTATTTCACAAAAATAATATTTTGAAAAAATCTATATTTTTTATTATCCAAAACAAACTGCCTTGTACTATCATGGAATATTACCATTTCATGCAAAGAGATATTTTGCTGATGGTAATCGTGGTGGTGACCTTGACGGTTGTGGTGGTAGAGGTGATGGAAATTCAAAGGTATTTTGATAAAGGTTCTGTTTTGAATAACTCCCAGATTTGATTTATAAAGTAAATATATATCCTTGGTGATCAAAAATAATTAGAAAGCAGAAAGAAAAGCCAGCCCTCCGGCTGTAACATAATTGAATGAGTGGTGAAAAGAAGGTTTGCAGAAGAGTCACATCAATAGACCTTTAAGGATAGGTCCAGAGTGTTAGAATATGTGTACTCCATGTGAATATAACCTCAAAAGTCCCGTTTGTGGAAAAAGTTTTTAATACTGAGTTTAGACAAGATGGCCTGTCTGTGGACTTATTTAGCTTCTCTAGCACCTGTGCAGTGAATTCATGAAAGGAAGGAATTTGATAACTTGGATGGAAGCTAATCATGAATTCAGAATTAAAGAGTACCTATCACCAATGCTGACCATGCTATCCACATTTGCAATTAATAAAATAATTTAACTCCACCCAGTGAGTTTACTCAGGACAAAGTAAACAATATTAGAAATAAAAAGGAGATTTAATTAAAAATTCTGCACGTAGTAGGAAAAACAGATATATTATGAAAAACTTTATGCCAATACATTTAAAAGCTACATGTAAAGGACAACATTCTAGAAAAATTTAAACTTCCACAACAGACTCAAGAAGCAAAAAAAAAAAAAAAAAAAAAAACACTGAGCAGATATTAAATAAATAGATAAGTAGAAGGATCACTGGGTTTTATAATAAACATTCAAGGAGATAAATATGATCTTACCCAATTTCTTCAGATAGTAGAGAAAAAGGCTAACTCATTTTATGAAGTTATTAAAATACTGATTCCAAAACTAGGCAAAGATTTATTATTTTAAGTAGTGTTGGATGAGAAGAAAAGGGATTACTTCTTAGTCAAACCTGGCTTTGGGAATCAAGGGTCAAAATGTGGAAGTCAAGTGCACTCTCCTGCCTTTCACTGTGACCCACAAATAAACCCTGGACTCAGGAACAGGTGAGTTGGCCTGGCTTCTAGGATGGGATGATAAATGTGGGCTGATGCCCTTCTCAGGGCCATAATGACATAAAACACAACCCACAAAAGATAAGGGCTTGCCAGACTACATTCCTTCTCCCCTTGCCCTGATCAGATGTGAATATTCTCAGACTAAGGATGTACATTTTATGGCACCTGTCCCATCCCCACTGATATATCTCTTTCCAGTGGGGAGGGAGCAGCATCCTTCACTTTGTGGTGTAAGAAGGGTGCACACATGATACTTCTCTGTCTTGGCCAGCTGATCGAGACTCACTGGACATGGGGAACAAATGTTCACTAGTGAAGCCAACATTGCTCTGTCTCTTCTCTGTATGAGTGATGCTTCTTCCATGTAATTCCTGTGTGAGTTGAGTTTTGCTGGCAACCTCATCACTTTCAAACCATGGAGTAGATAACACTATGCCTGCTGCTCCTGGTGGCAGGCATCTTTATGTTTCTTACCCTCCATGTGGTGAGGTGAGGCTCCACCCTGGATATGGTAATAGGTATCTCTTTCTTGCCTATAATTTGGCACAGTAAGCAGGGTGCCAATGCAAGGTTTGAACTGAATTAATATTTATTAATTTTATGACATTGAACAAGTAATTTCCCTAGATTTGCTTCCTCATCATGGTATTTTGGAATGTTAAAATAAGTGAGTATGTGTCTTAGTTTTCCAGGGCTTCTATGACAAATATCACATAATGAGTTGGCTTAAACAACAGGAATTGATAGTCTCACAGTTCTGGAGACTGGAAGTCCAACATTAAGGTTTTGGAAGGACTTGCTTTCTCCCAGAATCTGTAGCATTCTATCAATTCTCCTTCAAAAGGTGATCTCTCTCTCTCCTTGTGTCTGCTCCTCTGATTTGAACTGAATTCTGGCTTCTGCTTCTTTTTCCAATTTCCTTTGCTTATAAGAAGTTCAACCACATGGATTAAGGCCCACCCTGATTCAATTTGGCCTCATCTAACAGGATCTTAGAAGATCCTAATTACAAATGAGTCCACATCACTAATATCTTCAAAGGACCTATTTACAAATGGGTTTATACCCACAAGAATGCAGATTAAAATTTGAACATGAAATGGAGGATATGATTCAATCCCTAGATTAATTAAATTATCCTGCAACATAGAGTCTTATATGAACACAAAGCATTTATTGAAAGACTAAGATGAGTATAGAGACTCTTTATGATAGGATTAAGCCAGGAAATAAAGAATACTGAAATATCCACGTACCCAAAAGTAAAAGATCCAATTGGTAAAAAGATGATGAACTTGAAAAGGCTTGAAATTTGTTTTTTGCCAAATATGATAGTAAATGCAAAAACTATTTGAATCTTAGAGACCCATAGTGAATACATTAAAAATGCTTCCTGACACTAAAGAAAGTAAGTAGAATTTAATTTAAGAACATTTTAATAAGATAGAGACTATTTCAACAGTCAGCAAAAAGAAAATTTAATTATACAGGTCAATGACAAGAAGTCTTTGTTCTAACTCGTTGATGAGGAACAGATAGAATTCATTGAATTCAGCTAACTTTAGGTTATCTCTGATTGCTTCTGTTGCCCTACTATATGCTATCCAAAGAGGAAATCATCAGAGATTACTAAGTGATTCATTTTTTTATAGTTGTGCCCTATGATATAGAATAGAATGTAGGATTTGCAACAGAATGCAGAAAATGATAACAGCAAAGAGACAGGCACTTCTCTGATATGTCTTGGAGCATCAAGGAGGAGTACAACATAGAGAAAATATGCTCATGTTTTACCATAATGACACAAATACCCTGAGAATCTTGATATAGTGAAAAATGCAGTGTGTCTTTTTAACCAAAGCTTTGAAACATGGCAGCAATTACTTTCAGAAATGAATAAAAGAGAAATTTATGTTGCCCTTCCCTATTATCTTTAATTTTAGTCAAAAGCATTATAGGATATTTGACAAATAAAGTTGATAACTCTCAGGATACCTGCCTTAATTATGTTTTTAAAATAATGTCATTTCAATGTCAATCTCAAAATTGGTATCTGAGTTTTACAGAATTAAGGACTGTAAGCCAAAGAAATTGTGTTATGAGTTGCCCCAAGACATGGGGACATAAACGCCATTATCTTGTATAATTATACATTTTAAGATGTTTATTAAGGTACAGTTACAGTTTTAATAACATAAAATTAACTCATTTTAACTATAAAATGCAATGATTTTTAGTAAATTTATAGAGTTACACAACCCCACCACAATCCAGTTTTAGAACATTACCCAGCATCCAAAATATTTTCTTGGTCCCTTAAATAGTTAATCCTTGCTCACTCCTCCTTCTCCAACTCTGCTTTTGTCTCTATAGATTTGCCTTTTCTGCACGTTTCATATAAATAGAAGCATATAATATATTATCTTCTGTATCTGGCTGCTTTCACATAGCATAATGTTTTTGTGGTTCATCAATGCTGCAGCATGTATGAGTGGTTTATTCCCTTTTATTGCTAAATAAAATTCCATTGAATGTATAGATCACATTTTGATTATCAATTCCTCAGTTGATGGACATTTTGGGTTGCTTCTGCCTTTTGGCTCTTATGAATAATGCTGCTATAAAAAATTTGTACACTCTTCTTTGTGTGGACATATGTTCATTTATCTTAGGAAGATTCCTAAGAAAGTAATTGCTGGGTCACATGGTAATTTTATGTTTAAGAAATTTCCAAAATGTTTTCCAAAGTAAGTTTGACAGATTACATTCTTACCAGTAAGAAAGTAGTGGTCCAGTTTCTCCTAACACTTTTTAGTGTCTTTTCATCTTATAACAGTATTTTTTTATAATTGTGTTTTTTTTAATCAGTGGATGTATAGTCGTATCTCATTGTAACTTTAAATTGTTTTTTCATAATGACTAATAATAATGAGCGTCATTTCAAATGCTTATTTTCCATTTGTATACCATGTTTAGAGAAATGTCTGTTCAAATTTTTGCCCTTTTTAATTGAACTTCTTTTGAATTTATTCTAAGTATTTTCTTATTTTGTTATTATTAGAAATGAAATTATTTTATTAATTCTATTTATGGCCATATAATTATGAGACAAAATCTGGAGAAAAAATTTGAAAAGACAAATTAAGAACCGATAAAGGAGAATATTCATACAAGTTCATGAAGCACTGAGTGGGGGTTGGTAGGATACAACTGTCTTGAAAAGAACATCAGATAATGTGGGTTTGAGGATGCTGAGAGATCTTCTCTTGGCTCTGGATGCAAAGCACTGGTGAGATAGCGTCTCTAGTGCTTTCTTTGTCAGAGGTTATCAACAAAGGAAATACAGGAAAGACGATGTGTGATTCAGTTCCCTGGGCCTCTGAAAGACATCTGGGTCAGGGACCCTGAGTTCCTAAATTATACAGAGGGAGAACGATAAAAAAATATGCATTTTGCTACCATTGGTGTTACTCCATTTGTTACTTACCCTTGACAATTTATAAAAATCATAAAATCCATATAATAATAAATGCTTAATTTGATCAGCAAAGAAAAATGAAAATCCCCTAAATGAAAGAAGGCCTAAGAGTTCAAAATCATGTACACATTATTTTTGGTATCAGCAGACAGAATATGTTTGATTATATTGATAAACTGTGCCTAAATTACATGAGCTAATGGCATTAGCTCTTTGAAGAAATTTAAAGATAAATAGTGGAACACTTGTTAAGATAACATTAAAAATCATTGCTGGGCTTGTATGCTTGAGATTATAAACATTGGCCACATCTCCCTAGAGAACTTTTAGTTTATTCAAGAAGAGACCTTTGATCTTCCCTAAAAGTTACATGATCAATAAAATTGATGGGGTTAAAGCACATAAAAAGAAAAACGTTACCAAAAAAAATTTATAGTTGGACTCACACCTTGGTCGAGATGATGAATGTGCATCCTGAAGGATGTTATGAGGAAAAAGACCAACTGCTGTTGATAACTAATTATATAGCAGAAAGTGGATTGGGTATTTTTGCAAGAAAAATTAACTGAGGTACTTATCTCCATTTTTTAAGTTAGGTAACTGAGGTTAAAAAAAAGGTTAAGAAAATTTCTGAAAGTCAGTCATTTATTAAGTGTCAGAGTTTATATTCAAACCTGTGACTGTTCAAGCCCAGTGCCCACATTATTTACAATAAACAATAATTCCAGTAAAGCTAAACTCAGTAAACATCAAGTTCTCCATTCATACCAAACAATGGATTAATTAACAAGTTTAGTTATATATTTGTGTGTGTGTATATACACATATTTATTTATTGAGAGAGAGAGAGACAGAGAGTTGCACAACCACCACCATAATCCAGTTTTAAATCATTTCCATCTCCCAAAATGTTTTCTTATGTCCTTGAGAAATTAATCCCTATTCACACCCCCAGCCCCAGAAAACCTTTGCTCTGCTTTGTGACTGTCTCTGTATTTAGCACTTTGGCAGTCACTGGGTATACTATGATGAATGGACATTCTCTGTATATTTCACAAGGAAGGCAAATTTTAAACAAATAAATACATAATTACTAATAAGTATCACCTCTAAAAACTTTATTACTATGAATGGCATAACTGCATATAACTATTTATATGAGGGATAACAGTCAACCTGTTTGAGGAAGTGACAAGGAAGGAGCTGAAGAATGTATTAGCAGACAGGATTTAAAGTTTCAAGCAGCAGAAGCTGACTCCAGCGATTAGAGCACAAATGGACTTTATCCAAAGGATATCTGGAGCTTACAGAATCTCTTGCAGGGGAGAAGAACCCAGCATCAGAGATTACACAGTTAGGCACAACCCAAAAGAGGTTGTGCACGTGGCCCCGAGAAGTTGGCCGCCTGTTGTCTCTGGGTCCAGATGCTGTAGCCGAAGCAGCGACACTGGACCCTTAACACGGCCCCAGCACCACTGCACCTGCCACGCATGGCAACTCATGGCGTGCTGCGGCTGCTGTCGTCCATCCTTCGAATGGGTTTGTGGGTGTCCTACTTTTTTGTGCTAACGTTCTCCAAATCGAGTCTACAGAGAGAAAAATTCAACTGCCCATTTTCTGGTTTCAAGGTAGCCTGGGAACATGGGTGTCTGGCATTTTCCCCCTATGTGAGTACCACTTGAGCAATGTCACACGGAATTTAATAAGTGCTTTTTATCACCATTTTTCAATTCTAAGAGTATTCTATTTTTATTACCATGATTTATGAGTTCTTCAGGAGTATGTATTCTGGTTTTTAAATAGATGGGGTTTTGGAAACTATTTTATCGAAGTCATTTCTGATACTGCTTTCTATGATGACTTTCTGTTAGATGAGGTCTGTAACATTCCAAACTAAAATTTTGTGAGACTTGTTCTATTACCTATTACTTTGTATATTTACTACTTATGAATCATCAAAACTCTGCTTTCTCCAAGTGTCAGATGCAGTGTTCAGTATAAGTCCTTTGGATCAAGATTAATTGCATTATTCAAATCTTTAGAGCCAGACTACGAGTATATCTGTTAGTTCTATTTATTAAAGAAAGAAGTATGTTTGAAATATTGCACAATAATGATGGAATAATTCATTTCTCTTTGGAGTTCTCTCAAATTTTCCTTTAAATACTTTGAAGCTGTTTTATTTTGTACATGCCGATCTAATTTACTTAGTATGGTTAATATTGTCCAAGCGAATCAAATCTTCTATCAATATGCATCCCTATCTCCCTGTCTCTGATGGCAGTCTCAGTATGAAAGATTATATTTACAATATCAGTATTGCTATTACACCAGGTATTCAAGTCAATTTCTTCCCTCTCTGCTCCAAATTCATTCCTTTTGCCTGCTTGGTGAAAATGGATATGGGCCCTTTAAATATTTTGCTTTGTCAGTGGGCACTGTGTTAAATTTGGTGAGTAGAGGACGTAGGAGAGACAGTGTAGGATGGAAGGGTTTTGCTCACTTTGCAGGCTCTGTCCGCATGTGTGGCTTTCTCCCCAGCACACACTGCTTTTCAGTGTCCAGCCCCTGCCAGGAGCACCCAGCATCCAGCAGCTTCTCCGGGCACTCACCTCAGGTGGTCACATATCAGAGTCCCTCTTGTCTTCCCTGGCACCCTAAAGGGGAGATTCCAGCACGTTCCACTGGCTCAGAGCCACAGAAACTTCTCTGGTATCCATTGAATCAGGGATGCACCATCTCACAAGAAGTCTGGGTCTCAGCCCTAGGGTAGAAGGGGCATTTCTGTGGATGCTCTATCTCAGCCCTATGCATAGTGCCTGTTCCTCACATTTTCTGTTCTTAAATTCCGTAGTGCTCTCTTTACTTCTTGCTTTCCAATCCGTCATTATTCCTATTCCCTCTTATAGTTAAGAATTCTTGATATTAAACTTTCCTTTCTCAAATTACCATGTGGTTTCTCACTCTTGATAGGACCCAAGCTTTCTTTTGATTCATATCTGCCTTGTATATCATTTAAAAATCATGTTACTTTAGAACTTTTTCTATATCCATATATTTTCAGAGCCATCATTGTATCTGTTTTAGAAATTTTGGGATAGTGGAAATATTCCTGGGACATTTTCTGTGGGAATTTTGTATGCCTAATTTTAAAATGCATTGTCCCAAAAATGTTTTAGTTTGCTTCTACCTGGTATGTAGGTACACTCCAACCTGGAACTTCTTTAAACTAAATTGTGTATTTGGGGTTTGGGACTAAACCAGTAGTTTCAATTCACCCACCGGAGTGTCTGCTTTCAGTTAAGAATTCTCAGGAGAGGATCATCAATAGCCAAGAGCTAACACATGCCTCTCGTTGTGGGACAAGTTTTTGTTTTGGTTCAGGCAGTAGGGTACCCCTTTCAATACCCTTCAGTGATCTGGACTTCAATCTGGAGTCTCTTTTCTTAACAACACCCTTGTATTTTCTCCTGTGCCACGTACAGATAGCTTTCAGAACCCAAATTCTATTCCACCAGGGAGTGACAGATACTCCCAAAGGGTATTCTAGATCCATTGTATCCTTATTTTTCTGTATTTTCATTTTTCTTGACAATTTTGGTATTCAAGAATTCCATTAACTTCCCATCCTTTCGTCCATAAGTTAAAAATGTATTTTATATTGTATCCCACATTTTAAATGTTAAATGTGCTACACCTAAAGGAAATTATCTGTCTTGTCTATATATTCTTCATTTTTTATTTTCTACAGGTAATCTAAATAATGAAGCTAGTAGTAAAATATTATTTTACTATTTCTTCTACATCTGATAGATTTAATATCATTTCATCTTGGGTTTTCTTGATATACATTTTTTTTGAGTAAACTTCTTTTGAATAAACCAAGCTTAAACTTATATCTCAAATATTGCGGTAGAGTTTTAAGCCAATATAAATGTTTTTCAAACCCTGGAAGATTATAAACCACTCTAGGTACCAAATCATATCTTGTTCATATTCGTAGCCTTGGGGATCCATAAAATGTCTTAAACGTTTATAGAACCAAATTGAATTTACAGCAATATTTGTTTATTTGTTTTTCCCCAAAGGCTTCATTCTGAATAACCAAAACAAAGCAAAGAATCTGTCATGATTGCCCTTTGAAGAACAAATTTTAAAAAGTGCATTTAGGGATATCATTGAGTGAGTAGACTGAAGAAACTTCCACTATATTCTTATATATTCTCTTTTTATCCTGGTATCTTCTGATATTTGCATTTGAATATGAAATCCTAGAAAGCAAACAATTAATTTGTGAAGTGGAAGCAAAGAACATTAAAGCTGGAATGGGTGTGAGATGTTACCTAGTACAACCCAGTCATTTTGCCATTGTGCAAACAGAGACCAGGGTGTTTGAATGCTCTTCAGCTTGATTGTGCTGCTAATCAGAACCTCCTTCACAAAATTTTTTTCATGTGTTTTACTGATGATCATGGTTTTCTGCTAGTTCTATTGCATTTTTTCGTTATTTTATCCTTCCAGCAACCTGGGTGATATATGTTATTCAGACCTATGATGCTCTTTCTTGCAATTCATGTATGTAATGCAACAATGATGCAGTGAGGATGGAAGCATCACCATTGTTTTGGGCACTTGTCTTTGCCAGGAAGGGATTGCTCTTACATTTTGTTCCCACCAAAGGGACTTTTATATTGCCAGCTTGGTTTCTTTGTGTACTTTTTTTTTTTTTTTTTTAATTGAGATTGTTCAGATACCAATTATCCAAAGATCCAAAGTGCACAATCACTTGCCCCTGGGTACCCTCATACAGCTGCACATCCATCACCACACTTACTTTTTGTTCAATTTTTAGAAACTTTTCATTACTCCAGACAAGAAATAAAGTGAAAGATGAAAAAAGAAAAAAAGGAAACTCGAATCCTCCCCTATCCCTAACCAACCCCCCTCAATTGTTGACTCGTAGCATTGGTATAATACATTTGTTACTGTTTATGAAAAAAATGTTGAAATACTACTAACTGTAGTATATAGTCTGTAATAGGTATATATTTCTTCCCTATATGCCCCTCTATTATTAACTTCTAATTGTATTGTCATACATTTGTTCTGGTTCATGGAAGTGATTTCTAGTATTTATACAGTTGATCATGGACATTGCCCACCATAGGATTCAGTTTTATACATTCCCATCTTTTGACCTCCAACTTTCCTTCTGGTTACATATATGACTCTGAGTTTCCCCTTTCCACCTCATTCACACATCATTTGGCACTGTTATTTATTCTCACATCTTGCTACCAACACCTCTGTTCATTTCCAAACATTTAAGTTCATCCTAGTTGAACATTCTGCTCATACTAAGCAAACACTCCCCATTCTTAAGCCTCATCCTATATCTTGGTACTTTATATTTCATGTCTATGAGTTTACATATTATAATTAGTTCCTATCAGTGAGACCCTGCAATAATTGTCCTTATGTGTCTGGCTTATTTCACTCAGTATATTCCCCTCGAGGTTCTGTCATCAACCCATTTTTTTTTTAATATGGTTTTGTTCACTCACCATACATTCCATCCCAAGTAAATAATCAATGGTTTTCTGCATGGTCATACATTTATGTGTTCACCACCTTCACCACTATCTATATAAGAGCATCTACATTTCTTCCACAAGGCAGGAGGGAGAGTCAAAGAAGGTAGAGAAGCAAAAGAAAGAGGAAAAAAACAGACAGCTAGGAAGCAGCAAAAGGAAAAATAACCTTAAATCAAAGTAGAATAAAGAATCAGACAATACCACCAATGTCAAGTGTCTAACATGCCTCCCCTATCCCCCCCTCTTATCTTCATTTACCTTGGTATATCACCTTTGTTACATTAAAGGAAGCATAATACAATGATTCTATTAGTTACAGTCTCTAGTTTATGTTGATTGTATCCCTCCCCCAATGCCTCCCCATTTTTAACACCTTGCAAGGTTGACATTTGCTTGTTCTCCCTCGTAGAAGAACATATTTGTACATTTTATCACAATTGTTGAATACTCTAGATTTCCTCAAGTTACACAGTCCCAGTCTTTATCTTTCCTCCTTTCTTCTGGTGTCTCACATGCTCCCCACCTTCCTCTCTCAACCGTATTCATAGTCATCTTTGTTCAGTGTACTTACATTGTTGTGCTACCATCTCCCAAAAGTGTGTTCCAAACCACACACACATTCCTGTCTTCTATCACCCTTTAGTGCTCCCTTTAGTATTTCCTGTAGGGCAGGTGTCTTGTTCACAAAGTCTCTCATTGTCTGTTTGTCAGAAAATATTTTGAGCTCTCCCTCATATTTGAAGGACAGCTTTGCTGGATATAGGATTCTTGGTTGGCGGTTTTTCTCTTTCAGTATCTTAAATATATCACACCACTTCCTTCTTGCCTCCATGGTTTCTGCTGAGAGATCCACACATAGTCTTATTAAGCTTCCTTTGTATGTAATGGATCACTTTTCTCTTGCTGCTTTTGGGATTCTCTCTGTCTTCGACATTTGATAATCTGATTATTAAGTATCTTGGCATAGGCCTATTCAGATCTCTTCTGTTTGGAGTACGTTGCGCTTCTTGGATCTGTAATTTTATGTCTTTCATAAGAGAGGGGAAATTTTCATTAATTATTTCCTCTATTATTGCTTCTGCCCCTTTTCTCTTCTCTTTTCCTTCTGGGACACCAATGATACGTACATTATTGAACTTTGTTTCATCCTTGAGTTCCTGGAGACGTTGCTCATATTTTTTCATTCTTTTCTCCATCTGCTCTTTTGCGTGTAGGCTTTCAGGTGTTTTGTTCTGCAGTTCCTGAGTGTTTTCTTCTGCCTCTTGAGATCTGCTGTTGTATGTTTCCATTGTGTCTTTCATCTCTTGTGTTGTGCCTTTCATTTCCATAGATTCTACTGGTTGTTTTTTTTGAACTTTCGATTTCTGCCTTATGTATGCCCAGTGTTTTCTTTACAGCCTCTATCTCCTTTGCAATGTCTTCTCTAAACTTTTTGAATTGATTTAGCATTAGTTGTTTAAATTCCTGTATCTCAGTTGAAGTGTACATTTGTTCCTTTGACTGGGCCATAACTTTGTTTTTCTTGGTGTAGGTTGTAATTTTCTGTTGTTTAGGCATGGCTTCCTTGATTATCCAAATCAGGTTTTCCCAGACCAGAACAGGCTCAGGTCCCAGAGGGAAGAAATATTCGGTATCCGGTTTCCCTGAGGGTATGTCTTAGAAAATTACTCCACCATGTGATGCCTCAGGTCACTGTGCTTTTCTGCCCAGCAGGTGATGTCTGTTAGCCTATAATTCTTGACTGGTGTGAGGAGGTATGGCCCTGTTCCCCCAGGCTCTGGGGTCTGGTTCTGAATGGAAAGGGCCCCACTCCTTTCCTCTTGAGAAGATAGACCCCCTAGGGGGAGGTCATTAGCATTTCAATCATCTCTCTCTCTGCTTGTGCTGTCTCCACCCTTGTCTGAGTCACAGCCCTGGAAACTGAAAATGACTGGGGCTTTCTCCACTGAGCCGAAAAAGAAACAGATAGTCCCCTTCAGACCTCATCCAAGGTGCCCCTCCGGCTCTCCAAGGTCAGTCGTCACCCAAAGCCTCTGTTTTTTGGGGATGCGTACCTGTAGTGAGCAGTTCACACTCGCTACTTAAAACCCCAGTTGGAACTCAGCTGAGCTGTATTCACTTGCTGGGAGAGAGCTTTTCTCTGGCACCATGAGGCTTTGCAGCTCAGGCTATGGGGGAGGGGGTCTCGTGACTTGAATCAGCAGGTTTTACTTACAGATTTTATGCTGTGATCTTGGGCATTCCTCCCAATTCAGGTTGGTGTATGATGAGTGGATTGTCTCGTTTGTGCCCCCGCAGTTATTCTGGATTATTTACTAGTTATTTCTGTTTTTTTGTAGTTGTTCCAGGGGGACTACTTAGCTTCCACTCCTCTCTATGCTGCCATCTTGCCCAACTCTCTCTTTATGTACTTTTAATTTCATCCCCCCTCACTTTTAATGCTTGCCTTAGTCTGTATTATTTCCTTGAACTCTGCTTTCTATTCATCAGTTTCTTCCTGCAATGATCCTTCTATTTACTGTGAGATTTACCTTGATCTTTATCCTGTTACAAACTCTTAATAGATACTAAAAAAAAAAAAAAAAAAAATCCTAAAATAATTAAATAAAATAACTAGTCTTCCAAATCAACAATTCCCTTTCCCAACTTTTGAATTTTTTTCTCTGATAAGGTTATAAGATTGGAATTTCTCACCAATGATCTACTTTTCTATAATGCATCCATGTTTTCTTTTGTGATTCATTTTTATGTAATTATTAGTTCTCTATTATTAAAGCTACAGAGTAACTTACTGGCTTGACTATAGCCTCTGCCTATCAGAATGTTTTGTTTTACTCATGTTTCCAATTTATATTTTGTAACACCGATGAAATCTACTTCCATATCTTATGTTGAACTTAAATACTGAATCTTGTCATCTAATTTCACTATCCATATATTTATACATGTATACAGAGCAAAAAGTGGCATGTTAGAGAAATTTCAAACACAAACCACTTACTCAAAGAAATAAAATCCTTTATAATTAAGAGCATAAATTAGAAAGGTATAAAATTTGGAATCAGGTAACTAGATTTGAAGTCATATTGCTTATTATGAAGTATAGGATTTTTGGCAGTTGAAAGAAAAATAGTGATATAAGCAGTAGTTTATATAAATCTCAATTCTTTATATTAACCTTAGTTATTTTTATACCTTTTATCAATAAATATTTTATAATAAAGAATTAGCCATATGAAAGAATATGTTTACTACGAAGGAAAAAATTATTCTTAAATAGGAGAGTTTACATCTGAACAACCCTAAATAAGTTCTTTCACACCCACTAAAATATACATGAATAATGTATAGCTTCTGCACCTTCATTTCCAGAGAGCCCTTCTCCAGAAGGAATAGCTCTACTGTCCCCATTACCTGGCTCAGCTTCAGGGCTTTGCCCTGAAGTTAAGGTCTTCAGGAATCACAGCTTGAAGTTTATATAAATTGGTACTTGTTCTGGAATTGGATTATTCATGCCAAATCTATACAGTGAAACTGAATTTTCTACCCTGCTTCCACTGTTCTTGGCATTTCAGGCAAAATCCAACCATAAATCTTAACTTGGACTTTCCTGTCTAATGAGGTGAGTAGGGACACATGAGATGGGTCTCTAACCAAATAAATAATTGCACAGACTGAGTCTTCTGATGGGAACATGGCAGCCTTTAACTTCTTGGAAACTGTAGAGCAACAAGGAGAATAAAAGAGAAGAAAAGAGAACAAACATTTGCAACAAAACACATTTACAACAAAACTAGGAGACAAAACCTGTAAACACCATATTTTGTTTAGGTGCTGCTAAAAATATCTGAAATAGGAAACCATGAAAAACTGTAAGCAGATACAAAGTGAAGGCAGGAGGAGGGGGAAGAGAATACATGACCTGAGGGTTGAAGTTGTCAAGAATTTGCATAAAACACACCTCCTCACAATGAGAGTGCTTATACTGAGTGAGAGTATGCAAAATAAAGTTTATCTAAGTATATCTAAGTCAAAGCAGTATCTAAGAAAGTCATATCAATCAGGATCTATACAGGGGACAGATACCATTCATTAATTTGAACAAATAAAATTTAATGAGGAATCATTAACTACAAAGAAAGTAAAAAGAGAACTCTGGAGATTACCTTAGGGCTTGAGAAAGCATTCCCAAGGAAGGAAGGGGTCCCCTTCTCCAAGGTGGAGGTCCACACCCTATTGGGAAAGGTATGGTTGTAGCCCCGGGAGGGTAAGATGTTCTCTGGGTTTACTTTGACAAGACTTGTTGACACTCATTGAGCAAGCAGCTGACTTGAGTGAAAGGTGCACAGAAGCTAGTGAGAAGGTGTGTAGAGGGAATTGGAAAGTGGCTTAGGGTAGCATTTGGACCTGTGAGGGTGTGGCATGCAGGTAGGCAGGTGGGCACATAGAGTCAGGACATCTGGATCCCAGTTCACCCACAGGGTAGCACAAGGCCTGCTCTATGCAATGTCTGTGTGAAGACCGCAAGGAGGTCATTGAACCAGGGAAGGGTTCCATCTTATGGAGGAATTGCATGTTCTGAGTCACATCTGGGGCAAAGCACCACTGCATTTCCTCCACATGCACAGCCAAAATCAAGCGGTGGCAGGAAGAAAAAGGTGTAAAGAAAAAAAAAGGCAGTACATCAAATCTGGGAAAAGCCCCTTCTTCCTTCTATATCTTTCCAGTGTCCTCTAGTAAAAAAATTAACAGTGTGGTCACTGCAGAGAACAAATACTTAGAATCCAGCCCATTAGTCAGAACAGGAACAAAAGGGTGAAATTGGAGCTAAGAGGAATAAATTCATAAATGGCAAAAGAATAAAGAAGAAGTTTAAGTATGAAAGAATAAAATGTAAACCATATATGGTATGATCATCTAAAGCAAAGCTAAAACAACTAATAAAAATGGAAGCCTAATGAGGAAAGAAGGTAAAAGGAAGATAAGCTAACTACTTCATGTTTAATGATGGAATGTCAAAGAACAAATCAATTAAAACAAATCCAGTAAAATTAATATTAAAACAACTAAAAAAATCAAATCAAATTAAATATATACACATATTTAACAATTAAAGTTAAACCTTAACTAATCTAATTCTATTGAGTACAATCAGGAGACGAGAAGGAAAAGATGCGTAATGAAGAGAATACAAATTAATTTTAAATTTATGCTAAGGAATCTAAAAATAATGATCTATTGGAAATATACACCAGAAGGAAATATAAACCATCTTAAATAATGCAAGAAAATATGCTACAACTAAAACACTCCACATAATGTTATATATATATAATATAAAATACATTTACATAAAATTTAAGATATAATATTATGTGTATGTGTATGAAATATTTTATAATGTAACTGAACAAAGACCAAAGAAATCTCTCATTAATAAATTTAAACAGATTCAGAGTAGCATCTCAAACATGCCACAGCTGCACTTTCATGCCACCCTTCAGCACTCAGGTGTGGGATGCATTAGATGATGCGTTAAGTGACAGGATCCAGTGACACAGATCAGCTGCCCACCTCCTTTGCTGTAAAATGGGTCCCTTATTTGAATGGGACCTTATATAGGATACCATGTTGGTAGATCTCTTTGCATTTGTGATAGCAGTTGATACGTTTTAATTCACTTACTATGGCAATCATTCTTGCCAAGCCTCCAAGAGCCAGATAAATCCTTTATCTCAGCAACATGCTCCCTTATTAATAATCTCTCCCTTGTCCAACTTTGTATTCCATCTCACTTGAATCAGCACCCTCCAGGTCAAAGCTCCTGCTTGTACAAGTCTTCTACGCCTGCAGCTCCATGAGCACAGAGTTCCTTTCTTCTTCTAGAAGAATGACCACTTCTCCAGCTGGTTTATGTTATGACTTTGCACAGTTATTGATATGATGATCAGAAATGTTAGTGAGGATATATCTTGAGGGACTCATGGGACTTCCTTACAAGGAAGTTTTGCATCATCATTAAGCCAAGTGCTAGCTTTAATTAGGCAGATTTAGGCTAATTCTGCTAGCCCAGAGCATAAGGGGAAAACTGAGAATTCACAACTTTCTAGAAAATAAACCCAGGTTTTATCATTTGAAGTCTTATGTCCTTTTCTTTCTTAATCAGAGCCTAACCTTGGATAGAAGACTGCCAGGGTTGAGAATTCAACCTGTTCTGGAGATCTATTACTCCTCAGCTTTTCTCTCCTTTAGGAAACTGCTACCCTTTTATAAATGTTCAAGGAGGTCCTCTGGCATTCCTACTTTGCCCTACATTGCTGATGAAATATCTCAGCCTTCCTTGTCTTTCCCCAGTACATTGAGAGCCCAGGAACAGACATCTGATACCATGGAACTTATAATTACTATAATTACTCAAATGCAAAAGATGTACATTTCCCTTCCCTGAGATCCCATCCCACTTTGCCACCTGTGAGGTGTATATAAATCAGTTTGTAGTCTTATGCCAAAGGCTGTCAATCTTGCATTTGCAGCCCTCCACTGCCAGCTGACCGGAGGGCAAGCCAACTCAAAATTCCACTTTGGAATCTGCTTCTAGTACCAATTACCATAATTTGGGCTGATTGGGAAGCCATTTCTGATATTCTAGATTTGAGTGCAGGTGGTATATTAGAGCATAATCTCAAAATCAGCACCTGAGAGGGATAAAGGGAGCAGGATTGAACAGAGAGAAGTTGAACTGCAGAGCAGTTGAAACTGAAGACTCAGCCCATCCTTGGGTGCCTCTAAGTTTGGATGACTCTTCACAGTTTTTCCAATTGAGGAAAGGGGACAAGGCTTTTGTATATCCATATAGATTAATCATTTATATGTAAGTTACCCCTATGGAGGGGCTGAACTTGGATAAGTCAGTTTACCTTTACTGAGAGAAAATCCTGGATAGGGACTCTGTTGTGTCCCAGTCAATGAATATCCCTGACAGCTGGCAGAATGAGGGCTTCATTCCTGAAGACTGATCTCAAAGGTATGGTCAACATCCACTACAGTCATGAAAATATTTGTACCAATCTGTACAAATAAATTTGAAAATACTGATGACTGGGCAATTTTCTAGGAAAAACTAATTTACCAAAGTTGACCCCCAAAGAGATAGGAGGTTAAAACAAACTGATTTCAAACAAAGAATTGGTAAAAATTACCCAAACAGGCCCACTTTTTTTCCCACAAGAGATAATCTTTAAAGAGCTGATAATTCCAGTGTGGTTTAGAGCAATAAAATGTTCATTCAATCTTTCAAAGAAAGGACTATTGGGTACTAATATAGAATGAACCCAATGTATGTGCAAAATAGACAAGACAGACACAATTTTCTGACAACGTGAAACTTGTATTTTGATGGGGGAAAACAGGTAATAAACATTCAAACAATAATACACTTTTATATAGTGTGATAGGTTCAATTATGTACTGCAACAAGCACATATTCTTAGTCATAATCTCTGTCCCTATGGATGCAACCTTGTAAATAGGACCTTTTGAAGATGTGGGTCTTCATCCAAATTACTGGAGACATTCTAAAGACAAGAAACTGGAAGCCAGAGGCAGAGAAACAACAGGATTCAGTAGCTGGACGTCAACAGAAACTGGAAGAGCAGCTGGAGAGGACAGGACATTGCCACGAGATGGGAGGCAGGAATACAAGGCAAGGAACACCAAGGATTGTCCCCCACCAGCTCGAGAACACCAGACTTTGGTGAGAAAGCCTTGCCAATATCTTGATTTAGGACTTCTGCTAGCCTCAAACCATGAACCAATAAATTTCTGTGGTTTAAGTCACCCCATTTTTTGGTATTTGATATAGCAGCATGGCAACTAAGACAATAGAGATGTGTATAATGAAGAAATCTTTGGTGCTTATCAGCACACCAATGATTTAGGCTCCACTTCAAAAATGTAGAGTCATTGAAAATCATCCAAAGCACCAGCCCAGCCAGGATCTAATTGCGTCACACAGTTTTATCCTCTTGCAGGCAATGAGGGTAGTTAATTAAGTTATATCAAGTGGAATGAGCATGCAAATGAATATGCCTTCTCTAGGTTAGACCCATACGCTGTTCATGCAATCCTCCATGCTTTTGCTTTGAATATGATGATTAAATGTGTACACCTAGGGGATCTTAGAAGCCATGCATTGTAGATGCCCAAGGCTGTATCAGCTGGATCCCTGAAAGACTTTCTGGAGAAAAGGCCATTTGCCTGTCTGTCCTGGTGCTGACTGGATTTCACATGAGTGAGGAATAAATGTCTGTTGAATGAAGTTTCTGATTTTGGTGGGGAGGTTCTGTTTCAAAGCAGATATCATTACATTCACAGTAGATAAAGAGATAGAAAATGACAGGAAGTAGTGTGGGATGGGGTATATTTACTTTAGTTAAGGTACACATTATGATTTTTCCAAGAATGACATATTTGATCAGCAACATGAATGAGTGAGGAAAGAAATCATCAACATCCATATTAGGCACATTCTGGGCAAATAGTCAGATCCTGAGTTGGAATACATTTTAACAACTTTTAGAAACAGTGAATAAACTAACTAGCTAGTGCAGAAAATTAGAAGGAATAAGCGTTATGCATTTGGGAGATGAGTAGGGGAAACCATATCTGACCTTATAGAACAAAGTAAAAACTTAGAATTTCATTATAAGTATGAGGAGAAGTATTTGAATAATTTTCAAACAAGAGGATGCCATTATGCTATTCTAAATATCACTATATAGACAATAAATTAAAGGAGAAAGGGTGGATTCATTCATCCCAGTTAGTCAGCTGTTACCCAAGTGGGAATATTGCTGGCTTATCCTAGGGTGGTAGAGATGGAAACATTAAGAGGGGTCAGCTTCAGGATATATTTTGACTTAATTTTTGTTCCTTTTATCTATTAGTCCATTGATCTCATTGAACTATT
Source organism: Choloepus didactylus (assembly GCF_015220235.1). Taxonomy (NCBI): domain Eukaryota; kingdom Metazoa; phylum Chordata; class Mammalia; order Pilosa; family Megalonychidae; genus Choloepus; species Choloepus didactylus. Next base: position 76,980,565 of record NC_051318.1, read on the forward strand.
GGTTGTACAGTGAGAATAAAATAATCTATTGTCATGCCCAGATTTTTTATCTGAGCTAGGGGCATAATGGGGTACTCTTTGAGGGACCACTAAAAATCATAGAACAGTTGAGATAAGGACAAGAAGAAATCATGATTCTGTTTGCAGCATGAAAAGTTTTTGTTGCCACTGTCAATTGGTGATATCAGTTACACAGTCAACAATACAAATCTAGCACAAGTCTAAGACAGAGTAAAAATTGGAGGCATAAAGACATCAATGGTGCATAAATAGTGTGTAAAACCACAACTGCAAATGGCCATTTGCAGAATAGGGGGGAAAAGATTCAGTTCAGAAGAGGAGAAAAAGCTTGCCAAAGAGCTGAAACCATCAGTTCTCCTTATAAGGCCTTCAACTGATTGGATGAGATGTCTCTTATTACTAAAGGCAATCTCCTTTGTTGATTGTAGATGTATTCAGCCATAGATGCAATCAACTGATTAATTATCTGAATCCATAAAATACCCACACAGTAACAATCAGGCAAATGCTGGCTCAAACAGACAACTGGACACCATAACCTACCCAAGTTTACACATGAACTTAACTATCACAGCAAGGAAGAATTTATAGAAATTGATAATGTAATCTAAACTAGGAACAAAAAGTAAGAGAAGAGGCAATAGGCAGTATAATGGTGGAAGGGCCAATAGTTTGGAGGTCCAGGTAGGTGTCAAAATAGTTGAACTTGGAGTTCTGTCAGGAATGATTTGGTACACCGAGAGGTGGCAATAAGAGATGGTTGAATTAAGGTGTTTTTTTTTGTTTGTTTGTTTGTTTTTGAGGTACTGAAACATTTGGACTTATCTTTAAAAACAGAGGAATGGCATACAAAAGTTGTTTTGAAGAAGGCAATTTTTTTGAAGAAACAGAGAAACCAGCAGTATCCCTGTTGCTCCCAGCACCTTGCCACTGAAACTGTGGGTTTTCAACCTTATTAGTAGGAAGATAAATAGAAATGAGTATGTCTACCTCCTGTCCTACCAAAGACATTCTTCCGTAAGAAACTGAAATGGTAAGATTAAAAAGAGAGCACCTGCATAAATCCTCTGGCAATATCTCAACCCTTATATCCCATGAAATGCAGGATTTCAAATAGTTGTCATGATATTGATTTCAGGGGCTCATCTATCCTGCAATTGGAATGTAGAGCACACCAGGTCACATGGCCATGCCCTGTAGGTTTTTCACTGAGGCTGCAGTGGTAAACATCATTTTCTTTTCACAGTAGTTCAAATATGACAATCATTAACTTTGTTTGCACATCCAGCACATCCCATTAATGTTATTAATGTGACAGGATCAATATATGGTGCCGGGGATTTGCAATGCACACCCTAGGGACAGAAACTTCAAATACAGGTTTTCTTTACCTTAGTCTTTAGTAACAATATGTGATGTGTGTTCATTTCAAGAAGTTCAGAAATCAAATGAACTGCCTCCCCAAATATTTTTATGTTGTTAATTGCTGATAGAAAGAGGTCTAGCTTAGGTAAGATATTCAGTTTACTTTTATAAAGTGATGAAATCACCTGGATTACAGAAAGAAATCAAATAATATTATTGGCATTGTTTTATATTCATTAGTGAGTGAAAATTTTATCAGTTGAGTCAATTTTTTTTTAATCATTTTTGATGTGACTCTAAGAGTCTCCATTAAAGACATGGCTTATTTTCTTTTGAAGCTTGTAAACTAGCTTGAGGGAGAAAATTAGAACAAAATTATTTAGACAGCAGGTAAATATCACTGGGCAAGATTGACTATATGTGCAGTTTGAGTACAGAAACAGGAAAATAAATATTACAGACAATACTCAGGTAAGCCTTCATGTAGGACAAGAACTTGAACAAAATCTGGAAAAATACTGATCAAATTTTAAAGGCAAAAAGGGGAAATAGCCTCATTTTTATATTGCAGCATCAAATGTAAGTAATGGAAAATGGGATAAAAACAGGTTCAGTGGATCAACAAAGTGTGGTGGATGGAAAATATTTAAATGGAAAATAATCTGTGGTTTAACTTTTATTTCAGCTGCTGATGAACTCTGAATCTTGAAGGTTTATCTTGTATATATGGAAATACAATGGAAACAAAGAAATCCATCTAAAATTTTTGGTAATAAGAGCTAATTAACTATTACAAATCATGCTGAACATGTACAGTCCCCAATAATTTTGGTTCATGCTGAACACATACTGTCCCCAATAATATTGGTGTATTTACATGAATGCATGATTTCTGCATCCTATAATTATATTCATGGTTCCCGTTTTTTTTTTGTACTATCAGTCACATTCAGAACTAGAAAATGTTTAAAAATGAGAAGAACTAGAATGTTTAAAAATGAGAACTCACTGCTTTGAAGAAATAAATTCAATAATAAAATGATAGAAAGTATAGAAATTCACATATGCAATGATTTGGTTAAACTGCCGTCCTTTTTGTCCCTTTAATTTTTATCTCATAGACAAAGGGCTGGTAAATCAAATCCATGGCAGCAAAGCATTTAATTTCAGCAAATAATTAAGAACATTCCCTAGCTAGTGTGAAATGCTTCTTTGGGGAAGTGACTTTTCAAACCACAAGAAGTAGTAGTATTGTAGGAAGGCCATAGAGATTTCGTTGCTAGCTGTAAAATAAACAGATCCTTTCAGAATGGATATATTTTTACTCACTACTGTGCTTATAATGAGATTGAATTCAACTTCTTTTGTACTAAATGTATTAAACTGTGTACATAAAAGTGATGGAATAGGCGTGATTTGGGGATTAGGCAAAGCAATCAAAAGTCTGGGAGAATAATACAAAATTAATATGTGCTTGATTTTTTTTTTTAACTCCTAAATGTGCCTTTCTCTACAGATGAGGTACTTTCTTCTCTCACTCTTCTCAAAGAAAGTGAAACCACACTTAGAATCTTTTAGGTTGGAGATGAAGTCAACCTGATGTATTTATAACTTATACATACCTTGGTTTCTCTGAGGTTTTATTGTTTGTTTCATTTTGCCTTTTGTTTGTTTAATTTTGGTTATCAATTTCTTCCAAGAGTGCTCAAATAAAAAATAAAAGCAAAATCCTCATCTGGCATGTAGGGCACAGAAAAATAAAAATTTCATTCTGTAAAGTCTAGGATCCACAAAAAGTGACACACATTCATCACTTAATAACTTTCACACTCTCTAATAAAGAGAATAATGTGAACCGTTTGTGTTATTAGAGAATCCATTTTAAAAACAGGTTCCACTACAGCTTTGTATTCAAATAAATTTTATCAGATAAAATCCTAGGATTAAGTGAAAAGGTTATGAGATTTGGTTTCATATGAAATGTCTAGTCTTATCCCCTGAACATCTATGATCTCTGAAGATTTATGCCTTTTATTTTGTTTGCATTATTAATAGCTATTTAAATAATTACTTATTAATATCTTGCTCAGGTATAGGCAAGCAAAAACAGTGGTGAGGCAGCAGGATAATTCTACTTCTCCTCCCAGGCTGCCATTTTAGATGAATTCCCCCAAATAATAACTCTTTTAGTTTAATGAACTAAATTATAAGGTAAAAAGAAACTATCAGTGACACAAATTCAACTTCCAGAATAATCTGTAGAATATTCCATATTTAATAAAAACATAACTATAATATAAAATTAAATCACTCAAATATACATGTAATACTTATTTGATTTCCCTAGGTTAAAGGAGAAAATATATTTTAGTATAAGGACAATATTTTACATAAGAACCTAGTATGCAGAATCTGAATATTAAAAATTGTTCTAAGGTAGTCAACATTTTTGTGTATAAAAATTTGAAAAATAATTCCATCAGATATTTATACACATTGCAGTTCTTTTTATTCTCCTTTGTAAATGGGAATAGCAAAAGCATTTCTTTCATTTTGACCCTTTATATTCTAAGCTTGCGTTTTAATTTTCCATCTGTGTGTGTAATAATTCTGCTTAAATGAACAAACATATGACACACACACATTACATTTTAATGGTTTTATGGCCATTAAATACCTTCCAAATAATTTTGACAAAGTTTTTTCATATGGCTATTTGTGAATGATGGATACTTTGAAAATGTAACTGATTCAAATTTCCAATTGTTGCTTCATCAGTAAAGAATAGTGAAGCTTCACATAAAATGTAAAGGAATTAGTTTTGCTTTCAATTTTAATTAGTCACACTATCTTATTAGATATTAGCTCTGTATTTAAACCTCGATAACCTACATTCAGAATTATTAAGATTAGGACATAATTAGATATTCAAATCAATTATGTCGTTTGATTCTATTAAGTCTGTTACTAAAAATTATCACATAATTAATCCTAATATTCATTGTCACCCACAATTAACAGTCTAAAAAGTCTTGTAGATGAAAACTGAAATAGTTCTGAAAAATATTACACTAAGTATTTTCCCTATCTGATTTGCATTGAATTGCCTTCTCTTTCTTTGAATAATAATGGAGAGATAATGGAAGTAAATTCAACTCCAACCTTGTACATTAGATATTACCAGTTTCCAGAGCATCTTTTCAGTCTCTCAAGGAATTGTCGGCTTAGTAGGTATCTTTAATCAAACACTGTCTAAGAATGGCAAATAGAAGTTTCAAAGACTTTTTCTGTCAGCATAAAGGACACTAGTAATTATGAAATGAAATATCTTAAAACAAGCATACAAAATGTGAGCTATATAAATCAAGTTAAATGCAGACAGAGCACAAATAAATCATTTTTGTGTTTATTTTATTTTTCATATTGAAAGCCTTTCTAAGTATTTATTTTATTATTTATTTAACCTTGGGTTGGAAACTAAATTAAAGAAAAAACATAAAATTTTATTTATTATATGGAAAAGATGTTAAGTGTTTGACACCAAATCTCAATTTGAATCCATGCTGCGAGCCACAAGCTTTCCTCACATTACCATAGCCAATTAACTGTCCAACATCTCTAGTTATTATTTGTTAATTCTCTTCCATAAAATAAAAAAAAAAAAACAAGGTCCCTCCACCACAATTTGTCCATCTACCTACATTTGGATTTGATACAAGTTAAATTGTATAGCATGCTACAGAAAATAAAGATTTTCCACCAAATAAACATCTCTACCTTTGGTCTCACACAGAAGTTGAAGTTTTAAAATACAGTCAATATTGTCCCCTACACTTTAGTCTAATTTACCTTAGTACTAACCAAGGCCATTTCATTTATATCTCTAATTGAGGTCTGGTCCCTTCTTTAACATTTGCTTGATGGGGTAATGTTGACATTCATAGCTGCCGAACCCTAGCTCTGAGTCTCAGCTGTCACCCAGATACTTGAAGTTCCAGGGACTGACCAGGTTATGCCCAAGAGCTCAACATCTCAGACTCTAGAAATAACCATGACAACTCAGGAATAGAGGCAACTGTTTCAAGAGCTTACGATCTAGGAATCATTACAATAAAACTTCCCTGATAACCTATGCTCTCAGATTCAGTTCTTAGAGTTTGCTCATTATATTAGTCCATATTAGCGAGTATTATGTCTGCCTTGTCATTTCCAGCATATTTCACACAACATAATGTCCTCAAGGTCCATTTACCTAGTTGCATACCTCACAACTTCATTTCTTCTTGAGGTCACTAAATATTCCATTATATATATACACCACAGTTCACCATTCCATTCATCAGTCCATGAACCACCTTAGGTCACCTCCTTCCATTGTAAATCATGAATACTGCAGTCATAAACATCACTGTGCAAATGTCCAATCATGTCCCTTCTCTCAGTTCTTCCAAGTGTATACGCAATAACAGGGTTGAACGACCAAATGGCAACCCCATATTTAGGTTCCTGTGGAACCCTCACTGCCCTCCAGATGGGCTATACCATTCTTCTTACCCACCAGCAGGGATTAGGTACATCCTTCTCTCCCCATTTTATCCAGCCCTTGTACTCCTCTGTTTACTTTTTAAATATTAAATCCTAAGTAAACAATCAGTGGTTCCTGGTATAATCACATAGTCATGCATTCCCTACCATAATCTATATGTGGACATTTCCATTTCTTCCACAAAAAAGAGGAATAGGAGAAAAAAGACAAAGGGAAAGAAAAAAGAAAATTAAAAAAATAAAATGCATTAAAAAGTTCAAATACCACCACCACCACCAAGAATCCCATACCCCACCCTTATATGCCCCTCCTATAGACACTTAGCTTTGTTATACTGCCTTTGTTACAATTAGTGGCGGCATATTACAATGTTACTGTTAACTACGGACTGTAGTTTGCATTGATTATATTTTCCCCCCAATACCAGCCCATTCTCAAAACAGTGCAAAGTTTAAATTCATTTGTTCTACCCCATGAAAAACATTCTTATATTTGTACATTTAATTACCATCATTGACCTATCTGATTTTCACTGAGTTATACAGTCCCAGTCTTTATCTTCTGTCTTTCCTTCTGGTGTCATACATGCCCCTAGCCTTCCTTTTTCAACCATACTCACATTCCTCTTTGTTCAGTATACTTACAATATTGTGCTACCATCACACGGTATCATGTGCTCCATTTCTGGATCTATACAATAAATCCTTGAACCATCTGTACTCCTTCAGCATCAAATGCCCAATCTCTACCCTCTTTCTGTCTCCAGATAACCTGTATTTTCAACTTTAAGTCTTAAACTTTGCTCACTATTGTTGTTCATATTAGTGAGACCATACAGCATTTGTCCTTTTGTTTCTGGCTAATTTTGCTCAACATAATATCCTCAAGGTTTATCCAAGTTGTTATATGCTTTATGACTTTATTCTGTCTTACAGCTGCATAATATTTCACTGTGTGTATATACCACAGTCTTTTTATGCACTTATCCATTGATGGGCATTTGGGCTGTTTCCATCTCTTGGCAATTATGAATAATGCCACTAAAAACATTGTTGTGCAAAAGTCCATTCATGTCCTAGACTTCGGTTCCTCAGAATATATAACTAGAAATGGGATTGCTGGATCTTAAGGTAATTCTATGCTTTACTTCCCGGAGAACTGCCACATGCCCTCCAGAGTGGTTGCAGCATTCTGCATTCCCACCAGCAGTGGATAAGTATGCCTGTTTCTCCACATGCCTTATTTTTTAGCCATTTGTATTTCCTCTTTGGAAAACTGTCTGTCCATGTCTTTGCCCATTTTTTAATTGAGCTGTTTGTCTTTTTGTTGTTGAACTGTAGGATTTCTTTGTATATTCTGGATATTAAACTCTTACCTGATATGTGGTTTCCAATTATTGTCTTCCATTGTGTAGACTGCCTCTTTAATGGTAGACTGCCTCTTTAATTTTCTGGCAATGTCTTTTGATGCAAAAAAGTGTTCATTTTTGAGGAGATTCCATTTCTCTACTTTTTTCTTTCACTGCTTGAACTTTGGGTATAAGGTCTAGGAAACCACCTCCTATCACAAGATCTTTAAGGTATGTCCCTATATTTTCTTCTAAAAGTTTTATGGTCTTAGCTCTAATGTTTAGGTCTTTGATCCATTTTGAGTTAATTTTTGTATAATATTTGTTAGGAATCCTCTTTCATTCTTTTGGATACGGCTATCCAGTTCTCTGAACACGATTTATTTAAGAAGCTGTTCTGTCACAGTTGCATTGGCCTGACCAACTTATCAAAGATCAGTTGTCCATAGATGAGAGAGTCTATTTCTGAACACTCAATTTGATTCCCTTGGTCAGTATATATATCTTTATGCCAGTACCATGTTGTTTTGACCACTATGGCTTTGTCAAAGTGAGGTAGTATGAGACCTCCCACTTCATTCCTCTTTCTCAAGATATTTTTGGCTATTCAGGTTACCTTGCCCTTCCAGATAAGTTTGGTTATTGGTTTTTCTACTTCTGCAAAGTAACTTCTTGGGATTTTAATTGCTATTGCAATGAATCTATAAATCAATTTAGGTAGAAGTGACATCTAAACTATATTTAGTCTTCCAATCCATGAACACTATATGTTCTTCCATTTATTTGGGTCCTCTGTGATTTTTTTAAGCAATTTCTCATAGTTTTCTGTGTATAGGTCTTTTGTGTTCTTGGTTCAATTTATTCCTAAATATTTGATTTTGGGGTTGCTATTATAAATGGAATTTTTTTCTTATCTCCTCAGATTGTTCCTTGCTAATGTATAGAAACACTACTGATTTTTGTGTGTTGATCTTGTACACCACTACTTTGCTGTATTCATTTATTAGTTCTAGTAGCCATGATGTAGATTTTTCAGGTTTCTACATATAGTATCGTGTCATTTGCAACAGTGAACGTTTTACTTCTTCCTCTCCAATTTGAATGCCTTTTATTTCTTTTTCTTCCCTAATTCCTCTGGTAGAACTTCTAGCACAATGTTGAATAACAATGGTGACAGTGAGCATCCTTGTCTTGTTCCTGATTTTAGAGGGAAAGCTTTCAGTCTTTCCCCATTGAGTATGACATTAGCTGTGGGTTTTTCATATATTGTCTTTATCATATTGATGATATATTGAGGAAGGTCCCTTCTATTCCTATCCTTTTGAGTGTTTTTATGAAGAAATGATGTTGAATTTTCTCAAATGAATTTCTGTATCAATTGACATGTTCATATGGTTTTTCCACTTTGATTTTTGATGTGGCTTATTACATTAATTGATACTCATGTGCACTTGAGAAAAACCTGTATCCTGTTGTGGTGGGGTATAGTGTTCTATAAGTGTATATTAAGTCTAGTTTATTTACTGTACTATTCAACATCTCTCTTTCCTTATTGTTGCTCTGTCTAGAAGTTCTATCTATTGCTGAGAGAGGTGTATTGAAGTCTCCAACTATTATTGTAAAGGTGTCTACTCTATTCCTTGTCATCAATGTGTGCTTCATGTATTTTAGGGAGCTCTGGCTCAGTTTATAAATATTTATGATTGTTCTGTCTTCTTGATGAATTGTCCCTTTTATTAATATATAATGTCCTTCTTTGTCCTTTTAATTGTTTTACATTTGAAGTCTAATTTGTCTGATATTAGTATAGCTATACCTGCTCTTTTCTATTTGTTGTTTGCATGAAATATCTTTTTCCAACCTTTCACTTTCAACCTATTTTTGTCCTTGTGTCTAAGGTGAGTCTCTTGTAGGCAGCATATAGATGGGTCCTGTTTTTTAATCCATTCTGCCAGTCGGTGTCTTTTTATTGAGGAGTTTAATCCATTAACATTTATCATTATTACTGTAAAGCAAGTACTTTCTTCTAAAATTTGTATTTTGGATTTTATACGTCATATCTTATTTTTCCTCTCCTCCCTTTTGTCCATCTTGATGGTCTTCATTTCTACATTCTTCTCCAAACCTCTCTATCTTGTCTTTTCCTATCAGCCTGTAGCACTCCCTTTAGTTTTTCTTGTAAAGCAGGTCTCCTGTTCACAAACTCTCTCAGTGTCTGTCTGAAAATGTTTTAGACTCTCCCTCATTTTTGAAGTACAGTTTTGCCAGGTACAGAACTCTTGAATAGTAGTTTTTCTCTTTCAGTATCTTAAATATATCTTACCATTGCCTTCTCACTTCCATGGTTTCTGTTGAGAAATTTGCACATAGTCTTATTGAGCTTGCCTTGTATGTGATGGATCACCTTTTTCTTGCTGCTTTCAGAATTCTCTCTTTGTCTTTCACATTTGACAATTTGATTAGTATGTGTCTTGGCCTAAGTCTATTCGGATATATTCTGTTTGTGGGTATGCTGCACTTCTTGGTCCTGTAATTTTATGTCTTTCATAAGAGATGGGAAATTATCAGTGATTACTTCTTCCACTATTATTTCTGCCTCTTTTCCCTTCTCTTCTCCTTCTGGGACATCCATGACATGTATATTTGTATGCTTCATGTTGTCATTCAGTTCCCTGAGAACCTGCTCATATTTTTCCATTCTTTTTCTTATCTGTTCCTTTTGTGTGTAGGTTTTCAGATGTTCTATCCTCTAGTTCACTAATCATTTCTTCTGCCTCTTCAAATCTGTTGTTTTTTTTCATCTCTTCTATTTTGTCTTTCATTCCCATAATTTCTGCCATTTGTTTTTTCAAACTTTTGAGTTCTTCCTTATATTCACCCAATGTATTTCTTATATCCTTCACCTCTTTTGTGATATCTTCCCTCAACATGTTCATTTGATTTTTGAGTTGATTTAGCATGTTTGTTTGGACATCTTTAACTAGTTGTTTCAACTCCTGTATCTCATTTCAAGTGTTAGTTTGTTTCTTTGACTGGGCCATATCTTTGTTTTTTTCTAGTGTGACTCATAAAGTTTTTCTTGGTGTCTAAGCATCTGGTTTCCTTGATTAGTTTATTCCAGAGGTCATTTTCATGCTTTTACTTTGGGTTTTCTCTTTGGTTGGCTTTGTTCTGTATCTGTTCTTTGGTGTTCAGTTCAACTTACTCTAGACCTCTAACATAGCTTCTGTTTAACTGATCAGAACATTTCAGCTCTTGTTATTCTGGTTCTTGACCTGCCTATATATATGTCTCTCTCACTAGCCAGTTGTCAAATTAGCTCTGCTCCTTGGTCTCCCGCTATTACCAGGCATCCACAGCAGCCTGCCTCTGGTGGGGGGGGGGTGTGTGTGGAAGGGCAGATGCACTGGGCACCACAGCAAATTATCTGTGTGTGGTTGTAACAAGTCTGCCATCACCCAGTTGTGTTCTGTTTTTCATGAACCAGCAAGCCCTGGGTTTGTTTTAGAGCACTGTTTTAACCGTTGGGTCATCTGTATTTCTTAACTGAAACAGGGCCAGTTTCCTATGCATGGGGTGTAGACCAGTTCCACTGGACCTGGTATAAGGTCTGGAAAGGTTCTGAGGTTTCCTAAAATTCCCTTGTACTTTCTCTTCTGCCCAGCAGAAGGCACTGTTTAGTGACTTAATTGTCCTCAGAAGGTGTTAACAGCTGAGATTGGCCAGGTGGAGTGAATTAATTCTTGGTGCTCAGCTGAGTCTGGCTGGGTTGGGCTGAATTACTTCTTGGATCCTAGCTATGTCTGGCTGTGTGGGGCTGGAGTATCCCCTGAAGCCCAGCTGTGCCTGGTTGGGTGGGACTAAATTAATTCTTATAGCCCAGCTGACTCTGGCAGTGTGGGGCTCAATCATCTCTTGGAGCCCAGTTGAGTCTGGTTGGGTGGGGCTGAATTGCCTCCACATGCCCCAGTCAGACTGAACAGGGCTGAAGCTGCAGATTTCCTATACCATTACTTTGCTGGGTAAACTCTGACTTGATATGGGGCTGTGTCTCCTACTCTCTCTGTGGCAGAGGACTCCCCCAGCTGCCACAGTTTTCAGCCATCCTGAAGGCAATTTCAGGCCACCAGCTACTATGTTCCTCAAGGGTGGCAGAAGGGCTTTCAAACCCAGAACTGTAACAGTCTCTGCCCACATTTTCTCAGACTCTTTGTCCCTCACTGATCTGGGCCTTGAAATGTCCTCCCCTATCCCCATGATATCCAAACATTGGGGATCTTTCTCACTGCTGTGAGTGATTTTTCAGTCTGTGAGAGGAATCCTAATTGCTGGTTCTGTGTTCCTTTCACACTACGTGAGACAGAGTGAAGGGGAGGGGAGAGGACCAGCCAGCCTGGAACTGAGTTCTCCTACCTTATATCTGTCTTCTTCTTCAATTTGGCATCTGTAGGGACCTTCTCCCATCCATACCCTCTTCCAGAGTTCTAAGCAAATCAGAATTATCCCCTCTTTTTGCTGAATATCTGGAGAAAAGTTTTCAGCCCCTGTTTATGTTGCCATGTTGATGACATCCCCTTCTTCATTATTTAGTTTTGAGAGTGATTTAATGTGTACTGAATTTAAGTCTTTGTCAGATATGTGATTTGAAAAATATTTTCTCCCAGTGCTTGTCTTGTCTTTTCATTGCTTCAACACTATCTTCTGAAGAGCAAACATTTTTAATTTTGATTAACTCCAACTTACTATTTTTTTTTTTATGAATAGTGCTCTTGTTGTCATACTTCCAAAATCTTTACTGAACCTAATATAAAGTTTTCCCCAATGATTTCTGCTGGATTGGAGCATTAGTTCTTTTCATTTAGATCTATGTTGTGTTTTGATGTAATTTTTTTTCCTATGGTTTGAGGTAGGGATCAATACCGTTTTGTTTTTTTTTAATATTTATGGATATTCAAGGTTTCAGCACCACTTGTTAATAGGAATATCATTTCTTCACAGAATTGCTTTTGCATGTTTGGAAATTAAGTTGCACATGTGTGCTAGGGTCTACATTGGGATCTTCAAATTGTTCCACTGATCTATGAGTCTATCTTTATGCAGTAACTTAGTTTTACTTGCTGTAGCATCAAGATAAGTCTTGAAATCAGGAAGTGTTAATCTACACCAATTTTATTCTTTTTCAAACTTTTTTTGGCTATACTGTGTATTCTGGATTTCCATATGAGTTTTGGAAACAGCCTCTTAACTTAATCAAAAATCTCATTGGGATTTTTAATTGGGATTATGTTGAATTCATAACTTAATCTGGGACAAACTGACATCTTAACAATATTGAGTATTGTTACCCAAGTACATGGTATATTTCTCAGTTTGTCAAAGTGTTCTTTATTTTCTTTCAGCTAAATTTTGTCAGTGTTGTGTATGTACTTACATGTCTTTTGTCAGATTTATTCAAAACATTTGTATTTTTAAATTGTATTTAAAAATATTTTTTATTTTAATTCCTATTTTTTAATTCCTGTTGAATAGAAACACAATTGATTTCATGTATTTAACTTGTATCTTGCAATCTTGCTAAACTCAGTTATTAGTTCTAGGTTTTTCTATTTTGTTTTTTATTGGTTTGTTTGATTTTTCATATTCCATTAAATTTTCTATATGGATGATCATATCATCTAAAAATCAAGAAAATTTCATTTTTTTCCTTGAGAAACTGTATTACTTATTTATTATTTTGCCTCATTGCATTGACTAGAACCTCTAATACAATGTTGAATAAAATTTTGATAATGAATATTTTTATTCTTGATTTTTTTGGAAGAGCATTCAGTTTTTCACCAGGAATTATGTTAAATGTAGGATATTCATGGATGCACTTTATCAATTTGAGCAAGTCTTTGATTGCCACTTTGATGAAGTTCTTTTCACAAATGGATGCTGGGTTTTGTCAAATTGGTTGTATTTCCTTGCTTCTTTGCTTGCCTTTGTGACTTTGCGTTGGGTGTAATATTATTTTTCCTTGGGTGCTGGGCATTTTTGTATTATTCAAAGTGTTCTTCAGAGTTTTTTGGAGGGGTGTGGGGTGGGGGAAGCCACTTTAAGTTATTTGGAAACAGTTTGATCCCTGTGAATATTGCTTTTAAGATTTGTTGGGGAAAACTTGAGCAATATTCATTCTAGGCCTAATTAATCCCAACTGCTGAAGCAGGACCATTCTGAGTATTCTAAACAATGGAGGTTTTAAGGTCTGGCTGGTGGGAAAAGGCTCTCTTTCTGGCACTGAGTGTACACTGGCCACACTTCTAATCCTTTTGGGTTGTGATTACTCAAGCTTTGATTAGTCATCCCATATGCGTGCACTGATCAGATTAGTACTCTGCTGAATATGAGGGAACTCTGTACAATTCTCTCTTCTCTAGTGCTTTGTTCTGTGCATTCCAATCACCTTGGTGTCCCTGCATTATCAGTAACCTTTCTTAAAATTAGTAAATCTGCCCAGCTTCACCTGGGTCCCTCTCACCCATACCCATCCCTGCACCATGGCCATAAAACTCTCAAGGCAGTATGCTAGGGCAATCATAGGACTCATCTCATTTATTTCCTAACTCTCTCAGATCACTGCCATTTGTTGCTGGAAATCCAGAGTCTTGAAAAACCTTTGTTTTTATCAGTTATTTCAGGATGGAGATTCAATCTTCTTCCAGTTACTCCAACTTGCCCAGAAGCAGTCATCCTATACATCAAATTTAGCATGTCCCAAATAAATCCTGATATTCCCAAAACCTTTTATCTTGAAATGCTACCCATTTTGGTATAGGCAAATCCTTTTTCCCATGACTTAGATCAATGATAGTGACATCATTCTTGACTCCTTTCTTTCAAACTTCGGGTCCAATCCAGCTACAAATCAGTGGGCTCTACCTTCAACATAATATCCAGTATGTAGCCACCACATACTTCCTCTTACTTGAAGTGGGTCCAAACCTCTATATTATCTTACCCAGATTATTATATTATATTATTATTATAGTCATTCTAATGGTAAGAGTAAACCTATTAATATATATTAAATCATGATATTATTCTTCTAATACCATCAAATATCCCCTCATTTTTCTCAGAGTAAAAGAAAAACACCTTACAATGGGGCATAAGACTCCAACAAACATTTCCCCTCAAGTCTTGGACAAACTTCCTACTGTTCTCCCTCCTCCTCATACAGCTCCAGCCACAAGCCTTTCCTGATGTCCTCAAAATTGCATCCTTAGGCACTTCCTGCTGACTATTCCCTCTGCCTCTTTCCAAGACATCTAGATATCAACATGGTTTAGTCCTTCACTTTGTTTATGTCTTTATTCAAATAATTCCTTCAAAGTGAGCCCTTTCTCAACCATTCTTTTTAATATTGCCAACTCTTCTAACTTTCTCTTTCCTGCTTTATTCTTCTCCATCACTCTTACCATCAACTAATATTTAGTGCATTTTGTTTATAATCTATATTCCTGCCCTAGATCATAAGAACAAAGATTTTGTCTACTTTGTACACTGCTAAATATATAATACCTAGGGTATGGCATATATTGAAAACACCATAAATGTATGTTGAGTAAACTAAGTTTCTTTTCAATCTTAATTTTTTACATTAATTTGTAGTCATTTAAATGTGTTAATATTACCTGTGGCTTGTACAATTTTGTAGATGATTATTCTTATTTTTACTTTCAATAATAATTAAGGATATGCTTTATTTATAAATGTGTCAATTGTTTTTATTATAAAATAGTTTTAGCATATAGTATAATATAAAGTTATATTAAATTTTGACATATCCAGCATCTAGAATTAACAAATGTAATTAAATATTTGTACCTTTAATTTATCATATTTCCAATTTGTTGATGTCCAAATCTCAAAGAGGAAATATTGGTTATCTTTTATCAAGATGAGTCTTCTCTTTAGGAATCCAATAGGAAATCCCAACAGCAAAAATGCCTAATGTAGCAAAATAAGGCTACTCATTATTTTCCTCTATTTATGACTGATGATATTAATCACATTAAGCCAAATAAAATCTATTTATTGTTGACCTTTATATATTTCAAAACCTTGCTTTGAAACTCATTTTTAAATGTTTTGAAAGGATGTTCTGAAAAGACAGATTTATAAGCTAGTAACAAATGATTTGTTAGTGGAAATTATAAAATAATATTCACAGAGCAAAATAAGGTCAGAATCATGGCTAGTATGTAGACAGTTTCATATTTTGATAAATAGTACAACAATTTAGGTTTTGTTCCTTATGCTCAAATTACGGAGATTTCCTTTTACATTAAATTGAACAACTTTAGAAACAGTAATGCTTCCATAATTCAAGTTTACATTATTAAAAGAAAATTCTCAATAAGTTTATTCCAAATGTTACAAGTATTGAAACACATTTACTGAAGATAAATGATGTTCTTAGAGTTTTGATGCAAAGTATAATGGTTATTTTTTTTCAGTCAAAAAGGGATAAAAATAACTGTGACTCTTTAGTGCCTACTAATATTTTGCTAAAAATGATCTGCTTTTTGGAAATTGATGATTTCACCTACATATGTTTATGTTAACTGTTTAGTTCTGTAGCTTGGCGCTCTACAACAAAATAATTTCTATTTATCCTTTTATTGAATTTATTAGTCATACTTCAAATTTGGTAATAGTAAAATACAATAAATAAGGTATTTATTAATTAAATTAATGTTTAAAATTAATCTTTCTAACTCTATGAATTCATCCCCCACCATCTATAGATGCTGTTTAAAACAAGAACAATGAAATTATCACAATTAAATTGCAAATATAAACTTATAAACGCGATTAGATTATTATAAGTGAACATATTCCCTTATCTTATGTTAGTAAAGTATTGCTTATTTGAGAAGAACAAACAACATATATGTTTCATTACTGCTGTTGCTATTGAAATACGTGGCCAACCAGTCAATATATTTATATGACCAAAACTGCTTTAATTATTACATAGCAAAGAGTCTGTTACAAATTAGGTATTTTTTAATTTATGGATATAGTAATACTAACCTGTGAAATAAGCAAAGAGTTAGCTGGAAAATGGAATGTATTTTCCTACCCTGAAACATTTTAAATATGTATTCAACTTAAAAATTAAAACCAAAAATACATTGTCATACTCTATGCTAAGTACCAGGAGTAACAAAACTCCTTATTTTGTTTGTTTCATTGATGGTTTACTGTAACTTGTACATTGGGGAAAAAAAACAAACATGGCTACAGGGGGAACACTTTAAAATGTAACACAAGGAGTAATAAGACAAATGACTTCTGAGTAATAAAGATATTTGTAGTACTTGCCAACCTAGAAGCTATTCTAATCTTGCAAAAAAGCCAGGACAGTTCTACAAAATCCTGCCCATCATTCCAAAACAGAAAAGGCATTCTAAGAAGTAAGTTGCAGCAGATATTTTATGGAATTGGAGAAGTACAATTTCTTAGCTCTAGGATTTACAAAACTGTAGTGGTCAAAACAGCATATAACCAGCATGAGGATAGATATATTGACTGTTGTAGTTTGCTAATGTTGCTGGAATGCAAAACACCAGAGATGGATTGGCTTTTATAAAAGGGGGTTTATTTGGTTATACAGTTACAGTCTTAAGGCCATAAAGTGTCCAAGGTAACACATCAGTAATTGGGTACCTTCCCTAGAGGATGGCCAATGGCATCCGGAAAACCTCTGTTAGCTGGGAAGGCATGTGGCTTGCGTCTGCTCCAAAATTCTGGTTTCAAAATGGTTTTCTCCCAGGATGTTCCTCTTTAGTCTGCAGTTCCTCAAAAATGTCACTCTTAGTTGCACTTGGGATATGTGTCCTCTCTCAGCTTCTCTGGAGCAAGAGTCTGCTTTCAACGGCCATCTTCAAACTGTCTCTCATCTGCAGCTCCTGTCCTTTCTTCAAAGTGTCCCTCTTGGCTGCTGCTCCTCCTCAAAACATCACTCTCAGCTGCACTGAGTTCCTTCTGTTATGTCAGCTCATTTATATGGCTCCAGTGATCAACTTAGACCCACCCTGAATGGGCAGAGCAACACCTCCATGGCAATTATCCAGAGTCATCACCCACAGCTGGGTGGGGCGCATTCCAAAGAAACACTCAAAGAATTACAATCTCATCAACACTGATAGGTCCACCCACACAAGATTACATCTAAGATAATGGCATTTGGGGGACATAATATATTCAAACGGGCACATTGACAAATGAAATCAAATTGAGAGTTCAGAAGTAGACTCTTATATCTATGGCCAATTGATTCTTGACAAGACTGCCAAGTCCACTAAATTGGAAAAGAATAGCCTCTTCAACAAATGGTGCTGGAACAATTGGATATCCATATCCAAAAGAAGGAAAGAGGACCCCTATCTCACACAATGTTAATTCAAAATGGATTAGAGAACTAAATATAAAAATCAGGACAATAAAACTCCTAGAAGAAAATGTAGGGAAACATCTTCAGATCTTGTGTTAAGCAATGGTTTCTTAGACTTTATATGTAAAGCACAAGTGGTGAAAGAAAACATAAACAATACCTCCTCAAAATTAACAACTTTTGTGCATCAAAGGACTTTGTCACAAAATTGAAGAGGTAATCTATTCAGTGGGAGAAAATATTTGGAAATAGCATGTCTGAAAAGAGTTTAATATCCAGAATATAGAAAGAAATCTTACAACTCAACAATATAAGACAAACCGTCCAATTAAAAACTGGGCAAAAGACTTGAATAGATGTTTTTCCAAAGAGGAAATACAAATGGCTAAAAAGCACATGAAAGATGCCCAGCATCACTAGCTATTAAGAAAATGCATATCAAAACCACAGTGAGATATTATTTCACACCTACTAGAATAGCCACTATTAAAAAAAAACAACAACAAAAAAAAACAGAAAACTGCAATTGTTAGAGAGGGTATGGAGAAATAAGAACACTCATTCATTGCTGGTGGGAATGTAAAATGGTGAAGCCACTGTGGAAGACAGTTTGCCAGTTCATCAGGATGCTAAGTATAGAACTACCATTTAATCTGACAATCCTGCTACTAGAAATATAGCCATAAGACTTGAAAGCAGGGACTTGAACAGATATCGGCACATGTTCAGCATTATTCACAATGGCCAAAAGATGGAAGCCACCCAAGTGCCCATCAACCAACAAATGGACAAACAAAATGTGATATATATATATATATATATATATATATATATATATAGTGGAATATTATTCATCCATATAAAGGAATGAAGTCCTGATGCATGTAACAACATACATGAACCTTGAAGACATCCTGCTGAGTGAAACAAACCAGACACAAAAGGACAAATATTGTATGATCTCACTGACATGAACTAAATATAATAAGCAAATGCATAGAGTTGGAATCTACAATATAGTTTACCAGGGTTTAGAGAATGGGGCGTTGATGCTTAATTTGTACAGAATTTCTATTTAGGTCGACTGTAAAGGTTTGGAAATGGATGGTAGTGATGGTAGCACACTACTGTGAGGTAATTAACAGCACTGAATTACATAGATGAATGTGGTTAAAGATGAAACTTCAGCTTGTATATGTCACTAACATTAAAAGATAGAACACAGGACTGTATAACACAGTGAACCCTATTGTAGACAGTGGACTATAGTTAATAGTATAAATATAAGAATGTTCTTTCATGAATTATAACAAATGCATGACACTAATGCAAGGTGTTAATATTAGGGTGATATACGGGGAAAATATACTTAATGTAAACTACAGATGATAGTTAATAGTACTATTTTAATAATCTTTCATCAGTTGTAACAAAGGTAACTACTTTTAAAAATAGTGCAATTATAAATAGTGCTATCATCAATTTTAACAAATGTTCCACATCAATGGAACAGGTGACGGTGGGGAGGTGATGTATGGGAAGCCTGTACTTTATGCATAATTGTTCTGTAATCCCACAAGTTCTCTAATAAAAAAATAAAGCAAGATTGCCATTAAAAAAAGGAAGGATATCCTGATACATGCAACAATTACAACAATGTTCTTTCATAAATTGTAACAAAGATACTACACTAATGCAAGATATTAATAATAGGGTGGTATATGGGAAGTCTGTATTTTTTTTCTTTAACCCTACAACTTCTCTAGAAAAAACATCTTCCATGTTTCCACTTTGCCTTTACATGAAGATCTAATCTCTTTATCCCTATTAAAAAAAAAAAAACCCTTCTGACACTGACTTCTGTTCAGTGTCAACTTTAGATATCAGGTCCATGTAAACCACTTATAAAGTTATACTAACCTACTTACTGTATCCATTATACATCTTTTCTACACCCAGGCATTTGATCCAGTTTCTTCTGGGAATCCCTACCTTCAATTGTCTTCAGAATCCGGACAACTCTCATGCATCCTTTCTTATGATGAAGAGCTTCAGGAAGCCTACAGGCATATTGTGCTGCTCATGCTTCAAAGATTATTTCACATTATATCATAATTGTCTCTTTTATTGTCCCTCTCATTCAGTAGTTTGCAAGAACTTTGAGGGCAAGTTTCCATATTGTGAATACATGTGTTAACAACTGTTGAGTTTGATAGTTCAATGTTTATTCAATTTTCAAATATAAATCAGTTTTATTTTTAAGAACTCTTTCAGGGAGTTTTAAGGATGGATAATATGATTGGGAGATGCTAGGTGACAACCTGATGTCAAGAATGAACATACAGGGAGGAAAGACTCACACGATTAACATCAGAAAATAGGGTAAGTTCTTAAAATCAGTAATTCAGACATACCTATGTGAATCAAACTGCAAGAAATTGAGAAAATCTCCAACTTCCAGTATCATACTAAAGACCATATACCTAAAATGTTTTGCTTTTCTCACATGGCATTTGACTTTGTAAATTTGAATTCATGGAGTAAATTAATTCCATTTATCATAGACTTAAATTTTAACATGATACAGTGATTTTTATTTAGCTTTCTGATGATTACCTTTCTTGATCTTAATATAACAGCTTTTAAATAGAATAATCACAGTAACATGATACAGTGATTTTTATTTAGCTTTCTGATGATTACCTTTCTTGATCTTAATATAACAGCTTTTAAATAGAATAATCACAGTGTAGAATAGTTAGGGTACAGACTGCTCTTTTCCTGTTACACATGAGGTGTTACTTTGTTTCTTTTTTGGGGGGTTGTTACTTTTAAAAATTATCTTTTTATGATTAAAAAAAGTACCAATAGTCATCAAGGGACAGATAGTGAATATATGTTATCTGCTCACAAGAGTATTTGGGGGGAAATACAATAGCATTGAACATGTTTCTTGGTTTGGGTCTCAAATTCTTGCCAGAAGCGTCATAGATGCTGGAATTAGGAAATCTAAAGACTTACAGAGATGACTTTCTGAATATTATTGTAGGTCATGTATAGGCATGAACTTTTTTTGTCTCCCATATTGGCAAAATGTGATTAACAGCAAATATTATAATATAAAAATCATTTAAAGAATTTTAAATGATAGTTATAAATCAATCTATAGTGAAATACTTACCAATTTACCAGTATGCTAGATTAAATAATGCATTGAGTAAATAACACTCGTAGAGACTGTTATTTCTTCTGTTAAGTTGCTTTAAATAAAAAAATCACAGAGAAATATAGTTTGAGCATCTTCTTATATGACTGCATATGTATTGCAAACTTATAAAAAAATTGGGTAACAATTTGATTTTATTTGACACAGAGAAACTATGTTCATATATTCTCTTGGTGTTCTAGAAAAGGTTATTTCATTTTTAAGATTTTGAAATATTTATTATAATGAAACAAGAATCTACATATCTGCTACTGGATTTGATGTTTGGTGAAATTTTATCTTTATCTCAAAGGGAAAGGAGGCATAAAATGAGGAAGTAAATTTTAAATAGATTTGACTACTTAAATCTGTTGCCAAGGAGGAAGGAAAAGGAATTGATACTTATGTATAAGACCAAAGTAAATAATTTCTGTAGCCAACTTTTAAGTTGGGGAAAAAAACATAATTAAAAAATATTTTCATAACAGCTCACAAAAATGTAAATTCCATTTTCGGCATACACAAAGTATATATTAACAAATACTTAAAAATGTACATATGCACTTCCAGTCTCATTCATCTTTCATGTTACAATGTGAAGTGCAATTGCAGAATTAATAGAATAATGGTTACTATCTTTTTGCTGTTATATGGCAATATAACATTTAAGACATTTTAAGAAGTTTAGAGTAACTTCTAATCATAAATGTAAATTAACAATCACAATGTTGCAACACAATGTGGTAACTTCTTGAAAGGTTTTGGTTATATTTTTGTTGCAAAAAAAATGATAATCCAATAAATTGTCCTTGATCAGACATTTAATTATTATAATATTGTAGAAAGGAATATGGAAATTTATAATAGATTTCTGCTATAGAAAGAACATATTTAAATGTTTATAATAAATTAACTCTGATATTAAATTCAAAATTAACCTGAAGGTTAAAATTATCAGAAATTGAATTAAGAAAAATTATGGAAATTCTATGAGAGAATGTTTCAAAGAGAATCCATCCTGCTTATTTTTGTACAGTAAAAGTAAAAGGGTAAACTGTAGAAAACTAGTACTACAAATATAGCAAAGGAATAAATATATTTATTTATATGCATTTATTACATGCATTTATATAGTATGCTTATATACCTATTTACATATGCATTTTTTAAAGTATCATACATGTCTTTCTAAATCTTTGCATGTCCTTGACACATCATTTAAGTAGCCGTATAGTATTCAGTTTTAGGTCTGTATGACAATTTATTCAGATAGCTATTGACCTATACACAGGTGGAAGCAATCATCATTGTTCCAGGAATATTTGGTATAGAGTATTTGAAAGAACACTCCGTGGAAAATTAGTTTAAGTACCAACTTTGTTTTTCTTAGTGCATTTCATCAATTTTCATCATTTATTGTGTAATTACTTCTGATTTTGAGGTATAGATTATGAATAATGTCAGCAAAGAGGTTGTCAAGCCTTGCACATGCACATCAAAAGTAATTTGTAGGAAAGTCTGGAGTAAATAATGGAGAACTCTTTCAGGAATGCAGACCAGCAATGCTGGATGGCACAGGTAGGGATACATAGGATAAAACACAGAAATTAAAAACTCTGGCTTGAAAAGTAATTGAGAAGATATGGATATTAAATGTGAAGGATATTTTAAGTAAACAGACAGTTTAGTTTGCATGCCTTTTCCTTTTAATATATTTACAAGAATGATAGATGACAAAAAACCTTTACTAAGAGTTCTTTGAGTAAATACACAATAAAAATTGCAAGTATTAAAGTATTGTGAAAAAGTTTAGTGGTATTATATTCTCCTTATTTTTCTTAGTGATATATGAAATGATAGTTCATCTTTTTATCTATTGATTCTTAGAATTAATGAATTTCAGATAATTGTATAATCTGGGGCAATTTGCTTATATAAATGAGAAGTGGACTAAATGACTCACACAATCTGTTCCTGCTCTGAAATTCTATCACTATGAAACTCAAAATAAAATGGAAAAAAGGACAGAATTGAGCTGTACTGAAAGAGTCTATCTTCCAAAGTAAAGAGATTTTAAATTTCACAGTGCTATTCAACAGTATTCTTTCAAATAAATATATTAACTTGTTCATGTCAGAATCATTTCATCAGCTTCCTCTGATCTTTTACTTGGACTGAATGCAACTAGAAAATATCATCATCATCTACACAGCTGGGTAGATGCCTCAGTCATGGGACAGCATGCTTCTCAGGGCCTCTTTCCTGTCCCCTAATGGCTGTTCCTTGCCATTATTAGTCTTCTCAAACTCCCCATCTAGTTCTTATGTCCCATTCACATTGCAGCTTATATTCCAAGTTTCAGAGATTGAGGATATCAATTAGGAGAAACTGCTATCAATGCTATCATCACATATATTTACAAGAACAATGAAGAAAGACGTTATTTACTAGAACTTCTTCTTTGAATCCAAAACTTAAGAAACAGGCCATGCTCATTCTTTTGCCATCATCTCTTGGACTTGTTCAGTGATTTATTCACTACCTTTTCTTCATTTTTAAACATTCCTTTTCTTCTATCATTGAATTATAGCCTATTGTATTTCCAAAGCTGCTCTACCACAGCAGTGATACTTATTTTCAAAACAAGGAAACAGCATTCTTGCCCACAAGAGATTTACATTTCACTTTTTCATTTTGTTCCCATTAATCCTAGAATAAAAATTTGCCCAAATTCTCCCATCTGAAACGCATACGTGCACACACACACACACACACTGACAAACGTGGGCACACGCATACAAACATACATCTCTTCTATTTACTCTTTTTTGTACTTAAGGCCTCGGCTCCTCACTTCTCATTCTGCCTCCAAATGCCAAAACCTATGATTCAACAGCATCACTTATTTCACCAGTGACTGCCTAGGTATTATATACAAAGAATAATTTTCAGTCCTCACCTTGGCCTTTTCACAGCATTTGAGATTTTTGGTCATTCTGAGTTTCAAAATAGGGACACTTATTAAAACTATTTTCATTTCAGTCTTCCAGGTACTCTGTTCTCTTCTTATAACTGACCTGCATATCTTAAACTTATTCAGGGAAAGTTCCTACTCTGATTGCTCCTTCAGTGTTGGTGTCCCATAGAGCTCTCTTCAGCCCTATTGTCTTCTTATTCTTTTATTTTCTTCCCAGCAATCCCCTGCATGGCCATTGCTTCAGTAACCCTATGATAGGATGATTTATAAATCTGCATGTTCTGCTCTTCAGTTCCATGTATCCAACAACTCACTAGGCAAGAAATTCTGGGTGGTCCACAGGCCATTTTTAAACCCACTTTTGTTTCTGTATTCTTAGGACGCTACTGTCCTGTGCCCCGGCCAAGGGTGGCTCCCACCCTGGATTTCATGTTTTAGAGAGCCCCACCTCCCAGAAACACAAAAATATAAAACACACTACAGTCTACGCGGGCACCTCTGCCAATTGGGAACGTGCTGGTGCAAGCACAGGTCCAGGGCAACCTGAAATCCTTAATATTGTTTTGTGATTAACACAATTGGGACTTCAAACACTTCTCCATATTTTTCCATGTTCTTGAAACAAAAATCCATTGAGGTCTCATTCTGAAGGTTTGAGAGTGTCACTGTCAGTATAACAGACTCATGCTGCTTCAGACTGATGCCTGCAGGAAAGACTTGAAAGACAGGGAACCTTAGGTAAAAGAAAGGGTGAATTAATTGCTTGGTACTTTCCTTTCAATAACATAATTGCAGTAGATTCTTACATAATAAGGTATCATCTCCCAAAGTGCCAAGAATCCATTTTCTGTTTCTTTTCATGTTCTAATATGTGTTGCAGAGATACTCACAAATTGGCATAGCTTTCACAACAGTTGCATGTGGCAGCTAAGAAACATTTTGTAATTTGAAACATTCATATTATGTTAGAGATATAATGTAGGCTAGGCAGGATGCCAATTATTTTCATTGGCAGCTATATAGACACAGAAAGCTAGGATAATTCTATTTTTATTTCAAAAATAAAGTAGTTCTCACAAAGTTACAGACATTAAATAAAATTTCAATACAATTTAAATAATTTAATTTTATGTTTAACTTTGATAATCATTCATTAAAATTAGTGTTTGCCTTTAATTTTAATAGATGACATTAAATATTTTAATAAAATATTTATTAAAACATAAGCATTTTAAGGAAATTGACTTTGCTTTTATTTCACATTGTTTTTCAAAATATATTCAATTTCCTAGACTTTTAATGCTTTATTTTATTTTTAGCATGTAGATCACCATGGTAAATAAAACATAAATTATGTGGAATCTTACTTTAATAACTTAATGATTCTGGTGAAATTAAGGTTAGAAAAATGAATTTTATGAAGAAGCATATGATAATTTTTATTAAAATTTAGATATTATGAATGTCTTTACTGTATTACTCATCCAAACATTGCCAACCTATTAAAAATACACTCAGATATGTACAGTAATAATTAAATTTAGTTAACTTGCTAATTTGCTAACTTTTGGTAAGCCAAAATAATTGCTTTGAAAATATTTTTCCATTCTTTATATGAGGGTATTTTTATCATAGGTGGATGGAAACAATGTATCTTTAAATTTTTTATTGCTGTACAATTTACATAGTATTAAACAAAATTTAAGTGCACAGTCTGATGAATTTTTATAGATATTCACTCCCCAGTCTCAACCCCTCCCCCTAAAGGTAGTCAGTACAGGATACACATATATTTTTAAACAATGGTTAGCTTAATATATAACTTTTAAATATTTTGACATTTGGTATATTGAGCATACATCTGCATTTTGTCCTGGGGCCCAAAAATGTCAGAGGTGGGCCTGTCCCAGTAACAATACTTGATTGGCACTGAGTCCAAGATCTTTCGTTTATTACTTCGCTTTTTAATAGCACCACATTTTAAGTTCAATCCAAATTGCTATGTATATCTTGCATATGTGGTTCTTGCTTTAAACTGCTGCTTAGTATTTCACTATAGCACAACCTTCTTCTCCTCTATTATTAATGGACATCAGATTGCCTCCAAATCCCTGGTGCCATAAGCATCATGTTACATGTTTGCTTATGGGCATGTGTGGGGATTTCTTTGGGACAGATAGACCCAGGAGTGGACTTCATGGCCACAGTGTGTATGGTGCTCCCTTAAATTGGTACCTGGTTCTTTTCCTTCAATATTTTAAGAACATGTTCAATTGTCTTCCAGAGTTTGCTGCTTTGTTGATTAGTGAATCTTTGTAAGTGATCTATTCTTTATCTCTGTGGATGTACTCACAAGTGTCAATGTCTTTGATATTCTTATACTTGATTATAAAATTTTTGTTGGTTTTCCCTATTTCTCTAGCTTGATATTCCATATAATCTTTTACTATGAGAAAATTTACATCTAATTCTGGCTGTTTTACTGCAATAAAAGATACTGTAAACTATAATACAAATTTAAAATTCCTTAACACATACATGTTTAACTGAACAAATTATTATAAAGCACATACCTCAAGTGATAGAACATTGCCCAAATCACAGATGCCCAGTGTTGTCTTCCCATGCACAATGCCCCACATGACCAAAATGATAGACTTTGCTTTTACTCCAGTCTTTTGATTTCTTTCCCATTTAGGTTTGCCTATTTTTGAGATTTTATAGGTAGAATTTTACAATATATATTCTTTTCTGTCCTCTTCCATTCAGATGTTGTGTTGTTGTTTTTTTGTTTGTTTGTCTTTGTAATTCATCACAATGGTGTCTTGCACTGATATTTTGTTTATTTTCATTATCGTGCTTCTTTATTGAATTTCTTTGCCTGCTTGCTTTTTGAAAGGCTGGGAGTAATGATAAAATCTCCTACTTTGTAAATCTGCTTATTTTCCCTTGAATTTTGTTTAAATTTGCTTCCTATATTTTTGAGAGCATGATATTGGATACATGCAAATTTAAATTTGTTTTATCTTCTTAGATATTATAATACTTTTATCTATACAAAGTCACCCTATTTTATATCCCATTTTGTCTATAACTATATTCATATCAGAGTGAATGAATATAGTTAACATAGTTAATATAGTTATAGCATCTTTCTTTTTTCACTTTTGCGTAGTATATCTGTTCCTGTTTATTCAATTTTAAAATTTCTATATACTTACATCTTTTACTTAGAGAATTAAAAATTAAATTAGGTTTTTAATCCAATGGTAACAGTTGTCTTTTAATTAGAACATTTAGCCCATGTACATTTAATGTAATTTCTTATATACTTGATATAAATTTATTTTCCTATGTGCTTTCTAATTTCCCTGCCTATTTTATGCAATTCCCATCATTTACATATTGACTATGGCCACTTTCATGCTAAAATGGTAGAATTGAATAATTGTTCCAGAGATTGTATGCTCCAAAAAGCCGAAAATATTTGCTAGCTGTCCCTTTACAGAGAAAAAAACTTGCCTAACCATGCCATAGATAATAATGTATATCAAATTCTAACATGATTGTTCTTTCCAGGCAAGACAGGGTTACAGGGACCTGATTCAGTCTCCTGACAAAGACAACTCAAAATCCAGACAAAATATATGAAAGTTTGGTTTTCAAGCACTGGACACCAGGCAACAAAGGATTGATTACTGAGAAATACTTGTGCTTGTGACTGTTAGTTCCAGGCTGTGAAGCAAGAACAGGAAAACTCAGGCAAAGACCAAATTTCAAAAACGTCTTTCACCACTTTTATCACTGTTGCCTCTGGCTACTCTTTCCCCAAGTAGTAACAACCATCCACAAACCCACCCTCCAACACCCCTCACTCTTCCCACCCTGCACACACACACCTCACATCACAAAGGGAAAGCTTTTTAAGGTAGCTTTCAATTTCCCTAGTGGTGTTCTTAAAACTTTGTTTGTTAGTTAGTGGGTTGGTTTTGTTCTAATTATTTAATTGTTGCTGTTGTCGTTGTTCATGTCAGTCTCTGAAAACCATGTTTCTGACTCACTTCTTTTAATTTCTCATGTGTATCTAGCAGGCTATGTGATTAATCCTCTTAGAACAATTGGGACCTCTCTTTACTTAACCATCCACCCGCTAGATCACCTTCTTAGTTCTCTCTTACCTGATCGTTCAACCTGACTATTGCAATATCAAACAACATCTCTTCCTCTATTACTCCTTGTCTCCAGCACATTAGTTCATTATATGTGTGGTTATCCAAGTACTCTAGTACAAATTTGATCATGTCCATCTTCCTGCTCAAATTCTTTAAGAAAGATCCATAGAGTATGAGATGGGTCTAGTTTATTTGCTTGGAAAACTACATCATGAGCTTTCAGGTTCTATACCTATAGATCTCCTGTCACCCACTTTTATCAGAGAATGGCTATAATGATCAAATTAAACATTACCTGTATATGCTCTGAAAGTGTATATATTTAATTCTCATAATCTTTATAGCAGCACAAACATTGAGAACACTATAATGTATCACTACCTAATGACTAATTTAATTATCAACATGTACTTAATCTGTAGTTTACAATGCTTAAATACTACCC
This sequence comes from Choloepus didactylus, assembly GCF_015220235.1. Lineage (NCBI taxonomy): Eukaryota > Metazoa > Chordata > Mammalia > Pilosa > Megalonychidae > Choloepus > Choloepus didactylus. The sequence continues at coordinate 77,009,088 of NC_051318.1, forward strand.
TAAATAGTAATAAAATCCATTTTACTAAAAAAATGCATTTATTTAGGCCATTCTTTGTTAGAACAGACCTATTTACCTAGTCTAACATATTAGGTTTTACTGTAACAAATACAAAACAGCAATATTCCTATATTTATATTACATGATATTCAAAGCTATTTCCTAAACACATAAAAGAGATGACAAGAGCATCAATTGATCCCATTTATTTCCACCTATGAAATTAAATTTTGTGGAAAATAATACTATAATGAAAAGATGTTTTCTTCTTTGCTTGTGAGTTTATACACTGCCTTGTACTATTAACCTCAAAAAAACAGAATTTTTAACAATGGAAGAAACCTGATAATACTTGGTACAGAAGCAGAAAATCAGTTACAGATATGAGAATTAAATGTCCATATTGGTGTAACAAACGTTTTTCCCCAAACTTCAATCCAAACATCATTAATTGGAAAAGAAATGTTATTCCTGAAATGGAAGAAAAAGCTCACACATACCTTTTAACAACATTAAATAAAAGCATTTGTCAAATTCTGAAAATTTAGGTTGAACAAGTAGCTATAGTAGAAATGCATTCCTAGTCTATTTTTGGTTTGTTTCTATCTGAATTTTCCAGCTATGTTAGAAAAAAGTGCATGAAATTAAGTAATACATTTTTAAACTAGATTTTCTGGAGAACAATAAGAAATGAAAAGAAAACTCTAGGATTTTATAGCATGGACATATTTCTGCATCCATTGAAATATTTCTTTTTGATAATAAAAAGCATATCAGCAAGTGAAAAGATAATATACCTAATGTATGTGGAAAATATTTCAAAATAACTCCTAGGCAGTTTTTAAAATAAATCTACTAATAGGTTTTCTTTAGATGCTCCAATTTCAGTATAAAATTTTAGTTCCATGCTTGGTTTTTGAACTTTTCTACTTTATGTATTAGTACCATGAAAGCCACTGATATGTAAGAACTGCTTCCCAAGGAAACCCTAAAATGGCTCCTAATTCTGAAAATAGCTTTCAAACAAACAGAAAATATATTGAACGACTATACTATTTGAGTTAACTGAGAAGGAAATTAAAATAAAAAGTAACCAATCACACCCCCCCGAAAAAAAACTTAAAAGAATGCCAAAAGAAAACAGATAATAGGAAAATGCTCAAGATTAATAAGATTAAAACAGACAAACTAACTGTAGGGTTAGGGTTCTCTAGGGAAACAGAATCAATGAGAGGTGTCTATGACTATAAAATTTATAAAAGTGACTCACACAGCTGTGGGTATGCACGAGTCCAAATTCTGTAGAGCAGTCAGCAAACTGTCAACTCCAAGGAAGATGTCCAATGAACTCCTCAGGAAGCAAACCGGCAACTTTGACGAACTCCTCCGGAAACGCTTTGCTGGGACCAAAGAGGAAGTGAAGGTCCTCTGTCTGTCTGGTTTATAAGTCTTCAACTGATTAATTGGATTAATCATTCTCTCATTGTGGAAAACATGCCCTTTGGTGAGTCATCAGTCACAGCTGCAGTCAATTGACTGATGATTTAATAAACCAGCCTGATGGTTTATTAACCAGCCACAAACGTCCTCACAGCAATTGTTAGGGCAGTGTTTGCTTGACCAGACAGCTGGGTACCATCACCTGGCCAAGTTGACACCTGAATCTAATCATCACACTAACCAACTATGGGGCCCAGTTAAATTACATATATCATTGTTGATTTCAGCTTTGTCCAGCTATTTATTCACTCAAGTTGTCACTTTTCTACTTCTAAATGTTTGTGTTGCTCACATCCAACAAAGGCCATAAACCAAGCTTTTATGAAAAGTTAGCATTTCAATGGCTGGTAAATAAAAATAAAAATTGCATCTTTTTTGTATGAGCCAGGTGAAGTACTTTTTATCAAGAAACTTTCTCTGTTGAATGTTTGTATCATGAGTCATATATTTTAAATGCTACATTGAAAAAATATTGAATTCATAAAATGGTTCAAAATAATAAAATACAATGTGTGATGGTTGGGTTCATGTGTCAACTTGGCTAGGTGACCCAGCTGTCTGGTCAAGCGGTCACTGGCCTGACGATTGCTGTGAGGATATTTCAGGCTGGTTAATAAACCAACGGGCTGGTTTGTTGGATCATCAGTCAATTGACTGCGGCTGACTGATGACTCATCAAGGGACGTGCCTTCCACAATGAGAGAATGCAATTGGCTGGATTTGGGCCGGATGATCAGTTGAAGGCTTATAAGTGGGACGGTTAGAGAACCTTCACTTCTTCTTCGGCTGCCCAGTGAAGCATTTCCTGGGGAGCTCGTCAAAGTTGCCGGTTCGTTTCCTGAGGAGTTCATCAAGCACGTTCGTCGAAGATCCCAGTTCATTTCCTGAGGAGTTCGTCGAAGTTGCGGGTTCGTTTCCCGAGGAGTTCGTCGAAGTTGCCGGTTCATTTCCTGAGGAGTTCATCGGACATCTTCCTTGGAGTTGACAGTTTGTTAACGGCTCTGCAGAATTTGGACTGGTGCATACCCACAGTTGTGTGAGTCACTTTTACAATTTGATGATCAGAGACATCTCTCATTGATTCTGTTTACCAAGAGAACCCTAACTAATACACAATGTTTCAAACTTAAAGGTCACTTCATATGGAAATACCTTCATTTTATATATGAGCCACCTAAGACCCTAAAAGGTGAGAAAAATGTCCACCATTACACCGACAGGCAGTGACAGGGTAGGGTGGTGGAATCTGCATTTTCTTATTCAACAAACTTTCAATAAATACCTACCACTCTATTTGCCTGTATTCTAAACCAAAATTAATGCCTCTAGAACTATACATGAGTACTTATTCCAAATGCACCTGTATTGGTGGTTTTAAGGAATCTGAAGGAAGCAGCTGCATCAGAAAGGAGTAAAAGAAGAGAAGGATAATTAGAATATCATCCTCCTGTAATTTTTCTGATGTAAAAAAAAAAAAAAAATCACACTTGACTATCATTTTGCTTCATCATCTCTTTTGTGCCAGTCCTCTTTGACTACTCCAATTCTTTCTCTGTAAGATAAGACTCTTTCCTTTTGAAGTCATGACCCAGGGATTGTCTTGCTCTAGGTTCTCTAACATTCAGATCAATTTTGGTGGGACATATAGCAGGGACCAGAATCAACACTCTAAGTGTTGCAAATGGAAAATGAGTATCTATGGAGTTCAAGTGATCTTTTTAAATATTGTGATGTATCCCTCCCTTTCATTCTCACCATACTCAAAAGAATCTATTGTGACCCACACTGTCAAGGGAGGAGTAAGATAGTAAAGAGATACTTGGAGGATTAGTTAAGATACAGAGTTTATAGATTAGGTATTATTATTGTTCTTATTCATTGTTATTCTTACTACCATCCTAATTCTCTTTCCAGTATATCACCAGGAAGAATTATGAAAGGATCTGAGCCTTTAGCCATGAGGGAAAAGGTGTAAGGGAATCCTAGTTAATGGGAAATAAGAAGTAGAATTTTCCACTTTATTCCATCTGGGTCAGGACATATATCATTTGTTCTAGTTTGCTAATGCTGCCAGAATGCAAAACACCAGAGATGGATTGGTTTTTATAAAAGGGGGTTTATTTGGTTATTCAGTTATAGTCTTAAGGCCATAAAGTGTCCAAGGTAAGGCATCAACAATTGGGTACCTTCACTGGAGGATGGCCGATGGCATCCGGAAAACCTCTGTTAGCTGGGAAGGCACATGGCCAGTGTCTGCTGCAAGTTCTGGTTTCAAAATGGCTTTCTCCCAGGACATTCCTCTCTAGGCCTCAGCTCCTCAAAAATGTCACTCTTAGTTGCTCTTGGTGCGTTTGTCCTCTCTTAGCTTCTCTGGAGCAAAAGTCTGCTTTCAAAGGCCATCTCCAAAATGTCTCTGTAAGCTGAAGCTCCTCTCTCAGTTCCAGTACATTCTTCAAAGTGTCCCACTTGGCTGTAGCAAGCTGGCTCCTTCTGCCTGAGCTTATATACTTCTCCAGTAATCAAGGCCCACACAGAATGGGTAGGGCCACACCTCCATGGAAATTATCTCATCAGAGTTATCACCTGCAGTTGGGTGGGGCACAGTCCATGGAAACACTCAAAGATTCCAATCTAATCAGCACTAAAATGTCTGCCCCACATGATTGCATCAAAGAATATGGCTTTTTCTGGGGGACATAATACATTCAAACCGGCACATCCTTACATGAAATATTGTGATATGATAGCAATAACGGTAATAATGGAAAGAGGAGATTTAGCATTCAGAAAAGGATCACTATGAGAAGAACTTTTAAATAGCTTAAAATAATCTTATGTATCCAAAAGTTAAGAGAATATAAAAAGTTTAAACTCAGCAAAAACTGACAGTGTGGTCCTAGTAGTAATAAATAAGGAATTATTTTCATCAATGAGAAACCAATCCTTGATTACAAGAAGTTGCTAGATTGGAAAGGGGTGAGTCATTATACTGGACCCAGAAGAAAATTCTAGGAGGACAGAAATACAAGAAATTAGAAAGGATTATGTAGGCAGAACTAAAACAGGACAAGAACCTAGAAATTTCCCAGAAAAAAGTTTAAAACAGATCTAGTAAGAGATTTTCATTTGAGTAGTTTGTGAGGGTATGCATAATTTATACAAGAAAGTGACTCACACTAATATAAAATGAGTTTTTTGAATAATCTTAAAGAGAACATGGAAAATTAGTTACTTCTGCCTTCTCAGAAATAAGGTTTGGATTTACCTCTGAAGAAGATTATCATAGTGATAGAAAAATCAAAAGATATGCAAAAGTAATGTAAATAATCTATGAGAAGATAGTCTGACAGAAGCAAGGAAAGGGAGAAACATGATCAAGCAAGTAGGCAAAATCTTCAAGACTTTGGTCAAATATGTATGTTTCTATTTTAAATGAAAATGATGAGCAATTAATTTTGTAAGCTGAGTTCAGTCATTTATACTTCATATTTTAATTATATTCTAGAATGCACATGTCAAGGCAAAAAAGAAATCATAACTCACTACTTCTTAGAAGAAAACAATTGAGCCAATTGGCTCTAAACACAATTTTTGGTTCAACCTGCTGATTCCCTACTCAGATAGACTTTATCCTGTAAAGCAAGGATGTGCATCCTTTACAAAAGCTACTCCTGTTTGATGTGCAACAAATTGTTATAAAGCAAACCAAGATGTATATACAAGGTAAAATTTTTATTCATATTTTGTCAAAATTGCTTTGGATATAATAATAAATGTGGCACATGCCTGTTCAGTTTTTTTCATTAATTTTATTTACAAATACTCCATATTAATCACAAAGCCTGCTCAATTTTTATGATTTATTGCCTGTCTAATTTTGAACCCATTCTCATAAAAAATAGGGGAAACCCATTCTAGAGTTGGCTCATTGAAAGATCACATTTGGACCACAGTTTAGAACTTTGTTATAAATACTTGTACTATGCACTTCCAGTCACAGTATTTCAAAATTCATTAAAAGCCAAACTAAAACGAAGAGGCTAGTGTGCTGGTTTGAATGTATTATGCCCCCAGAAAAAGTCATATTCTTTGAGGCAATCTTGTGGGGCAGACATATTGGTGGGGATTAAGTTGGAACATTTGGATTAGACTGTTTGCATGGAAATGTGCCCCACCCAACTATAGGTGATAACTCTGATTAGATGATTTCCATGGAGGTGTAGCCCCACCCATTCAGGGTGGGCTTTGATCAGTGGAGCCATATAAATGAGCTGACAGGCAGTGAGAACTCAGTGCAGCTGTGAGTGACATTTTCAAGAGGAGCTACAGCCAAGAGGGACACTTTGAAGAATGCACAGGAACTGAGAGAGTTGCTGCAGATGATGGGACAGTTTGAAGACAGCCATTGAAAGCAGACTTTTGCTCCAGAGAAGCTGTGAGAGGAAAAATGCCCCAAGAGCAACTAAGAGTGACATTTTTGAGGAACTGCAGCCTAGAGAGGAACGTCCTGAGAGAAAGCCATTTTGAAACCAGAACTTTGGAGCAGATGCCAGCCACATGCCTTCCCAGATAACAGAGGTTTTCCAGACACCATTGGCCATCCTCCAGTGAAGGTACCCGATTGCTGATGTATTACCTTGGATGCTTTATGGCCTTAAGACTGTAACTGTGTAACCAAATAAACCCCCTTTTATAAAAGCCAATCCATTTCTGGTGTTTTGCATGCTGGCAGCATTAGCAAACTAGAACAGCTCTAGTAACAGTGACAGAGCCCTTCACACATCTGCCTCAGGTCACTTTTGTACCCATATGCCTAATACAAGAATAAAAACAATATGCACCAATTAAAAGTTGTTTGATATTGTGACTAATATCTTTATTAAGCTCAAGGAGTATACAATTTCCAATTAATAGAATTAATTTTGAATGCCAGACTAATGAAGATTTAACTAGGAACAAATAAAAAATACGAAAATAATACCTGACTGTAATTAATAGTATTTTTACTATTTTATAGTATGATCATACAAAAACATTACAGATATTATAATTATTTGTTACATTAAAGGTTTGTATGGATTTTAGAGCAGTTCTTAAATTTATTGTTTGTTTATTATTTTTAATACAGACCCAATTCAGTCTAATAGAAACCTCCTCCAAATAACATTGTTAAATACAAAAGATAAAATATAAAAGATTGCAAGGGAAATAAATTATAACAAAATGTAATTACAAAAATAATATAAAAGTAATTTTTATGTGTTATATATACTTCATTAACACATTAAATATATTTCAGGGTCTAATAAGTAATAGAATTTGGAAGCATTAACAATATTTTAAGATATTTGTAATAATAATTATGTTATGAAATTAGCCATAATTTTTATTGCTTACAAAGTCCAAGAAAAGCCAATACTATTATGCTTTGTACTTTCATTCATAATTGAAGATAATGCTAGATTTCGAATAGAAGTAAAGATTCAAAGTTTTTTTCCATCGAGGCTCATGGTCACCTTGAATTAATCAGTCCTTTCCCACAGAAAGTGGACAAGATCTTGGACTAAGAGATTTTAGTTATCTAAAGAAGGGATCAGCAAGCTTTCCAGAAATGGGCCAAATAGTGAACATTTTAGACTTTGCGTGCCACAAGGTCTCTTGTTACAACTATTAAACTCTATAGTGTGAGAGCAGTTATAAACAATATGCCCATGAAAGGATGTGGCTGTGTTTCAATAAAGTTTATTTACAAACCTACGTGACAGGCCAGTAGGCCATAGCTGGCCAATGCCTGATCTAACATATGCAAATAACAACTCACTTATCGGGGCTGGTAGCTTAATGCTGTACACAGACACATAGTGTAAAGATCCAAATTTGGAATTAGAAGATCTGGTTTGAAATAAGAACTTCCCACATTGTCTGAGTTTCAAATTTTTATTTGTACAATTGTTAAAAATAATACTTAGGTATTAGAGATTTTATAAGGCAGTAAAATAAACAGTGCATTTTTGGAGTTTGACTCATGATTACTTATTCATTTATTTATCATTTCAGACTTGGAAGATGCCTTAAGAATGATCAACTCTAACCCTAGAATTTTAACAAAGAACAAACTGAGGCTGATTCAATGCCGCAAAACTAAAAATGACACTATTTCAACAAAGATTTTAAATAAGAACATTTTAATTTAGGTTTTTCTTTAAATTATGTTAAAAATATTACTGTTTATTCCAAATATCAAAGGTATTATTGCACTTTAATATGTTCTTTTAAAATCCAGAAAAGCTACAAAAAATGCCATGCAGTTACAAGTTAGCATAAGTTTTTCTTTATTAGACAATTATTTTATAGTCTAATAAAGTACTATACAAGTCAATTTAAAAACAGTTCTGAAATGTGATTTCTACCATAACATGATATGTTTATTGCCAGTGTAAGCTGTTCTCATTTTCTTTATGTATCAAATAATGTGTCAAAAGATACATATATATCTTTATATATCAAACTTCTGTTATCTTTTATCTAAAATTTAGCCAAGTCATACCAGACGAAATAATGCACCTTCCAAATCTCTTTTTCCAAATAAATAAAATTTGGATTCATTTTTTCTAAGTAAAAGAAATAAAGATTTCTGTCCAATATCACTCCCTGCTAAATGTTAAAGTAATTAGGGTTTTGATTTATCAAAATGTCATTCCCAAAATAGAACAAATTAGTGGTTTATTATAATCATGTTATTTCACCATAAGATCTTATTTTTCATCTATTAATTTATGAGCCAATGGTAAAGTCAGTGAAATGAACATGACCATGCTGGGTTCCCCAATATTATATCAAAATTGGCCTAACAATGAACACAGACTTCTTAAAGGTTAATCACACTCCTCTAAGATGACAAATTCTGAACTTCAGTAGGCTGTTAATTTAAAAGAATAGTTTGTCATTGGTAGAATGTTTTCATAATGGCATACACATATGAAAATACAGTGACACAGAATTCCTGTTTTAATGGTTAATACTCAAAGTGCTGCTTCCAGATGAAAAAGGTATGTCATGACAGACCTTGAAAGGAGTTTTGAATATGCCTCTGGGATTAAATTTACATGCTTTAATTATTAAATGTAAATGAAATTGTTTCCAAATGCCAATAGGATGTGCTAATACAGCACACACATACAAAAGAAACTTTTGGGGATAATATTTATTGGTACCCAATAATAACAGATTAAGCACATGCTATCATAACTGAATTACTTCTACAAAAGTGTTAGCCTTTTCAAAACTTGTGGACAATCCACAGCTGCTCTTTTGCCGACTTACTAAAAGTTTTAGTCTAGTCATATTGTTCTATAGAAAGCCATAAAAGTATTCTTGTCGCGTAACCCAAAATTCATACAAAGGAGAAAATGATTATAATTTTTCAGCTGTTTAGGGGGTGGGGTGAAGCACCTCTTCAAAATGATTTCAGAATCTGACTTCCATATTGTGTAAATGATTCCTTTTGTGTACATGTAATAAAAATGTGATTAATATATAGAAAAGACATTGATAGAGGTGAGAGATGTCATGCGCTCTGATTGCATGTCTTGATGTTTAATCATTTAGGGACTTGGGAAAAATCACTCATTTATTCTTCCAATTATTTGTTGTGTTTTGAATGTCTCATGCCTCTCATGACATTTGCTTGTCTGTGCAACAGTCAAAGTAGTATCTAATTTACAGAATTGGTTTGAGGTACATGAGAAGGTATATACTGACTATTAATTCCCAGAGGGGTACGCGTGTAGTAATTCCTCAGTATGTATTATTTGTACATGAATCCTATGCTTTGTAAACATTGACACCGGATAAAATAAAAGAGTGGTAATCCAGGAAACAATAGGGAGTAGATCAAATGCTTCTTCAAATTTTACTGAGTAAAATTTTACTAGGTGAAATCTCTATTTTTCTTTAATATCAGAGGTGGAATTGTTCAGTTTAATAACAAAGTATTTCATAAACAGAAAGACAATTTCCTTCATATTATCAGAACTAAACATGTCTACATATATAATCAAGTAAATATTTAGAAAGGGATAAAAGGGTTGGATGATGAAATTGGATTAACAGCACATGTTATTTTCCAGATAGTGTTGTGATAAAACCATACTAAAACAGCCTGAATTAACCTATTAAATAGGTGCCATTAAAGATAGCTAACATGGGACACTTCCTAGGAATTGAAATATATATATATGTATGTATGTATGTATGTATATAGTATATTCGATTAGAAACAAAGAGTGCTTTGGTTTAGGTTAGCTCAATAAACTAGGAAGAATTTTAATCCATCATCCAAAAGAAAAATTACAAGACTCCCTCTTAAACTCTCATTAATGTTTGAGACTACAATTTCTTTCTCTTCTCTCCAACCTACCTATGAAAAATTGCCCTCTCCTCAAAATGAATCAGAATTAGGCACACACAGATGTGCCACTTGGTATTTCCTAGCTGGCAATATTTAGAGAAGGGAGAATTTTGTACGTTTGTTGAATCATAAAAGGGAGTAATCGTCTGGCACTAACTGAAACAAAGTCTACACTACAGAGAAAATTAAAATGAACCTGTCTTTTTCATTACAGAGTTGAATATTTACACTGCTTCTTCATCAGCAAAAACATATACCTCACACTTACTGTGTTTTCTTTTTTCTATTGAACCTCTACCTAATTAACAACCATTAAGATTCACACCTGTGGTGGCTTGAGCCTTTGCCTACTGTTCAGGACTGTGTTTTTAACCTTTCAGTTTGCCCATATTACATGAACGATCACTTTCCGTAATAGGTTCATTCTTTCAAAGAGAGCTAGTCTCAGTATTTGCTTGCATTCAAAATCACTCTTGAATTCACCACAGCTGGGGACTCTGAAGAGGTGATTGTGTTTTTCTGGAATAAAACATGAACTGGTGATAGTCTACCTGCTGCAAGTCTTTGAATGTCTTTTGGCTCCAAACAATTCTTGGTCCTGATATTCGAAGTGTTCTCTTGCATTAAAAGCAGCAGAAGAAAAGAAAATGCATCATGGCCTTTTTTTTGTTACTAATGGTCTCATTACGGGCATTTTCTGGTTGGTAATTGCTGGCATATTGAAATAAATGGGTGCGTTGCTTTCTGGATTATGCTTCGGTGGAAATGAGCCAAACAGACCGAAACATGACCAGCCTACTTTATTTTAGACATTAAAGAAGATTTAGCCAAACAAATGAAGTGACATGTTCCCTTGGGTAATTTGCAGAAGACTATTTGTAACTGGCAATGGAAACATTTCTGGACAGAAAAGTAGTTGTGATTTTGCTGCTATTACTTCTACACGGAAGAAAGCACTTACCCACTATCTAATTTGGGGTATGTCTGTTCTTTCCCCTTAGTTTATTTAATGTTTTGGCATTTCTGTTTTCTAGTAGAGTGGGACAAACTGATTCAAAAATACTGGAACTACTCAATTTGAAGGCTTTTATGGACAGAGTAAACCATAAGGGTCTTTCCAGTCATAATTACAACTCATTAAATTACTTGCAGCTATTTTTGTTCTGAAAAAATTGAAAACATACTGTTAAGTAAGGTTGTTTCTATTCTCCCACCCTTCTCTCTAATAGTTTTCAATGAACTACAGCAGAAGTACCAACAATACAGAGCAGCTTTGATTCAACATACTTAAAAGTGCTGTTGTGTATTGTTTGTTCTTAAGTTATGTACAACAAACATATTTTATATATGTGTGTGTGTTTTTATATATATTCAATTGGCATATATTAACTATATGTGGACATATAAAATCCATTAAGTAAAAAACTGCACATAGCAATCTGGGTAACCTATCTGATTCAGGCTTTGAAAGAGTTTGGTGTAATTTTTTTTTAAGGAATGCCTGGTATTCAAGAGATATCCAACAAATACTAAAAACAAATCTCTCCTTGATTTTCTCTTCCAAAACATGTGCCATTACATGTCAAATATCACCTAGTATAGGACCTACAACAATCTGTGTAGAAGGTATAGTATTCCTATTTTTCATATGAGGAAATTGAATCATATAGGTTAGCCTGAGGCCACTTTATAGTTTAAATGGCAGAGTTGGAATTGAATGCCCTGTACTTCTGACTCTTAGTCCCATGCTTATTTCTGGTGTTATTTCCTCAACAACCTTATAGGGAACTTAGAGTTTTTGGCTGGCATCTGGGAACATGGCCATATTTTAATAATAAACATTATATTTAAAAAGTTTATATTATGACTGTATAAAAAGTGATAATATGATATTAGAGAGTAAGGTAGCAAAGGATGTTGGACTAACTTGTTTAGAAAATTAGGAGTAAAGTTAATTTCTCATAAATTACAAAAGATATTGAGAGGATAAGAGAATGAGGAAGACAGGGTAAGGAAAGGTTTGGTTAGTTTGTTGAGGCTTAAAGATGGAACACTGAACCACTTTTTTGACTTGCCTTCCATTACCACAATGCCCTGCTGTTGTTTATTTTCCTCTATCACTACACTTTTTCAGGCTCTGCTGACTCTTTCCTTTCTGCCAATTTTTTTCCCTATTTCTCAATGTTTAGCTCTAGTTTTCTCTCTAGTTGCATGCTATGTTTTTCCCTATGTGATATAATCTGTTTTGATGGTTATATTATTATCTGTTTCAGTTTGCTAAAGTTGCCAGAATGCAATATACCAGATATTGGTTGGCTTTTAATGGGAATTTATTAAGTTACAAGTTACAGTTCTAAGGCCATGAAAATTTCCAAATTAAGGCATCAACAAGAGGATACCTTGTCTGAAGAAAGGCTGCTGGCATCTAGGACACCTCTGTCACTTGGGAAGGCACATGGCTGACATTTGATAGTCCTTCTTTCCCGGGTTTCATTGCTTTCAGGTTCTGGCCTCAGTGGCTCTTTTGGCTTCTGTGTGTGTTTCGCTCTCTCTGAGCACTCATAAAGGACTCCAGTAAAAGGATTAAGACTCACCTTCAAAGGGCTGGGTCAAATCTCAATTGAACCAAAAGGTCCCACTCAGAATAGGTCTGCACCCACAGGGATGGATTAAAAGAACATGGCCTTTTCTGGGATACACAACAGCACATGATCCAAAGCTAATAATGATCAAAATGTTCAGTCTAGGAGCAATTGTCTTTTTCTAAATAACACAATTCAAGCAACAAAGCATAATTTCCAAACTGAATTTCTTCTTGCTTTCATATATATGTGTGCATATGTGTATATATGTATATGTGTATATATGTGTTTGTGACACTCCTTTTGTCTCATTCAAGATTTTCATACATTGCAGTTCTTTCCATTCCTTTTCCTTCTAAATCTTTTAAAATTACTCTGCTTTCATGTACTCCACTCTCTTAATTTCCCAACTTCTAAAACAAATACCATGCAATGGATTCGCTTAAACAACAGGAATTATTGGCTTAGAGTTGTGAGGCTAGGAGAAATTCAAAACTAAGTCAATGACAAGATTTGCCTTTCTCCCTGAAGACTGTGGTGCTCTGGAGCTGGCTGCCTGTGATCCTTGGTCCTTGGCTTTTCTGTCACATGGCGATGCACATGGCGGTATCTTCTCCTTTCTCCTATGGGTTCTGTTGACTTCTGACTTCTTCCCATGGCTTTCTTTCTCTATGTTTGAGTTTCATGGTGCTTTTAAAGGACTCCAGTAATCCAAATTAAAGCACAACCTGATTCAGTTGGGCCACACCTTACTTGAAGTAACATTTTCAAGTGATTTTATTTATAATGGGCCCAAACACATCAGAATGCAGACCAAGACCAAGAACACGTCAACACTGGGAAACACATTTCAACCCACCACATCCTCTTCACCTCATCTTCTGGGTATTTTGAAAGTTTATTATGCTTATTTCAGTAAATCATACCCATATCCCTTGCAACTTTCTGAATGTATTCTCTTCTTCTCATTCTCATATTTTTATCTCAGCCAAAATACCTGATTGAACAAATTAGGCAGTATGGCAACGGGGAAGAAATTGCAGTGGAAAAACAAAAGTGGATTTATAATATAGGGGATAAAGACTAGGAAATTTAAAAAACAACTTCCAAAATTGTGTCATAATTCTCTTTTCATTATTATTGTTACTATTTTAGAATTTTCTTCTGAAGACCTGTACATAAAATGTATCCTCTATTTTATTACAGATAACTCAAATTTAGCATGCAAATTATGAACTAATGGTCTTTACTCCAGACCTGCTGATCCACATATATGAGCTGTCTCAAACTTGCTGATATTCATATTTCAGTAACTGCTGTCATGATTTGTCCAGTTTATTCATGATAATACTTCCCTTAACACCTCCCTCTCCTTCACCTATCACAATTAGTCTAGATATTTCTCTGATCATCTCCCTGTCAAACCACCTTCATCTTTCATCTGATTTATTGCAGTAGCCTCTGAAGTGATCACCCAAATCTATATTCCCCTTTCCAAATGGTCTTCACACAGCAGTCAGAGAATATCCTTAGAAAATAAACCTAATATTTTCACTCCCTTGCTTTAATTCCTTCATTATTTTGGAATGAATTTTAAAGTTCTTATCATGACCCTAAAGGTCTTGCATGATCTGTCATATACCTGCCTTGATCTTCTCATGGCATTCTTTCATTTTTGCTCAAGGTTCCAGCCATGCAGAACCCATATGACTTGGTATTTTCTGCCTCTTCATTTTTATGCATACTCTTTTGAAGCATAACTCCTACTTCTTCACCTCTTAACTCTTGTCAGTCTTTCTCAGGCTCACATTTGAACAGCACCTTCTTGAAGAAGCCTCTGGGAACCTTCAGATTGGTTTGGTTTACCACTTATATGTTCCCATAGCACCTTGCATTGTCTTTTCTCAGCATTGTTGGGGAGCAGTTTTCCATGGGTTTTCTATACATCTTGAATCAGATTTTGTCTTGGGCTATCTTTTCAAGGATGTTTGTATAATAAACAACCTTGGACAATAGATAATGTCTTCTCTGGATGAGAGGACAAATTTGTTTCCTTACCAGTAAAATAAAAATAAAGGCTCTTTCTAGGCTAACATGGGGAAGCTTTGCTAGCCACCTCTTATATGAGATCAAGGCTTCCTTGCCATGGATGAAACTTAAGAAAACATTATTTTAAGAGAATGAAGCCAGTCACAAAAGACCACATATTGTATGATCCCATTTATTTATATGAAGTGTCAGCAATAGGAAAACCTATAGATACAGGAAGTAGATGAGTGGATGCTTAGGGCTGGGGATTTGGGGGTTAAAGGGGAGTGACTGCTATGGGAACAAGGTTCTTTTGCAAGGATGAAAATGTTCTAAAATTTACTGTGGCAATAGTTGCAAGAAACTAAAAACCATTGAACTGTTCACTTTAAATAAGTGAATAGTATGATATATGAATTATATCTTAAGCTGCTATTAAAAAAATAGATGAAATACTTGTGACCTGGGCCTGAATAAAAACAAAGAAAAATATATATATATTTGGAGATTTTTAATCTGAGGGTTCCTCAGCTGTGCACCCACTGCATGTGCAGCATCCACCTGGGCCTATATTTGCACTCACTCTGTGGGAATTGGAGGGGCAGGGGACCTGATGTGAATAGGAATCTCGTGCTGCCTCCTATCCTTTGAGTAATAAAGTCATTTTCTCTGACTCAGTGGTCTCGTGTCTTTTGTTGGCATTCAAGAGAATATAGCAGGCTAGCTTGTTAGCTTGAAAGTAGGATAAAATCTCAGACGATTCACATTTCCTTGACATCAATCCTGTAATTAATTGTATTTGTATATTTCTTTAATTTATCTTTTCTGTCTTATTCACTTCTCTATCCCTGCCCTCAAACAGTGAATGGCAAAGAGCAGACACTTACATATTTGCTGACTGGCTGATGAACATAATGTAGAAGTAAGGGAGAAAACTAAAAATCAGAAAAGATGATGGGTATGAGATCTTTTTGCAGGTCTACTGAAAGTGATTCAGTTTTTCTTTATTGAAAATACGATTGGGGTCCTCTTTTCAGGACCTCTAGCAGGCATGTCATGTACTTAATCAAAAAATTTAAAAAAAGCTTTTATTTTGCTTAATGATGCAGAAACTCATTAGTACTTTATTATTTCATAAACTATACAAAAGTTTCTGAGTGTGCACTATGTGCCATTATTTTACATTATTCTTTTACATCATTCTTTGTCCCTGTGAGGGAATATAAACATAATAGTTCATAAATTGTTAAGTTAAAACATCCTGGGATTTTATCTGTGGAGAAAGGATTTTATAATAAGTGTGAAAGAATAAAGTTAGGCCTTTCATCAGAGATAAAATTTTGATTCAGGATACAAGCTAAAAAAGCAGAAAGGAGGCAAGTCAAGGAGAGGGGAGAATTGAGGCCGATTTTGCTCAGTTTGTCTTCAGCTTGGAGAAAAGTCCAACAATAGAAGAACAGGAATGTCATAGAAAGTAATAGTAAACTATTGCTGAACTGTTGGATTTCAGTGAAATTTTCAGTATTTATTTGTCGAGTTCATGTCATCCTTATCTACTTATACATACTAATATTTTATAAAAGCCAAAAAGAAAGAAAAACAATTTTCAAGTGTAGATATAACTAAATGATATAAAAGAAATTTACTTTGGTAAAGTAGACTCTCCTGTTTTCAGGAGGCACATTTTTCTCCAGCGTGCTGCATTGTTGATTTTTTCGATGACTCTAAGAGACCATTGAAAAAAAAAAAAAAGAAACCCAGAAGATTCGTATTGCATATTGTCTTCTTGCTCACTACCAAGCTCAGATAGTGAGAAACGGGTGAGCAACTCCTAATGATCTTTCTCCCATCTGCTTTTCTTCCCACACTAAAACTCTGTAAATCACACAAGACCCACTGTTGGTCAGAGTGGTACGTACTTTAGAATAACTTTGTGATGCAGCCTTGAGAAGTATGGTTTCTACGCAAACTTGAAATGATTTCTATCCAGATACCAGTAATTATTAGTGGAAAATTCAATGCTGCCTTGGTAGTTTCATAATGAGAGGGAAGATGACAGGGTGTGATTCCATCAAAGAATCAAAAAAGAGAGGAAATCATCACCTAATTAAACATTCCTGGATGGAGATTAATGGTATTGGTGGCCAGGAAAAAAAAGTGATGGAAGAGAAAACCAGGTATCATGTTCTTGGTACTTAAAGTTATTTTAAGAGATCTGGAAGATAGTATTATTCTAAAGTATGCAATGAGTAAGAGTGACATTAAGAAAAACATTTTCATTCTATTGTAAATTCAAATTCATTCTATCATGGAATATAATTAATCATGTAATTTTAAAATCATCTCCTTAAATCTGACCTCATGTAGAAACCAATAATAACAATTTACACTTGTCTAATTATTCATCTATTTCTCCAAGTTCCAGAACCTTTATCTTGGGGTTCCTATATAACCATAGCTAATCTAGTCATTACACTTATATGTATTTCTCTTTATTTACATGTGAAAGAACAAAAACATAGATCTTTAATTTCACAAAATTAGCTACATTTAGAAGAATTTTCTTTTTGTATTGCCACCTTCTTGTCAGTCTGTGTTTAATCTAGTCCATACTTTTTTTTTGTTTTTCCTTGCAATTTTATTGAGATAAAGTCACATACCATACAATCAACTAAAGTCTACAATCAGTTGTTCACAGTATCACCACAGTTGTGTATTCATCACCACAATCAATTTTTGAACATTTTCATTACTCCAAAAAAAGTAAGAATCAAAATAAAAGTAAAAAAGAACACCCAAAACAATCCATCCCCCCCATGCCCCCTATTATTCATTTACTTTTTTGTCCCCATTTATCTACTTGTCTGTACACACACTGGATAAAGAGAGTGAGCCACAAGGTTTTCACAATCACATGGTCACACCGTATAAGCTATATACAATAGTTCAAGAATCAAGGCCACAGGATTGTGGTTCATCAATTTCAGGTATTTTCTTCTAGTTATTCTAAAATACTAAAAACTAAAAAGGGATATCTATATAATGCATACGAATAATCTCCAGAATGACCTCACAACTCCATTTGAAATCTCTCAGCCACTGAAACTTTACTTTGTTTCATTTTTCTTTCCCCAATGTTTGCGAGAATATAAGGAACTCCCTCGGTGGGTAAATTTAATATTTCCCTATTTTTCCCCAGTCCTTCAAAGGGGTTTTTCAAATAATTTTTATCCTCTGCCCAAATTACTCTGGGATGTATCAGGGCTTCACACTAACCTGTACAAACAAACCAGATCTCACCCCCTATTCAAGGTTCCATGTAATTATGGTGTTTGAATAAACTGACCATACAAGTTAAATTATATAGTGTGCTACAGAAAATAAAGATTTTCCACCAAATAAACTTTCTACCTTTGGTCTTTGCATAGAGGTTGAAGTTTTAAAATATAGTCAACATCTCCTTTACCCTTTAGACTGATTTACATTAGTCCTAACCAAGGCCATTTTGTTCATAACTAATGAAATATGATCTCTTTTTCAGCTTCTTTAACATTTTCTGTATGGGGTAATGTTGACATTCATAGCTGCCAAACTCTAGCTCTGAGTCTCAGGTGTCGCACAGATACCCAAAGTTCCAGGAGAAGACTAGGTTATACACAAGGGCTCAGCATGTCAGAATCTGGAAATAACCATTACAACTCAGGAATAGAAGTAACTGCTGTAAGAGCTTACAATCTAGGGACCATTATAATAAGCCTTCCCCTGATAATCTTTGCTCTCAGATTCACTTCTCAGAGTTTGTACATCATAGTTAGCCCATATTAGTGAGGTGTTATAATGTCTGTCTTCTTATTTCTGGCTTATTTCATGCAGCATACTGTCCTCAAGGTCCACTTACATAGTTGCATACCTCACAACTTCATTTCTTCTTGTAGCTGCTCAATATTCTGTTGTGTGTATACACCACAGTTCACCATTACATTCTTCAGTTGATGTACCCTCAGGCCACCTCCATCCACTGTGAATCATGAATACTACTGCCATAAACAGCAGTGTGCAAATGTCCATTCATGTCCCTGATCTCAGCTTTTCCAAGTATATACCCAATGATGGGGTTGCAGGACATATGGCAAGCCCACAGTCAGCTTCCTGTGGAACCTCCACACTCCCCTCCAGATGGGTTTCACCACTCTGCTTCACCACTAACATGGAATAGGCACATCCCTCTCTCCACATTTTCTCCAGCACTTGTATCCTTCTGTTTATTTTTTAAACATTCTGTCTTAAATAAACAACCAGTGGTTCCCAGTAAAATCACATAGTTATGCATTCACCACCACAATCTATATGTGGACATTTCCATTTCTTCCACAAAATAAAAGGAGGTAAGAGGAGGAAAAAAAAAAAAAAAAAAAGAAAAAAAAAGAAAATACATTAAAAAGTTCGGATAACTCCACAACCAAGAATCCCTTATCCCTCCCTATATCTCCCTTTTACAGACATTAAGCTTTGGTATATTGCCCTTTCTATAATTAGTGGAGGCATATTACAATGTTACTGTTAACTATAGACTCTAGTTTGCATTGCGTGTATTTTCCCCCAATACCATCCCATACTCAACACCTTGCCAAGTTGACATTAATTTGTTCTCTCTTATGTAAAAACATTCTTATATTTGCTTATTTAATCACTATTATTAACCACTCTAAGTTTCACTAAATTATACAGTCCCAGTCTTTATCTTCTATCTTTCCTTCTGGTGTCAAACATGCTCCTAGCATTCCTCTTTCTGCCATACTCACACCTATCTTTGTTCAGTGTACTTACAATATTGTACTACCATCACACAGTATTGTGCTATCTATTTCTGGATCTATGCAATGAATCCTGTTGAACATTCTATACTCCTTCAGCATCAAATGCCTGATCTTTACACTCTGTCTCCTGATAACCTGTGTTCTGAATTTTAACTCTCAAAGTTTGCTCATTAATGTTAGTTCATATTAGTGAGACCTTACAGTATTTGTCCTTTTGTTTCTGGCTAATTTTGCTCAACACAACATCCTCAAGTTTCATCCATGTTGTTATACTTCATGACTTAATTCTGTCTTACAGCTGCATAATATTCCATCATATGTCTATACCACAGTTTTTTATCCAATCCTCTGTTGATGGACATTTGGGCTGTTTCCATCTCTTGGCAATCATGAATAATGTCAGTATAAACATTGGTGTGCAAATGTCCGTTTGTGTCCTTGCCTTCAGTTCCTCTGAATATATACCTAGTAATGGGGCTGCTGGATCATAAGGCAATTGTATGCTTAGCTTCCTGAGGAACCACCACACACTGCCTTCCAGAGTGGTTGCACCATTCTACATTCCCACCAACAATGAATAAGTGTGCCTCTTTCTCCACATCTTCTCCAGCACATGTAATTTTTTGTTTTTCTTTTGTTTTTGTTTTTTTTTAAATGGCCATTCCAGTTAGTGTGAGACGGTATCTCATTGTGGTTTTGATTTGCATTTCCCTAATAGCCAGTGAAGTTGAGCATCTTTTCATATGTTTTTGAGCCATTTGTATTTCCTCTTTGGAAAAGTGTCTGCCTGTTTTTTAATTGGATTGTTTGTCTTTGTGTTGTTGAGTTGTAGGATCTCTTTATATATTCTGGATATTAAACCATTATCTGATATGTAGTTTCCAAGCATTGTCTGAGAGAAAACAACCCTCACCCCAGAAGGAAAAGAAGGTAATCACAGATATAAATGGATGGGAGCTGGACGGTCCTGATTGTGTCTTAGACTTAAACATTAATCTTTGTAAGATATGATTATACTAGACATGATTATACTAGAGGTCCAATGTCCTCATACTTATGGAATGTCTTTGTGCCCCTTGCACTACTGCTCCTCCGAGGAATGCTGCCTCTCCAGATGGCCACCACCAGAGACTCTCTCCTGTTCATAAGTCCTAATAAATCTTTGTCTGCTTCTGTGTCTGGTGTGTTTTTGGTCTCGCAGCAGCACTGATCCATGCTTTGCATGAACTTGGTCTGGGCCAGAACACTCTGGAAATCAGTTTTGACTTAGAAGAATTTTCTCTACTTCATTCATTACCCTGATCCAAAAAACCATTTCCAACAGGGCCTTGTTGGAAGATGTCAGAGGGAAAGAGTAATTCCTTGAATATACCAGACATTAGAACCACATCTCTTAATTCATGGTGAATAACAACTGGCAATACCATATTTTGTTTGTTGTTGCTGCTGCAATTGTACTAATTTCCCAGAAGTATATCCCATAGTAGCTAGTGATAGCTAGGATACTGTGAAAACAGAAATATATGTTTGTGTATTTCTGAACATCCAAGTACCATAAAGAATAGCACGGTATAGATGCTAATTTAACTGAAAAATACTGTGAAATAACTTTGGTGCAATTAGATGTTAGGAGTGAATAAAATAAGCAAAAGTAAAACCAAATGGCAATTTACACTTCAGAAATGGGGACTTTGATTACCTTGTAAGGAAGAAAGGGAGATAAATGAATCTTTACCATCTATGGATCAGGTGTCTTTTAATATAAATTAACAACCATTTTACCTTCTTAAATCATTTCTAAGATTTTATTTTAGATTGCATCAGAATTTTCTGAACTAAATGTTTTTAATAGTGTATTTCATTCTTGCATCTGCTAATATTCATTGGGCAACTGCTATGTGCCAGGTATTGTAGTGATTGAGTGGTACTAACAATGAACAAATACAGATAAATCCCTACTCTTAACAAAGCTTGGAAAGCTTGAAGGCATTTTCCATTATGGCAAATCACTTAATGATAGGGATACTATGATCTACTGTGAAGATTCACCAGTCTGAAAGGAAGAGTGATTCTGTAAGGGAGCAATGTTATGGTATCTAAAAAGGAAAGGCAATCAAAAATAATTCCATAAAAAATAATAAACACTAATTTAATGATTACAATATACCAAACACTGTTCTAGGGGATTTAACTTTTTAAAATTACTTAGTCTTCACAACTCAATGAATAGGTATTATTATATCCCAACTTACATATGAATATACTAGAGCTTAAATAACTTACAGAGGGTCACATTACAAATAACTGGTTAAGCCAGAATTCAAATGCAGGCTAGTCTTAATAAAAGTTCAGGCACAAAATCATTACGCACAGCACTCCTTCTGATGATATATATATATATATATATATATATATATATATATATATATATATATATATATAATTTTGAAAACAAAGTGCCCTAGGCAGTCAATGGTTTCCTCCTTTAGAGGCTGGAAATAATGAAAGTAGAGGATTTCTCTAATAGTGTTAAAATAAAATCTACAAATAATAATTTGAATAGCTATGGGACAAGTAAGCCAAGCTCTCCTTTAAATTAGGTACTTAGAGGGCTCGTGTATGTCCAAAATATAAATCAAGTTATAATCCTAAGGAGTATAGACATGAGATAATTTAGAAAAGAAAAAAAAATTCAACTGGTGACTAGAGCACCTCTGCTCAGATTGTGATACATACATAAAAGTTTATTGACAAAGTGTAGGAAGAAGGACTTCTGTGAAGAGGAAGAATTGGTTGTCCTATAACCTCAATATATTTCGAACTAATGCTGCCAGAATGCAAAACACCAGAAATGGATTGGCTTTTATAAAGGGGGTTTATTTGATTGCACAGTTACAGTCTTAAGGCCATAAAGTGTTCAAGGTAAGTCATCAACAATCAGGTACCTTCACTGGAGGATGGCCAATGGCATCTGGAAAACCTCTGTTAGCTGAGAAGGCACGTGGCTGGTGTCTGCTCCAAAGTTCTGGTTTCAAAATGGCTTTCTCCCAGGATGTTCCTCTCTAGGCTGCAGTTCCTCAAAAATGTCATTCTTAGTTGCTCTTGGGGTGTTTGTCCTCTTTTAGCCTCTCTGGAGTAAGAGTCTGCTTTCAACGGCTGTCTTCAAACTGTCTCTCATCTGCAGCTACTCTCTCAGCTTCTGTGCACTCTTCAAAGCGTCCTTCTTGGCTGTAGAAAGCTCGCTCCTTCTGTCTGAGCTTATATAGTGCTCTAGTAAACTAATCAAGGCCCATGTTGAATGAGCAGGGCCACACCTCCATGGAAATTATCCAATCAGAGTTATCACTCACAGTTGGGTGGGGCTCATCTCCATGGAAACAACCTAATCCAAATGTTCCAACTTAATACACACTAATATGTCTGCCCCCACAAGATTGTATCAAAGAACATGGCTTTTTCTGGGGGACAAATATATACAAACTGGTTCAACTAGTATGTGGATGGATTCCCAGTGCTATCATGACTTAATGTCTTTGAGTACTTAAATCGCATAATTAATTGCCCTTCTCTGGCTTCATATTTAAACAGAAATTTTATGACCATAATTTTACCTGTCCTCTACAAAACATGTTCTAATCACCTTATTCCTAGACTTCTGGTTTATGCAATCATTCTGCATTTTGTTATGAATTAGTCTCTCAGCATTATGGTTTTTATTTTGAGTCTCACATATTTGGATATTATGAGTTATCCGATCCAAAGTTTGATCAAACTCGGGGATGATAATTATGTGTGTGTGTTTGTGTGTGTTTCTGGATGTATAAACCTGAGAACAAAATTTGGGGCCATGATGAGATAACCTGGTAAATGCCATCCTGCACAGTCTTCCTTGGCCTTCCCAAGTTCACAACACTAGATCGATGAATTACTTCTTCAGATTCCAATATGTAACAGGTATTCATATGAACTTTAAAAATATACTCTAACATTCACATATTTAGCTTTATTCTTATTCAATTTCTTATCTAAAGAGAAACAATTCAGTCTGCCATGCTCAAATTATCTCAAGCTTTGAGATTTGTTCATCTACCCTTTGAGATCTGTATACCTCTGAACATCAGGAAGTTAATGAGATTTGGGTAATGTAGGCAATAAGCCATTTTCCCTTAATATCTGTAGCACATAGGACAGAAATTTTAATTGTATATGGGTGTTCCTAACATGAATCAATACAAAAATTGAATAAAAAATGTTTTATAGCTTATAAATAGTAATCTATTCCACAGTAGTTTTATGCAACAATAAGACATCTTACATCATTGTTTTCAAAAAGAATACATGGCATCTAAATGGTGCAGCTAGGGCAGAATTTGTAACAAATCACTAGGGGCCCCCATGTTCCATCAGAATTCTTATTTTTACAAGAGTTTACTTGTACTTTCATCACACAAAAATAGAGCCTGGAGGATAAAATGGTGAGTTGGTTCAGTAAATCTTAGAAAAGAACCGATTTATCTAACCCTTTAAAGTCTAAAAATAAGCAATTTATTTAATTTGAAAGACCATGTACCAACTATGTTTAAGGAATCAAAATGAAAAGCCAATCATAGTTAGATTCCTATCTTTCCTAGAACAGATCCTTCTCATTCTGGTTCACTGTGAATGTTAGAGCCCCTTTTAAACATTCTCCTTAACTAAATACAGGCTGGCTGTAATGTTTTCTATTTCTCTCTTTCAGCACCAAAGGATGACAATCCCTTTGTGCCGATCTAAAGCTACAAACCTTGGAACATGCCAAGGATTCAAGGACAAGTTCACCTCCAGAGTTGATTGTTCACAAACCCAAAATATCTCTCTGAGACCAGTTTTTAAACTGTTTTTCCTCCCTCCCTTTCCACCTCTCTGGTCTTAAGTAGCTAAAGATCTCTGTTCTATTATCACTTGTCTGAACTCATCTATAGACCTGATCAATGAGTGAAATTTGTCCTTCTTCACCATCCATATCCTGGCTGACGTTTCCAATTATACAGATTTATCAAACTGTGGAAGGGACTTACTGGGAAGACTTCCCTGTGTAATCAATTGGTTGCCACTCCCATGAGGCCTTATCTTCTGTATTCTCTGCTCCTGCCACAGCTCTTATAGTTCTTTGTAATTTAATCTTCACTTCCTTGTCACTCTACACACTTCATATAGCTGTAGCTTTGATGCTTGGCACAAAATATGACTGAAATATGATACCAATAAATGTTAAAATTCCTACGATATGACAAAAAGAACCTCACGGTTGAGTGGACTTTTTGGTTGAAGTCTTTTTGCTAACATTTGCTAGTACAAGCTGAGCACAAAATTATCCAGCAGGACATACTACATCCCTATGTCCTTGAAGGGAATGTAAGAATACCCACACATTATCTGATCTGCTACAGAAAAGCACAGTAAAACATCAATTGTCAGTAGAAGAATATATGACACCTTTAGAATTCTGGGGTCAAGCTTGTGGGAGAAAATAATATTGGCATTATATAATTTAAAGAAAACGAATGATCCCTTATGAGCCTTTATGTCTTGATCTGAAAATTAGTACTAATATATTTTCTGCCCACTTTAAAACACTGGTCATCTCAATGGTGGTAAGCAGAGCAAAGATACAATGGAGCTTGCCATGACAGGGGGCTGGGAAAAGAATAAAGTGGAATGTACTCGAACATACTCGATTTAAATTGTAAACATATCCCAGATGGTCCTACCCTCCCATTTCAATACTTTTCCTTTATATTTAGTTTATAACTTTGTTAATCTGTGTCCCATTTTTATTTTGTTTTTTTTATGTAAATCTTATTCAGGTCTCAGAGAACATTCAAACAAGATTTAAAGGAAGTTAGTCGGTACTTACATGGAAATATTTTCCTAAATTTCAGATTTCTTCTGGATGAAATTAGGCACAAAATTTTCTTTTCAAATGCAACAGAAATTCTTGAACTAAATCTGCAGTCTCAAACAACATAGTCCATTAATTCTTTAAATCAGATTTTACACTCTTAGAAGAATGAACATGTACTTAAAGTGTAAAAATATACTACAAATTTAAAATCAATTCCAATAATTATCTGAACTCTATTTTTAAAGTGACTCAAATGAAAATATTAGATTATTTTGTTTTGCAAAAAATTTTAAAAGCAGAAATAACATTTTCCTTGTATTCACTTAGGTTAATATTTGACTAATATAAGTAAAAACACAGTGCTAGGAAGTGAAAAGGAGAAATACAAATAAAATTCTACCCTCACAGTAATTCAAGTTAATCAAGCAAATATATACATAATTATCTATATTGCAGACAGTTGATATGTACTATATAAATACATAATGGAATAAGGAGGAAAAGAAGATTAGTTCTCATTTAGGGCTTAAATTGTGGCTTTTTAAATTGGATTAATAGTAACTGTTTTGGCCTTTCAAGTTAGCCTTTTTTAGAACGAGGAAAACTTTAATAACTTTGAATACCTATTTTAAAATATATCCATTGTACCCATGACATGACTTGACCATTTAACATATTTAGAATAATAATTATTATTCTAAACATCTAAGTTAAAATTTCAAATGCCTGTATTTGTTACTGTAAATTAACAGTGAGAAAAGAAAGCAAGACTACCAAAGGAAAACAATGGATGGTAATTGTAAACAACAGCAATTCAATAAAGAAAACCTGTTAGCAACTCATTTAACATGAGTCTACTTAAACTACCTTCAAAGCAATACAGAGTTTACAGTAATATAAACATACTCATTCATTCAGAACAGCAAATATCAAAGAAAAGGCTAATAGTTTCATAAGTGACCTTAACAAGATCAGTATGTAATAAATGCCATAAGGCTGACCGTTCTAATAAGTTGGTAGGTAACCTTCAAACTTAGAAGGAACAGATTTGAAAATTAGGATGCCCTGTTGCTAGCTATTATTAAATAATCAGTTTAGAATTTACAGAAATGTCTGACTTAAATATTTAGTTGAATCATCTCAAAGGTGACAAATTATATACACAAACTGTTTAATTAACTTATCAAGTTGCTTTATTTTATTACAATTTTTTTTATATTTAACAAAACAAACTGTTATGGAGTCCCATGTAAGCTCCAATTCTGGTTACCATTTTCACGAGCTTTAACAATAAAAAGAAATTATCTTTCAGAGGAGAAAAATAGCACTGAGTACTACAGACCAGCTACTTTAACTTAAGTGGGGAACAGTACCATATGTTATCATCTAAGGCCAATTTGCAAACCTTCAGAGGATCACAAAGTGCTTAGTTATAAATAGCATAACTGGAGTACGTATCTTTATCAAACCAAACGAATTTCATGCTATGACAGAATAATGGCCTTGATTCCTTCAATCTACCATAAGTGTAATCGAGCTTGACCTCAGGGAGTTTTTTAACTCTGTCCCACATGGCATATTCATCAACAAGCTAGGAAAATATGGGTTAGGTTGTGCTATTATTGGCTTGATGTAAAAGCCATTAGAGTGTGATACTCAAAAAGTAGTTATTGATGGTTCACGGTTGACCTGGATGTATGGAGTGGAATAAAGGAAGTAGTTCGTCTATGTCTGAGCAAGTGGTCTTATGTCAAATGGGATTTCTACATCTAAAATAATTGCCTATCTTACAAATGATGGGTGTCATGGCCTATTTGTTGACTTTTCCTATTACACACAACTAGGAAGGATGACTATAAGCTTAAAAGTAACCTTACTTTTTTTAATAATTAAAAGTATCTTCGACAATGTGAAATTTCTAACAATGGATGATCTCATGAGAAAGTCTGTAGTGAATATATATTAGCCATATGTATTAAGTTAGTATGGCTCCTTATATAAAACAACAGTACCACTGAACACAAATGAAATATTATTACAAACAATGTGCTAAATTTTAAGTGACAACACCATGTCGCAATGTGTAAACCATCCAGAAAAACATGGAAGACTTTGTTGGACTTTATCCTGGAGGGTGGAAAGTCATTAATTTCATAGAAAAGAAATACAAGGTCCTGAGAGATGGGATTCTCTGATGATATAGAAGTCCCCAGTGGCTTTGCTAGTTAGAAAACTATACCTTCCTAAGATCAGGTAGGATTATTATCCCTAGAAACATACTGAATTCAACCCCTGAGCCTCAGAACATAGTGAAGTGATATAGAAAAAGAATATGAAGATGGGAATATGTTTTTATGTTACAATCCTCGAAAGCAATCTAAGTACATACTAAAGTCCCATAGCACTCCCTGAGAGACACAGACTGTAGACAAAGGTAAGAATTTTAGGATTCTTTCCTGAACACATTTCTTTAAATACTACTTAAAGAAAAAAAGCTGTAACTTCTTAAACTTGCTTCTGACCTAATAAATTCCAAACCCACGTAAAACTGTGTAAAATCTTATATAAATACAGGAAACAAGAATAGGGATTCAGAGTAGTCACTCTACCCCTTACAAGCTTTGTGATACTGGACAAGTTATTTAGCCTCTCCAAACCTCAGCTCCTAAAAAGTGCTAAAATAACAACTAACTACACAGAAGTATTGGTATGAGAGGGAAATGAGTTAATAATAACAGTAACAGCTAACCTTTAACAACTGCTCACAGTATGAGAGGCAGTGAGTGAGAGACAAATATTCCTCACAATCCTATGGAACAGAGCCTAATGTAATATCCATTTTACAGGTGGGAAAACTGAGACACAGAGAGTATAAAGAAGCTTGCTCATGAATTCTTAATTAGTAAGCAGTGGCACCAGGTTTGCTCTCAAATCTACACTCTTCTAGTAGAGAAGATTCGTTCGTTGCCTGAAAAAGTAAAAGATAATCAACTACTAATATTAATCAAATCATTGATAAGAATGGTAAATATTAATATTTTCATCAGATTCTACTCGTCATATAACCTTCCATGTATAAGCTGTGGCATTTGGATTTGCAGGCTATTTTCCAGCAATGTTTAATAATGGTGAGGCACGAGAAGATGGGACACTAAATGAAGAACTTCAGTGAAGACTGGAAGGAATAATGGAAATAATGACTCCTCTAGGACTTATAATTTTAAGAATAAATGTGGACAAAAAAGGGAAGAAATATAAATGAAGAAAAATAAGTACTATTAATATGCAGTTTTATTTTGGAGACATAAGCATTATCCTTTCACGCTTAGATCTGTTTATTGTATTAATATGATTGAAAAGAAGAAATAGCAAGAAAAGCAATGAAATCAAAGTAGTTCTTTAATGTAAGGACAAATTTACAAGTGTCATAATCACAGATACCACAGGTACATGGTTTCAAAGTCAAGTACTTAATTAAATCTTTTTGTTTGTATTCCTTTTATGTGTTGTTGCTGTTGTCTTCTTTTTTTCATTCAAGAAGGAGTGGAGAAAATTGGGACAATTGTTCTTTAATGAAAAAATTCTTCTAAACTACAAAGCAGAATCTCTACTCCAAGCCTCAGTCAATACAAAATATAGTTCTGAAAAAAAGAATTCATGTTTTCAACAAGGTGAGCTTTTGGCAGTCTTGCTAATGGTATACTCAAATCTCAAGTGACCAATCTCACATACAACCCCTATAACCTGTCTTCTTTTGATCTTGTCAAATGTAAGGTTTTGTTCTTAAATCTATATTCCCTTTAGAGTTAATTTCAAACAACTAACTTCAAGTCATGCTTATGCCTTTTGATCTGTTGCACTGGTATGAAATCTTAATCAACTGCAGGATATTTTGGAAATTTGTTCACCATGTTTTCTAATGGCAATGAAAACTACAGACAGACATTTGTGGTACTTATATATATTCCATAGGATATATTATATATATATTTGATCCTATTCATAAATTAAGGAATCAAAATGACCTTTTTGATGAGACATAGTTCAAGTAATAAAGGTAATAATCAAGGTGATGTAAATGTTTAAAGACAAAAATAACTGCTCAACACATTATGTGTAATTGTGCAGTGAACTATGTGTTCTGAATATATTTTAGGACATCCTTTATGGAGTTTGTTTTTATCAAGGCAAACTAAACAAATATCACTGAAAGAGCATGCAAATGTACTTTAAATATGTAAGATTGAGAGAGTTTCAAGAGAACAAAATTGTAGGTCACTATTGTCTTTGTGTATATATATCTTTCTGGACAAATTTTTAAAAAAAATTCCTGTGAAATACATCTCAGTACTTAGCATTTTGTGCTTGTTTCAAATTAAAATTAATTTAAAAAAATACTGTCTTTGTCATTACATTGTTATCACTATTAAAAATATCTCACTATGTGAAAAAAAATATGCAAAACCTATGTAGGACTGACAGAGAAATTAAAATATATGATACAATACAAGCATATCAAAATGAAGTCAATTAATTGACAAGCTGACAGAAGAGTCAAACATATTGAAATAAAAGATCTAAGCTGTAGGATAATACCACCAGATTTCAGGACTTACTACAAACGTAATTAAGAGATTGTTGTGTTGGCAAAAGGTAAGACACAAAGATCAATGGAATGGATTGGGGAGTTCAGAAATAGATTTAAACATCTACAGCCATTTAAATTTTGACAAAGGCATCAGCTGTTGTCAATGGAAAAAGGATGGGCATTTTAACAAATGATACTGGAACATACCAAATAAAAAAAATAAATAAATAAATAAATAAATAAATAAAACCTTGACTCATTACACACAACATAGAAAAAATAATTCAAAATGGATCAGAGGTTTAAACGTAAAACCTATAATTATAAAACTTCTAGGTGAAAATATAGAACATCTTTGTGACTTAGGCTAGGGAAAGATTTCTTAGAGAATAAAAAGCTCAAATCATTATGTAAAAAGAAAGATAATACTTCATCAAAATTTAAAACTCTTCAAAAGACACTAATAATGAAAAGATAATCCACAGACTGGGTAAAGTGTTGGCAAAAAATGTCTGATTAAGGACTACTATCCATATTATATAAAGAACATTCACCATGAAATAAGAAAACAAAACCCCATTAAAATTGGGCAAAAGATTTGAGTGGTTGCCTTACTAAAGAAGAGATAACCAATTATAAATAAATATGTGAAAAGATGCTCACCATTATTTATTTCTTAACCAAGAAATGCAAATGAAAACCACAATAGGATACATTACACACCTAATAAAAGTGAATAAACATTTGCCAAACAATACAAAACAAAAAACCCTACAGTACCAAGTTCTGGCAATGATGAACAACTGGAAATCACATGCATTCCTAGTGGGAACGCAAAATGGGATAGTTACTTTTGAACTATGGATACCCAACAATTCTACTCTTAGGTATTTATCCAAGAGAAATGAAAAAACATGTCCCACACAAAATCTTGTGTGCAAATTCTTATAGAAACTATATTCATAATCACCCAAACCTGTAAACAAACCCAAATGCCTATAAACTGGTGAATGGTTAAGCATTTTATTGTGTATTCATACAATACAATTCCTCTCAGCCTGGGTTTCTCTCAAAAGCATTATGCTAAATGAAAGAAAGTAGATTGAAAAGGCTATGCCAATGAAATTCCTCAAAAGGAAAACTTTACAGGTATAGAAAAAAGATTAGAGATAGCAAGGGGCTAGAGATGAGGGGGAGAGACTGATCTCAAAGTTGCACAAAGGAACTTTTTGGAGTTATGAAAATATTCCATATTTTGATTATGTTCATAAATATACAACTGCATATATTTGTCCAAATGTATTGAACTGTATCACCCAGAAAACTTCAGTTATACCGGATGTAAATTCTATTACATTCAACCTGTCCTGTAAAGAAAGGAAAGTTATTCATAAATTCTACAAATATTTAAAAATACACTAATTCTACATCTTATGAACTGAAAGCTTAATCTGTATGGTGCATGAAAAGATCATTCATATCTCACAAAAATTTTTCCCCAAAATAGATTTGTCTGAGATTTTTTGCAGACCATATCCTATAAAGCCATTAAATATTTATCATGTGAATTATGTATAATTTAAAAAGACATCTAACTGCAAATTATGTAATTAGTAAATGTTGAAGGAATGAATAAATGAATGAATGAAAGTAAACCATTTCTTTCCAGGTCAAATCAGCTAAGTCATAACTTAAAACTGAAAAATTATAAAATAGATGGATTTAATAATTCTATGAGAAAACTAATTAGGCTTCTAATCTTTAAGAGTAATTACTAGATGTAAGGTGCTCATGAATGTTTTGTATATAAGGATGCGGTAAGGGAAATGCAGCATAAAGGAAGAAGAAACTGTCAACACTCCATGAATAATGAAATAAAAGGAAAAGAAAGGATGGCAGCAAATAACATCACATCTTCCATGTATCTTATTCTTGGGAAAAATTATCTGGAATCAAAACCACCTGTGTATCTATGAGATTATCAAAATATATTTACAAATTGTTTAAGAAAATATATATTAAGAGATCTCTGATGGATAGATGCTTTTTTATGTCACTAATCATGATTTTTACATCCAGAAAAACAATAGTTCAAATTACTGACTTTTACTCAAATAAAGAATGACTAATGGTTTTGACACTTTCTGTAATAGAAAAATGACACAAGCCAATTGAATTAACAAATTTAATTTTTTTAGCTAATTCAACTTTCTCACTTTATAGTAATATCTAATTTTAAAATATGATCATGTAAAATAAGAAAATTAATTATATTATTAAGTGTTTGTAGAACTTGACAGTGATGTTTTAACTACCATATGGTTGACTTTTGAGAGATTAATTATCCAATACTAGAATATCATCTAAATATAAAAGCTTGTATATATATCAAGACCAATTTAATACCCATGTAGAAGTTATTTTTTTATCTCACCTGTAGTAGGCAGTATATTGCTTGTAATTAGGCAGTTAAAAATGTATTTGAAGATATGAAGTTATTTCTGCCACCATTAATAGATAAATTAAATGAAAATAGTTTTCAACCTACTCTTTTTTTGACTATTTTCAACATAACTGATGGAATTCATTAGAGCTCAAGTACAGCACCTTAATATTATAAAATACTTATTTATCAAATTAGAACTCTGAAATTCAAGAAATGATCATTAAACATGTTGTACATTTACAACCATCTTTAAATCATCAATGCTTTTTATGGCATTATTCTTAAACAATTTATTTTTCACCCCATTCAAAACCTATTCTACAATAATACTGAATAAAAATACAGTGTAAAATCATCCAGGTTAACTTGGCTCTGAGTTTTTAAGCCAAATTTGAATCAACATCATCAGTAATATTTTTACCTTTAAGTGACTAACCCATTCTACATTTTTTTTTAAAAGCTATCGCCTTGATTTATCTTTGCCCAGCCTTGTAAATTCCTTCTTGCCTCATTCCCTCTCTCTCCATAGGGGAAACATAAAAATGTGGAGTGTCTTGGAAGTATATATTCTCTTTATATATTATATTCTCTATATATTTCTTTCTTGTTAGAACATGTATTCCCAAATCTGCATACTGGTAGATTACTAATGAAAGCACATCTTCAGTTCTGTATCAGGATAAAGGGAAGACTGGTTTAGGAGATGAATTTAAATAGTCAATTAAAATAAAAACATTTAACAGCTCTAGTCACAGCATTTACTATTTCCATGTTATGGCATGCCAAAGCCTCTATTCATGGTGATTAACAAACACACTGTTACATTGTTAGTAAACAACCCCAGACTATTTGTTACAAATAAGCCCAAAACAATAGATGCAATATAAAATTTAATTTCTATCTTAGATAATCCCAGAGTGAGCCAGATCCAGGCCTGCTAGTCAGCTCTGTTCCATGAGGTCATTCAGGGACCTAGTTTCTTTCAGCTTGCATCTTCACCATTCCAGAATATCTGGCTTTTCATTGCACAGCCAAAACTGGCTCTCAGCCAAGACATTGAATTCTAGCTCATGGGAAGAGGAAAAGAGAGGAAGTGGAGACCTATTTAATATTTGGAAGATTTGAGATTTCATCAATAAAGGGAAGAAAATGGGATGGATACTGAAATACATTTATGGTCTTTATTCTAAGTATAGTTTCAATTTTCCACTGATATCATACTGTACACACAGGGACTCCCTGATAAAATTTCCTTCGTATTGCCCTGTTCTAAGGAAAAAAGGGAGGAGTATTTAAAGGAAAAGTGTTTCTTTTTGACAGTGGCACAAAGATGCATTATACTGCATAAATATGTTAAGTAAGATATTTGGTCTAAATTTGGAATATCATAAGAAATTGCTCACATTTCTTTACATTTCCTTGATACACGTAAAAGAAAGTAGGAAACACATTTTTGTGAGAGAAACAACAGCATTTTGAGTTACCTTAATTTTTCAGATTTGTTAAACAAGCATTCATCCATGTAACAGCTTGTTAAAATCTTACCACCTGCGAATGCTTTACGGTCATGCCTCAGAATGGTGGCATTCTGGGGAAAATGACAATAGATATTTTAGTCAAATATAGTTTCATCTATGACTTTCACTGAAGACATTTTTCTTTTTATACATGGCAGTTTAAAATAACTCATGCTTATAAGGTTTCTATCATTCCTAATCATTTTGAAGATATCTACTAAAGATTCTAGGTATTGATTTTGAAAGAATTATGATTTCTATTGTCTAAATGTTCAAGTCCTTTTTAACAATTTACTTATATACATAATTCAGAGATAAAAAATCCCCTGGTATATTTTGGCATTATAAAACATTTATGCAAGTGATATTTCCTCAAAATATAGTTATAATCTATTACTTCAGAGAAAAAGACATATGTTTTTCAGTTAGAGCATATTTTTGAGAAATAAAATGTGTGTACAAAATAAAATATACTGAGGGATATGAAAAGGAAAAGAAGAAAGTAATATTTTTAATATGCCTAGTTATCATTTTAAAGCTTTTGATCATTTTCTAAGATTGCTAATGCACTTTAGATGCAAAAAACAATAATTTATATAAGTAAAACTTTTGAAAATTTGAGAATGAAACTAGGTATCAGGCTCTTTTATATAACAGGAAATGCTTTTATTTTCTTTCATATTCTCAGTCCTCATTTAATTCAGTAAAAAGTGGCAGATACAGACTTATTTGTCCAGGAATGAACATAAATAACTGGCTTCCTAACAACTTACGATAGCAAAATTTTAATTTATAATGCCCAGGTTTGTTTTTTCTGCTTGATTTAACCTTATGATTTACCCACCACTACCACTGTTCTCACATATATCCTACGTTTTTTAATTCAGATAGGACACTGATCTTCTAAAATCTCCTCAAGAGATCTTCCATGATCCATCCAAAGAAAACGGAACGGATATTTTCTTGCAAATTAATCTGCGGAAAAAAAAAAACCATTTCTCTCCTTTGATGCTACCATATCAACATCATGTACCTGTTTTCCAATATTAGAAATAAATATTGAATTTAACAATTTAGAAATTTTAGAACAATTTTAGAAATTTAAACAATTTCTAAAGTGGAACTGTTTGCTAAAAAATTTTCCTACAAGTTTAAATATGATATTTGAGGGAACAACTTATAAAATGGCCAAGACAAGTATTTTCAGCATTTTATTTTCTTCATCATTGTTTTTCATTGCTCTTGAGCTTAAACCTAAACTTACTAATCTAACTGGACAAAGTGATGTTATATAATAACATTAAATCATATGAAGAAATTTCCTTTCCATAGTATGAAAACAGACATAACATTTTTTCCTATAAAACTGAAGGTAAGTAAATAATCTGTGTTTTATATGAAATATTGTGGAAAATGTAATTTGGTTCATTGTCACTTGGCGAATTATTGAACATTAAGCAGAGCTATATATATCTATACAGAAAATTAATGTCAAATCAACTATAACCGGCTGAAATCTTTGGGAATATTTTTACAGGAATAGTTAGTGTGTCAGTGAGCTGCTGGAAGAGGTTTGAACTAGGAAAATAAAGAGGTGGTAAAATGTAAAAAGACCAACAGAGAGTGGCTCTGCATTGAAAAAGAAAAGTGAAAAAAATTATAAAGCCCTTGAAAATATTTGCACCCACGCAGCTAAGCTTATGTGTGGAGGAAGAGGACCAAAAGAACCTAAGGCTGGGAATGGGGGTGGAGGTAAGAAGACAGAGGCCATATGTAGTCTGGAAATGCACATTTGATAGCATGTACTTTTTTTTTCCACGATCTTTGACTATATTGTACATTATACAATGAATTTCATTTTTCATGAGATGTCTTAGTTTTCTTTTTTAATTCAATTTTATTGAGATATAGTCACACACCATGCAGTCATACAAAGCATACATTCAATGTTTCACAGTACCATTATATAGCTGTGCATCCATCACCAAAATTAATTTTTGAACATTTTCATTACCACACACACAAAAATAATAAGAATAGAAACTAAAGTGAAAAAGAACAATTAAAGTAAAAAAGAACACTGGGTGCCTTTTTTTTTTTTTTTGCCCCCATTCTTCTACTCATCCACCCATACACTGGACAAAGGGGAGTGTGGTCCATATGGCTTTCCCAATCACATTGTCACCCCTCATAAGTTACATTTTTATACAATCGTCTTCAAGATTCAAGGGTTCTGGGTTGTAGTTTTATAGTTTCAGATATTTACTGCCAGTTATTCCAATTCATTAGAACTTAAAAAGGGTTGTCTATATTGTGCATAAGAGTGCCCACCAGAGTGACCTCTCGGCTCCTTTTGGAATCTGCCACTGAAGCTTGTTTCATTTCCTTTCACATCCCCCTTTTGGTCAAGAAGATGTTCTCTGTCCCACGATGCCAGGTCTAGACTCCTCCCTGGGAGTCATATTCCACATTGCCAGGGAGATTCACTCCCCTGGGTGTCAGAGATCACATGGCAGGGGTGGGGTGGGGGGCTGGGGTGGGTGATAGCATATACTTTTATATTTGGAAAGAAAGACAATGTCTGCCAATTATAAAAACTCACAAAACTAATGTGATTAAAAATCTTCTTGGCTTCAGAGAATTCACATCACAGGTGAATAAAGAGAACATATTTCAATTTTAGATATAGATCAAGGTATATTATAACAAGGAGACTGTAAGAAAATGACACACTTCTCTGAAATTGTATTTATTCTTTCTCACTATATTGAAACAATGATGGGAAGGCCAAAATTGAAAGATGGTTTTCAAGATGATAGTATGTGTGGAAGTGGTGGGGGAACATATGTGTGTGTGTGTGAGAGAGAGAGAGGGAGAGAGAGAGAGAGAGAAGGAAGTAGGAATTATAAGAGAGACTAAAACACAGAGTTTGTCAAACAATATGAGCCTTTTATATTCATTGCATGGTTTGGTTCAGGAATAATGGCAAGTTTTAACAATAGGAGAAGTACTGTGGGACTCTTTGGTGAAAGTTAAGCCAAAGTCAAACTAACAAGAAAAAGTTCATAGGGTGTGATAACATGATGAAAAGCTTTGCAGTACCACACTATTCGACACAATAAATGAGAGTTGGATGTGAGTAATCAGTACTCTGAGAGACTGGGAACTATTTGAGAAACTGAATATCTCAGTAATTTGGTTACCATTAATGTGAAAATAAAATTTGTTCTATAATATGGAAAATGGCAATTATTTGGTTCAAAATTCAGATACTCTAGTGTTTCATCAAATTTTCACTTCATAACTTCTAAGTTCAATATTTAAATAATATAATAATCATGATTCTGAAATAGGATTCATAAAATTATTTTAAACAGTTTTAAATAATGGCTTATGGGAATAGTAAATGAGAGTTACAAAGACTACTGACATCAATTACTGTTGAGAAACCGACCACATTCTTATCTGTTACTACCTGAATATAAAATGCTACATGCTATTAATTAAATTCTTATAGAACAATAATATAACAAAATATGCATGCAAATATGTATAGCATACTGGCAGCCTTGAAAATAGTTAAAAGTTTCCTCACTTTATAATCCTTCTTGTCAACTAGTCCTAAAACTTCAGTACTCTAAATCTTATAAATAAAGACTTTGGTGAAGATAAAGAATGAATCCAAATCACAGATTATTGCACATTTTCTATTCAAGAGAAGGCCCCTCAATTGTGTCAAAAATGTAAGACAAATCAACCCAAAACAATGACAAAAAGGAAAAAAACACAGTGAAAGTCATCATTTACAGAAGAAAAATGTAATGAAACAGTTGCTTTTACAATATTACAAAAAAAGAGCAACATTTGTATTAAATTTTAAAGAGAGAAAAGGAAGGGAGGAAGGAAGGAAGGAAGGAAGGAAGGAAGGAAGGAAGGAAGGAAGGAAGGAAGAAGGTGTTGTGGATTCCACAGAGGAACACTATTGATCAGGATATGCTTCATTAAGAAATTATTTGAAATTGCTTTTGAAACACTGTTAGGATTTTAACAGACCAGGTGGAGCAAAAACAAACTGTAGATGGAAGGTAGAGCAAGAGCTAAGGAGCAAATCTGGAAGCTCAGGTCATGTTCAGTAGCATAAACAATATGTGGTCAAGTATTGGGAATATCAATACTTGATATCAATATCCCTATTAGATGTACATTGAAACAAGGATTAAAAATGCTGTTTTCATTCTCCTCATTTTGGAATTTTAATGCACCTTGTACCTAACATGAAATCTTTCATAGGATTAATATGGCATTAGTACTGAATTTTAGCATTTTTGTTTATTTCTCACAATGAAAAATTGGAAAGGGATTTAAAAGGCTGGGTTAAGGGCTTTATTCATGATTCAACAGGCATTATAAATTATAGTCGTTTTTATCTTATTTGTTGCCAGCCATGGTTTTCATAATATGTCGATATTATTAATACAAAATAATATTTCAATGTACCCAAATCTTCTGTTTGAATTTATTTTTATTTCTTCTACTTAATATATTTAAATAGTATTTATAAATACTATTTTTTATTAAAAGAGTGTTTCCCCTTTGCACTTCCTTTTTTAGTCAAAACACCAACTCTCTTCAGTGTTTACACTGGATTTTTTTTTTTTTTTTTTTTCTACTTACTATGATAAGCTTTTCTCCATTTCTGCTAACTTTTATCCATCTGGTGATCAAAAGGACATATAACAATAGGTTTTGGCTAAGATGGATCACTTTTAACTGTGAAGCTTTTCAAACATTTCAGACTGCTGGTGCCACTGTAATTCTAAAGTACATGTCATCCTCTATAAATACAGATTTGATTCTATTATACTTTATTCATTTATGTACAAATGTTAGTTTCCTTTTATGTACAATGGAATTTGATGATGATTGTGAACAAAACAGTGAACGCAGAAGACAGCCCTTGTCCTTGGGAAGCTATAGTCCATGAGA
Source organism: Choloepus didactylus (assembly GCF_015220235.1). NCBI lineage: Eukaryota > Metazoa > Chordata > Mammalia > Pilosa > Megalonychidae > Choloepus > Choloepus didactylus. The sequence goes on from NC_051318.1 coordinate 77,047,846, forward strand.
ATTCCAGATTTACAGTATTGTCTCCAATCATAGATGAGTTTCCATGAGTTTCACATGTTTCTGCATATCTTGTATCAGCTTTAGTTTCATACCATCTTTTCAAGGATGTTTGTATAGCAAACCATCTTGGAGTATAGAGATAGTATCTCCCTCCAGGACATATTTCTTTCTCGACCGGAATAATAAAGATAGTTTCTTCCTCCCTGAAAAAGGTTGAATTCATTTACTAGCAGCCCCTTTAAATGGCTAAGGTTTCCTAAGCTCGGAGTTTCTCAGCTGTGACACAAACCCACTCTTTGGGTAACATCCACTCGAACTCACCCCTGCATTGCTGCAGTGGGATTGGGGACCACAGGAAATCCATGAGAACATGAAATTCACGATATCTGCTGTGCTGTGATAAGTCACTAGAATGACTCAGACCTCACTGAAAGTACTATACTTATGGTAATAATTTTATTATGGTAATAGGATACAAATAAGAAGCAGCCCAATGAAGAGACACATAGGAAGAGGTCTGGAAGGGTTTCAAACACAGGCTTCTGTGTCCTCCCATTTGGCATACAAATGTGTCATCCTCCTGCACATTTTGGGTCTTCTCCATCAAGGAAACTCATCTGGGCTTGAGTGTACCAAGTTTATACGGGGTCTCATTATGTAGACATACTTGATAGACATGACATCCACATGGTTGAACTCATCTGCAGCCCCCCTTCCCTCCCAAAGGTCCAGAATGGGCTGGTAAGAGATGGCTCAAAGCCCCAACCCCCTAATCACCTGGTTGGCCTTTCTGGGGTGGCCAGCCCCCACTCTAAGGTTGCAGGAAGGGGTGGGGAGGACAGGGAGGGGGCAGGCAACATGCCTCTCACAGGAAATCCCAAAGATTCAGAGATTGCTTCCCCAGGAATTGGAGACAAAGACCAGTCTAGTTTTTCAATATACTACAGAGTGGCTCCATTCTGAATACATAAAAAACATGGTGGGAAGAGCCTCAAGTGCCTCACTTCTCAAATGTAAGTGGTATATTGAAGAACTCAGCTGATCTGCCCCAGGGGTATCTGAGTTTTATATGAAACTGTGGCAGACTAGCTTGTGAGCTCACAGTAGGGTAAAATCCCATACCCTTCACAGTTGTTGATAGGGTAATAATGGTATATGTTTTCTCTTAGAATGAATACTTTGTACTTATTTCTTTAAACATAATTTTTATTAATATGATTGTTCAAATTTAGATGCAATAATTCTGTTGCAAACTATATAGAATATACTTTATTTTTTACAAAAATGTCAGCTAAAATTTCAATTATGTCACAAAAATCATCAATATTTATACTTACCAGGCATATTTCTTGTACAGTGAAATATTTTTTAATCTTTTATGAAATGTCCATGGTTTGCAACAACTTTGAATGCTGTGGGTTACTCATCAATATTAAATTCAATATGATCCTATCTCTTAGGACAGTTATGGAAATGAAGTGGAAAGCCCATGTAATGCACTTAATACACTGCATAGCAGAGTAAGCATTAATATTTTTTTCAGTTATGATTATTGTCAGTTGTGAATAAAGTTTAAATCAATCAAAAGGGTTTCAGACAATAATATTCTGATCCAGAATTCAAGAATGTTTTGGTTTCATTCCTTTTGGGAAACATCTTTTTAGTACATTGCCATTCAAGAAATATGTGCATGTTATTTTGTAACACTAATAGAAAGTGATTTGCAATTATAAGCACCATTCAGATCTTTGTACAGCATTAACCACATGTTCTGGTTTGCTAATGCTGCCGGAATGCAAAACACCAGAAATGGACTGGCTTTTATAAAAGGGGGTTTATTTGGTTACACAGTTACTGTCTTAAGGCCATAAAGTATACAAGGTAACACATCAGCAATTGGGTACCTTCACTGGAGGATGGCCAATGGTGTCCAGAAAAACCTCTGTTAGCTGGGAAGGCACGTGGCTGGCATCTGCTCCAAAGTTCTGGTTTCAAAATGACTTTCTGCCAGGACATTCCTCTCTAGGCTGCGGTTCCTCAAAAATGTCACTCTTAGTTGCACTTGGAATATTTGTCCTCTCAGCTTCTCCGGAGCAAGAGTCTGCTTTCAATGGCTGTCTTCAAACTGTCTCTCATCTACAGCTCTTGTGCTTTCTTCAACTTGTCCCTCTTGGCTGTAGCTCCTCTTCAAAATGTCACTCACAGCTGCACTGAGTTCCTTCTGTTATGTCAGCTCATTTATATGGCTCCACTGATCAAGGCCCATCCTGAATGGGTGGGGCCATGCCTTCATGGGAATATCTCATCAGAGTTACCACCTACAGTTGGGTGGGGTGCATTCTATGCAAACAACCTAATCCAAATGTTCCAACTTAATCCCCACTAATATGTCTGCCCCACAAGACTGCATCAAAGAATATGGCTTTTTCTGGGGGACATAATACATTCAAACCGGCACATCACATCATATTATAATTTCACCTTGTTTTTTCATTCCTGTTTCCCCTCACTAGACTCAGCACCTCAAGGACAAGGACCATATTTTGTTCCTCTTTCTATCTCCTGTGTCTAGCATGGTAACTAGGACAGAGTGAGCTCGTTTGTTGAAAGGATAAAGGATGATCTGAATGTATGAAAAAAGTTTCTTATATTCATTCTACATGAAACACATTTAAATTTATATTGAAATGACATGTTACCACTCATCAGTAAAATACATATTTTCTTTCTCCATTTTAAAAAGTGTGGCAAACAGCCCTAAATAAGAGTAGAATTCTTAATAATGAAGGATGTTACAATAGCATAGAAATATATTGTCAGAATAATATAGTCTTCTGGTTACAGAAATTTGGAAATATATATATAATATTAATTACTTAGTTGGAGAACTATTCTTCATTATTTAAAATCAGTCAGAGATCATGGCAATTCATATATTCAGGAGTGACTGAAAGCACAACACAGAGCCTCAGGAACAATGTAGATCAGAAGATATATTTTAGTACAAGGAAGGAGAAAAACAACTCAGAAAATGTGAGGTTAAAAGAAATGCACATCGTTTAGACCACAAGAAATAAAAGTTAAACATGAGCCATTCAAGATACAAAACATTTGAGGAGAAATAAAATTCCAGGTGTGCAACCATGGATTCAAATCAATTATTTGTGATGGTTTAGGCAGCGCAAATCAATATCTGTACTGTTTGAGGTAGCTAAAGAAAGATGCATGATTTGAATCCTCCCAGATATTGAATTAAATTGATTTGTGCTCATTTGGAACAACATTTAGTTTTATAAGATAAAGTCAGATTATAGAGTAAATGTTGAAACTAGCTAAAATGAGGTTCAATGAGAAAAATACACTAAGAAGTTGATCTAATTTAAAGGCTTCAGCTCTAATATACATAGGGTGCCTACCTAAACTGTAGCAACAGTCTCTAGTCTTTCTAATGGTAAATATTCTGGATGCTGCTAAAAATAACATATATAAACCGAATATATAGAAATAATGGATTAACAAATTACTGAAAGTAATTGTATTTCAATACCAATAAAAATACCTCAAAAATAGACACTCCTGGAAATACGACCGAGGGCTAGCTCAGATACGTATCATGCTCACCCAAACCCCAGTTCATCTCAATGATGCCCTGAAAAGAATAACTATTGTAGATGTCTATTACCTCATTGCCTGAAGCCTCAAAGTCAGAAAGTCTCATCTCTTTAGCCAGCTCCATCTGGTTGCTATGGAGAGGACTTCAGACAGAATTTTCTTTTGCAGAAACTGTTAGGACCGTATGCCTTCTTTCTTCTTTGCTTTTGCACATTAATGATTTGCTTTGATGTTTGTTCACTTGAGCCTAATTAGTGAAGTCTATCTACTTATTCTTTCCTAAATCATCTGTTCTATTGTTAATTATGCAGACATCTAATGAGTCATCTTCAGATTCTTCTGGATGCAACAAATAGAATAAGTGACAAAATAAACTTCTTTTTCTCCCTCTCCTATGCGTTGACTAATCAGAAGTATGGGCAGCATGGATTCCAAGGGGGTGGACACACATGGAGGGACTAATGTCACTCATGTAACAAAAAATTAATAAACTTGGATAGTGATTGGACTTGCAGTATAGTGAGAATGTTCTGGAAGGAAACATTTAGTTGGAATATGTGATTAAAAATCTCAATGTGGTGGATATAAAGTAGACATGAGCACAACTAAAGCTAGATAATTGAAGATTGTATAATAAGAAATTTGAGTTTCAAAGTAATTCCTTTTTGGAAATTTGTGTTTATACTATACCCCACCCCAATCCCATTTATATCATGGACATATTCTTTCACTCAAGTGCCCATCAAGTATTTTGAGAACATAAGTTAGGCATAATGTTATATCCTGTATGAATGACAAAACAGCATGGAATGGAACTTATTTGCTCGTTTTTGTGAAAAATGTAATTTAAAAACATTAGCACAATCCATTAAGTTAGTTGCTACAATGCCACTGCAATATCTATAATTCTTATAAATTTCTGCTTCCTTCTTAGAATTATAAATATATAGTATGCTGAATATTACATTCATTATGTATGATATTATATTGAATCTTGAAGTGGAGCCCATTATTTATCCATTCTGATCATGAAATATAGCATCTCTTCTGTTACTATCTCAAGTATTATATAATTTGATTTTATTTTAAAATGTTGTTCATAAAAAGTCCCTTGTGATGGTTAATTTCATGTCTTAATTTAGCTTGGTTATGATGTCCAGTTGGTTGGTCCAACAAGCACTGGGCTGATCTTTACTGTGAGGGTATTTCGTGGGTGGATTTATATCATTAATCAGTTGATTGCATCTAGAGCTGAGTTTTGTCTACACTCAACAAACAAGATTGCCTCCAGTAATAAGAGGAGCCTTCTCATCCCATCAGTTAATCAGCTGAAGCCCTTATGCTGAAATTAAGGATTTAAGCAGGCAGGGAAGAAGAATTTCTACCTCTACTTCAGCCAGGCAGCTTCTCCAGGGGAATTCAGCATTGCCTTCATTGTGATTCCACCTTGCAGCCTTCCCTGTGGGATTTGGACTTCCCAATCCCCAGGTCACATGAACAAATTCCTGTAACAAATCTCTTAATATTTACCAACACACACATGGTCCTGTTTCTCTGGAAAACCCTGACTAATAAAGCTCTTAATCCAATTTGCCTTTCTCCTTCCTTCCTTCCATCTTTCTCTAAGAAACTCATCTGAATTATCTGGACTTGCATGTCCTTCCTGTCCAAGAAAAGCCAATCAAATTGAGTGTCCATGTTAATTAAGCCCCAAATTCTCATATTGGGGTACCATAGTCAAAAAAGGGACAGAGTACACAGATCTTTCCACCCATTTCATCCCACTGGTTTATCCAGAAACAGAACCTTTCTTCTAAATGGTTTCAGTTATTGTACTGATGGAGAAAACTGTTTCAAAAGAAACCTGCATTACTTCTGAGTTTCTAAATTGTTGGACTCTGCAATTCATATTTGGGGAAAAATATCACAATGCAGTTTTGTTTTTAGAAGATATTTTCTAGGGTGAAGAGAAGACTCACATCCCCAATGGTCCCAGGTACTACACTTGGCACATGTGCTCCCCTTTTCCTAATTTGAAGGCATTGCAAGAGGAATTAGGAGACAGAGCTGGCTAGGTTCTTTCCTAATTCTTTAGCAGAATTGGGAGAAATACATGAAAAAAAATTCCTTGCCCTCAAACATTTAGATCTTGCCCTATCTAAAATATATTAATTTTCTCTTATGCATTTTTTCAGTAAAGAACTCCTTAACTCTCATCACATTTACAGAGAACCAACTGAGTTTACCTGACTTTAAGTAAAGCAGTGCATAGCAATAAAGTTGTTCTGTAATGTTTGATTACTAGTACCTAGTAACTACTCTCAGTTTAAAAAATGGCATAGTTAATAGAGAGCTGACAGTAATACACTGCAGAAGAACTTACTGTTTGTAAGCAGGTAGCAATCGGAAAGTAGTTCTCAGTACATGTGGTTTTATGATCTTAGTTATATATCTTCATATGGTTGTCTCAGCAATTGAGTTATGGCCTTTTTGTTATGATGTGCTGTGTTAGGGAACATTTAAAAGGTTACATGATGATTAGTCTTAAAATAAAATTTCCTTGAGAAAGCCATAGGCATGAAAACAGAGCAGTGGGGCACAAATATGATGTTAGTGAAGCAAATATCACTTGGGAGGTCCATAATTTCATATTTTCCTACAAAACAATAACTGAATAACATCACATACCAAGCAATGCAACCTAAGGCAGAAGATGTTTCTATATTGTAGAAGTCTTAAAATTGTTCAAGCCAGAGAACCTGTTTTGACATATTCATGCATCTCACAGAACTATCTTTAAGGTCTTAATATAAATTTTCCAGAAATCATATGCTGATTTTGAGAAGAATCTTATTAACTTGTAGTGACAAATAATTTAATTGAGGAAAAGTGATAGCGGGACTTTCGTCAAATAGGAAATGCTAATGCATACCCAGGATTCTTCAACATGCCAAAAATGTATTGTTAATGATAAATAAACTAAAGAAATCAAGATTATAAGGATGGATTACAAAAAGAAGCATAGCACTGTGAGGTTCTGCTTAACAATAATTGCCAAAAAATGCCACTGCATTTAATTTTAGACCACAAAATGAAATCTTATCCAAAGATAATTCTGTGAAACCCAACCACAGCCCCCAAAGAAAAGGAAATAGATGGTGGGTGAATTGATATTGGACTGAACAAATGTGTTCAGTCATATAGTCCAGGAGATCTGCCAAATGACCAAGTATGTGAGTTCTTGATGCATTTGTAGGCTTGTATCTGTCCAGTTACAAATTACCTTTGCCAAAAGTTAAGTGTTATTGTAGTTATTAGTGGCTGTATGAATAGCCATTCGCAATATTAATGTGATGGTTAATTTTATGTGTCAGCTTGGCTTGGTTATGTTGTCCTGTTGTTTGGTCAAATACTAGCCTAATTGTTTCTCTGGGGTAATTGCATTAATGTGATTAGCATCTACATTCGGTTGATTTTAAGTAAAGATTACCCTCCATAATGTGGGAAGGCTTCATCCAATCAGCTGGCGGTCTTATCAGCAAGAACTGAGGGTTCCAGAGGTCAGAATAATTTCTACCTCAAGACTTCAACATCATATTAGAGTTTCCAGCCTGTGGCCTGCCATGCAGAATTCAGACTTACCAACCCTCACATCAGCTGACCCAATTCATTCTAATAAAACCTGCTAGTTCTCTTTCTTTGAAGAACACTGACTGATAGAATAAACATTACAATAATTTTTTATATAAAAAAAAACTTTGAGAAAAAAATTTAAATCCTAGTTATTTTTCAAAACCTTCTGTGGACAACCTTCTAGAAAGCCATCAAAATTAGCAGGATGAGTGTCAGTGATTTGGACACTGACATAAATAACTAATAAATAAATGTTGCAACACTGATGATCTTGAAGAGAAGGAGGGCAATGTTGTTTAGAGAACATGAAAGTTGAACTCTGAGTCAAAAAATAATTCAGATGAATCAGACCAATATTGCAGAGATATATTAGGTATGCCTCAGCCAATTAATTTTGCTTATTTTTTCATTTTTATGCTTGCACAACTGTAAAATATAATAAACATATATGGTCAAATATATCTGAAACCAGCTTTTACATAAGTATAGCATAAAAAATTTATGTGAAAACAATCATTCATGGCTGTTTTAGTTTCCTAGGCTGGAAATATTATGAAATGGGTTGACTTAAACAATGGAAATTTATTAGCTTACAGTTCTGAGGCCTTGAAAATGTCCAAATCAAGTCATCATCAGGGTGAAGCTTTCTTCCTAAAGACCAGCTGCCAGTGATCCTTGGCTCCTCTGTCACATGGCAAGGCACAAGGTGGTGTCTGTGGGTCTCTCCCTTCTCTTCTAGGTTGCACCGCTTTCAGCTTCTTGCTTCCATGGCTTTCTCTCCCTTTCTCTGTATGTATTCCATTTATAAAGGACTCCAGTAAGAGGATTAAGACCCATCCTGAATGAGGAGGGTCACACCTTAACTGAAGTAGACTCATTAAGAGGTTCTACTTACATTGGGTTCACATTCAGGGATGGATTAGAACATGTTTTTTTTTGTTTTGTTTTGCTTTGTTTGTTTGTTTTTGTTTTTTTTTTGTTTGTTTTTTCTGAGGGACATACAGCTTCAAAGCAACACACTCTGCCCTCTGAATTCTAAAACGTCATGTTCTTTTTACATGCAGAATATATTCATTCCATCACAACATCCTAAAAGACATTTAGGAAACAATGCTTAGTATAAAGACCATCAAAATCAGTTATAGGGGTGGTCTATCCTGGGGCATAATTCCCCCCCATCCATCAACATTTAAAATCTAGAGAACAAGTTATCTGCTTCCACTATACAAAGGAGGGGCAGACATAGGGTGAACGTTCCCATTCCCACAAAGAAAAATTGGAAGGAAAACAGGGGTCACAGGTCCCAAACAATTCCAAAACCCTGCAGAGTATATTCCATTATATTTCAAGGTCTGAGAGTCACCTATAAAATGACGTTTTGTCTTCTGGGCCTAATAAAGTGCCTAATAAAGAAGGTTGTGTCTTCTCTAATAAGCATTGAGGTGATGATCAGACTCTCCTCAGTCACCAAGGCACAGGTTCAATCCTTTCAGAACACTGAGGTAGTGATCATATTCTCTGAAATCCCCAGGGCATCAGCTCCATCCCTGTCAAATATTGCAGACTCTCTGCAATCTCTGGGGCACAGGCTCCACCCTCACAGACCACTGGGGTGAAAGGCCCACCCCCTCCCAGCACTGGGGTAAACTCACCCTTTCCACATACACAGGTGAGCTGCTCTCTTGGCCCTAGATGATGTCTTTGTTTAGTTCCTTTTAGTCCAGATTGACAGTGGTTGCATTCATACAGATCATGTAAAAAATTTGTTGGTTTTTCAACTAGTACACGGAGGTCCAAACCAACAGGCAGTAGGACTTTCTTACAGACCCTTCCTAGATAAACACACCTCCAATCATGACTTGCACTGAAATGGCTGACTGGATCCATGTTCAGTCAAACCCTCACCTGGAGCTCTCATTTCTGGGTACTCCCTTTCCAGAAGCTCAAAAAATTTTCAAAGCATCAATTTGTGGTTTCTTTGGGCCCAGAAGTTCAGTTCTTACCTTATTCCTTTCCTCTCACATTTTACTACAAGCTACAAGAAGAAACCAGTCTGCACTTACCAAACTTAGCTGGGAAGCCTCCTCAGCTAAATATCCAAGCTCATCACTTCCACATGACATCAGAACTCAATTTCACCAAGTTCTCTGCAATTTTAAAACAAGGATCATCTTTCCTCTAGTTACCAACAACACATTCGTCATTTTCTTCTAAGAACTCATCAGAAGCATCTTTAGCATTTCTACAGCCTCTTCAAACCAATCTAGGCCTTTTATAAGAAGCAATGCAAGATTCTTCTTGCCTCTACCCATTATCCAATTCCAAACTATTTCTACATTTTTGGTATTTGCAATAGCAGCACCCCACTCTCCCAATACCAAAGTCTGTTTTAGTTTCCTAGGCTGCTCAAGTAAATACCACAAAATGGGTTGGCTTAAAAAATGGGAATACATTAGCTTGCAATTTTGAGGCCTTGAAAATGTTCAAATCAAAGCATTATCAAGGTGATTCTTTCTACCTGAAGACTGGCTACTGGTGATCATTGACTCCTCTGCCAGATGGCAAGGCACATGGTGGCATCTGCTGGTCCCTTCCTTGACTCCAGCTCCTTGTTTCTGTGGCTTTTTTTCTCTCTCTGTATTCATTCAGCTTGTAAAGGACTCCAGTAATAGAATTAAGACCCATCCTGAATGAGGAGGGTCACATCTTAACTGAATTTGCCTTATCAGAATGTCCTACTTACCGTGGGTTCACACCCACAAGGATGGATAAGATTTAAGAGCATAGATTGAAGAACATGATTTTCTGGGATACGTACAGCTTCAACCCACCACAATGCTTTACTTGGGGGTGCTTTTTTTTTTTTAATTTCTTAATGATATATAAGTGAAAAGTGCATCTTAAAACCAATTATGTCTCATAATTTGTGAAATAGGGCATTCATTTCTTTGCTTTAAAAATAGTGAATTACATATAGAAAATATTCAAGAAGAACTGTACTGATTATATCTTGGGATAAAATGGCAAATTCTTAAAAGAAAGTTTTGAACATGAAGAAACTTGTGTTTTAGTAGCCCACATAGATCTTTTTATCTTTAAAGACTTCTTCCTGTGGTGATAATATTAGTGTTTTTAGGCATAGCACTGTGTTCATGTAGCTTCTGTTAAGGCCTTGCTTAGGAACTGAAGTAACCAAGTCACATGGAGAAATCTAGCCAATATTCTCATAAAAAGTGAAAACAATATTAATATGAAATGAATGAATCTGAAATTATTACTGTAAAATGTCATGAGATTTTTTTCCAGAAACATAAAAGAATCATTTTTCGTAATTGTGGATAGATCTTAACATACTATATATTCTTTAAAATAACCAAAAATCTTTTAGACTATTGAACACAATACTTCATCTCCGAGAAGACTGTGAACATAGTGTAACATATTGCAGTATGTTACACAAGGGAAAATGAAAATATTACCCCTTCAGATGGCTCAATTATGCTTTGGTATTTCAGAAAGATGTCTGGTGATTTATGTCCTCCAGTGTTGCCATTATATCCTGCTTCAGGGAATACAAAGCATACAGTAGTCTTTAATCCAATAGTTCCAGTTTGCTAATGCTGCCTTTTCACAAAACACCAGAAATGGATTGGCTTTTATAAAAGGGGGTTTATTTGGTTACAAAATTACAGTCTTAAGGCCATAAAGTGTCCAAGGTAACGCGTCAACAATCGGTACCTTCACTGGAGGATGGCCACTGGCATCGAGAAAACCCCTGTTAGCTGGGAAGGCACGTGGCTGGTGTCTGCTCCGGAGTTCTGGTCTCAAAATGGCTTTCTCCCAGGATGTTCCTCTCTAGGCTGCAGCTTCTCTCCAAATTGTCACTCTCAGTTGCTCTTGAGACATTTATCCTCTCTTAACTTCTCCGGAGCAAGTCTGCTTTCGAAGGCCTCCAAAACGTCTCTGTAAACTCAAGCTCTTCTCTCAGCTCCTTGTGTTCTTCAGAGCATCCCCCTTGGCTGCAGCAAGCTCACTCCTTCTGCCGGAGCTTTTATAGGGCTCCAGTGAACTAATCAAGGCCCATGCTGAATGGGGACCACACCTCCATGGAAATTATCTAATCAGAGTTATCACCTACAGTTAGGTGGATCACACCTCCATGGAAACACTCAAAGAATTACAATCTAATCAACAGTAATACGTCTGCCCACACAAAATTGCATCAAAGATAATGGAATTTTGGGGGACCTAATACATTCAAACTGGCACACCAACAGTTAAAGATACTTGTGCATTTTGTAGCTTTTTATCAATAGCACAATATGTGATAAATTTTTCAGCAAGAGTAAATGTCATTAAATATCTAGAATTGGAATACTGACAATAATATTCCTTAATATTTCTTACAGTTACAATTGAGGATGCTTTCAATTAATATTTCATTATTTGCATATTACTTTATTATTTTGAATGTAATAGTTTTTGACAGCAATGATAGTATTGTGTACCCTAGAGAAAAGAGTTACCACAGCAGGCCTGAAACTGTTCTCCTTGAAAAGGCCTGGTTGGCACTTGGCTGGCATCAGGGAACTTGGCTGACATCTGGAAACTTGAGTGGCAAACAGTTCCCTAAACTTATATAAAACCAGCCATAAATGCTAAGAGTGACTCACTGTACCTAAACTGCTATGCAAACAGTGTGGTTTTTACTGAGCACCATCTTTCCTTTCTGGAGCTTTTGGTACATGCTGGACAACGTGGGCATACATAACCAACTCCCAATAAAAAGCCCTGGGTGTTGTCTCTAATGAGCTTCCCTGGTAGACAACACTTTGCACGTCTTGTCACAGCTTGTTGTTAGAGCAAATAAGCATGTTCTGTGTGAATCCATTTGGTGAGCACTCTGGGAAACGTGTACCCAGTTTCCTCCAGACTTTACCCCATGCACCTTTTCCCTTTGCTGATTTTGCTCTGTACCCCTTTGCTGTAATAAATCTTGGTCATAAGTACAAGTATATACTGAATCAGTCCAAGACCTACGGCTCTGGGTTATTGCCTGCATTGTGCCTGAACTTGTAGAACAAGAGCAATTTTAGTTCCAAAAGCAAATGAAAATCAAAAATAAGAACAAAACAAATAGCACCAATCTTTAATACATATATTACAGTAAATTCTATATTTGGTACCTTCTGGAAGGATGTAATTTCTATATTATCGGAATGAAAGAGGCAGAGACACTGTTCAGAGCACTGATTCTGTTGATTTTTTTCCCCCAGATGAGACTGTAGGCTTATGGATTCTGAAAATGAGGAAAGACCTACACATAGAAACACCTTTTTGGAAAGAAACACAAAGATTGTTAGGAAAATCATACTAGGTATATGAATCTGGTTACTTTACCAAATCTATGAAAATTATAGTGCTGTATAGGTCTCCTGAAAATAAGAAACAGCTGACATCCAAGAAAAAAATGATGGCTGTGGAGGTGGGAGTGAGAGATTACAAACAAGATTGCAAGACAATATGCTATAGGTAAAGGTTATATAGCAATACAGGCTACATGGTTGGTTAGGTCTTACGGAGTTGCTCACAAAACATATGGAGGAGGAGGAAGCAGATACCTGAAAAGATAAAGGAGATTTTTTAAAAAAAAGTTGTCAGAGAAAGGATCACTGGAGTTTTACTTTGCAGGAGTGACAGGGCTTAACTAGGGCATGAAGAATGAAATTTCTATTGAGGCAAAGGAAAAAAAAGATCAACAAGAACACGGAGATGGAAATTAACATGAGGAGATAAGCCCAGTTTAGAGACTACGCTCTGGAAACTAGAGAAAAAAGATTAAGTAGGAAACATAAGGTCAGTTTTCAAAGACTAAATGATGATTATTCCAATTTTCTAAAGTTAATTTCCCTTTCCCGTGCTGTCTTGTGTTAATGTTGACAAAAGCTGGGATGTGAGTAGGTCTATTGTTATTTTTTATTTTCAGGTTGAGAAATTTAAAAAATAACTCAATTTTTAGTCCTTAATATATTCCAAGATATACACTAACTAAGCTTTTCTAAACATAGTGTCTCCATTGATCCTCAAAACCATCCAATCAGGTAGAAAATAGTTTTACCCCATTAAAGAGGTCAGAAAATTTGGACTTGGGTATACTGAATAATTTGTTCATAGTCAGATAATAAGCATTGGGGCAGACTACAAACTCAGGGATGCCTGATCCCAAATCTTGATTTTTAGCTGTCGGTTGTTACTCTTCTAATCTCTGAAATATGGAAATTAACATGTTATAAAATTTCATATTGTTACACTGTGGATGTAACTTGGAAAGTGGCTTTGTACTAGAACACTGAATTCCTCATTTCACTAATTCTTAATGACATATTTTGTAATCATTTATTCAATCATTCAATTAATTATCTACATGTGAAATTAGAGATGCCATCTGACTAAAGCAGTGGTCATTACTGATTTATTGGTTCAAACATCGGTGCCCACTTTGGGCATGAGAAACCCACAAGTTCAATGATTCAGACCTTCTGAAAATAGTATATAGTGCAGTACTACCCCTATAATTATTTTTATCTTGAAAGGTTAATTTTGAGAGTATCTTACATTTTACTTGTTATTTGAAAAGTGTTACAAAATCTAGGGAATGCAGCAGTTTCTGTTATTTTAATTCTACTCATTTATGTAACATCATACTTCAAGTGTTAGATCAAGATATATTACTACACATATGAAAGGGAGGTCCACCTAGGACTGAAGAAATTAAACCATGAAAAGTCTCTGAAAATTTCTATGATAACTATAGATATAAATATATCTATATAGATATATAATTATAGATACAATTTCTTTCATACTTAATCAATATTGTGAATTATTCACTACAGAGAGCCCTGAATATTTAAATATACTGCAAAAGAAAAGAAAATTTAAAAAGAAATGGATAGGCTTTGTACTATGTACAACAAAGAAGAAAAGTCTGATGTATTTTAAACATAGCTTGAAGGAACTCTGTTAAAATAACATTAATATTTTTCCTTAATAATCCAGCATCTCCATCTTAGATATTTTATAGAAAACATTTTAATAATGTATGTCATATATTAATTTTAAAACTATTAGAAATATTATAATAGTAAAAATCTGTTTCTACATAAGGCATAAAAGTACACTCACTCACCCATAAATAGATTTCCTAGTCATAATAATTAAAAAATTATTTAAATATACATGTCATTGCTAATTTCAAATAGTGCTAAAAAAATGGTGTACTAAGGAAATATATGCATGTAATCAATTGTCTCCCTGGCTACTGCTTTTCAGAAAAGAGAAACTGAAATCCATGAATTTAACTATTTGTGGCTTCATAAGCACATATTTTGAATGTCTATTTTAAAGTAGTCAGAACCATTTGATCTGGTGCTCATTTAAAAATAATAAAATAATTGTGCAACTCTTAAGGTGTGAATGGGTCATTTCTCTCTCTTTTCATTTAGTAATGTTTCTGCCTATATATATACATAATTTTTTTTTTTTTCTACTAGCAAATGTAATGATCAAGACACTTCTCAAAACTTCCTTTGTGGTTGTGGTGGTATTCTTTGCTGTTTGCCTAGCGTGCAAACATATGGCAACTGTGGTTTGAGAATACTAACACGAAAAATATTTCACCTGGCCCTGGTTATTTATGTCATTGCTCAAGGGCTATATTATTTGTCAACTATAGCTCATTAATCAAGGTTAAGGTTTTGTTTTGTTTTGTTTTTACTTTATACTTTCTTAAAACAAAATAAAAAGAAAAGAAATAAATGCTGTTTTCCTTATATTCATGGATAGTACTCATTATAAAATATACAAGAGCATTACTAGAAAGTCTTCTCAAACTAGTCAGGAAAAACTTATTTGAGTGAGGAAAATAAGTGTGCCAATTAAAAAATACATTTTCTAGTGTAAAAAGGATTTTGTTTAGCCATTAAACAGTTAAACAGAAAAAAAAGACGAGCTCGAATTCTCAGAACTTGTAATATGCTAATATGTTTTATATACCCCAAAGAAAAGATATTTAATGTATAGCTAATCTTAAAATAGTTTTTATGGTCAAAAAAAAAAAAAAAAAATTAAATAAAACAAAACAAGCAAACAACAACCAAAAAAAAACCCAAAAAATGAAAAAAAGAAAGACTACATGACTGAGACCTGCAAATCATAAAATATTTACCTAGCCTTTTATGCAAAAATTTTATTTTTATTCTTTATGCCATCATCATCATTATTCACATTGCATATATACATATATATATATATAATATGTTTATCTACTTCACCTATTTTGATATTAAAGCTGTAAGTACCCCCAGAAAATCATGTTCTTAAATTTAATCCATTCCTGTGGGTGTGAACCCATTGTAAGTGGAACCTTTTGATGAGGTTCTTTAATTAAGATGTGGCCTAGCCTAATCAAGATGGGTCTTATCCTGTTACTGGAGTCCTTTATAAGTGGAATGAAATTGAGAAAGAGAGAGAAGGCCACAGGAAGCAAGAGGCTGGACATCAATGGAAACTGGAAGAGAAGGGAGAGTCCAGGAGAGGCTCCCATGTGCCTTGCCATGCAACAAGCTGAGGACCAAGGATTGCCAGCAGCCAGCCCCAGAACACCGCAGTCTTGGGGAGAAAACATTGCCTTGATGATGACTTGATTTAGACTTTCTTTAGCCTCAAAACTGTAAATAAATAAATTCCCATTGTTTAACCCAACGCATTTCATGGTATTTGCCTAAGCAGCCTAGGGAATTAAAATAAATATTTATTGTCACTTGTATCAGTATGCAGGTTTATTATCCTCAATATGTCTCACTTAAAACTTGAAATATTAGTTGTACTATCAACAGATCCCAATATAATCAATACCCAATCACATCTTTAGATTTCAAAATGTGACCTTCTTCTCAACAATTCTATTAACTTTGTTTTCCTGAAAGTCAGCAATGAAATTTGAGTCACCAAATCTAATCATTTCAGGTCTAGCCATCTTAAATCCCAGCATTATTTGACACTGCTGACCTTCCTCTCTCCTTTTAAGTTTTTTCCACTTCAATGTTTGGCACTGCACTTTTCTGTTCTCCTTTTTCGTCTCTAATATTTTTCTGCCTGCTTTACCTCTTATCATTTTTAATTGCAGTTATTTGCTCTTGTTCTTTCTGTTTTTATTTCTTTCTCTATGTATTGACTAGGAAGTCTCAGTAAGGAGAGTGAATTCTGTTTTTATTTCACAATTGTATTAGTTAGGGTTCTCTAGGGAAACAGAATCAAGAGAGATCTATAAATATAAAATTTTATAAAAGTGTCTCATGCAACTGTGAGTATGCATGAGTCCAAATTCCATAGGGCCGGGGCAAACTGGCTACTCCAATGAAGATGTTCAATGAACTCCTCAGGAACAAAATGGCAACTTCGATGAGCTACTCAGGCAACGCTTTGCTGGTTAGCTGAAGAAGAAGTGAAGGTCCTCTATCTGTCTTGCTTAAAAGTCTTCAACTGATTGGATTAAATCCAGCTGATTGAATTCTCTCATTGTGGAAGACATGCCCTTCATTGATGTAATCAGTCACAGCTGCAGCTAGTTGACCGATGATTTAACAAACCAGCCTTCTGGTTTATTAATCAGCCACAAATGTCCCTGCAGTATTAGTTAGGCCAGTGCTTCCTTGACCAGACACATGGACACCATCACCTGGCCAAACTGACACATGAACCTAACCATCACAATGTCCATTTACTTCTAAGAACTTATTCCTGATATCCTAACTACATTCCCAATTACCTTCTGGGCACTGAATTTGGATTTTTTACTGTTATATCAAACTCAGTCTACCTAAAAGTAACTCATCATTTTTCATCCTAGACCAGCTTTTACTTTGTCATCTCTTTCTTTCTATTGAAGTACTATTACTCAGGCTCAAAACTTTAAAGTCAACCTTGACTTTTCCCTTATCACTTTCCCTTCACATCCAGTCAATTACTAAGCCTTCTTTCTTCTACCCCTGCAGGAATTCTCATATCCTTTTGCCTCTTCTTTTCTACAGCCACTGTTTTGTTTCAGGTTTTCACTTTTAAAAAATCAGGACCAGAATTCTAAAACTTTTCTGTGTGTGTCAAAATTTAGACTCAATGGTGCTCACAAACAAGAGACATTTCCATGATCATCTTCAAATGTGACAAAAATGAAAGTTAAATATTAATTATTGATAAGGGGTAATATGGTGCATAAATGAAATAGACTTGTTTAGGTGCCATGCTTAGCCACCTAGCTTTACATATATTCCTTTGTCAACCCAAAATCTATATCAGAATGGCAGAAATACTGCCTTTATTATAGCGGTTACCACAAATATATTCAGCTTTGCAAAAATAAGGTGGATTATTTAATATCTTATTAATCTAAATTTTATCAGTAATTATTTCAGTTTCACTTTACTACACACATATGCACAGTTGTGAATTGGCAGCCTAAAATTACAATTACGTTGCCTTTGGTCTATCTCTAATTTTCCTTTCTTAATTCATTTAGCACACTATTGACTGTTTTTATTAAATCTCATTTACATATAGAATAAAATGCTACCCCGTCATCATAATATTCTGCATCCTTCATTACGGTACTTCAACAAACCACTGTGTCTCAATTCTCCTGTTAATGCATATGTGGTAGATCAAATTATATACTCTGCTTTAGACATATTTTTAATCTGCATTCATGTGGGTATAAACCCATTGTAAACAGAATCTTTTGAAAATTTTATTCTTAGTAAAGGTGTGGCCAACTGAAGCAGGGTGCACCTTAATCTTAATTACTAGGTGTCTTAAAAAGAGAAAAAACTGGAAGATAAGATCAGAGAGGGCCACAGATGGAAACTGGAAGTCAGCAGGATCCCTGAAGAGAAAGTGAGAGGACATCATTACATGACAAGAAAGCCAAGGAACCCCAAGTATTTCCAGCAAGCTGGTCCCAGAACACTACACACTCTGGGACAAAGAAAGCCTTCTAGCCTCCAAAATTGTGAGCCAATAAATTTCCAGGTTTAAGCCAATCCATTGTGTAATATATGTCACAGAAGTCTGGCAAATGGAATTTCTTGTTTTTTTTTTTTTTTTTTTTTTTTACACCAAGAATACACACAATTGTATACAGCTCTTTTGGAGTGTCTTGCTTAAGATAATATTATTAATGCACAATGCACATGTTTTATCTCCCACACTAAATTGACCATTCCCCATGATGCTGGAACATCCATTCAGTGTCTTGAGCCAAAATTCTTTGCAATTCTTCATAGACAAACCAAGTTTATTTTTCTAAGTTCTACAGGACACAATTGGACATCAATAACCCACTTTATAAATTAATTCATTTCAGCAGTCATTTATGGAAAGTATCCTTTATGACCGGCAATGTGTTGCACACTGGAAATAAACACAACTAAATTCTAGGCCTGTCCTAAATGAGCTTAGAATCTTGTGAGAGGTACAAAAAGTAAAATGATAGTTTCAGTTTAATATGTTAAGTGCAATAACAGAAGTATGCACAGTGGACTATGGAGAAAGAGTGGAAAGGAAGAGGGAAAAAATGTCAGTCTATGAGAGCCTTTGGTAGACTGAATTATGTACCCCAAGAAAAAACATGTTCTTGAGCTTTATCTGTGTGAGCCCATTGTAAGCAGGATTTTTGAAAATGTTATTTTTAGCTAAGGTATGGACCAACTGAATTAGGGTTAGGCCTTAATCCTGATTACCAGTGCAGTAAATTCTGAAGCAGTGAATCAGAGGTCACACAGGAGGAGCAGGAAACCAGAGGAAACCAGAAGAGCAGACACAAGGAGAGAGAAGTTACTATGTGAAGGGAGGCAGATGTGCAAGCCTGAACACAGGGATCACAGGCAGCCAGCACCAAATCCACTACAGAGTTGGGGAATAAAGCGCTGCCTTGCCAACACCTTGATTTTGGACTTCTAGTCTCTGAAACTCTGAGCCATTAATGGTTGATGTTGAAGCCAACCCATTGTACAGTATTTGTCATAGCAGCCTGGCAAACTAAGACCGAGCCAAAAATTGATTTCCTGCATGAGATGACATTTGAACTGTTTCAAAAGAAGAGAGAACTGACTATTAGAGAGACTAAGCAATTTTTCTTGAATCCTACTATTATAAAATAAAGCCACAGATGAAACTACAATATGCTTGCCCAAATTCTCAAATTTTTAAAATACTGTTATATTTAGTCCAATGGAGTTTTCTGGCTATTAAATAATGAGAAAAAATAATACAGGATAATGCACTTAATTATAGAATTAATGCTTCCAATCCTCCTCCTTCCATATAAAATGACTGTGCTGGTTTGAAGCTATTATGTAACCCAGAAAAGGTCATGTTCTTTTAATCCATTCCTGTGGGGCCAAACCTATTGTGTGTGGAACTTTTTGATTAGGTTGTTTCAATTGAGATGTGACCCATCCAATTAAAGACAAGTCTTAATCATTTTAACTGGACTCCTTCATGAGAGGATAAAAGACAGAAAAAAACAGAGAGTACAGAGAGAAATGGCCAGAGTGTACAGAGAGAAAAGTCCCACGAGAAGCAAGCAAGGAACCACAGAAACAGAAAGAGCCAGGCCTGAGAGCAAAAAAAAACCTGAGAGAGAAGGATCAGCAGATGCCAGCCTTGTGCCTTCCCATGTGACAGAGGAACTCAGAGCACCATCACCCTTTCTTCAGAGAAGGTATCATCCTGTTGATGCCTTAATTGGGACATTTTCATGGCCTTAGAACTGTAAATTTGTCAACAAATAAACCCCATTGTAAAAGCCAATCCATTTCTCATACATTGCATTCTGACTGCTTTAGGAAACAATGACTAAATTTTACAAACAAACTTTTGAGACAATAACTTTATCTCAAATGGGGATTTGAATAATAATAATTACAATAATTAATGAAGAAACATGGAAAGATAACTTGGAAGAAACTCTTAAACCACTCTTTCTGGCTTCTAAATAACAAAGGGCTTTAATTCTTTTTTTCCCCTCTTTCTGGCATATATTTAACAGCTGTCTTATTTACAATGGATATTTAAATCTATGCTCATCTAATGAACTCTTGATCCTTTTTCTACCTCTGAAACCATGACTTCTTAATCTCTTAAGTGGCAGCCATCATCATTCTTTTCAGGAGAACATTTTAAACATGAAAAAAAAATGAGAAAATCATTTATAACCAGATACCATTATCCTACTACTCTTACAAATTGAAAACACAGCTCCACCTTTTTGGGATATGTAAACTTAGAAGGCTGTCCTACCTTCCAGGCTTGGTTTCCCCATATGTAAACGTGAAGGTATTATTATATAAATTCAATAATGCTCATATCACACAATAAGTTACTAATTAAGAGATACTTTTTATTATTACTATTATATCCTTTGCCCCTCTCTGTGTTTAAGTATTTATATTCTCTAGGGTTCTGATCTAACCTTGTTCTCTTTTTGATTGCCATATTTCCTAAGGGAAATCTCATATATTTTCTGTTTTCTATCTACAGTCTTTTTTAATGCAATTTTATTCAGATATAGTCACATATAATCAACCAAAGAGTACAATCAGTGGTTCACAGTATCATCATATGGTTGTGCATTCATCACCACAATCAATTTTTGAACATTTTCATTACTCCAAAAAAATAAAAATAAAAATAAAAATTTAAAAAAGAACACAGAAAACATCCCATACCCCTTATTCCCCCTATTAATTACTTATTTTTGTCTTTGTTTTCTTAATTATCTGCCCATACAATGGATAAAGGGAGTGTTAGTCCCAAGGTTTTCTCAATTACACAGTTACACCTTAAGAGCTATATAGTTATATAATCACCTTCAAGAATCAAGGCTACTGGATTACTGTTCAACAGTTTCACATATTTCCTTCTACCTATTCCAATACACTAAAAATAAAATAAAATAAAAAGAAGAATCCCATACCCCTCCCATATATCCCCAACTTATTGACATTTAGCTTTTGTATATTGCCTTTGTTACACTTCATGGGACTGTATTACAATGTTACTGTTAAGTATAGACTCTAATTTGCATTGACTGTATTTTCCCATGTACCATCCCATTTTTAACACCTTGCAATTTTGACATTCCTTTTTTCTCTTTCACATAAAACCATTCTTATATTTGTACATTTAATCGCCATCATTATCCACACTAGGTTTTGCTAAGTTATATAGTCACAGACCTTATCTTCTATCCTTCCTGTTGGTGTCATACATGGCCCTAGGCTTCCTCTTCCAACTCTACTCACACTAAGCTTTGTTCAGCATACTTACACTTTAGTGGTATCATCTACCAGTTTGTCTTTTGGATTTTATATTTCCTATGTTATTGTATTTTTTCCTCCCTCTTTTTACACTTACTGATAGCCTTCATTTCTACTCTCTTCTCCAAACCTCTCTCTCCTGTTTTTTTCCTATCTGCCTGTAGTGCTCCCTTTAGTATTTCTTGTACAGCCGCTGTCTCATTCACAAACTCTCTCAAGGTCTATTTGTCTGAAAATATTTTAAACTCTCCCCAATTTTTGAAGGACAGTTTTTTCAGATATAGAATTCTTGGCTGGCTGTTTTTATCTTTCAGTATCTTAAATATATCAAACCCTTGCCTTCTGACCCCCATGGTTTCTGTTGAGAAATTTGCACATAGTCTTATCAAGTTTCCCTTGTGTGTGATGGAACATGTCAGCTCACAGTTTCCAACCAGCATAAAGAGGTGTGTGCCTTTAATTCTCAGCAGACCCAGTTCTTCCCAGGGGTGTAGTTTTGACTGAGGGTGTGTCAGAAGCCAAGCTTAAGCTGTTTCTGTTTTTTGTTTTGTTTTGTTTTTTTGTTTTTTTGTTTTTTTTAACAGTCCCTGGGGTCTGAATTCTCTGAAGGAGAGCTAGCACTTGAGCAGGACCCTGCCTCCACTTTCCTTGGGAGGATAGGCCCTTTAGAGAATTCTAACTTTTTCTCTCAGACCTATCTTAACTCCACCCTTGACTGGGTCAGTGCTGACAACTGAAAATAACTGAGGCTTTCTTTAATGAGCTACTTAGAGTAGTTTTTAAAAAGAGAAAAAAAAAATCTTTTCAGAGCCAGTCCCCAGCCCCCAAGGTTTACCAGTCAAGAGCCAGTGTTGAAATCTGGCTTCAAGTGTCCTTTTTTTTTGGGGGGGGGGGGTAGCACAGTCCTTTTTTGGTATTCTGAGCTCAGCCAACTCCAAAAGTGTCTGTTTTTATTTATTTATTTTGTACTTATTTATTTATTTAATTTCTGTCAGCACCACCTCCTCTCTGCTGAGAGAGACCCCAGGTTATTTTTCTGCTTGCTCTGGGTTCATCTGTGCTCATAGATTATATTCAGTAGTCCAAAGTTGTTAATTAAAGAACTTTGATTGGAGCCTCATTGAGTTATTCTCCCTTGCACCCAGCAAAGACTGCTTCTCTTTCCCACAGGGAAGTGTTCCATCTCAGCCTGCCATGCCAGTGGAGGAGGGGCACCAGCTTATCAGTTTGGGGTCTTTGCTTAACAGTTTTATGCTATGGTCTCAGCCCCTATCACACATTCCAGACTGGTGTATGATGTGTGTCCAGTCACAGATGTCCCCAGTTTTTCCAGACTATTTACTAGTCATTCCTGGCTGTTTACTAGCTGCTCTAGAGAACTAACGGAATTCCACACCTCCCTAATGCCACCATCTTGCCCTGGCCCTATCTACAATCTTTGTGAGTCATGACTTCTCATTCCATTCTGTTAGTCCAGACTACATCCAATGTTTCAAAATATCTACACAATTTATATTTTTAATTCGATGTTATTGGGATATATTCACACACCAATCATCCAAAGTGTAAATCAGTTGCTCACAGTATCATCATACAGTTGTGCATTCATCGCCAAAATTAATTTTGAACATTTTCATTGCCACAAAAAAAAAAAAGAATAAGAATTAAAATTAAAGTAAAAAAGAAGACCCAAAACATCCCACCACTCCCCATCCCTCCCTATTATTCATTTACTTTTTGTCACCCTTTTTTCTACTCATCTGTCCATACATTGGATAAAGGGAGTGTGAGCCACAAGGTTTTCACAATCACGTGGTCACACAGAGTAAGCTATATAGTTTTATACAATCATCTTCAAGAAAAGAAGACTACTGGGTTGCAGTTCAACAGTTTCAGGAATTTCCTTCTAGCTATTCAAATACACCAAAAACTAAAAAGGAGTATCTATATAACACATAAGAATAACCTCCAGAATATCCTTTCGACTCCATTTGAAATCTCTCAGCCACTGAAATTTCATTTTGCATCATTTCTCTTCACCCTTTTGGTCAAGAAGGCTTTCTCAGTGCCTTGACTGCCAGGTCCAGGTTCATCCCCAGGAGTCATGTCCCATGTTTCCAGGGAGATTTTCACTTCTGGGAGTCATGTCCTACGTAGGGGGAGGGCAGTGAGTTTACCTGCCAAATTGGCTTAGAGAGAGACAGGTCACATCTGAGCAACTTGTATTAATCATTGTAATCAAGAGAGCTTGCTCTCCACCAAAGATTCTTGATTCCATACAGTAAAATTCTTAAAAAAAAGTGGCTGTCCAGCCAGAGACCACTTTTCCCAGTCCCATTTTCATCTAGATCTGGTCATGTACTGTCCAGTAAAATGTGGTACACTATTTCCAGAACTGACCCTTTCAATATGTGATCTTCCATATTCTCTCTTTCCCCTTCTGTAGGTGCAAAGCAAATGTTCACACTAATACTGGAAAATGTGCAATGTACAACTACTAGTTAGGCTCTATGTAATGAGAAATAAAGTTGCACTTTAAGTCACTG
This sequence comes from Choloepus didactylus, assembly GCF_015220235.1. Classification (NCBI taxonomy): domain Eukaryota; kingdom Metazoa; phylum Chordata; class Mammalia; order Pilosa; family Megalonychidae; genus Choloepus; species Choloepus didactylus. The sequence goes on from NC_051318.1 coordinate 77,072,012, forward strand.
TGCTAGGCTTATATGGCAAAAAAGCTAGCAATATCTTAACCAATAAAAGAATCTTTAAAATTCATATCTAGTTTATACCACCACCTTGGTTCAGGTCCGCCATTCCTTCTCTGGATTTTGCAACAGTCTAATAACTGGTATCCCCATTTTAATTTGAATCACATTAACTTAACTTTTCTCCTGCAACTAGAAGTATGTAAAACATAAAACTACCTATAATCTTATTCCTACATAAACCTTCTTATGGCTTTCTCATTCCTTCAGGAATAAGGGTGTGCTCTTTGGCACTAGCTACAAGGCATATCATAAACTATTTCTTTTCATGTCTCCAGCCTCGATAACCACCATTTCATGAAGATAGCAATTTAATCTTTAATCCTCTCAATTCCATAACAACAATCTTTAAAATCTTGGTAAATGATCTTCCTGCCTTTCCAACTACTAGCTTGGCCTTGGTTATAGTACACTTAAGTTAGACAAAGTTTTCTAAAGACTGTACTCTTCCATGGATCCTCCTCTTTGCTCCCCAACTTATATTCTTTTGGAGACTTCTTAATTTATGATTAATTTAAGCAATGTTCAGACATTGCTTTTTGGGAAGGCCCCTACTCACCTCACCCCACGTCCCCCTATTTCTCTTCTCTGAATCCATAGCTCTCTATAGGCAATTCTGCTGACATATTTATCACTTTATGTTAAAATGGTCTACTTGTTTATCTTTTCCTTCTTTATAATGGAAAGATCTATTTGAAATTAGAAACTGCATCTTAATACTTCTGAATATGTGCTTAGTCAGGATCCTTGAAGTTTCCAGTCATTTATTTAGAGCCTACAGTAAGCAAAGCACTATTCTTTTCTAGCTTGGGAAGACAAAATAATAGCTAAATAATACCCATAAAAATGAAAGCATTGTATATTATGTTAGAAGGTATTAGTATCATTAAATAAAAGAAAACACAGAGTAAGTTCATGGGCTTAGGTATGTGGATATCAGTTTTAAATGGTGTGATAGGGTAGGCCTCATTTAGAAATTGACTTTTGAACAAAAACATTCTGGGGTTGAAGGAGGTAGCCACAGGATTATGGGAGAAGAGCATTATAGACTAAGGAAATGGCCCATGAAAGGCTCCAAAGTTTTAGCATGCTCAGGGTGTTTGAAGAACTGCAAAGGGGCTAATGCAGGTACAGCTGTAGCTTAAGAAACTGGTAAGAAAGAAGAACAGACATGTAATTGAGAGTCAGATTATGTCAAAGCTTGAAGGATTTTGTAAGGAATTTGAATTTACCCTGAGTGAACTTGGAGCCAATGCAGGATACTGAGAATGAAAATGATAAGATTTACATTTTAAAGAGATTCCTCCAGTGGCTCTGTTGAAAAAAAGATTATAAAATGTCAAGTGTGAATGCAGAGTGGCAAAATAAGTGATTTTTCTAATCCAGATAAAAGATGATGGCAGCTTGAAACAGGATGATGATATGGGATGGGGCAGGCACTCTGATTATGAATACATTTTGTATATAGTGTCAGCTGGATGGCTTGATGGATGGAAAGTAGGCTGTGATACAAAGGAAGGGGATGTGTCAAGGTTTTTGGTTTCAGCATTTGGGAAAACCAGAGTTGCTATCAACAGAGATGAGGAAGACTGCAGTTGGAACATGTTTGCTGAGAGGAAGACCAGTACTCCATTTTGTATAAGCTGAGTTTAAGGACTCTTTATTACTTGCACATGGAGATATCAAGAAGGAATTTGGATATATTTTTTTCTTTTTATAATTCCATTTTATTGAGATGCATTCGCATACTATACAATTGTCCATGGTGTACAATCAACTGTTCACAGTACCATCATATAGTTGTACATTCATCACCCCAATCTAGTTTTGACATTTTCCTCACACCAGAAAAAATGAAAATAAGAATAAAAAATAAAAGTAAAAAAGAACACCCAAATCATCCTCCCATCCCACCCTGTTTTTCATTTAGTTTTTGTCCCCATTTTTTCAACTCATCCACCCATACACTGGATAAAAGGAGTGTGATCCACAAGGTTTTCACAATCACACTGTCACTCCCTGTAAGCTACATAGTTACACAATCTTCTTCAAGAATCAAAGATACTGGGTTGCAGTTTGATGGTTTCAGGTATTTACTTCTAGCTATTCCAATACACTAAAACATAAAAAGGGATATGTACACACACACACACACACACACACACACACACACACACATATGGTGCATAAGAATGCCAACCCAGAGTGACATCTCGACTCCATTTGAAATCTCTCAGCCACTGAAACTTTATTTTGTCTCATTTCGCTTCCCCCTTTTGGTCAAGAAGATGTTCTCAATCCCATGATGCCCAGTCCAGGCTTATCCCCAGGAGTCATATCCTATGTTGCCAGGGAGATTTACACCCCTGGGAGTCAGGTTCCACATAGGGGGAAGGGGCATATGTTCACCTGCCGAGTTGGCTTACCTAGAGAGAGAGGGCCATGTCTGAGCAACAAAGAGGTACTCTGGGGGAGACTCTTAGGCACAATTATAAGTAAGCTTAGCCTCTCCTTTGCAGTAACAAGCTTCATAAGGGCAAATCTCAAGATAGAGGGCTCAGCATACCAAGCCGTCAGTCCTCAACATTTGTGAGAACATCACCCACAACCCAGGTGGGGAAGTCCTAAACTTCTGCATTTTCTGCCAGCTCCTCAGGGGGGCCCTGCATATATATTTTTATTCTCTGCCCAAATTGCTTTGGGATATATCACTATTTCACATTAACCTGTACAAACCTACCAGATCTCACTTCCTATTCAAAGTTCCATATAATTATTGTGTTTGAATAAACTGACCATACAAGTTAAATTATTTAGTGTACTACAGAAAATACAGATCCTGCACCAAATAAACATCTCTTCCCTTGGTCTCACATGGAAGTTGAAGTTTTAAAATGCAGTCAATATTGCCCTTTACCTTTTGCCCTGATTTGCCTTAGTCCTAACCAGATCTGCTTCATTCATATCTCTAATTGAAGTCTGGACTCTTTTTCTGCTTTTTTAACAGTTGCAGTATGAGCTAATACTGACATTCATATCTGCTGAGCTCTGGCTCTGAGTTTCAAGTGTCACACAGATACCCAAAGTTCCAGAGACTGACCAGGTTATACACAAGGGGAACAGCATATCAGAATTTGGAAACAGCCACTATAATTCAGTAAAAGATGTGACTGTTGTAAGAACTTATAATCTAGAGACCATTACAATGAGCAATCCTCTGATAAGCTGTGCTCTAAGATTCAATTCTGAGTTTACACACTGTAGTTAGTCCATATTGGCGAGGCATTATAATGTTTGTCTTTTCGTTTCAGGAGTACTTCACTCAAAATGCTGTCTACAGGATCCATTCACCTGGTTGGGTGTCTTACAGCTTCACTCCCTCTCCCTGTTGCTCAGTATTCCATTGTATGCATACAGCACAGTTCACCATTCTGTTCATCAGTTGATGTACCCTTAGGCCACCTCCACTGTTGCAAATCACGCATACTGCTTCCACAAACACCTGTGTGTGCAAATGTCCATTCATGTCCCTGCTCTCAGATCTTGATTTGTATATAATTTAAAGGGTACGTTTGGAGAGTATTTGGGGCTGGATACATAATTATGGGATTCTTGGTTATACAGATGGTATTTAAAGCCAGAGACTGGGTAAGATCACCAGGAAAAAAATTATAAAGTGAAAAGTTCCATAGATTTAGTTCTGGGGCACTCCAACATAAAGAGGAGAAACAAGCAAGAAGAAGAAAGAAATATTGGTCCAGAGAGTGTGTGTCCTGCAAGTCAACTGGAAATAACACATCAAGTAAATATTCTTTGAAATGAACTGGCTTTTTGATGTTCTCCAAAATCACCCCATGTTGCTATACTTATTCTCTGTATGCAAGCCTTCCCACAAAGCCAACTGCTTTGTAATTCAATTCAATAGATTCCTCCTCTGTTCTGGTGTAGTGGAAAGAACCTGTGTTTGTCTTCCATTCTCTGAGAGCTTATCTCTAATATCTCTATCTACGTTAAATGATAAACTTCAGAGGCAAGAGGGGATAGTGAAAGAACATTATTCTCTGCATTATTTCTCTGAACATACTTACTTTTGAAAATATCAGCTTGCTCTTAAATGATCACATAGAGCAAAATCAGGACACCATTTGAAGGTATCACAAAAGTGATGCCATAATGTCAAAGAATATAACAATAAACCAGAATTAAAAATAGTGTAGACTCAATCTTTTAAATACTGGATTTTAAAAATTTAGGACATACCACACTATAAGCTATTATTTTTTCTTTCTAAAATCAGAGAAATATTATTATTAATGGTTGAAATAAAATACTTTTGAATGAATCAAAAAAAATATTAAAGCCACAAGATGAGAAAAACATTTAATGATTTTTTCCCAGCCACACTGAATTGGAAGGAATTTTATTGACTGATTCTATACAGTTTTTGCAAGAAAAGGAAAATTCAGATATTGTATGGGGACAAAAGGATAAGTGCATCTTTTTTATATATGAAATTCCCCACTTAGTGAAATAAGAAGTAACAGGTCTATTAACAGTATTGGCAGCAAGTTCAGATAGGGAATTGGGCATATTTTATTATAATTAGATATCAACTAGTCCTGAGGAGATGAGTTTTAAGTTATTAACTTGAAATTCCCCAAGGTATAATGATTCAAAGTAGGACATCTAGGAAGGCATTAGAAACCTTGTAAGTTGTCTAATTTAAAGCCACCTGATGTGAATGATAGTGGCATCTTTATGAATAAATGCACAATTTATGAAATCAAAATAACAACTGTTTCTATGTTTTATGTTATTTCTTAAACCAATATATTAGCTTCTGTTTTCTCAAAGTAGTAAAAACTATGCCTTTTATTAATTCAAATTCAAAACTGAACAAATAGGAACTTTCAAATAAATGGTGTTAGGATTAAGCCTAACTGGATGAAAGCAAATATAAGTTAATATACTAAAAGGAAACATCCAAGTGAGTGCCAAATACAAAAGCACCATTTTCCTTCAAAAACCAACTGACATGAGACTTACATAATAAGATAGTCTGATGTCTTATCAAATAGGAAATAGAAATGGAATCTAAAACATACAATATAAAAGATTTATACATCAAATAGCAATTAGCCATAAGTGGTAAAAGCTGACTAATAATCCATTCTCACTTACAAGGAAAAAATGGTAAAGTTAAATTGAATGGTCTTTCAACACAGAACATACTGGGAATAGTTTGACTTCTCTGAGAAAAAAGTTTAATTCTGTTATGGAACACAAATTCTTAACTTAAAATGATTCCTAATTAGTATCCTAATATTCTGAACTAGGATAAAGTGTGTTTGATGAGTTTCAGTCTGGTGCAAAGAACAAGTACCTGACAATAATAAGTCCCAAGTTCTAGGTCTAGTTCTACTGCTCAATTGTTTTTTTGAAATGGGCAAATTATTTAATCTTTAGGAATACTTACATTTGAGTCTAAATGTCTTTGATTCAAATTGCTCATGATTTTTCTTAATCCAGGGAAATACCCTAACCTTAATTGCAGAGAAGGAAAAACTTGGTTTTCTCTATTATCAAAAGTACGAAACTAGGGCCAAATCAGGCACAATGACCAATTTTGTATGGCTCAAGAGTAGAATGTTTTTTATATCTTTCAAATGGTTGAGAAAAATCAAAAGAATACTTCATGACACATGAAAATTCTATGAAATTCAGTGTCCAAGACATTTTCTTGGGAAAAGGATCACTCATTTATTTATATACTATATGTGGCTGCTTTCACACAACAATTGCAGAACAAAAACCAAAAAGAGATTTGGCCTATACCTGCTCAACTTAGAACATAATTGAATGTTTATTATAGTCAGTCTATTAAAACAACATCATGCGTTTTTTTTTTTTTAAATTTGCTTCATTTCCAAATTATCAAATATAAGAAACAAAAGAATTGTTGTTTGAGTCTATGTATATGTGTTTAAATCTTTAGTGATCCAAAATATCATGAAGGTAGTCAAATTTAATGAAGAAAATGACTTCAGGGTCCTAAGACTTTAAAATAATTTTGTTTCTGATGCCCAGTACTATTATTAAAAAAACAAAAAGAAAATGGAATAGTTAATACACTTTTGAAATTATTTTATCTGTCAATACTATTTCATTATATGATTTATCTCAATAGCTATAAAGAAGACATAGCATTTACCATGTTTGTTTTTATAATCATTCTCTACTTTTTCCACCTCTTTACCTTTTCTGTATACACCTATTTATTTATGTATATTGATGGGAGTATTAAATATTTCACTTTTTACAGTTTAACTTAAAATACCTGCACATCTTAGTTTAAACATAACTAGTGAATCATTTTCTGCATGTTGTTTTCCTGGACATTTTAGATCTATACACATATCCAAGTGAGCTTGAACTTTCAAGGCAGAGGCCTGATATGCCTTCTAAATAATTCCTTTTAAACATTTTGTTAGACCTTCAAATGATTAAAAAGAAGAGATCCAGTGCATCTACATTTTTTACTTATGATTGACTTTTTTATGGAAATAAAATTAAAATGTGAAATGTAGAAGAAAATACTGCAGAATCTTCAGCAAAAGGTAAATAATTTAAGGAATGCTGACATTAAAGTGATTAGCATACCAAGAAGGAAAAAGGAGAAGTGGTTTGCTTAATCCAACTTTACAAGCCTGAACTTGAGCACAACGTTCTCTGAGTGATATTTTAAGAATGGTTTAGGAGCTTTACCTAGGTACAGATTTCTGTGAATGTGCTTAAGGATTTTAACCTATTTCTTCTGCATGCTTTGGCATATGCACATTTCAGTGTTCACTAATTCTATTCTTATTCATAAATATAAGTTCTAGGGGAGACTTTAGTTGTAAGTTAAGACCAAGCAGTTCTCCTACACATTTCTCACTAGGTAAAAATGGGACATACCTAGAAAGGAGTCAAAGAAATCTTCATATTTTGAGCTGCCATTTTCTATCTGGAATAGAAGCTCTGATAAAAATCCATGAAAACTGATTGCATTTTGGAAATACTCATTTCATTTTGTTGTAATGAAAAAGTATAAATAAATAGATGATAAATAGTAGATTGATAAAACAGCAAAATAAATAAAACAATCAAATGTTTATTATATACATTCAAGGGCCTTACAGTGAAAATTAGGAAATTTTTGAAAAATTTTCCAAAACTGGATGCAAATTCAAATGCTGTCTCAGCAGTGAGCTAAAGTAAATTGTACAGATTGGCCATGTTGCACCCCAGCTCGTCAACACAAATGAAAATGGTTCTGCTTTCTAGCCTTTCCATTTAATACTCTATTTATTCACTCATTCAGTTACCTTTACTTATTGTGTTTTTTTTTTTTTTTTTTTGGTGTTTGTTTTGTTTTGTTTTTTGATGAACTGTTCTAATTTCTTGGTCAAATGTAAGATGTGTAAATGTTTGAAGATGTGTTTGCAGGGGTGTGGGGATGATGGTAGAAGAAGCACAAGTGGGGCTGACACTCGGGTTCATATCCTTAGATTAACCTCATTAACTTCTGATCGTGCTAGAGCAAATGAATTTGCTTTCTTCCACTTCCATTCCACGCAATTGCCAGGCTGTTGTTCCATAACATTCCTCTAAGCTCGAGCTTGTGGGGGATGAGAAGAAGAAAAGTATTAAAGAAAAAACAGCCATTAATAGGGGAATTAGAAAAAAAGAGGTTCTAGTATCCAACTGAACGAATTTGATATATCCATTGTAAAATTTTCACAAGATAAAATAATATGAATTTTAAGCACAATTTTGAAGTAAAAAAAATTCCTTTTAAAAGGTGCTAGGAATATCCAGAATTTATAAAGAAATCCTACAACACAGCAATAAAAATAAAAACCCAATTTAAAAATGGGCAAAAGACTGGAATTGATATTTCTCCAATGAGGAAATACAAATGGCCAAAAAGCACAAGAAAAGTTGCTCAACATCACTAGCTGTTAGGGAATGCAAATCAAAACCACAGTGAGATATCATTTCACATCTAATAGAATGTTCACCATCGCAAAAACAGAAACTACAAGTGTTGGAGAGGATGTGGAGAAATAGGAACACTCATTCACTGCTGATGGGAATGTAAAACGGTGCAGCCACTGTGGAAGACAATTTGGCAGTTCCTCAGGAACCTAAATGTAGAATTGCCATGTGATCTAGCAATCCTGCTACCTGGTATATACCCAAAAGAACTGAAAACAGGGACTCAAACAGACATTTCCACACTGACATTCATAATGGCATTACTCACAATTGCCAAAAGATGGAAGCAACCCAAGTCCATCAACTAATGAATGGATAAACTCAATGTGGTATATACATACAATGGAATATTACTGAGCTGTCTAAAGGAATGAAGCCCTGATGCACGCAACAATATGAATGATCCTTGAGGACATTATGTTGAGAAAGTAAGCCAGACACATAAGGGCAAATATTGTATGATCTCACTGATATGAAATAATTAGAATAGGTAAACTCATAGAGTTAGAATATAGAATATAAGATACCAGGGGATAGAATGGGGGTAGAGAAAGGGGAGTTGATGCTAAATTTTTACAGAATTTCTATTTAGGTTGCTTGTAAACATTTAGAAATGGATAGTGGTAATGGTAGCACATTACTATAAGAGTAATTAAGAGTGCTGAATTAGGTTTGTGAATGTGATCAGAAGGGGAAGTTTTGGGTCATAAGGTACATACACTTTTGTGCCTGGCTTATTTTGCTCAACATATATTTTTGACATCCATCTATGTTGTGGTATGTGGAAGTATTTTGTGAAATTTTATTTTTGTGTAGTATCCATTCTACTGTTAATGGACATTGGTGTTTTTAAAATTTGGGGATGTTGCAACTGGTCCTGCTTTGAACATCTTGTCATTGTCTTTCATTACACATGTGTGGAGATTTGGGTTGGATATAGACCTTGGAGTGCAAATATCTCTTTGTAGGTCATGTGCACATTCAGCTTTATAAATAATGCAAGCAGATTCCTCTCAGTAGAGTATTAGAGTTCCATTTACTTCGCATCTTTGCCGACACTTATCATTTTCTGTCTTTTTAAATTTAGAGATTGTGATAGGCATAATTTGTTATCGTATAGCTTTTACTTGCATTATCATGATAAATAATGATATTTGTACCTCATTCTCACATGGTTTTAGAATCTTCTAATGGTATCACTTTTTGAAAAGAAATCCTTCATGTAAATTTAGTGTATCCTTTTTTGGATTTTTTAAAGATTTTTTTTTTTTTTTTTTTTTTTTTTGCCAATCCCAAATTTAGGAAGATTTTTACTATCCTTTGAAACTTTATTATTTCACATTACACTTGGACCTGATTACTGTATATTATATGAGTTTGGGTCAAGTTTATGCCTGCCTCACTGCACTACAATGCTGCCTTTAACATATATCAACATATTTAGTTAAGTCTCTTCTGCACTCTTTCTGTTTCACTGGTCTGTTTGTCTATCCTTACTTGGTACAACATCACATTTTCTTAATTAAAACTTTATTGGTACCTAGTCCTTTAAGTCTTACAAATGTTTTATTCTTCTTTGAGATTTCCTTGGTAATCTTTGATCCCTTGCATTTAAAGCTACCAAAAAGGGAACTTGTCAATTTCCAAAGTACACTCTCCTGAGATTTTGTTTGAGATTGCATTGAATCCATCCATTTATTATGTCTTCAACTTCTCTCAAAATGGGTGGTAGCTTTCTTTTTAGAAATCTTGCATATGTTGTCAGATTGATTCTTAGGAGTATTGCTATTCTTCAGGGCTCTTCTTCAGCTATTTGTTGTTATTTTTGCTTCTTAGATGCCTGAAATACTTGTGTGCCAGTGATAAAAAAGAAGATTTCCTCCACAAGTATGTTAACAATACTAAATTTTTCTGAACAATCATTAATGTTTTAAAAAACACATCTTTCTTGAAATCCATCTTTTTTTCCTATTTGATATCAGCAAAATTCTTTAAAGAATCTTGGATCTTTGTTATCTATTATTTTCTCTAATGTGGTCTGAACAGTCTTCTAATCATTAATCTTTATAAACTGGATAAAAATAATTTTCTTGCTGATCCCAAGACAAGTTTGAATAGTCACTTGATTTTTCTACCTTCTTGAATAAGTTGTTTAATTATTTGATACCTAATTTTCAGTTTTTTTTTGTTAATGTTGTATTTCAATAGTGACAATGTATATAGATTAAACTATGCTCAATTTCCCATAATTAAATGTTTTAACAATTCAGATACAGATTATTAGAACAATCGTATGAGCCACAATTTATCCCATTTAGTGTCCCAAATAAAATTGGGCAGCCAGAAGCTGTCGAATTAGGTGATAAAGACGAAGGCATAGGTTCTTGTTATAATGTATGACCTGAGAGCCATATTTTCTCCTTAGTACTTAATTTATTAGCATATCCTTGCCTCTCTTTTAGTAGCTTAAAGTATGTTTCACCATTCAATGTTTTGTGTCAGAGTGAGAGATTTCCCAGATACTGGTTCCCTCCACAGAATAAGCTAATTAAATACGAAGCAAGAGAGATTTCCACCCTAATAAATCTGGCTGTGGGTTAAGACTTTATGTCACTTTGGTAGTTCTTTCAATAAAGCCAGAAGAAATTAAACCTAGAGGTTTTGTTTTTTGTTTTTTTAAATCATTGCCATGACATCAGTAATAGTCTTCCAATCCTACCCTATCACGATGAATGCTTTGACAGGAAAATTTTCCCATACTGCTTTCAGCAATCTAAGTGTGATGGTCAGCACTTAGGACAACTGACAGATTCCATTATAAAAATTCATGCACATTTTTCTTTGTAGCAGAAATAAAAGAAACTGATTTCCATCTCTATAAATCCTAATTGATCTAAGATAGCTATAACTCTGAACATAAAACAGGTTCCCGTTTTAAGTCTTCTGATTTTGATATAAAGCTTTGCAACTGTGAAAATGGATGTTTACTTTAATTTGATTGCCCTGTTGCTTTGAACATGTCCCCCCGTAAATAAAAATGAATGAAAATTCCTGTGGCATTTTACATTTAATTTCTCAAATGTAGCAGATCCAAAAGGAATGATTTGTACTTGAATTTACTCTTATTTTAATGGAAAAGATGCAATTTGATATAAAGTTCACTTTCTTATTTGCATGTTTGACAGTTACCAGCAATTTTTTTAAAGCCATTATTCTCAAAGAACCTAGTTAAAACTTATTCCAAGTGCACAGCTGTAGACCTAAGAAGCCCTCCTTCTAATCTAGCAATGAAAAGGCCGTGCTGTATAAATCTCTTTTGGTCAAGATAGAAAACTTCACCATGTAATCAATGAGTTGCTGATGTCATTTTTTAAGATCTACTTTACCATTGGATAATATCAATCAAATCATTTCCAGACTTTACTATACCTGCTTTCTTAAGCAGGGCAAGATATTTGTCCAGAGCCTCCAAGAGTGAATTATTTCTTTATTTTCTTCTACCTTTCCTTGTTAACACTATTAACATTAAGCAAAATTCTTCTCTCTGCACCACCATCAGATTCACACAGTCATTCCCTCCCTTACCCATAATTAAAGTCTGAGTCCATATTGATACATTACTGTATGAGAAATGAGTAGAGAAGATAATTCTGTGGCTCAAGAAAATACCCCCAATTAAACGAATCAATAAGCATACACTGTGGTATTGCTTTCAGCAGCCCTACAAATTATGATTTGAGGTAGTGCCAAAAATCTCTTCTTCATCCACTGAACCTGTATGTATTGAGGACCCATGGAACTAGGCACTAGGGATACATCTGTGAAACAAACAAATAAAATCTGCCCTTAGGGACCTTACATTCTAGTGATATTTACTTTTAAAATGTCCCCACCCCCTGCCAATTTTCAATCCTTACTGGATTTCTTGCATTACTGTTTCATTGAATTAAGGTTTTGATGGTCATATTCAAAGGAGTTTCTGAGAATTAACACTCAACATCACTTTGTTCTGGCCATATTGCTGCAATCTGCTAGGCAGGCACTAAGTGGGCTCTTGATAGAATAAAGGACTTTTTCATTAGGAGGAGGGATGTCTTGGACAAAAAGCACTATTGAAAAGCAGCTAGCAGTATAGGAATAAAAAAGCAAGAGTCTTGGGAAGCTGGGGTGGTAAAAATGCATAATTGGAAATGTAGATGTTTCTGAAGATATTCATGACCTATTTCACATTTTTTCATATTCTTAGCAAATAATTACTAGAATTCACTTGACTCACTTGAAACCTGAGATTTTAAAAAGAGTTCTTGTGATAGAGATCATTAATTCTACATTACTAAAAATTCACCTTCATCTGTTAGGTCTCAATTTCAAAGATGCTAGAAAGATTAGCAGACATAGAGCTCCTAAAAGACCTACAAATAATTTTTCCAAACATGATTAAATGTGTTATGTTGGGCATGATCAACATGTACAATTATTTCAATGGTGGCACACTGAGGCAGAGTTGGGGGTGGGTGGGTTGTATACTTGTTCCAGGTTATTCCCAGGAGGGATAGATAGATTAGTGGGAAGTTAAGCAGAGCAGAAATACACTTACTGTCATAATAATTACCAGCAGCAAGGCTTTTTAGACTGAAGTACAGTCTTCCAAGTTTTCCACTGAATTATGTAAAACTAGATTAGACAAAGCACTAGAGAATTAACTCTAGGGTAAAAGCATGCCCAGATGGGAAAATGGGGAAGAGGACCAAAGAGTCTTTTTCCATCTCTAATTGCTATGACTCCAGGAAACCTATGATGGAATTAAAACACACAGCAGCTGCCCTTAGAATTTTCAGAGATGAAAGCATGTCATTCATCTTCATAGCCAAAATAGTCATTAAAAAATAGATATATGTCTGTGTTGAATGACAAAATTTTTCAATAGATAATCTGAACAATTGCTGAACAGTGAATTAGCTCTAGAATACTTGTCAAGTAATTGCCATGTAGTTTCTGGGGAACCACAAAGGGTTCTGGCAGACACATGCCATGCATGTCAACCTATTTTTGACATGATGGTATTACTTTTAAGCTTATGTTTATGCCTTGAAAACTGAAAATTTTGGACAAGACAATAAAAAGCATATTAATATACATGGTTCCTAGCTTTAAATTATGGGAAACTTTCCTTCCAAATAATCATCTGAAACTGATGATTTTGGCTGCTTTGAGGAGAGTCTACAGTGATACAATTTATTACCAATTAAGTAGGATCAGTATTCAGTTCTTATGAATGGATAAGGCCAGAGTAATCATAAATTAAAAACAGTCAAAGCCACTGGCCCAAGGCATTAAGACCAAGAATTGGATTAGTTTTTATACCAGAAATCTATAATGAAGCTAATTTAAATTTTTATAAATTTTTATCTTCTGTTTAGTCTGCTTCTTTAAATAGTCTTTCATTTGCAACCTAAGGAAGCTCTGAACTGAGTAAGGCATTAAATTATTAAGATCTCTGTATAAATAAGGATCTGAAGAAGAAGGAATATTTTATTTCATGTGTAGAAGGATGAGGGACAGTATAAATGAAGCAAGAAAAGTGAAGTCCTGAGAATGGGAAATTGACTATGGTTTAGAAAATAAATTAAATAATTGCTTCCCTCTCTCCCTTTTAGGCTTGAGGAGTGAAGAAAGGCTAGAGAGAGTCAGGTGACATTTTAAATGCCAACTTGAAATGGCTATAGTTGGAAACTAGGAAAATAGCAAAGCTGAGCCCTTTTTAAAACTTTTTTTCTATTTATTTATTTACTTAGGGAGAAGTATACAATTACAGCAAGAGCCTTCAAACGCACGTCCCCACAGTTCCCAGTGCTCTAACTTATTCACTCAAAACCAAGCACAGGTTATGCACTACTCTTTATCTCTATCCCACAAAAGGATTCATTTTGATCCTAGCTTGCACTTTGGGAACTGTGGGAACATGTCATTTCCAGTTAGGATTACCAAATTTTGCAAATAAAAATATGGCTTGCCTACTAAAAATGTGAATTTTGGATAAACAATGGATTGTTTAGTGTATGTATGTCCCATGAAATATTTGGAATATACTTACATTAAAAAAGTATTCATAGTTTATCTGAAATTCATATTTAAGCTAGTGTCTTCTATTTCATCTGAAAACCCTATTTCCTGTATATGTCCTTGCTAAGTGATATAGGAGTGAAGGCATATAACATGACTCCAAAGGGCTATAAAGGGAATGGGCCAGATACTATGAAGTCATCGCCCATGAAACTCATGCATGAAACTGATTGTTGGCTACTGAAGTCTCTGAGCCCATACTATACTCTGGCTCTAGACCTTGCAGTGATCCTTCCTTCCTTCTTTTATCCCACACAGTTGTTCTCTTCTTAGTTGCATCTCCAGTCTCAGAACACTCCTTACTTGGGCCATGCCTCATAGGATTCCCACTCACACTAAATATAACCCTGCCTCTCTCAAAACACACAGTCCCCTCCATCTCTTCCCTAATTGTCTCAGACTTTTTGCTCATAATCTTTCTACTAAAATAGATAGTGGTCTCTTCTTTTCCTCACAGTCATGTTCAATTTATCTTAAAAAGGTTGATTGTAATACTTAATGTAATATTAGCAAAAGAACTAGTGACTCTTTCTTTGTAATTGAGCTTTGGGCCAGGCATGCACAATCGTATTCTCTCCACTCCCTGAAGGTTAAATGCAATGTTTACATTTCATTCTGAGGAAGCTAGCCAGCCTTTTTCTTCTCTACCTCTCTACCATCCTTTCTCCCTTCAGCAACTCCATAAAAAACAAAAGTTGAGTTTCATATGAAATAAATAAGTGTTCAAATGATGATGCATTGAAAAACTCCTTCTTTCCGTTTTGCTTAAGATTCCAAATAAGGGTTCAGTAGGTAAAGTAAATAATATGGAATTAATTTACATTTGATTAAGTATTCATATTTCTATATGCATTTGTTCAGGTATTCCAGAACCTACTGTTGCATTTCTAAAATCACTGTGTTCCATGTCTACCTGTTAAAAAATGGGATTTTAGCTCCCCTTCCTACTACAAATGTGTTCAAAAATATTCCCTTAGATGCAGCATAAATAATATGGACTTTTGGGGGAGTAAATAGGCGCATTCCATTAAAATGTTTTATGGAGGTTTATCTTAGTTGGGAAAGTGACTTGAAAAATAGTGTGTGTGTGTGTGTGTGTGTGTGTGTGTGTGCATGCACACACTTCTACTCCTATACTCCTATGTTCTATAGCTTGGAATTTTGATGGAGGGTGACTATTAGTTCCCTAGTATCCACAGGCAGATTCCATAAATTGCAGAGACATGCCTCGTGTCTTGGATTTAACACTTCGCTTGCCTCTTTTAGGTAGTAGATGATTATGGAATAGCAGAAAGTTCTGTTGAAAAGTGGTTTTGAAGACTTTGAAACAAGAAATAAGTATTTATTGTACATAAACACATTCAAAATGTATTCTTTGGGACTGAGTTTGAGCTATCATATTCCCTAGTCTAGTGTTTTTCTCTCGCTTCAATTGCTTCAATGACTCTTTATGCCCTTCCAGGAAACAGAAAATCTAAAGTACCAATCATAGCCTATTTACCCATCCAGTCTCATCCCACACCATTATATCCCTCTGTTTTTAGCATCAATTCTATAAAATCATATGCAGTTTTTCAAAGGAGTTATTCTTTTTCTGAACTGCTGTCTTTTACTTAAGCAATTTGCTTTCCTGGAACTCGCTTGTCCCCTCTCCTGTCCTTGTTAAACTCACTCATTATGGAGCATTAGGCTTCTGTAGCTTTCTTTTTCTGGGAAACCCTGAACACTGAACTTCTCCACCTGAAACGTGTGTTATGGGCACACTCTATAAACTCCCACAGCACTCTGAGATTCATTCATACATACATTCGTCATTCGTACTGCAATTCTGGCTTATGGCCCTACTTAATGTAAGAGACTGTTGTTTTCTTCTCTATAGAACTAGTTTCTCTCTCCATTAAAGGTTGTTTGAGTGCATTCTTGTGGATGGTTCTGTCTCCACTTCTGTGACCAACCTCTGGGCCATGGATTCTGCATCTATAGATAAACTGATTGAGCTAGATAATGTTTGAGGTGTACAATAGCTCCAAAGTGTCACAGTCTTTATGGCTAGGTACATGATGTGCCAAAAGAAAAACTAAAAAAAAATAAAAGATATTTGAATTTTTTTTTAATTAGAGAAGTTGCAGGTTTACAGAAAAATCATGCATAAAATACAGAGTTCAAATATACCCTACCTATCTTTGACACTGTGAATTAGAGAGGTACATTTGTTACATCTGATGGAAGAAAATTATTAAAATTGTACTATTAACTAAGTCCATGGTTTACATTAG
This sequence comes from Choloepus didactylus, assembly GCF_015220235.1. NCBI lineage: Eukaryota > Metazoa > Chordata > Mammalia > Pilosa > Megalonychidae > Choloepus > Choloepus didactylus. The sequence goes on from NC_051318.1 coordinate 77,088,505, forward strand.
GGTACCTGTTCATGTTGTACAGTCCTGTGATTTGTTTTTTTTTTTTTTCTTTTTAATTTTTATTCTAGTAACATATATGCAACCTAAAATTTCCCCCTTTTAACCACTTTTAAATATATAATTCAGTGCTGTTAATTACATTCACAATATTGTGTTGCCATCACCACCGTCCATTAGCAAAACTTTTCCACCACCCCCAAATAGCAACTGTGTACAATTTAAGCATTAACTCTCCATTGTGAGTATTATTTGAGACTCCATGGAAGCATAAATAAATTAATACTTTTTAATCATAGAGAAATCAAACAGTATATAAAGAAAATTTTTGTCCTCTCCAAATATTGTTACACCTTAAAATAAGTATCTTTTATTTAAAAAGAAATTCACAGCTATAACTTATATATCACTTTATTTGAGGTAATGCAAAACTGTTCTGAAAATTACTCAAGTCATTCAGATATCAGTCCCATGAAGATTAACATGACAAATCAAAAAGAAATTCAAGAGACTTTCAAATAAATGCCCCTGTCCTTTTTTAGCACTGAATTCTTTTTTAAAAATTTAATTGGTTTAATTTGACATTTGAATAAGTGACAGCTACATCTCAACTTCCCTTGAACTCTAAGAAGGCTGATAGAATGGGTATAACAGATCATCAGTGTGATTGGGGAGAAATTGAACATTCAGAAAGTGTTGCCACTTGCAGTGCAGAAATACTTTAAAAAGTAAAATACCAAGAATTAAAGTTATAATGTTTCAATTCTGATGAAAGTGAACTAATAAGCAGATAAGTAATTGTACTTCAGTTGTCTAAGCATTTCACGATAGTCTGAAAACTAAATTGTATTACTTTAGGTGTAAGTAGCTGAGATTATATTTTCCAGCTCATAGTGTATCCTTGTTTTTTCAAAGCCATTAATAAGTGGAGCAAAGGAATTCTGCATCCACCCAAAATGGAAAAAAAAGGGACCAGTTTTACATTCCCAACTAAAACAAACAAAGAAACAAAGAGAAGACATTAACTTAGCATTGGTTTTCAAGAAATTGGACATCAGATAATGGACGACAGTGATCCTTAAGAGGCGGCACAGTTTACCGCCCTTTCTGCCTTGGGAGAGTTTCCAGGCTGCGGCACAAGACGGGAGGATGCAGGCAGAGTCCAGTAAACTCCTTGTACTGAAAAGACAGAGCTGAGGTCCCAGAGAGACCAAAGCATCAAAAGTCACAGGTCAGCATATTGGAAAGGAAAAACATTCACAGAGAAAAAGTCCAGAGATCTGCAGAGGGTGTTGCTTGGTTATTCAACAAAGAATTGATAAGCACACGTGTGTGAGGAAACTAACTCCAGTCATGAAAAGTTCCACCTGAAGGGATGAAAGCAAACAGTATTTGGTGCTCACAGGGGGCACAGAATAGTGCCTGTTCAACCAGCTAGACAGGAAAACTTCATAATTTATAGAATAATGCTAGTGTACTGTTAGCCCTAGATTAAACACTGCTCTAGTTCCAATTAACATACTGAAAACTAGACCCAAAGGAATCAAACCGTTTCCAAGTAACGTCACTGTGTGAGAACAAAGTTGAAGAATATTCACAGCAATACAAACATATCCAACAGCAAAAAGGTAAAATTCACAATATTTGACATCCAAGCAAAGAATGCCAGCATCAAAATAGGCAGGAAAATAGTACCCATTATATGGAGAAAAACAAATAAATTGAAACTGACCCAGAATTGATGCACATATTAAAATTAGCATTCAAGGGCACTGAAACTGTCATTATGACCATATTTCATATGTTTGAAAAGTTGAGAAACATGAAAAATCAAGAAATCCCCAAATGGCATTTTTGGACATTAAATCTACAATATGTGAAATGAAAAATACACTGAATGTGTTTAACAGCATATAAAACATTCCAGGGGGCAAGATGGCAGATTGGTGAGGTGAATGTTTTAGTTACTCCTCCAGGGAAGTAGGTAGAAAGCCAGGAACTGCGTGGACTGGACACCACAGAGCAATATGACTTTGGGCATACTTCATACAACACTCATGAACACGTGGAACTGCTGAGATCAGTGAAATCAGTATGTTTTTGTGGCCAGGGGACCTGCGCCCCTCCCTGCCAGGCTCAGTCCTGTGGGAGGAGGGGCTGTCAGCACTGGGAACCAGAAGGGAGAACTGCAGTGGCAGCTCTTATCGGAAACTCATTCTACTGATCCAAATTCCAATCATAGATAGATTGAAACCAGACACCAGAGAATCTGAGAGCAGCCAGCCCAGCAGAGAGGAGATAGGGATAGCAAAAAACAGCAAGAAAAATACAAAAAGAAAAACAGAGTCTTTTTGGAGTTCTGGTGAACATAGAAAGGGGAAGGGCAGAGCTCAGGCCCTGAGGCTCATAGGCAAATCCTGAAGAAAAACTGATCTCTCTGCCCCCTGAACCTTTCCTTAATGGCCCTAATTGCTTTGTCTCTTAGCATTTCAATAACCCATCAGATCTGGGAAGAATGCCATTTTTTTTTTCTTTTTTTTTCTTTTTCTAAAACAATTACTCTAAGAAGCCCAATACAGAAGGCCTCAAAGACTTGCAATTTGGGCAGGTCAAGACAAGAGCAGAACTAAGAGAGCTCTGAGACACAAGGCAATAATCCAGTGGCTGAGAAAATTCACTAAACACCACAACTTCCCAAGAAAAGGGGGCGTCCGCTCACAGCCATCATCCTGGTGGACAGGAAACACTCCTGCCCGTCGCCGGCTCCATAGCCCAGGGCTGCCCAGACAACCGAGTGTGATGGAAGTGCTTCCAATGACATGCACACACCACAAAATTGGGAATGGACATTAGCCTTCCCTGTACCCTCAGCTGGTTGTCCCAGAGTTGGGAAGGTGGAGCAGTGTGAATTAACAAGCCCCATTCAGCCATCATTTCAGCAGACTGGGAGCCTCCCTACACAGCCCTGCAGCCCACAACTGCCCTGGGGAAATGGCACTCACCTATGACATAGCACAGTCATCCCTCAACAGAGGACCAGGGGGTGCACGGCCTGGAAGAGGGACCCATTCGCAAGTCTCAGGGGCCATACGCCAATACCAAGGACTTGTGGGTCAGTGACAGACACAAACTGTGGCAGGACTGAACTGAAGGATTAGACTATTGCAGCAGCTTTAAAACTCCAGGAACACCAGGGAGATTTTATTGTTAGAGCCGCCCCCCACCCCGACCGCCCAGGCACACACCCCATATACAGGGCGGGCAACACCAACTACACACGCAAGCTTGGTACACCAATTGGACCCCACAAGACTCACTCCCCCACTCACCACAAAGGCAAAGCGAGGGAGAACTGGCTTGAGGGAAACAGGTGGCTCGTGGACGCCACCTGCTGGTTAGTTAGAGAAAGTGTACTCCACGAAGCTGTAGATCTGACAAATTAGAGGTAAAGATTTCAATTGGTCTACAAATCCTAAAAGAATCCTATCAAGTTCAGCAAATGCCAAGAGGCCAAAAACAACAGAAAATTTTAAAGCATATGAAAAAACTAGACGATATGGATAACCCAAGCCCAAGCACCCAAATCAAAAGATCAGAAGAGACACGGTACCTAGAGCAACTAATCAAAGAACTGAAGATGAACGATGAGACCATGGCATGGGATATAAAGGACATGAAGAAGAGCATGGCACAGGATATAAATGACATCAAGAAGACCCTAGAAGAGCATAAAGAAGACATTGCAAGACTAAATAAAAAAATAGATGATCTTATGGAAATTAAAGAAACTGTTGACCAAATTAAAAAGTTTCTGGATACTCATAGTAAAACACTAGAGGAAGCTGAACAACGAATCACTGACCTGGAAGATGACAGAATGGAAAATGAAAGCACAAAAGAAAGAATAGGGAAAAAAAATCAAAAAAATCAAAATGGATCTCAGGGATATGTTAGGTAATATAAAACGTCCAAATAGAAGACTCATTGGTGTTCCAGAAGGGGAAGAAAAGGGCAAAGGTCTAGGAAGAGTATTCAAAGAAATTGCTGGGGAAAACTTCCCAAATCTTCTAAACACCATAAATACACAAATCATAAATGCCCAGCAAACTCCAAATAGAATAAATCCAAATAAACCCACTCCAAGACATATTCTGATCACACTGTCAAATACGGAAGAGAAGGAGGAAGTTCTGAAAGCAGCAAGAGAAAAGCAATTCAACACATACAAAGGAATCAGCATAAGACTAAGTAGTGACTACTCAGTAGCCACCATGGAGGCGAGAAGGCAGTGGCATGACATATTTAAAATTCTGAGTGAGACAAGTTTCCAACCAAGAATACTTTATCCAGCAAAGCTCTCCTTCAAATCTGAGGGAGAGCTTAAATTTTTCACAGACAGACAAACGCTGAGAGAATATGCTAACAAGAGACCCGCCCTACTTCAGATACTAAAGGGAGCCCTACAGACAGAGAAACAAAGAAAGGAGAGAGAGACATGGAGAAAGGTTCAGTACTAAAGAGATTCAGTATGGGTACATTAAAGGATATTAATAGAGAGAGGGAAAAATACATATGACAAACATAAACCAAAGGATAAGATGGCTGATGCAAGAAATGCCTTCACAGTTATAACATTGAATGTAAATGGATTAAACTCCCCAATTAAAAGATATAGATTCACAGAATGGATCAAAAAAAAAAAATGAACCATCAATATGTTGTATACAAGAGACTCATCTTAGACACAGGGACACAAAGAAATTGAAAGTGAAAGGATGAAAAAAAAATATTTCATGCAAGCTACAGCCAAAAGAAAGCAAGTGTAGCAATATTAATCTCAGATAAAATAGACTTTAAATGCAGGGATGTTTTGAGAGACAAAGAAGGCCACTACATACTAATAAAAGGGGCAATTCAACAAGAAGAAATAACAATCCTAAACGTTTATGCACCCAATCAAGGTGCCACAAAATATATGAGAGAAACACTGGCAAAACTAAAGGAAGCAATGGATGTTTCCACAATAATTGTGGGAGACTTCAACACATCACTCTCTCCTATAGATAGATCATCCAGACAGAAGAACAATAAGGAAATTGAAAACCTAAACAATCAGATAAATGAATTGGATTTAACAGACATATATAGAACATTACATCCCAAAACACCAGGATACACATTCTTCTCTAGTGCTCGTGGAACTTTCTCCAGAATAGATCATATGCTGGGACATAAAACAAGGCTCAATAAATTTAAAGACTGAAATTATTCAAAGCACATTCTCTGACCACAATGGAATATAATTAGAAGTCAATAACCATCAGAGACTTAGAAAATTCACAAATACCTGGAAGTTAAACAGCACAATCCTAAACAATCAGTGGGTTAAAGAAGAAATAACAAGAGAAATTGCTAAAAATATAGCGATGAATGAAAATGAGAACACAACTTACCAAAACCTATGGGGTGCAGCAAAAGTGGTAATGAGGGGGAAATTTATAGCACTAAATGCACATATTAAAAAGGAAGAAAGAGCCAAAATCCAAGAACTAATGGATCAACTGAAGAAGCTAGAAAATGTACACCAAACCAATCCTAAACCAAGTAGAAGAAAAGAAATAACAAGGATTAAAGCCGAAATAAATGACATAGAGAACAAAAAAACAATAGAGAGGATAAATAACATCAAAAGTTGGTTCTTTGAGAAGATCAACAAGATTAACAAGCCCCAGATACACTGACAAAATCAAAAAGAGAGAAGACCCATATAAACAAAATAATGAATGAGAAAGGTGACATTACTGCAGATCCCAAAGAAATTTAAAAAATTATAAGAGGATACTATGAACAACTGTATGCCAACAAACTGGATAAGGTAGAAGAAATGGACAATTTCCTGGAAACATGAACAACCTAGACTGACCAGAGAAGAAACAGAAGACCTCAACCAACCAATCACAAGCAAAGAGATCCAATCAGTCATTAAAAAGCGTCCCACAAATAAATGCCCAGGGCCAGATGGCTTCACAGGGGAATTCTACCAAACTTTCCAAAAAGAACTGACACCAATCTTACTTAAACTCTTTCAAAACATTGAAGAAAATGGAACACTACCTAACTCATTTTATGAAGCTAACATCAATCTAATACCAAAACCAGGCAAAGATGTTACAAAAAAGGAAAACTACTGGCCAATCTCCCTAATGAATACAGATGCAAAAATCCTCACAAAATACTTGCAAATCGAATCCAAAGACACATTAAAAAAATCATACACCATGACCAAGTAGGGTTCATTCCAGGCATGCAAGGATGGTTCAACATAAGAAAATCAATCAATGTATTACAACACATTAACAAATCAAAAGTGAAAAATCAAATGATCATCTCAATAGATGCTGAAAAAGCATTGGACAAAATCCAACATCCCCTTTTGATAAAAACACTTCAAAAGGTAGGAATTGAAGGAAACTTCCTCAATATGATAAACAGCATACATGAAAAACCCACAGCCAGCATAGTACTCAATGGTGAGAGACTGAAAGCCTCCCCTCTAAGATCAGGGACAAGACAAGGGTGCCCACTATCACCACTGTTATTCAACATTGTGCTAGAAGTGCTAGCCAGGGCAATCCAGCAAGACAAAGAAATAAAAGGCATCCAAATTGGAAAGGAAGAAGTAAAACTGTCATTGTTTGCAGATGATATGATCTTATATCTGGAAAACCCTGAGAAATCGACAATACAGCTACTAGAGCTAATAAACAAATTTAGCAAAGTAGCAGGATACAACATTAATGCACACAAGTCAGTAATGTAAAGAACAAACTGAAGAGACACTCAAGAAAAAGATACCATTTTCAATAGCAACTAAAAAAATCAAGTACCTAGGAATAAACTTAACCGAAGATGTAAAAGACCTATACAAAGAAAACTACATAACTCTACTAAAAGAAATAGAAAGGCACCTTAAAAGATGGAAAAATATTCCATGTTCATGGATAGGAAGGCTAAATGTCATTAAGATGTCAATTCTACCCAAACTCATCTACAGTTTCAATGCAATCCCAATCAAAATTCCAACAACCTACTTTGCAGCCTTGGAAAAGCTAGTTATCAAATTTGTTTGGAAAGGGAAGATGCCTCTAATTACTAAAGATACTCTAAAAAATAAAAACGAAGTGGGAGGACTTACACTCCCTGACTTTGAAGCTTATTATAAAGCCACAGTTGTCAAAACAGCATGGTACTGGCACAAAGATAGACATATAGATCAATGGAATCAAATTGAGAATTTGGAGATAGATCCCCAGATCTGTGGCTGACTGATCTTTGATAAGGTCCGCAAAGTCACTGAACTGGGTCATAATGGTCTTTTCAACAAATGGGGCTGGGAGAGTTGGATATCCATATCCAAAAGAATGAAAGGAGACCCCTACCTCACACCCTACACAAAAATTAACTCAAAATGGATGAAAGATCTCAATATAAAAGAAAGTACCATAAAACTCCTAGAAGATAAGGTAGGGAAACAACTTCAAGACCTTGTATTAGGCAGCCACTTCCTAGACTTTACACCCAAAGCACAAGCAACAAAAGAAAAAATAAATAAATGGGAACTCCTCAAGCTTAGAAGTTTCTGTACCTCAAAGGAATTTGTCAAAAAGGTGAAGAGGCAGCCAACTCAATGGGAAAAATTTTTTTGAAACCATGTATCTGACAAAAGACTATCTTGCATATATAAAGAAATTCTACAACTCAATGACAATAGTACAGACAGCCCAATTATAAAATGGGCAAAAGATATGAAAAGACAGTTCTCTGAAGAGGAAATACAAATGGCCAAGAAACACATGAAAAAATGTTCAGCTTTTCTAGCTATTAGAGAGATGCAACTTAAGACCATAATGAAATACCATCTCACACCAATTAGAATGGCTGCCATTAAACAAACAGGAAACTACAAATGTTGGAGGGGATGTGGAGAAATTGGAACTCTTATTCATTGTTGGTGGGACTGTATAATGTTTCAGCCACTCTGGAAGTCAGTCTGGCAGTTCCTTAGAAAACTAGATATTGAGTTACCATTCGATCCAGCAATCGCACTTCTCGGTGTATACCCAGAAGATCGGAAAGCAGTGACACAAACAGATATCTGCATGCCAATGTTCATAGCAGCATTATTCACAATTGCCAAGAGATGAAAACAACCCAAGTGTCCTTCAACAGATGAGTGGGTAAATAGAATGTGGTGTATACACACGATGGAATGCTGCATGGCAGTAAGAAGGAACGATGTCATGAAACATATGACAACATGGATGAACCTTGAAGACATAATGCTGAGCAAAATAAGCCAGGCACAAAAAGAGAAATATTATATGCTGCCACTAATGTGAACTTTGAAAAATGTAAAGCAAATGGTTTATAATATAGAATGTAGGGGAACTAGCGATAGAGAGCAATTAAGGAAGAGGGAACAATAATCCAATGGGAACAGATAAGCTATCGTGGGTAAATTTAACATTCTGGGAATGCCCAGGAATGACTATGGTCTGTTGGTTTCTGATGGGTATAGTAGGAACAAGTTCACAGAAATGTTGCTATATTAGGTTACTTTCTTGGGGTAGAGTAGGAAAACATTGGAAGTAAAGTAGTTATTTTAGGTTAGTTGTCTTTTTCTTACTCCCTTGTTATGGTCTCTTTGAAATGTTCCTTTATTGTATGTTTTTTTTTAATTTTTTTAAATTTTTTTATTTTTCATACAGTTGATTTAAAAAAAAGTTTTTTTAAAAAAAACGAGGAAAAAAAATATGCAGAGCCTCCTTGAGGAGCTGGTGGAGAATGCAGGGGTATTGGCCTGCCCCACCTTGGTGGTTGCTAACATGCCCACAAACATAGGGGACTGGTGGTTTGATGGGCTGAGCCCTCTACCACAGGATTTGCCCTTGGGAAGACTGTTGCTGCAAAAGAGAGGCTAGGCCTCCCTATAATTGAGCCTAAGAGCCTCCTCCCAAATGCCTCTTTGTTGCTCAGATGTGGCCCTCTCTCTCTAGCTAAGCCAACTTGACAGGTGAAATCACTGCCCTCCCCTCTACATGGGATGAGACACCCAGGGGATTGAATCTCCCTGGCAACATGGAATATGACTCCCGGCGAGGAATGTAGACCCAGTATCGTGGGATGGAGAACATCTTCTTGACCAAAAGGGGGTTGTGAAAGGAAATGAAATAAACTTCAGTGGCAGAGAGATTCCAAAAGGAGCCGAGAGGTCACTCTGGTGGGCACTCTTACACACAATAGAGACAACCCTTTTTAGGTTCTAATGAATTGGGGTAGCTGGTGGTAGATACCTGAAACTATCAAACTACGATGCAGAACCCATGAATCTTGAAGACAATTGTATAAAAATGTAGCTTATGAGGGGTGACAATGGGATTGGGAAAGCCGTAAGGATCACACTCCCCTTTGTCTAGTTTATGGATGGATGAGTAGAAAAATAGGGGAAGGAAAAAACAAACAGACAGACAAAGGCACCCAGTGTTCTTTTTTACTTTAATTGTTCTTTTTCACTTTAATTACTATTCTTGTTATTTGTGTGTGTGTGGTAATGAAGGTGTCAGGGATTGATTTTGGTGATGAATGTACAACTATGTAATGGTACTGTGAACAATCGAATGTACGATTCGTTTCGTATGACTGTGTGGTATGTGAATATATCTCAATAAAATGAATATTAAAAAAAAAAAAAAACATTCCAGAAGAAAAGATTAGAGAACTTGTAGATATACTGAACCTACACAAATTAAAACAAAGAAAGAGAATAATTATTACTAAATAAACAGACCCTCAGCTAGCTGACAACTTCAAGCAGTCTAATATCCACTTAACTGTAGACCTGCAAGGGAGAAGGGGCCAGGGAAAATATCTGAAGGAAAAATGGCCAACAATTTTCTAAATTTTAGAAAGTATGAACACACGGCTCTGAGTTCAGTGAAGCTTAAACACAAGATACATGAAGCAAACTACACCTAGGTGCATCATAAAGAGAAAACATTCAAAGCAGCCTGGGAGAGGACAGAAGACATGCTGTGACAGAGGACAGCAGAGTTCCCTTGGTAAGCAAGTGAAATTGCATCTTTAAAGTACTAAAAGTAACACTGTCAACCTAGAATTCTAAGCCCAGTGAAAATTTTGTTCAAAAATGAAAGTGAAATTAAGACCTTTTTAGACCTACAAAAAAGCAAAAAGATTCAACATTAGCAGACCTGCTCTAAAAGAAATGTTAAAGGGAATCTTTCAATCAAAGATAAAATGACACAAGATGGAAAACTAGATGGAAATAAAAGAAATAAAGAACACAGGAAATTGTAACTACAAGGGTAACTAAAAAGTTTTCTATTATTTAAAAATCTTAAAAGCGTAACCAACCAGTTAAGCAAAATTAACAACACATTGTGGGTTTTATAACACATGTGCAAGAAAATGTATGAAAAGAGTAACCTAAAGAACAGGAGGAGATAATTTCATGTACACAATTGTAAGGTTTTCATATGTGAAGGATTATAATATTACTTAACGGTAGCCTATGACAAGTAAAAGAGGGACACTGGAAACCCTGAAGCAACCATGAAATAACAAAATGAAGAGTTATAGCTAATAAGTCAACAAAGGATATAAAATTACCTTATAAGTATAATCATTTAATCCAAAGAGAAAAAAGAAAATAGAGAATAAAGAAGAGATGGGACAAAGAGAAAACAAATAATGTGATGATAGACTTAAACCTAACTAACCATATAATTATAATTATCATGTTAAATGTAAATGACCCAAGCACCACATTCTAAAGGGAGAGATTATCAGAATGGATAAAAATTCAAGGTCTAAATATATGTTGCCAACAAGAAAACTGCTTTAAACATAACAAGCAAACTGGTAAAAGGTAAAAGACAGAAAAAGAAATGTTATGCTAGCAATCAAAAGAAAGCAAGAATTGTTACATTAGCATGACATTTCAGAGCAAAGAATATCACCTGGCATAAAGAAATTCACTTTATAGAGATAAAGGAGTCAATTAATCAAAAAGAATTAAAAATCCTAAATATTTATATACCTCATATCAGTGTTTCAAAATATATGAAATAAAAATTGGTAGCACTATAAGAATAAAGAAAGAAATATCCAAATTTAGTTGAAGATTTTACTATCCTCTTTCAGTAATTGTTAGGATAGGAAAGACATTCATGTAACGGAACAATACTATCAACCAATTTAACATATTTGGCACTTAAAGACTAGCCTTGCCAACAAGAGAAGAATAAAAATCTATTTTGACTGTATACAGAGTGACAATATTATGGGAAAGTAAACTAGCTATAATAAACTTAAAATGATGATTGAATGAATCAAAGGAGCTTCTCTACCACAATAAAATCGAATCAGAAACCAATAACAGAATAATACATGGGAAATTCCCAAATATTTGGAAGCATACTTCCAAATGACCTAGAATTCAAAGAAGAAAATTAGAGGGAAATTAGAAAGTACTTTGAACTAATGAAAATGAAAACACTACAAACAGAAATTTGTGGAATTCCTCTAAAGAAAAATCTAGGGGAGAATTTCGAGCACTGACCACCACTAATAGAAAAGATGGAAGGTCTGAAATCAATTATGTCAGAGACTAGATTTAAAAAACTTGAAAATAAGAAGAGCAAATAAAAAGCAAAGCAAGCACAAGAAAAAAAAATAAATAGCAGAGAAAATATTGACAAAATATCCAAACTGATCTATACAATCAATACAAATCCAACCAAAATTCCAGCTGGCTATTTTGTGTATATTGACAAACTGATTATAAAATTTATATAGAAAGTCAAAAGACTTAGAATTGCCAACATAACATTGAAGAAGAGGACTTTGCTACCTAATTTCAAAACTTATAAAGTTAGAGTAATTAACACTGTGATATTATTGAAACATATAGATTAATGGAACAGTATAAAAGGAACAGAAATAGATCCTTCAAAAATAAGGTCATTTTTTTTTTGGCAAACAGGTAAATGCAATTCAATGGAGAAAAAGTCTTTCAACAATTGGACACCAAATACAAAAAAAAAAAAAAAAATCAATAAATAAATACACACCATTCAAAAAAATTAGCCAAAAGTGAAACACAGGCATAATATAAAATAAAAACTACAAAACTAGATTTTATTGATCTTGGGTTTGTCATGACTTTTAGATACAATGCCAAAAAACACGATACACAAAAGAAAAAGGAAGATAAGTTAGACTTTATTAAAATTAAAAACATCTGTTCTACAAAAGACAGTGCTAAGGGAATGTAAAGACAAAACAAGGACTGGAAGAAAAGATTTTCAAATTACGTAGTTGATTTAAAAACCTGTATCCAAAATATACAAAAAACTCTTAATATTCAACAATACGAAAACAAACAACTCAAAAAATGGGCAAAAGATCTGAACAGACACTGTATGAAGGAAGATATACAGATGGCAAATAAACATATAAAGAGATGCTCAACATAATTGGTCATTAGGGAACTGCAAGTTAAAACATTAGTAATACACTAGTATACATCTATTAGAATGGCTAATTCAGAGATGCGTCAATACTAAATGCTGATAAAAATGTGGTGCAACAGGAACTCTCAATCATGGCTGGTGGGACTGCAAAATTGTACAGTCTCTTTGAAAGGCAGTTCCAGGTATTTACTAAATTGATTTGAAAACTTATGTCCACACAATAACTTGCATGTGTGTGTTAATAGCAGCTTTATTTATAATTGCCTAAAATTAGAAACAAACAAGATGTCCTTCAATGAGTGAATGGATAAGCACATTTTGGTACAGCTATGCAATGTAATATTATTGAGAGGTAAATAGAAATGAACTATCAAGCCATGAAAAGACATGCGGAACCTAAATGCATATTGCTAAGTGAAAGGTAATTAATCTGAAAGGGCTACACACCGTATGAATCCAACTATATGGTATTTTGTGTGAGGAAAAACTAGAGAGACAGTAAAAAGATCAGTGGTGGAAAGGGGTTAGAGTGATGTTGGAGAGGTGATTTTTAGAGGAATGAAGCTATTCTTTATGATATTGTAATGTTGGATATTTGACACTGTGCATTTGTTAAAATCAAGAGAAATTTATGGCATAAAATGGGAACCTTAAGTTGTGCAAATTAAAAAATCAGGGTATCCCAGGATGGAAGGTAGAATGTGACAAAAGAATCTAAAAGTATTATTTCAAATGTTTGAAACAACCTCTCTAAAAGAGGAAGGGTAATAAGTGCTGACATATATAACTTTGGAAATAAGTGACATCTATAAGTCTAAAGGCAAAATAAATTGCTTAAGTACAATATTCTGGTTTATAATGTTTTTATTCCGCAGGGGTACAGGTTAGCAACTGGAACTGAACAATACAGTAAATGGATGGAGGGTGGTAGCTGCCAGGTTTCTCACTGTTACAGATAAGCAAGAGGAAAGGCTGGATAAGCCATGTGCTTACACTAATTGGAGTTGGAGAAATCAATACGAACTCATGTTTTGCTTAACATAGATGCAGATGGTTACATAGGAAAATATTTATAGATATGCATCTATGCACAGGTTAGTGCATTTACTCTCCTTGCTGTGTCAGAAAAGAGCCTAGAAGCCTGGACCCAGCATCCTGGGATTGAGAAGGCCTTCTTGACCAAAGAGAGGAAGAGAAATGAAACAAAATAAAATTTCAGTGCCTGGGAGAGTTCCAGTGGAGTCAAGGGGTCATTCTGGAGGTTAGTCTTATGCATTATATAGATATCCCTTTTTAGTTTTTAGTGTATTCTAATAGCTACAAGGAAATACCTGAAACTGTTGAACGGCAACCCAGTAGCCTTGATTCTTGAAGACAATTGTATAACTCTATAGCTTATATGGTGTGACAGTGTGATTATGAAAACCTACGGCTCACACTCCTTTTATCCAGTGTCTGGACAGATGAGTAAAAATATGGGGACAAAAAGTAAATAAATAATAGGAGGGGATGAGGGGTATGGGAAGTTTTGGGTGTTCTTTTTTACTTTTATTTTTATTTTTTATTTTTTGGAGTAATGAATGTGTTGTTCAAGGTCTGATTGTGGTGATGAATGCACAACTATATGATGATACTGTGAACAGAGAAAGGATACTGCACACTGTGGATGGCTGTATGGTATGTGAATATATCTCAATAAAATTGCAGGGGGAAAAAAAGTACCCAGAACAATCACACACCGGTAGTAATGAGCGCACCTAACACCTAGTTCTGGGTTTCTAATGTGAATCTCTAATAAAGGACCCAGGGCTCCTTGCAGACATGACAGATTATAAGTCTAGATGTGCAATATACAAGATGAGCCTGGATCACATTGTGGTGTCAGAAAGAAGGGGCTAAAATAAAAATTCTGTAATGATGGATGCATGCCAAAGGGACCTAGGAGTCAAAGATGTAACAGTTTGTGCAAACAGATAAGCAATTTAGTATTGGATTATAGTTGAACGTATATGAATAAAGAGGTAAATAAATGGGTAAGAAGAGGCAATATCCCATACAGGAGAATTCCAAATAATTTATGTAGACATTCTGCCCTCAAGGAGATTAAGCTTAACTCCCCACTCCTTAAGTGTGGGCTAGGCACAGTGACTTCCTTCCAAAAAATACAGTAGGGAAATGGGAGGATAAAGAGTAACTTTACAGTGGAAAAACCTGACTAATGTGACCTTACTTAAGTGATAAAAATCAACATCAGCAGTGATAAGTCATGTTGCTAGCATGTACCCTTGTTTTAATGTGATGAAAATGGTACTCTGTGGTCTTCCTCTCCAAAACCAATAACCTCAGTCTAATCATGAGAAAAACATTAGGGAAATGTCCATTGAGGCACATTCTACAAAATACTTGACTGATACTCCTCAAAACTGTCAGTCATCAAAAGCAAAGAATGACTGATAAACTGTCACAGCTAAAAGAACTTTAAGGAAACTTAAAGAATAAATGTAATAAAGTATACTGGATGGGTTCCTGGAAGAGAAGAAGGACATTAGGTAAAAATTAAAGCAATCTGATAACTTATAGACTTCAGTTAATAATAATGCATTAATATTGGTTCATTAATTGAAACAAATATAGCATACTAATATAAGAAATTAATAGGGGAACTGTTTGACTGGGAGGGGTTGGGGGACTCTACTATCTGCTCAATTTTTCTGAAAATCTAAAACTTCTGAAATAAAAAAATGAAGTAAAAAATATGAAACAGCAAAAATTACTGAAAATGATAAATCTATTGCTAATCAACAGAAAAAGGAGTATACATGCTATCAATAACATGAAAGAAAGCAATCAGGTTATTACAAATTCTATAGATAAAAGAATTAAAATGGAATAGTATGAATAATTTTATCCTAATAAATATGATAACTTAAATGAAATAGATCAAGTTCCCTAAATGACAGAAATCTTCACTCAAGAAGAAATACATCACCTAATAACCCTATCTGTATTAAAGAAATTAAATTTGTAGTATAAATCACCCCACAAAGAAAATTACAGGCCTAATGGCTTTACCGGTGAATTCTACCAGACATTTAATTTATTTGATAAAGTATTTGTGACCAGAATATATTTTTAAAAAACTTTCAAAATTCAACAAGAAAACAACTAAATTTAAATACTTGACAAAATATTTGAACAAACATGTCTACCAAAGAAAATATAGAGATAGAAAATAAGCATATGACAAGATGCTCAACATTTTGCCAATTTGGATGCGTTATGCACCACCCAAAGCCATGTTCTTTAATGCACTCTTATGGGGGCAGATGTATTAGTGTTGATTAGGTTGGAATCTTTTGATTGTTTCCATGGAGATGTGACTCAATCAACTGTGGGCAAACCGACTGATTAAATTATTTTCATGGAGATATGGACCCCACCCATTCAGGGTGGGTCTTGATTTAATCACTAGAGTCCTATAAAAGAGGTCACAAACAGAAGGAACTCAGAGCAGCTGAGAGGGATGTTTTGGAGAGAAGCTTGGAGCTGATGCTGACATTGACACTTGGAGACACTTGGAGATGCAGACAAAAGGACATTTAGCTAAGAGATGAAGTCCACAGTTTGCCCTGGGCTTTGCCCCAGGTACTTAGAGAGAAATGTCCTGGGAGAAAGAACCAAGAATACACAGGAGCTGAGGGAGGAGCTGGAACACAACTCAGCATCAACAGACACCAGCCATGTGCCTTCCCTTTCTTGGGTGATAAATAATTCACTACATTTTTGTGGTGATAGTTTCATGGGTGTATACACAGGTCAATATTTATCAAGCTGAATATTTTATATATGTGCAGTTTTATTGTATGCCACATATTTCTTAATAACAATGAAAAAAATAAATAGAACAAACTTAACAGAACAGAAATTACTCTACCTACAAATGCATTCAGTTCAATAACAAGAGAAATGCATGTATGGAGAACTCGGCAGATTCTAACAATTTTGCTTAGGAGAAAATCATATGACTCAGTACACACCATTTAGAA
This sequence comes from Choloepus didactylus, assembly GCF_015220235.1. Classification (NCBI taxonomy): domain Eukaryota; kingdom Metazoa; phylum Chordata; class Mammalia; order Pilosa; family Megalonychidae; genus Choloepus; species Choloepus didactylus. The sequence goes on from NC_051318.1 coordinate 77,105,099, forward strand.
TAAGAGAACCGAAGAGCTCCACAGTTAAGACCTTCATTTTACATATGACAAACTGAGGCCAAAGTAGTTTATCTTTTACCATTTCCATCCTTTTCTACTGTCTTCCACTTGAGTCAACTATTGCATTTGACAAGGCCAATTCTGTGATGTCATAATCAAGATACAAACCCACACTTTTTAATATTTAGTGCGATTCTCTTCCCAGACCACAGTTTTCTCAGTCACATCCAGCTCTTATTGTAGAACCTTTAAAAATGTCAGAGTCTGGATAGAAATTCATATTCATTTCCTCCACATTTTTCTTGCTGTCTTTATTCAAACTTTGATTTACATACTACTTCTTCTGGAAAGATTTTTGTAAATCAAACTTCAGACTTTTTTAACTGGCCTTTCTATATCCCAAGCAAGAACATATCCTGAAAATGAATCCATATTGCATGAAAAAAAAAATTACACTAAATGTTGAGTAATGTTTTGAGTAATATTCATGTTTCTAGTTAAATAATAAAAAATAAATGTTTGACTAATCCAATCATTCAAATTGTTAACAATAAAATTTATCCTTCCATCAGAATTTATTTATATAACCAAACTTGCCCCATCTCATTAATTTTACAATGGAGATACTTAGGTTTTCATCTTACTATTACAGTTTCTGACATATAGTTCTTATTTTTAAATTACATGAAAATTATCCAAATTCTCAAAATTTCTTATTTCTGATATAGCTACCTTATATAGGCAGGTTACCAATAGAAATGTGTTACATCTACAGCAAGAAGAACCACTTGGGCAAATTACTATCAAAATTTAATAATACTGTATTAGCCCCAATCCAAAAACATCAATCAAGGGTTTATAGAATCAGAGCCTTAATTTTAATGATTGTGATGCTCTGCCTCCAGTTCAGTAATCAATCACACTACAAGTTCACCTAATCTGATCTTTAGACACCAGTTGTTATACCAGTAGAACAGGGGCAAGGTTCCTCAGCCCCTGTTCATATACTTTGAGAGTCTACGGACTAGTAGCCCAGCAGTTCTGTAAGTTTCTTACCTATTTTGATGTGGAACCCAGAGCCCGTTTTCATCATCTTTACTGGCTGACCTGCCTTTACATGCTTTGAGGAGAGAGTTTCTCACAGAGCTACAAATATGTTCTGTACTAGTTTGATTGACTTTGGTTTCTCATTAATTCAACTTTTCATTTTTATTGACTGTTTTCCAACAATCTCTCAAAATTTTTGATATTGATGACATTTTTATGAATCCTACTGCAGTTAAAATTTTATTCTTCTCTCTAATGTTTGTATGTTATTTAATGGGATTTTTTGTAGGAAAACTGAGTGAACACTTACACTTATTTTGAGAATTGTAAATGTTTGCTAATCTATGATTTAAACACTTAAGTAAATCAATGCTTTTTGTATTTTAAAATATGTGATTTGAAGATGAAGCATTCACTCATCTTACGTGGATAATGCAGAGGTTCTTAACAGGAAAGGGTCTCCTTTCTATGACAGCAATTCTTTCTCTGACTTTTTCGCAACTTACATACTCCCTTTATGGAAAAACAATGATGACATACTCCTAAAACAGTAAAGGCAGGCACAGAGACCTGTAACGAACATTCTGCTCACTTTGTGAACACTTCTGTATCAGATATTTGCACCATTTAACTATATGCTCATATTAGGAAGTAGTTTTTCCTTTTAATCCATATATATATATATAATTCTTAAAAATAAATGTCCACACTAAATTCTTTAAGAACTTTTGGGGTTGGTTATAATAAGGCTATGCTATGTACATATACTTCATAGCAAAAAATTCAAGTACACACACACACACACACACACACACAGAAACACACAGACCCACTAATATACCCACATAACTCACACATCAAAGTCACTTTGGTCAAAGTTGAGTTCTAACATCAATGCCAAAAACTGCTGTAGATATAGTCAGAAGGTGAGTCTATTTTGTCTGACTAACCTATTATAGTTGCTTATATTATGTTAGCAATATTTCCATAAATCTATTTCATAACTTAAAAAGAATCAGTTTGGATTGTTTTGTCTTTTTATTTCCCTATTCTCTTTCATATGACTCTATTGGGCTTTCTAAAACTCATTATTCCTTTAAAAATATTCTCCTTTTCTGGGAATTTAGTTAGTAGTCCCATGCTTATATATCAGTTTATAAGACACAGTTTACATAAAGTGCTTCACATCAAAGAGATATAATTTGATAGAAAATCAATATGTGCCAACTGTCAAAATACATCAATTTAATTTAGATGAAAAAAAAAATAAAAGCATAAGACACAGGAACTTTTTTCTCAAAAGAAAACCACTTGTCCTTACAAGAAATAATCACAGAAGATTTCATAGTTAGGGAACATATAAAGAAGCTCTATGCTTGAATAGTTATGAAACAATTTGAATTTTGATTGTTCAGACAGTATATGAGACTGATTAAAAGTGAGGCGATAGAAACATATGGCAGTAAGTAAGGAAAGATGGGGCTATATAAGGCACTAAAAATCAATCTTGTTGCAATCTGGAAACCAATGAGTCTCTGACAGATTGAATTGCAATGTGATTTTTTTCATGTATTACAACACTACACTATACTATAATGTTGAATGACTTGTCAGTGGTTACTATTTTTTCCTTTTTTTTCCTTTTTCTTCTCTCTCAGGAGAGAAACGACTATAAGCCAATTGTAATGTTTCAAAAGACAGCACTTTGGACACCAATATAGTTATGGTGAATATTCAAATTCAATTTTTCATATAGCAAATATAGAATTTTGCACAATTTGTCTTCAAGAATGTCTGATTATTGGAATGTGAACTTCTCAATTTAGGATGCAAAATCTGTTATATTTTCATACCCTAGCATAGTGTATGGACTTAAAAAATATCCTGTTTGGGATGTTCATGTTCCTTTTTTGACAAGGACATGAACATATTCATATACTTGAGAAATCTAATTCAATTTAATCCCCAGGTTTATATTTTTAACCAATAATTATGCTGTGGACCTCTTTGGCTTTTACTTTTTCCTCTTTATGCTGTATCTATTTTGCTGGCATTTTACTAATGTAAACATTAATCTTCAGAATTAATGAAGAATAAAACAGTTCCATTTTAAAGGAGAAAAGAAACACAAATTGTAAATGTTGCATAAACGGTGGGTGTTTTGAACAAAAAATTACATATTGAATTTAAAATAACTTCTAAAATGAAAGAGATGAATATGCTTTTGAGAGCTTCAGCATAGCTGAGCTGGTTTCCTTGTTACCTCCAGCTCCACGCCCTGCTTCACAGGCCCCACTAGGAAGACACGTGTGCATCAGTCATTGCAAAGGGCTAGAAAAATTCCAAAGCTCCCTTACCCAGGCCTACCCACTCTGGGTAAAATGAATGTGTCCCATTTTTTCAGAGAAAGACCTAGTGATCAGGGACAAACCAGTTGGAAGGTAAAGTAAGTTTCTTAACATGAATACTCAAAAAGGATCAGTGGGAAAAAAAAATTAATTAAATAAAAAGAAACTAAAGACTAAACAAAGAGAGTGATCAGTAGCAAAGGTGGAGATTAACAGAAAAACCAAATTTTGAAACACACATTTTGGTGATGGTTATCCAGAACGGAGATAACAGAGATTTAACTAAAAATAATAATTTTTAAAAGTACTGTGTCTTAGATTTCCAGTTTTCTATGACAAACACCAGCCAATGTGTTGGTTTAAAAGATGGGAAGTTTTGCTTACAGTTTTGAGGCTAGGAGAAGTTCAAAACTGAGGATCAGCAAGGCAATGCTTTCTCCCCAAAGTCTGTAACATTCTCATGCTGGCTGCCAGGGATCTTCAGATGCCTTGGTTTGCACCCTACCTGGTGTCCCTTGGTGACATCCTCTCTTCTCTCTCCCGGATTCTACTAACTTCCGGCTCCTGGCTCCTCCCTGTGGCTTTCTCTGAGTATGCCTGAATTTCTTTGGGTTGCATAATTCAACCTAGCAGACACTGCAAAATTTGTCAAAACTTCATGTGTTCCCTGGTCATCCATCTTATTTTGGTTCAACTGCTTGCTCCCAGCACCAACCTTTCGTCTAATTAATAAACATCTTTCCATTCCCCGGGGAACAAAACTTCGCAGAGCTCAAATCCTCATCTTCAGTTGCCCCCCACACCCCTCACCCAAAACCCACAGCTTTTGCCAAATGATAAGCCAACCCTCCCTGCCACCCTCAGAGTCCCTTTCCTTTTTCCTTTCGCGCGCTTTTACTTTAACCAATCTTTGAGTCCCGCAGGGAGTCTACTAACCTCCACCACAGGACTGCAATACGGGCGCCAGTCCAGGGGTCCCTCTCGCTCTGCTAGTGTGCCCCCCACCTGCTGGTTGAGCCGCTTGAGTTGCTTCCCGGGCTGCTTGCCATCTACCCCTCGTGGAAACGCTCTTTCCTTGGGACCTGTGAGTGCCAAACTATCTTTTCTCCTGCATTACTGTCTTCGTCTCCATTGTCGCACCTGACCTCCACGAGACCCAAATTTAAAATCTAACATAACTGATTCATAACAACTAATAATATTTGCAAAATTTTCTCACTCATTAGAAGCAGCCAATGCGTTTCTTACTCTTTTATAATTTCAAAAAAACATGACATACTGTGAAATAGCTGCATGCAACTTGAAAGCATGCAATGCTAACTGCTGAACTGGTATCATAACACAATAATGTTTGAAATGTTCAAGGTAATAAAGTGTAATTCACTAAAATAACACTGATTTTGAAATATTTGTCACAAGCTGAAAACTGACTGAAATCATGTATTCAAATGTAAATATATAACTTCAATGCATATGCAAAATAAGTTTGACTTATCCACATTTTTAATACATGCAAACTTTAGAGATGATAACACAAGGAAATTCCAAGATATTTGCACATAGCTCTATGAATCATAGATAATTTTATCCACATATAAAATATTTGGGATCATCAGTGTTTATTTCTGCTGAAAACTGACAGTTTGGAAATCTGGAGAAAATTTCCCATACCATTTTATTTTCCTAATTCAGGATAATGTAGTACTCAGGATTGTATTTTCACTTCAGTTTTGAGAGTATACCATTCTTGTACTTACTTCTAAGTGATTTTCTTCAAAATTTTATCTACACGAGTTTTAAACTACTAATCCACTATCTCTATAAAGGTCAAATCTTTAACAGAGAATGCATAAAATAAAATGTGGAAAATTAATCAAAATAATGTTCAAGGAGAGAAATATAAGAAAAACCATTAATTTATGGCAGGGGTGCAGCAAAAATGCAAACAAAAAAATGCAAAACAAAACGAAACAAATGACCATCAACCAAAATCCCTCAAACATTAAATAATGAAAGGAGAAAGAGAATTTTGAAATAAACCTCATATAGAAATAAAATTACCATTAAAAATTTGGAGGAACTTGTTCATCCGTTATCCAACCAAGAGCATGATGTTTTAAAAATGTTTGTATGAAGAGAAACAAGTTGAAGTACAAATGAGTTTATCTCAATAAGCTACAATTTCTAAAGAATGCCCAGAAATAAAATTGTTTTAGGTGTTATTAATGATAGCATTCATTAACAATCCTAAACCAGCAGACTTTCTTTGTCACAATTTCAGCCCCTCAGTAAACTCTCAAAAGCTTGCAAATCAAATGAAGTTCTCCGTTCACATACCAAACCCATATTATACCACAGGCCTCATGGAACTATTCTGCTCCTCCCCAAGTAAGAGTCATAAAAGATTTTCTCAGTTGCTTAAAATAATTTGATTCAAGCACATTCAGGAAAGAACAAGATCACCTAATTTAAAAGGGAGGGGGAGATAAAGAGTACAGGGTTGCACTTCTGATATGCCTTAAAGTACTTATGCTGTTCTAGACCATGTGTGTTTTAAGGATATGAAGAGCAGTGTAAACAATGTGTTTTGGATAAAGAAAGGAAATGTTTTGTTAGCTAGCTATGGAATGGTGGTGAACTAGTACTGGCCTTAGCAGAATGGATTACCTGTCTTGTTTTTTTATTTGTAAAACCATAGGTTGGGTAAATGAGTACACAAGGCTCTCAATAACACTCCATGTATAGCATCCCAATGCACTTCTGTATTCTGTTGTTGATTGATTAGACTGCTACTGCATGCTTTCTCCTAAGATTTCCAGACTCTACAGAGAATTTTAAACATGGGAAAGCCAATGCTATAAAATTGAGAGCAGGGAATTCATTTGAAAACTTCCTAAGAAAAACAAAGAAAGGAATAGAACTACACAGTAGAATAGAAAGAGTAGATGATGGAAAAGTTAGAACCCCCTAGTAACGACGACTAAAATTAATCATTCAAGGAGAGTCTTTCAATTCTTGAAAGAACAACTGTTTTGTTCTGATTTTTTGTTTTTCCCTGTATAAACACTACCATAAGAACAAACACTGCTACTCCTGTAAAGAAATTCTCCTTTGTTTCTTTCTCACTTATGACAGACTCTTAGCTCTGCTTGAATATGTCACTGGGTGTCTTAATAGGTCAGGGTTGGCTTAAAAAATACCACAGGCTGGTTGGCTTAAACAACCGAAATATATTGTCTCACAGTTTTGGAGGCTAGAAGTCCAAACTCCTGGCATCAGCGAGGCATGCGTTCTTCAAAGTTGTAGCGTTCTGGTGGTGCTGGCCTGAAACTCAGCTTCTTTCTCCATCATGTGCTAATATTTCTCCTTGTCTTCTCCTCACTCCTACTAATGCATTCAGTTTCCTTTGCAGATGAGGACTTCAGGCATATTGGATTTAGGCATATGTGGTGTCCTAGTTTGCTAATGCTGCCGAATGCAAAACACCAGAGATGGACAGGCCTTTATAAAACGGGGGTTTATTTCACTACACAGTTACAGTCTTAAGGCCACAAAGCATCCAAAGTAACACCTCAGCAATCGGGTACCTTCACCGGAGGATGGCCAGTGGTGTCTGGAAAACCTCTGTTAGCTAGGAAGGCAGCTGGCATCTGCTCCAAAGCTCCGGCCTCAAAACGGCTTTCTCCCAGGACTTTCCTCTCTAGCAAGCTTGCTTCTCTTCAAAACATCACTCCCAGCTGCACTCTCTTTCCTCTTTGAGTCAGCTCATTTATATAGCTCCACCTATCAAGGCCCACCCTGAATGGGAGGGGCCAAGCCTCCATGGGAACATCTCATCAAAATTATCACCGACAGCTGGGTGGGGCACATTTCAAGCAAATCCAACCAGCACAAAAACTTCTGCCCCACACAAGACTACAAAGATAATGGCATTTGGGGGACACAATACACTCAAACCGGCACATGTGGATTCATACCCACAGGACCTGGGGTTCAGACTTGAACATGTGTTGGTGGATCATGGTTCAGTCTCTAACATTGGATAAGTTCTTCACACCATGGTCTAGAATTCTCATTATCTCCACACCTACCATTCATTCATCCAGATTTACTGAGAACCTAATTGCTGGTACACTGGTTTTCAAAACTGACTCCCACAGTATAATTATAAACATCTTCATTTGTTTATTACTTTTACTATCCACACCCTGAACTCTACACTCAGAGATTCTATTTCAATTATTCTGGAAGTGGGGCAAATAAGGGTATTTTTTAAAGCTTCCCAAATGAGTCTAACAGGCAGACAAGATTGAGAACTACTGATATAGGAGAGAGATGCAAAATGGTGTCAAAAATTATTGGCGTAAGGTTCTGCAATTATTGGGTTTATGGCCAGTGACAAGTAAAAATTATTTTGACTTCTGGACTTACTTGTTCTTATGTAAAATCAAGATAACAATACTAATTATCACTTCAAAGAATTGTTGTTGGGATGAAATAAGATTAAATATGGATGTGGAATGTCAACTTGAAGGCATATGTGAGTTACCTTACTACTGCAGACTCTAGTTTTTCCCTCTACAGTAGAAGAATATGTTGGTTTCCAATAATTTCATGTTCAGTATGATTTTAATATCCCCTTATTCAATTACATTCCTGTTTGTTTTCAGTAGGAATTTCACATTTACATGTAGAGATGGATTAGCATGCTCTCATTTTGCTGTTGCTATTTAATTTATAAAAGGTAATTTATATTGTAATTTAAAGCATTTTCAGTTATTGCAAATTGATGTTAAGGGCAGAGAGTGTGTAGTTTGGATTCCTGATATACACAGAACAATGATTCATAGATAAATGAGCTCTTCTGCTTCCTTGTGAGAGTACCTTATGAACCAAACATTATTACCAGAACATGGTACTGTGATAAGATGTGACCTTAAAGCAATGAAGTGGACAGAATTGAGAAAACAAAGACAAGGTTATTTAATTGTGATATACGATGTCTAACAATACCTTTTTTAAAAACTATAAATTCCTCCTCTTTAAGGAAAAATAATAGCTAAGCAATAAAGGACAGTACATGGTATTTAAAATATAAGGAAATGTACAACTACGAAATAAATGAAAGATAGCTGTTTGAGACAAAGTGTGAATCCTTAAATTTTGAATATAATTTAGGCATAAAGGTCCTTCTTTTATATGTAAATTTAATTGAGGCAACAATTTCATAAGACTTAATGTATATATCTGTCATCATAAAATAATAAGTTCAAGAGGGAAGCAAGGATCATATATAATATGATAAAATAAGCTAACACATTTTAACATCTCCCCATATGATAGTGTTCTGCTTTCTCTACATTTTAAAACATTTAATCATCACAGCAACCTTACTAAATAGGTATTATTATTATTATCCCTGTTTTATAGATAAGGAAACATACTCAATTAAGATCACACAGCTAATGAGAGCATCTGGATTTGAACAGTTACTGACCACTATATGAGCCTACCTCTTAAAATAATATTTATGCATAATTGCTGAATACTTTCTGTAATGCAAAGTTGTGCATGGGTATTCAATAAACATTTGCTAAATTAAGTAGGACTGAACTGAATTGAATGGTTCATTAAATGCCTTACGGTTCTTAAATACGCAACCATTTCAAATCTTCTTGGGATTTTTAAAATATTCCCTTGTATGGAAGGCCACCAAGAATATTTTCAACATTATTCCTGAATCTCCCTAAGTTTTCCTAGTAACCTCTTGCCCTGTCATTGACTTATCTGAGCTACTGACATCCAATGAGCTCTCCACCTCAAGTAGTGTGCCCTACAGGTAATAACTGCTATAGTTCATAGTTCTCAAACATTAGTTTGCACTAGCACAAGTTGTAATTTAGCTTTTCAGTAAGCTACATGCTAAAGGTAAAACTTCGAAACCTCATAACATCTTTGTTATGAGAGCAAGGTTGTGTCATTTTACTTCCAGAAAATGTATTGGATTTTGATATGCTAGCTAATCATTGAAGCTATAAGTGTCTTAAAATTTGATATAGTAGGCTTAAAAAATCACTGTCATCATCTATTAAAAATAAGAGCTGGCTTACACATTATCTAGGCTAACCTTTGCATTTTATGAATGAGAATGCTGCGAACTAGTGGCATTACCAGAATTGCCCAAAGATTAGATGCTAGATCTCTCTAGAATCAGGAATAGAATTTAGAACTCAGATCTCCTGGATCCCAGACTAATGCTCTTTATCTCATGATGTTGTAACCTCACTTGATACAGAATATTAACCTGGAGCATTTCCTTCTTTAAAGGCTTTGTTCATGGTTCTTGGCCTTAAAAGAGAGAATGTGTAATATTAAAACACACACACACATACACACAAACACACACATAACCAAATATTGGTATAATTCAAAGTATAGTTGAGAAAGTAACTTTAAAAAATATTACATAAGGAAATGCAAATCATTAAGTTTTATTTATCAGTAATGATTTACATACATGGCCTTTTTCTCATAGAGAGATTGTGAGTTTAAGACTTTTGTAGAGCGATAAATGTAAGAAAGAAACTAATCATGATTTTAAATGCAAAACACTCAAAATTTAGGAATAACAAGAAGGAAAGCACACTAGATAAGAAGCCAATATGATAATTTGATATGCTCAGTAAGAATTTAGATGTTGATTTAATGGGACATTAGAGGAAGAAACATAAAAACTTGATACACAAGGAAATAGCTCTTACATTATTTATAGGATGTAAAATAGCAAGGTATTTAATGTATCTTCATATATGAATATTCTAGAAAGATGATTCTCTTTATCCTAAGATACTATAGCAAATGTTTAGAGCAGAAGTATGTATATCTTTAACCATAGCTGAAGAAAGCAGTCAAACTTGCCTTCTTATAAATTTCATCTGCAAATCAAAAAACAGAAAGTGAAAACTATTTAGCATAAGGATGGAAATTACACTGAAAATAGAGAAAATAGAGCTTTTAAGCCTACACAATTTTTCAAAATTAAATAACATTTTGCTAAGTAGAAGATACAGAATATGGAGAACTTAAATGAGTTTGATTAAGGGTTAGTTGTATTATTCTTGGAAAAATGGAGCCAGCATTCTTTATTTACATATCAGGAATCAATAAAAGTTTTCAGTTCTTTCAAATTGAGAATTATTATTGTCAAAGAAATTGCACATCTAAGATAATACCAAATTGTCAGAATATATATTTATATATAGTCAGTATATATTTATATATTATAGTTATATATTTACACATTTATATTTTTCAGAAAAAATATATAGAAATACTAGTCTTTACCTTAAAGGAGAATGAGAGTCAATGAAAAACATCAATGTATCCAAGATGAAAAGAACTGAAAATTGTTAGGCATTCAATTAACTTGAAAATTTCACATAGCATAGTACCTGTATAAACAAGATGGTACAAACAAAAAGTAAAATCATGACAAATATTATGGGAGAGGTGAAAAATTGGGTACAGGAACTGAACATGTAGAATCCACAGTCAATAGATGAATGTGAACTATGTTTGATGTTAAGACTTTTTACAAGAACTATTATAAGATAGGGAAAAATAGCTTGGAATTCAATTTAAATTATTTCAATAAAATACAAGATTTATTGGAAGGGAAAATGAGATTAAATACCTTATTATGTGTACAGGAAAGTAGTAGTTTTGGGCATAGTGATAGAGACATACAGTTTAAAGTATAGTTGTCAAAATATTAAGCTAACAACTAGCAAAACAAAATTATGGAATAGAAATTAGGAAGGAGCCTTAAGGAATCAGATCTTAACACAGATCTGTAAAGTGGAAATTAGAAATAAAATTGCATATGAGTAGCAAAGTAAAACATTTTAATAGATAAAAATATATCTAAATGCTAACCTTGAGAAACACTGCAATTGAGTAAAAAAAGGAGGGAGGGGCAGATTGTGATAACAACGATCTAGGTAAATAGATTTTCAAAGCCAATGTTCCGGTTTCAATCCTGCTTCTGGTTGTAGACCCACTGTGAATGGAACATATAGTCAGGATGATGGATTTCCACAGTTTAGATCTCATCTCCCAACAAGTCAACAGACGATCAATTTACTTACCATATATTACTGTGTTAAAGCTATTTAACGAAGAAATTAAGCGATTATTGAATTTGCTACGAAGTATTCTCCAAACTTTTTCGGTACTTTAAGTCATGTGCTATGACCATCTGCTTTCACTGAGCCATAGATGTAATTTAAGCATGAATAACATTTACTTTTTTCAAGTAGTTACTAAAGTGGCTGTTTATGAAACAGAAAAATTAAAATGGACATGTAAAAGCAACATCATTGAAATATTGTAATGTTAGTCTATTAACCAAAAACATGGGTTACTTTGCAGCATTTTAGAAACATCTGCTGAGCAATCTCCATAGAATTTGGAATAGTGATCAAAATGAAAATGTCCCTGTACAGAATAAAATAGTATGTTTAGTGATTTGTAAATAGTATGTTTAGTGATTTGTTTTTAGGCTTTGGAGTGTATCAGATAAAAATGGTCATATTAACACAGGCTTTTTTTTTAAAGGTATTTTGTGCTAATTGATAAAATGTGCATACTAAAACAAATTATTTACACATCAGAAAAGCTGTTGAAAATCCAGGAGTATGAAGATTTGGTCAGAAATAATCAAAGATAGTGAAATGGAAATTAGCAAATCTGAAATAAAACCCAATTATTTAATTTTGGAGAGGATAGAAACAACAGGACATAAAGAAAAGATAATTATAAAAAGGGAATGAAGTATAGATTAAAAAAGATTGAAACATGTGAGAGCCCTTTATATATATATATATATAGAGAGAGAGAGAGAGAAAGAGAGAGAGAGAGATTACTGATTACTCCTGAGAGTAATATTTTCCCTCTTTATGAAAAACTTGTAATCCCATTAACTCACCTTTTTCTGGGCCATGCTTGGGAGACAAGTCTTTTTCAAAGTTTGAAATCTAGAGCCTATTATTCTTGTGTCCCTTCCAAGATTATCCTTAATAGACTAAGCTACAAGAAATGTGGTTGTGTAAGAATATTTTGAAAACTATATGAAAAAAGAAAAAGGAAAATTTTGACCAGAATATATACGTATGTAGACCTAACAGCACCTAATTTTAAAGCCTGTAATTCCCACTGTGCCAAGCAAAACCTGTTTATCTTTTTGCTTGGAGCATTTGGGAGAGACTGGTTGATACAGAAGTAACTGCTCACCACCCCTACCCTCTCCACCCCTACAGCTTACTAACCATCGTTCCTCCTGAAAACAACTAAAAGTGAGACGATCAGGACAGATCCAAAGTCTGAGAAAGTGACATTCCTATTACGAATAATTCACTTTTCCTGGTTCTCTGAATGAGCTACTGTTCTTATAAGAACATGATTCACATGTTCACATTTTAAGGTTCAGTAGTTGTCATAATTCAGAGTTTTCCCAAAGGCACTTGCATTAATAATAATAATTTTTATAGTAAGACAAACAGTTTTGTTTCTGGAATACACTTTGTATTTTATCAAGAAATTTGAAAAATAGAAAAAAATGACCATTTCATATGAACTCTCACCAGAAACTGTAACATTCTTCTCACTAATTTTGGAAGATATTGCTTTATTACAATTATTTTAAAGGCAGTTGTCAAGCTTTATGCTCTACTGAAGTGATCCATGGACTGGAAACATTCAAGAATCATTTATTCAGGAACTAAATTATAGCAGAACCCAAGAAATAATGAAAATTGTATCAGTCCAAATAGTGAATAAATTACTAGCAAAATAGCAGTGATTAAATAGGGATAAATTGACAAGCAAATAAATAAAATATTCTGTTGGGTTTTTTTTCTGTGCTCAGTCTCTGGTTTCCCATGATTCCAACTAAAAATATAAACTGAAAATCAAATGTAATCTTAAATAATTTCCTTTAACCACTTCAACTTCTTGAATTGTCTAAAATAATTTTTAATTTGAAGACTCATTGCTTGGTCTTCGTTGAGAACACCAGTGCATCTTGGAAGTTAGCAATCCATGTTTTGAGGGAATGGTATATAATCAAGAAATTGGAAAGGCTTGCTGACAAAATAGGGACAAGATTCATGACCTTATTCTCATTAGCACTATATTCCAGCCAAGTAAGCCAACCAGCCACAGACATCGATAGCAAAATTTGTATTTTCCTGAGATTAAAACCTACTTCATTACTGAGTAACGTCCTTAGAAAAGAAACTCTTTTTTAAAAAATTGGTATTAAATTCCGAGATTCAGTGTTTATCTCTTTAAACAGGGAATATTCCTAAAGAAAACGTCTATAAAACAATTTCCCGATTTTTTTCCCGTTTGTGAGAATTGCAAATGGTGAATACTCCCAATGCTTCTAGATTCCTTTCACACATTATACCAGCCTTATATAGTCCAAATACCATTTTGGAAGCATTGAAAATATTTTATAACTCAGTAGTGACTGAAATTATCTGATCTGATAGATACTATCCATATAGTTTTGAAATGTAATTGCTTGCTTGTAACACTTAATTTTTTCCATGATATCCCACTCTGTATATGTCTGTAATTCATTTTTATCATGTTTGTGGCTTGCTTTTCACCTTACACTTCTTCAAAAGGGACTCATTAAAAGATCTTCTAGTAACAGCTGTCGGGGAATGAGGTTCAGAACTGCAGGTAGGACCAGATAGATTTTTCATTGCCCGTTGTTTCCTTGGCAGGCAATTTGTTTCCTGTTGTTATATCTAAAAGTTCCAGTTTATTTAATTCAGAACTTAGTGAAAAATAAGTTTTCTTTTACATCCCTTCTTACTTAGTAAAATTGCAATAATTTTATTTTATTTTTCTGAGAAATTGAAGAAAGAATAAGGATGATTTCACATTTTAAATTAATCATATGATTAATTAATTAATTGAGTCCACTTATTGATTTTCAAGTCATGCATTGTGCTAGGTCCTTGGAGTAAGAAATAAAAAACCATAAAGGAAGTTTTCTGTCTTCAACACCATATAGCTGTATAACTCAAAGGAAATTCATGGCATTTTGTATTTATTTTCAAAATAAGTGTGGTAAATTTAAGGAAATTTGCCACGTTATAAAAATAGCTTAAAAAAAATCTTACTTCATGTTTTAGCTTATCATCTTAAAACAAAAGAGAAATCAGGAAAGTTTTTCATTTGGTTATATGAATTTGATAGATTTTCCTCCTATATAAGAAAATCTGTTATGTGGAGAAAATTAAAGAATCATTTACATGAATATACAGATTTCCCAAAACACATTTAACAAATGAAATCCAGCACTGGAATAATTAAATAGAGCCTTTTGCACAAATAGAATTTACCCAAGAATGCAAGATAATTCAACATGAATAACTTAATGTAATTCACTATAATCATTGAAAATAGTAGGGAATAAAACCCATTATCATGTAGATGAATGCTGAAAGTTTTCATAATATTTAAATTATCTGCTTTAATAAAGCTTTTTCTTAATAAAATGGATATAAATACACTTTCCAAAATGGGTAAGAAGTGTCTAGGAAACTCTCCAATAAAAATAATCCTTAAGAAATATTAAAGTCATTACTATTGAAGTCATTAGCACACTAGAAATGTCACCACTCTTGCTGTCTGGTCCTGAATCTACAGAACAGGTTCTGCCAAAGTTCGATGGGCACTTAAGACCAAAAACCAAAGCAGACCATTCCATATGACAAAATAGTAACAGTTTATTAGGGAACTTACAGAATGGAAAGCTGGTCCTGAGTAGCTACAGGACGTTCGGAGTAGCTTTCTATTCCATCCACGGGGTTACAGGAGGTTACAGTGGTTTTTATGGGGGTATGAAGAAGGAAAGCACAGAACCAATTCAGGATGTGCAAGATCATAAATATGTCTTTTTGAAGTTACTTATAACTTCAAGAGTAGTTTTGGTAGAGATAGCTATCTTGCTGGGACTGTGTATTTTAAGATGCACTTACAGAGTTTTGTTTTGGGTTTTTTTTTTTTTTTTTTTTAATTGGTCTTATCTAGGAATTTATGGCTTCTCTGTTTTATGGCTTCACACTCAACCCCCTCAAAAATACCATTCTTATATTCTACATGCTCCTCTTCTTTGAATATCCCTGAGCAGCAACGGAGGGGCATATCTGGAGGCAGAAACCTCAACAACAATATAAGACACATCTACTAATACCTATGCCTGCCAGTGTCAAGAGGAAAATTAGTAAAGCAGATCCCCAAACCCCACTCTCTTAGGTTAAAAGGCAACATTATCCAAGTCATTCCATCTATGGTAGAAGTTAGCAATTGTCCACACATCCAGCAGTCGGTCTGTTTTGGGTTTCAGCTACTTTGGTTGCCCACTTCAGAAATTCATTTCTTTCTGTTGTAAAGATTAGAAACAGTAACCTAGGGATAAAATACAAGATGTCCCAATGCCACCAAGCTCCTGTTTTCTATTAATCTGTATAATGGTCAAAGTATTTGAGCTAAGTGGGATATAAAGGACTCCAGTAATTTAACAAGCCTGTAGAAGCTTGCAGTTGCTTTACAGTGTGGGGAGTTTGGCACATTTGTATATTATCTATGACTGTGGGCAGAACAACCTTTGTCATACCTGACCAGACCACCCCTAGGAATTTCACAGACTGTCCATCCTGTTAAAAGGCACTGTAAGGCAGGGCCGCCATTTCTGGAAATGTACTACTGTCAGAAGTAAGCATAGTATCACCAATAAAGTGAAAAACAGCAACATTTGGTGGCTTTTCCCATCTTGCTGGGTTAGCTGCCACCAATCTGTGACAGAAGGTGTGATTACATAGGTACCCTTGTGGCAAAACCTGGAAAGTCCATTGCTGCCATCACCACATAAATGCAAATTGATCCTGGCTATTTTCAGCTAGTGGGATAACAAAAAAATGTGTTAGCTAAATCTAATACATAATGGAACTCTCCCACCTGGGCTGATAAGTTATCAGGAAGCATTGCAATATGTTGCACTGTGGCATGAATAAGATGAAAAACCTTATTCAGTTCTCAATAATCGACTGTCACTCTCCAACTACCATCAGGTTTTTTCACCTGCCATAAAGGATTATTAAATGGGCTCTGGACTGGTTATATGATCCCCACTCTGACCAGTTCTTGTAATGGCCCACTGATTTCAGCATGTTCACCCAGGAGGTGATACTGTTTGGTAAGGATGACTCTCCAGGGTGGTAACACATCCACCCTAATATATATTTGGGAATGGGAGAAATACATACAATATACTTTTGGGGGGTGAAGCACCCAATTTGTAACATAACTTCTCAAATGGCTTTTCCATACCTATCTATCACTCTTAGGGGAACATTAAATCTCCAGGGATTCCCATAGATGAGTGTGCATTCTGCTCATAATGTCAATAAGAGTTACAACAAGCAAAAATGGTTTGCTGGAGACCAGTCGATAACTCGCTCTTCATGAGACCTCTGATTGCCTGCTGTATTTACAGATGACTATAGCCCCATTGGTAGTTTCAGGGACGGGGGGAGTCCACCCCTTTATACAAGACTTACTTTCCTCAGAGAGTGCTATGGGAGTGATAACCAGTGACACAGATTTATACATAGACAGAGGCTGATAATTTTTCTCCTTAAGCACCTTCTGCCAGACTCCTACTCTTATAGCATTAGGTTGTTTATTTTTTTCTATTGTGGTACCTACTACAATTAAATCATCCCATTATTATTTATGGGTTACATGTACACCCCCTCTGCTCTTTCACTTGAGAGGTCTCTGGTTATTCTCCTTATCCCTTTCAACTGTATTCTTTCCATCCCACTCAAGTCCTGGTGAATGGCCTGGCTGACCAGTGGGCTGGGAATAAACAGGCACTAATGTCTCATACCATGCTGGAGTGTGGTTTGGAGGTTTTTATATTTCACATCAGCTGTGAACAGCTCATCATCAGGTCCATGAAAGTGTTTAGCATGTCCTGCATGTTTCCTTCCTAATTCTCTGACTATATCCTGTAATTCTTTCCACAGATGACCATCTGCCTATTGTAGCCAGCATGTATCCCCTCCATTAGACCAGGCCAATTTTGCAGCTAAACCATACCATATTCATAAATTTTGAATGTTGTCTGGTCTTTGCCATCCCTGGTAAAGACACAAATGAATAGAGAGACATGTAATTATGCTAGCCATTTTTGCCATTTCTACTTCTGAATGTATAATGCCATCTCCCACTATGTCCCATGATATTAATAATGAAGTGACTATGTTCTGTTGGCTTGTTTTTGCTTAAACTTTTTTATTAACTGTATTAATTCTACAGGGGTATATTCCCTCATTACTGTCTGCTTCTGAGCAGGGATCTCTTCTCAAGGATCATCAGGAGCCCTGATTGCTTTCATTTTTGTAGTTATTAACAGTCTTTCTTATTTAGGTTCATCTTCAATTTTAATTTCCTCTTCCCATCCTCCATCTTCTGTACTCTCCCAAATATCCCACACCTATAGATCTCAGCCTTCCCTCTGGATAACTGCCCAGAACTGCCCCCATAGCATCCTCAGTCTGCAGATTTTTGCAACTTTACATGCATTACTTCTAACTGTCCCTTTTGGGTTTGTACCTTTTTTGTTAATACATTGGCATTGATGGAACATGCTAATCTAACATGCTTTTCTAGAGCTAAAGCCTCTTCTAATCTCCTTACTTCAGCTTCTGCTTTTAATTGGGCTTTGGTAGCATATCTAACTGCCCATAACAATGGCCCTGTGGTAGCAGCAATGGCTTGTTTTCCTTGTGATTTCCTCTTGCCCTCCAGGTTCCCCTACAAGACAGGTAACACACCAGCTGGCATTTTCAAGGCATCCTGTACTCACATACAGGGCTGAACTGTTCTAAAAAATGGGCTACTTCCCCTGACATACTGGAAGTTGGCCACCCCAGGATCTCCCCTACCAACTGCTACATTATGACTGTGGGTTCTCATCACACTAGGCCTGTTTCACTTTTTGGTATCCTCGCTGGCTCACCAATTGTCTGGGCATGAACCTCCAGAATAGGCTCTGTCAAAGTTCGATGGGCACTGAAGGCTGACAAAGGAAGCAGATGAGAGAGTGACATCATCAACATGGTGCGCTAAAACATTCCCTGAGAAAGCCTCCCCAGAGATTTAGCAAATAAAAGGACAAATCTCACTTGCTTAGAACTCTGAAGGATTGTAAAGACTGAAGAAGATCTCTACAAATGCAGAACTGAAGAAACAGAAAAATATCAGGTAGGAAAATTTCATCCCAAACTGTGAGTTGGTTCCCACTCCTCTCCCTCTCACTCAGTCCTGTGCAGCTTTAGAGGTGCACAGAGGCAGCCTGGCCCAAGTCCCTCCTACTGCTGCTAGAGACCACAGAATGACTCACATCGGTGAGTTAGAACCATACACATATCCAGGCACAGATATGTCTAAGTTCCAAAGACCAAGGGTGCAACACAAGCTGCTGCAGAGTGCTGCATGCAAAAAGGCCAGTGGGAAGCGGTGGGGGAGGCACTATGATAGAACTGCTGGCAGGAACTATTGTGTCCTCCTTCAATCCAGTTTCAGTTGGTGGGACCACCTGAAGGCAAAATAGACTTTTCTTAATTGACCCACCTTTCCGGATTTACCTCATCAGACTTCCCGTGGGGTACACTAACAGGGAAGAGACAATAGGTAGAAAAGCCTCACAGGAAAAAAAAAAAAAAGGCAGTGAGTAAACTGAACTGCTGTAAGATAGTACAGGTCGCAGAACTGAGAAGTGTAAGGAAAACAGGGCATTGAGTGAGAGAAATAATTTAAACAAATCATAGGAGCTGGGGAGAAAAGTATGCATAAAGATGAAAAGAACAGATTAGGATTCCCAAAGAAGGAATAGAGGAAAGGAAATCTCTCCTGGAGGTGAAACAATTGCACAAAAAGTACAATCTTAAAACTTGCACTACATATCCAGGACAAGAAAGAGATGAAGAAGAGCTGCGAAAATTTGATTAGTTAAACACAGACTATGCTAAATTTATAGAATAAGGCAGAATAAGCATTAAAGAAGAGCCTTAACACAAAGCCAATCAACAATAAAACCCTAGACAAGAGGGAGAAAGAGCTAAAATCAATGACCTAACTTTATCCACATGATAACAGGCATATAAGAAAAACCCACAACTAACATTTTTCTCAATGATGAAAGACTGAAAACCATCCCTCTAAGATCAGGAAAAAGACATGTATGCCCACTGTTATTTAACATTGTGCTGGAAGTTGTGGCCAGCACAATTAGGAAAGAGAAAGAAATAAAAGACAACCAAATTGGAAAGGAAGAATGAAAACTTTCACTATTTGTAGATGACATGATCCTATATATAGAAAGTCCTGAAAAATCTACAATGAAGATACTAGAGTTCATAAATGAATTCAGCAATGTGATGGGAGGCAAAACCAACACATAAAAATCAGTAGTGTTTCTATACACCAGTAATGAACAATCTGAGGAGAAAATCAAGAAAAAATTCTATTTACAATAACAACTATAAGGATCAATACCTAGGAATAAATTTATTCAAGGATATTAAGGACTTGTATACAGAAAACTACAAAACATTGTTAAAAGAAATCAAAGAAGACCTAAATAAATGGAAAGACTTTCCATGTCCATGGATTGTAGGACTAAATACCATTAAGATGTCAATTCTATCCAAAATGACTTTCAGATTCAACACAATCCCAATAAAAATTCCAACAGCCTGCATTGCAAAAATGGAAATACCAATTATCAAATTTACTTGCAAGGGTTGGATGCATCAAAGAGCCAAAACCATCTTGAAAAGAATAACAAAGTTGAAGGTCTCACACTTCCCAGCTATAAAGCATAATACAAAGCTATAGTGGTCAAAGCATCATGGTACTGGCATAAGGATAGACATATCAACCAAAGGAATCAAATTGAGAGTTCAGAAATAGACCCTCACCCCTATGGTCAATTGATTTTTGACATGGCTGCCAAGTACACTCAATTGAGAAATGGTGCTGGGAGAAACAGATGTCCATAGACAAAATAATGAAAGAGGACTCCTATCTCACACCATATACAGAAATTAACACAAAATGGAATAAAGACCTAAATATAAAAGCCAGGACTATAAAACTTCTAGAAGAAAATGTAGGGAAACATCTTCAGGATCTTGCGTTAGGCAATGGTTTCTTAGACTTTACATGCAAAACACAAGTTATGAAAGAAAACATAGATAAATAATACCCCCTTAAAATTTACAACTTTTGTGCATCAAAGGACTTTGCTACAGAATTGAAAAGATAACCTACTCAATGGGAGAAAATATTTGGAAACCACATATCTGAAAAGGGTTTAATAGCCAGAATATAGAAAGAAATCTTACAACTCAACAATAAGAGACAAACAATCCAATTTAAAAATGGGCAAAAGACTTAAATAGATATTTTTCCAAAGAAGAAATACAAATGACTAAAAAGCTATTTGTATTTCCAGCTATTAAGGAAATATATGATATATCATTTCACACCTACTAGAATGGCCACTATTAAAAAACCATAAAACTACAAGTGTTGGAGAGGAAACACTCATTCATTGCTGGTGGGAATGTAAAATGGTGCAGCCACTGTGGGAGACAGTCTGGCAGTTCCTCAGGGAATTAAGTATAGAGTTACCATATGATCTGGCAATTCTGCTACTATTTAGCCATAAGAATTGAAAGCAGAGACTTGAACAGATATTGGCACACTGATGTTCATAGCAGCATTCTTCACAATTGCCAAAAGATGGAAGCAACCCAACTGCCCATCAATCAATGAATGGATAAACAAAATCTGTAAAAAGTAATGAAATCCTGATGCATGCAACAACATGGAAGGATCTTGAGGACATTATGCCAAGTTAAATAAGCCAGGCACAAAAGGACAAATATTGTATGATCTCACTGATATGAAATAATTAGAATAAGCAAACTTGTAGAGTTGGAATCTAGAGTATAGGTTATCATTAGATAGAATGGAGATAGGGAAATGGGAGCTGATACCTAATTTGTGCAGAATTTCTGTTTAGGTTGATTGTCAATGTTTGGAAATGAATCGTGGTGATGGTAGCACCTTATTGCCAGTGTGCAGCACTGAATTATGCCTGTGAGTGTGGTTGACAGGGGACGTTTGGGGTCATGTATTTTACGAGAATGAAAGAAGATAAAACATGGGACTCTATAACACAGTGAATCCTGTCATTGATGAGGGAATGGGGTTAATAATATAAGAATAATCTTTCATGAATTATAACAAATACCACACCAATAAAGGTTGTAAATAATAGGGTGTTATGTGGGGAAAACTGCATCTAATGTGATCTATGGACTATAGTTAATACGATTTTAATATTCTTTCATCAGTTATAACAAAGGTACTACACGAATGCAAAGTGTCAACAATGGGGAGGTGGTAAGTGGGAATGCTGTATTTTTTACATGACTTTACTGTAAACATACAACTTCTCTGATTAAATAATAATAATTTTAAAAGGCAAAATAAAATTATACTCAGAAAAAGCAGACACAAATTCTACATATTGTATGATTCCATTTATGTAAAATGTAAACATAAAGAAATCTAGAGACAGAAATAGATATGTGGTTATGCAGGGCTGGGGAAGAATAGGAGATTGAGATGTGACTGCTTAGGGGCATGGGATTTTTCTTTTTGTAGCAATGATAATGTTCTAAATTTGACAGTGGTGATGAATGCACAATTCTGTAAATATACTAAAAGCCATTTATTGTTCACTTTGGATTGATCGTATGTTATGTGACTATATCTCAATAAAACTGCTTTTTAAAAAGAAAAACAACAAACAAAAAATGCAGGAGGCTACTACATATATAGCAAAACAGTAACTGTTTATTAGGAACTTACAGACCAGGAAACTGGTTTTGGGGCAGCTGCAGGGCATTCAGAGTAGAGCTCAGTGCCACCCAGGGGGTTACAGGTGGTTATATCAGAGTAGCAACAAGGAAGGCACAGAGCCAAGTCAGGATTTGCAAGATCATAAATATTTCTTGAAGTCACTGGTAACTTCGGGAGTAGTTTTAGTACAGATAGCTATCATGCTTAGGAATGTGGATGTGCATTTTATGATGCACTTACGGGGTTTTTGTTTTTGTCTTATCTAGGAACTCTGGCTTGTGGCTTCCTCACTATTGTTATTACATTCAACATTGTAGATATCAGCTTATGAAATAAGACAGATACAAAGCTCTAAGTAGAGAAAACAGAGAAAAATTAAGTAGTTTTCATAAGATTTGATAAAGATAACTGTCTTCATATTAATCTATAAATTCATAGAAATCAGATCAAAATCACCACAGGTGATTTTGCCAAGTTGATTTTAAATTTCCTATGAAGACTAAATTTAAATACAAACCAAGAAAGATGGCATCGTAAACCTTTATCTAACCAGAGATACAAACATATTATAAAGTTACATAGTTTATAATGATTTAGTCCATTAACAGAAAATTTATTTAAGTGAATAAGTAAAAATTTGAAAAACACATTAATATATATATGGAGAGTAATATGCTATAAAGTTAGCATTCAATAAAGTGAAAAAAGGACTACTTAATAATTGTTTTGACAATTTATATTTTGACAGTATATATTTTATATTTATATTAAAAGATAAATCAATTCATACTTTGATTTAAGTAATATTTGTTTCAATTTGTATTTTCCTTAAGCTTAATGTAATTTTTACTTTAGAGATGGAATAAAGATCCAACAAAAATGAGAATAAATGCATTAGTAGAAAAACAGGGTAATTTTTTTTAGTTAAGAAATTAAGGTCTTCTTAATGCAAACACAAAACATGCAAAAGAAAATTGGACAAATGTGTTTATGTAATATTTGAATATTTCCATAAGTCAAAAGATACATCATTATCATCATCATCATGTTTAATGTAGACTTTTTTAACTGTAAAAATTTTTTTCATCCCCTGACTTCACATTTCTTCCTCAGACTTGAGATTTGACTATTTAAGATATTTATCAAGAAGTTAGCATTTTGTTTTATTGGTAAATTCTATCGTAAATCTTCTATTCACACCTCTCAGCATTTGTCTTTATTAAATTCTATCTTTTCTGTCTGTTTTTCCTATATTCATTAGTTGTAATACCAAATTCATTTTTCTAAGCCTTAAGTGCAGTCTAAAAAATATATTTAAGGCTAAATATTTTTATCTGAATATTGTGTTCAGCACACACTATAGGTTTTCATGATAGGTCATGCCTAAACAGTGTGTAATTTCAATTCTAATTTACTGTGAAAATAATTGGTATATTTACAATATTGAGTATTTCCATTCATGAACATTTTGTCTTGTTCAGTGTGCAAGTTCTAATCATAGAAGCCCTGGCAGAGTGTGTGTGTGTGTGTGTGTATGCATGTGTGTGGATGTACAAGCCTATGTGTATGTAAATATGGTCATGCAAGTGTGCACATGATTAAATGTGTGTGCATGTCCACAGATAGGTACATTTGTGCACATAGACATGTTTGTGCATGTCCATGTGCAGTGCATTTGTATATGTATGTGCAGAAGCCTGTGGTGTGTATCTGTGTTCATTGGTGTGGTTGTGTGTGAGAGTTGATGTCAAAGGATGCAGAGCTAAACTGGCTTTCTTTTAGCTTCTTTTCTGAGCACACATTCTTTTTACTTGATTGTGATTCTAAGTTTCTAAATCACTTAGAGCAGTACCTATGGGTTTATCTTGGAAATGAAACCTCACTTTCGACAGCTGGAATTTCAGTAATTGTTACAGTGCTTCTTTTGTAATCAATCCCAATTATTGCTGGGCTGCTGCTCTGCTGCTAGCCTATTCTTTCTTATATGGTGGGTTTTATGAGGTTTTACCGAGGACATTCACGTTTTTGGAAGTCATTTCTTTCGACCCTGTGGGGTTTCAAATTTCCTAGCTCTAATGAGTGACAGTTTTTCCCAAATTTCTTTATTCCAGAAATCCCTCAATACTCAAGTCCTCTTATGGCACTTTTTTCTGAATTTTATATTTGTTGTTTATTTACTCTGTCTTTCCAATGGCATTTCGGTATGGAGGATTCAACACACGTATTCAGCCAGCCACCTCAAAATCTAAATTCCTTTTAATTTCAAAATTTTGCATATACAGATTTTCAGAATTAGTAAAAAATAAGTTTTTTACAACATGAAAATTAGGCTCTCCCAGCTTTTTTGAACCATTCATGAATCAGGCAGCATCCCATCCAGAATGTAGAAGTGAACTCCATTCAGGAGTGGAAGGGGGAGTGTGTTTAGGACAGATATGGAAACAAGTGAGGAAAAGTTCTGATTGGCTGACGCAAAGTTTCCAATTTTCATAGGCAGCTCTTATAAACTGGGGAGCAGATATGCATTGCTCAATATAGCATATTTGTCCATTTTTAACAGGCTATCCCTACTGGACCAAGACCAGTGAATCACTAAATGTTACAAAAATATTAACTTCGTTGGGACTGCTCCACTCTCTTAAAAAGTCCCATCCTTGGTCAGATTCTATCTTTTAAAAAAATCCCTTTCATGTCTCTGAAAAGGGGCCACTCCTGGCAACTCCCAGTGCAGGTTAGTCACTTTATTTTTATTTAACAGACTATATATTATTACATGAGAGAAATGTTCATATATGTTATTTATATGTAAGTCAATGCGGTAAAATTTAAATATGTTCCCTTTGTTGATATGGAATATATTTGTAAGAATATTTTGAAATCTACAACAGGAGAAATGCCTTCTTTAATATTTGATTTAGTTACAAATAAAAAATTATTTCTGTATAATACTGTTGCCCAAGTCCACAAAGAGCTTGTCGTAATTAATATCAAATATTCCCTCTTATTATTACTGAGTCTTCCCACACTGATTGGCCCACATATCTGCATTTTACAGAAAATGTACTGAAAGACTTAAACCAAAGCTTTGAGAATAGCATTACTTCAAAACTTTACATTATTTACATCAGTGTTGAGCACATTTCTGATGATGGAACTGAAAATAGACTTAATTTCAGCTTTAATATGGTACTTTGAACAAACTCATTTATTCAAATTGTTGCCTACTTCCTATGACATATACCAATGCCTTGGGTTGAAGATGGAAAAATAAGGATGGCTTTCACGCAGCTAAGTCTCTACTCCTGTGCACATGACTGACTGCTGTGGTTCATCCCTGACCATCCCACTCCTTTCTGCTGAGTCTGAATTCTATTCTCTTCCCCATGTTACCAATAATAATGGGTTGTTGCTGGCACTTTCACTCTCAGTATGGGCCATCTGTGTCCTAGACAACTGGTTATTGAAATACTGGTTGACAAACCCACTACCTTTTTGTAAATTCTTCTCTCTATATCTGTACATGTAATGTGAATTCACTGTAGTTTTTGTTCAGTGGACAGATCATTTACCATATAAGTTGTTGTGTTCTGGGTACATGTAGACACTTCAGCTCTCTCTGATCATTCAAATATTACTTGGCAAATAGACGGTTATGATGTCTTTTTTTTACCCAACTCCTATTTATCAAATTACCTCTTGGTCTTTCATTGATTGCTCAAATCAGGATATACTTTCTATTGCTTTAACCACTATGAACCACCTTGCACAATGTATCTCAGTCTCTTAAGACACAGCCTTGCATCATTTATTGAGATTTTTCAAATAATATTGTTTCCAACACAGAACAGCATAGCTACTTAGCACTTTTATCTTTCACGTTCTATACTCCTTTCATATTCTATGTGCCTTTTCTAATTGCTACTTCTTTGAACCTCCAATTTTACAAATTAAAATTGCATGTGATATGATTTGAACTACTTGGCACTTTCTGAAATCTAAGGAGTATGTAATCCAGCCTTCCTTGATTATATCATATCAACTAAATAATAATCTCAGACATAAAGTACATGTATTTTTATCGACAGAATATTTGCTTTGTTCTCATATTTACACACCACAGGTGTTTTAATCTTCTGGCTATCAAAACAAATATTATGCAGTTGGTTGACTTAAACAATGGGAATTTATTTGGCTCAAGTTTTTGAGGCTAGGAGAAGTCCAAAATTAAGCTACCACTGAGGCAATTCTTTCTCCCTGAAGACTGTGGCTTTCTGGGGCTGGCTGCAAGCCGTCCTTGATCCTTGAATTTTCTGTTGCATGTTAATGCATGTGGTGGCCTCGCCTGGCTTCTCCCTTCTCATCTGGGTTCTGTTCACTTTCAGCTTCTGTTTGATCCCTTGGGTTTTCTCTCTCTCTCTCTGTGACGTTCCCCAATAGGATTAAGGTCCATTCAGATTCAGCTGGGCCACACCTTAACGGAAGTAACCTCATCCACAGGTCCCAGTTGCAAGAGTTCACACCTAGAGGAATGGATTAAGTTTAAGAACATGTTTTAGAACATGTTTTTCTGGAGTACATAGCTCCAAACCACAACAGTGGATTTTTTAGCCTGGAAAGTTTACACAACCTTCTCAATGTAATAAGGCAAAAATAGTAAAACTACTTGTACTTTATTTTACTTATTCTTTTAGGACAGCAGTCATTGCAATATACAATTTTCTATATCTAATCTCAGGACATAGCTTTCCTTTTTTAATTATAGATTTATAGATTTATTTTATTATTATTTTATTATCAACAGCTATTAATTTCATGAAAAGTTCATGCCTGGGCTTCTAAGACTCTTCTATTGTTACTATTGTTTTTTATGATTCTGTTGCTGTAATATATTTTTTTAAATCATGACACCCATGTTTTATTTTCATAGAATTTTTAAATTTAATTGTACATAATATCTTTGAGATAACGATTAATCTTGTATGAGAATATATTCACAATGAGTAAAATTAAATTTTCTTCTTCTAGCTCTATTTCTCAGTAACTCCAAATTTGCCACCATCAAATTTGTATTCTTTTTCCTTCTTGAATTGTGTAATTCCATTTTCCTGTACTTTGTCCTTCCCTACAGACTTAACTATTGGAATGTACTTTGGTTCAATATTTAGATTTCCTTTTGGAGAACAAAATTATTTTATTTCCACTTTTCAAATCACATTCTGTAGAACTGTTTGATACCACATAGAATGCTTCTTGCTCTTTTTTTTCCCCTGTCTTCTCTTGTAGAGAAATGACTGTGCTTTAATTATAATATCTCTTAGGATATTTCAACACTCTAACACAAGAATGAATTCTAAGACCCTGCTGGTACACCAGTGTGCTTACTAGACTGGTTAATTCCATAAAATATGCTTCCTTGAAGTTTAATACAATGGTAGCACTGTAGGCTGTAATTGTTCTAATGAATTAAATTAGAATTGCATATTGAATTAAATATGCAGGTTGCCAGCTATCTTCAAAGAATTCTTAGGTTGGACTTACAGGAATAAAAATAGTTTCCCCTCATAATAAATTATTTTTTGAAGCAAAGAAAATTCTTGTTACTTAAAACAACACGTATTTTAAAATATCCTGTGCCATAGATTGAGTTATGTACCACAAAACAAACAAACAACAACAACAAAAAAATATGTTCTCAATCTTCATCGATTCTTTTGGGTATGAACTCTTGCAAATAAGACCTCTTGAAGATATTATTTTTAGTTAAGGTGTGGCCATCTGAATCAGGATGGATCTTAATTATTTTACTGGAGGGCTTACAGATATGGCCACAAAGAGAAAACCATGGAAGACGCCACAAGTCGGCAGAATTTGGAGGAGAAAGGAGAAGACATTGCCATGTACATTGCCATGTGACAGAAAAGCCATGGACCAAAGATCATTGGCAACTAGCCCCAGAACTCCACAGTCTTCAGTGAGAAAGTATCAGCTTGCTAAAACTTCAATTTTGGACTTCTCCTAACCTCAAAACCATGGCCAATAAATCCTCACTGTTTAAACCAAATCACAGTAGGTTGTTTGTTTTAGCAGCTGGGAAGCTAAAATAGATTTTGGTACTGGAAAGTGGGATGTTATTACAAATACTCAAAAATATGCGAACAGATTTGGAATTTGGTAATGGATAGAGGCTGGAAGAATTGTTAGGTGCTTGACAAAAAAGCCTAGATTGTTTTTTTGTTTGTTTGTTTGATTGGTTTTTTTCTGTTTTGTTTTGTTTTGTTTTGTTTTGTTTTTGAGCCTATCCAGAGAGCTTGGGGGAAGAAGTGGCTTTATCAAGGAACTCCCTGAGCTTCTGGAAAGTAAGCCCCCAGAGCATGTGGTTCTGTGCAAGATTTTAGCTGAATAGCCCTTTGTGGATCCAGTCAGCCATTTCAGAGGAACACATGATTAGAAGTGCATTTATCCAGGAAGGATCTGTGAAAAGTCCTTCTTTCTGATGGTTTGGACCTGCCATGGACTGCATGCAAAGCCAACAAGTTTTTTGCAGAATTTGTGTGAGCAGAACCACTGCTAGCCTGGACTGAAAGGGATAGAGAAGAGATAAATTGAAGGAAGAATGTCTTCAGGGGCAGAACCATGGAAGCAAAGGTCTTGACTGAAAAGTTCTCAGGCCTAGGGAGTGGACCCACTAATGTCCAAAATGTGTGGAAAGGGTGGGTCTGCCTCAGTGCTTGCAGGGGATAGGTCTTGTACCCCATTGTTCAGGGAGACAGTCATCACTCCAAAGCTCAGAGATGGTGGGGCCTGTG
The DNA here is from genome assembly GCF_015220235.1 of Choloepus didactylus. NCBI lineage: Eukaryota > Metazoa > Chordata > Mammalia > Pilosa > Megalonychidae > Choloepus > Choloepus didactylus. The sequence goes on from NC_051318.1 coordinate 77,134,320, forward strand.
GGAAGTCTGGCTGCCATTCGAAATCTTGGAGAGGGTCAGGCCTTCACCCCATTTTTCAGGGAGAGCATACTGTTGGGTAAGCACCTGGAACTGGTGGGGCTGTCACACCGTCGGGCACAGAGGACAAAGAATCAAGCCACATACGGCTCTGAGAACTTGACGTCTCAAGGAGTTTGCCCTGCTGGGTTTCAGACTTGTTTGGAATACATAACCCCTGGCTTCCCTCCAATTTCTCCCTCTTGGAATGAGAATTTTATCCTATGCCTGTCCTATAATTGTGTTTTAGAAGCAGATAACTTTTTCCCTAGACTTTACAAGTCCACAGAAAAAAAGAATTTTAACCTAGGATGGACCATGCCCATGACTGATTTTGATGAGTTTTTCTACTAGCATCATTATGAAATGACAATAGGCTTTTGCGATGTTGTAATGCAATCAGTGTATTCTGCATGTAAGAAGAACATGCTTTTTGGGGGTTCAGAGGTTATATACCACAGGAAAAAAAATATATTCTGAAGCTTAATCCATTCATATTGGTGTGAATCCATTAATAATAGGACCAGTTTAAGGCCAACTGAATCAGGATAGTTCTTAATCCTATTATTGTCAGGCTTACAGAGAAAGAAACAAAGAGAAAGCCATGGGAAGAAGCCAAATGTCAACAGAATCCAGAGGAGAAAGAAGACATCACCATGTGCATTGCCATGTAACATAAAAGCTAAAGATCACTTGCAGCAAGACCCAGAATGCCCCAATCTTTGGAGAGAAAATATCACCTTGCTAATGCCTCAACTTTAGACTTCTCCTAGTCTCAAAACAATATGCCATGTTACCATTGTTTAAGCCAACCCATTGTATGTTATTTGTTTTAGCAGCCAGGAAACTAAATCAGCCTCCTATTGGAAATTCCCAATTTTTATATCATATTGATTTGACTCATTTTTTATATGTATTTAAAAGTACTTTGAATGTTACATAATCCCTGAGGAAAATATTTCAGCTGAATGTATAGTTTGTCCCAGGACCATATCTATTATGAATTTCTAAATGCTTCCTTTTTGACAGATCCAACAATCTTTTCATTTTCTTTATTTTCATGGCCTCATTGGTGAATTTTCAATTAATTAATTAATTTGTTTAGAAATGTTTATTGAGTAACTCCTACATGCTTAAGCACTGTGCTACAACAGCAAGGAAAAGAGAATTCACATCTGTTAATATGATTTCTGATAGGAGATAGGCTTTAATCAAATAGCCACACAACAGATGGTTAATAAACACAGATGAATATACATTTTTCTATGAAATGTAAACCAAAAGGATATGATTTAGTCTGGGGAGGGTGAATTAAGAGCAAAAATGACTCCTGACAGCAGAATACAATACATGTCTCTTCTATGTTGCGATCCATATCTATGCCATGAAAAAGTCATCTTGAACAATACCCCACCCAAGAGGCTTTCAAGTAGAGCCACCTCTGCGGAAAGAGGGTGTAGAAACTGAGGCAAAGTCAGAACCATTCAGCTAGAGGTCACAAATGGATGGGGAACTCTAGTTGGCTGTACTCAGGAAAGAGATCTCCAAGGAATTCATCAAGCTGTTCCATGGAAACAGTGAAGATTTCACTCAGTTTCCTTGGGGCGATCCCACTGTATGCCTGCCCTCAATCAATTAATGCCTCTTAATTACTGTTAGAGCCCTCTGTAATTCTAAAATTGTCCCAGTTTAGATAATAAAGTAAATGATTACACTATATATGAGAGAAAAAAAAAGAAAACCACAGCATTTTGACAGTTGTCACACATGAGAGGGTATCAGTTCCGGATGATTACTTGTTATAATATCAAGGAAGATCTTTGCTCTTCCTTATTCCCTTCAAGCCAACTCTAGAGGAACCAGAGGCAGGTAGTAAATGGGAGAGGAGAATAAGTTCATTAGGAGGAAGTGGTGAAAAAATCCAACCATGACATGCTTTGCTCAAATGCAGGTTTAGTGACTTAAGGAAGACTCAAGGTGGAAGATAAGAGAGAAATTTGAACTAGTTGAGAGACTAAAAGTTTCATGTTAGACAAAACTTATGTTTGAATATCTAAAATGAGAGATGGCTAATATCTGAGAAAAACAAAGTTCTATTGGTTCTACTTAAGATAAGGATAGAGATGGGGGTAAATGTAAAAGGAGAGTTGATAAAAGATTCAATTGTAAAAAAAAATAGCTTCTTTCTGCTTGTACTCTACAAAGTACAGTTCAATCTAAATTGCAAATTGAATAAATAAAAACTGCTGTTCTAGAATTCTTACTAATGAAGTCCTTATAATGGAGACAACTTGAATGTAAGCATTTGCTTTACATGTCCCCATTCGAAGCATAAATAATCTAAGGCTTATTAAATTTCTCAATTTCACAGAGTTATTGAAGATCATCGAGAGAATTTGAACCTAACTCTGATTGACTTTAAAATAAATAAACTTCAAAACAAATAGACTTCAAAATAAACTCTCACATGACTGCTTGTACCTCTCTTTTTGTTATACAGCTCTCATCTTCAGAAAATTTTCACAATTTTATATTAGTATATGTAGTGGATTGAATGACCTGGACACAGTATGTTTCAGCTTTTCCCTCATGAGACTGAGTTCATTTCTCCATCTCTCTGACTTGCTTTGAACAAAATAATATGGTGGCCTCAAGAGGACTTCCGCCTTCCATTGTTATTCAGGAACCCTGCTTCCACCATCATGTGCAGTGACCCTGATGAAAAGATGATCTCCATTAAGGCTGCAGATATGCTAGCAAGGCCCTCTGAGACCTTTCCCCTTTGAGTCAGCTCAAAGAACCATCCTAAATAATAATTTAATGTTTTAATTCAGTTAAGCTCTGGCCATTAAAAAAAATGAGATCCAGATAACTCATGTAGTACATAACTGCAATTTCCCAGATAAAAGTAATTTCTGAAAATCTATTTTACTGCATAACCTTAGAAATATGTGCATGTTTGTATGTACTGAATGAATGCTGATGACTGTGACAATTTGATTCCTATGCCTATAAAAGCAGGCTTTACTGGAGTTATGCAACATAGCAGGCCTAACTTAATGTTTAGAGATTCTACTATTCATTTCTTGGGCCACTTATTATCTCATTCTTTTATTTCCCACACATCTATCTCATTTTCTTCCACATCTATATCAATGTAAAGAAACTTCCAATAATCAACACTCTCTCATTTTTTGCACTGATAACTATATGAAACCTATTTTTTATTTCTTAAATGATAGTTCCGTTAATTCTTACTTTCATATTCTGATTTCTTTAAAATACACTTCTGAAATTTGCAGAATAGTGAATCTATGTGGAATTCATGTTTCATTGTTATCCCTTTCTCCTTGTCTGTCAAAAGATAAATGATTTGATTATAGCAGGTTTCTAATTTTTCAGCTATTAGCATATTGCTTGACAACACAAAACTACAAACTCATTTGTGACAGACTTCAGCTTTTCCCCCCAAACTAATTTGTTTTCCAAAGGTTTTGGATGGAAGCTCATAATTTATCTTGGTCATCTTAAAGCTGCTGATTCACAACACCATATCATGGTCATCTTGGAACTGCCAGTTCATAGTACCATACAACAGGTACTAAATCATGGCATCATGTGTTACATGTTTCCTCTTATGTGTTCAGTTTCACACTGAAAGTTTATGAGAAACGCCAAAAGTTTATAAAATATATTAAATTGAAAATGTTTCAAGAACTGAATATTTATCCACTGATTTACCAAAATATCTCGTTTAATTATGATTATACATAATAGATGACAAGCACACCATCATTTGATCCCACAATGTTTCTTTTTTGAGAAACAATGATATCATATTAATGTAAAAAGATAGAACTGTTAAGCAATACCTCATTAAATTACTGCTCATAAGAAGCAGGTTTTACTATATGAGTAAAAACTATATATAGATTAAACCAACCATGAAACACTAAGTAATTGCCTTAATTAAGCTTTTAGATTTTGTTTAACTCAGTATGTATTTACTGATTCCACTACTACACTGTAGATCTAGCATGGATTTTTCATAGATTCAATTTTCTCCTTCTTTATGATATTGCAAAGAAAATTTTAATTAAATCATATTATAAATTTTTTAATTTGGTTACTCTAACCTTTTCAATTAGTGGTATTTCAAAGCATCTGTATGTAGATCAATACATTACCTCCTAAATTTTGTTTAATTAATTAATTAATTTATTTATTTATTTTAAACAGTTTCAATCACACACCATACAATCCATCCAAAGTGCACAATCAGTGGCTCTTGGTATAATCACAGAGTTGTGCATCCATCAGCACAATCAATTTAAGAACAATCTCAGTGTTCCAAAAGAAAAATTCCATGCCCCTTTTACCCCTCTATCATTGACACTTAGCATTGGTATAGTACCTTTGTTAAAACAAATGAAAGAATATTAGAACATTAATGTTAACTACAGTACATAGTTTGTATTTATTGTATTTTTCCATGTACCACCCTATTATTAACACCTTGTAATTGTGATGTACATTTTTTGTAGTTCATGTAAGAACATCCTTATGTTTGTACAATTAACCACAGTTATCATCAACCATAGGGTTCACTATGTTACACAGTTCCATGTTTTATCCTCTAGCTTTCCCTCTAATGCCATACATGATCCTAAACTTCCCCTTTTAACCATAATCACACCCATAATTCAGTGATGTTGATTACACTCACAGAATTGTGCTACCATCAACTCTTTTCATTTCCAAACATTTACAATCAACCCTATTAAAAATCCTGTACTAATTAAGCATCAGCTCCTATTCTCTACCCTCATTCTATCGCCTGGTAACCTATACTCTAGATTTTAACTCGAAGAGTTTGCTCATTATAATTAGTTCATATTAGGAAAACCATACAATATGTGTCCTTTTGTTTCTGGTTTATTTCACTCAACATAATGTCCTCAAGTTTCATCCATGTTGTCACATGCATGATGCCCTGGTCCAACTCAACCCCAAGGCCAAAGAAAACACCAGGCAAAAAGTTCCCCATGAATTTTAATAGGGACTTACTTACAGGAGGATCTTTCCCAATGGCAGCCAGTTGGGAAAGGAAGTCCATCTGCACAAACAAGAGGAACAGGGGCATCTTACATAGTTCAGCAGAGCCTCATTAGATTTGATTACAAAGAAACCTCAGCTGAGTCACATGAAAGTGAATTCAGCAGAGCCTTGCAAGTGTTGGTTATAACAAAATCTTAGCTGAGTCTTGTGAAAGTTGATTTCAGCAGAGCCTCACTGGATTTGGTTGCAGAGAAACCTCGGCGGAGTCCTGTGCAAGTTGATTACCAATAGTGATTATGCTCAGTAACATTCAATATCGGTGCTTTGGTGTCGCAGGCTTCTGCATGCTCAAGTCTCCCCCCTTTGCCCTAAGGAGTAGGGTTCCAACCCCTGGACTGCCACACACATCAGGATTAATTCCTTCTTACAGCTAAACAATATTCCATTGTGTGTACATACCACATTTTATTTATCCATTCATCAGTTGATGGACACGAGATGCATCCATCTTTTGGCAATTGTAAATAATGCTGCTATGAACATCGGTATGCAAATGTCTGTTCATGTCCCTGCTTTCCATATCCTTTTAAATTTTGAAATTTTAGAAAATAAACTGTTGTCTCTAGAGGATGGAAAAATTACACTGAAATAAAGTATGCTATTAATGATTTTCTCCATCCTCATATGCCTTGAACCTTAAAATTTTATTTTATAGTAATAAAATAAAAACTGAATAAGAATTGGGAAAGGACAACCCTTTATAGTTTTATTGAAATCTGGTGCAATCAAAATAATTGCAAAGCTTATACTGGAAAATTGTCATTGATAATCACAGCCAACTCAATTTTAATGGCAACCCAGTAGCAAATCCCTCTAACATCAACTACAGTTGCACAAATGTCTCCCTGCTTTTCTCACTGATTGGAGTAATTACTTGTCTTTCTGATTTGTATTTAAAACCCATAGAAACATGCTTTTCAAAGGCTTTCTAGTAAATGCTTTCATTTTTAAACTTAAAGACCTTTCTATTACTTGGAAAGACAGAGTAGTCTTTTTTTCATGGCAATAGCCAACTCTCTGACAGGTATCAAGATAATGGTGTCAGTTCATATCCTCTTTCCAACCTTCCTGCTATACAAATGGTGGATTTCAAAGACACACATTAAATAAAATTTAACAGTTTTCTATAATTTAGGACTGAGCAGCACATTCAAGAAACCATTCTGCTTTTTGCATACATAGTATATAATATAAGCACCTCTTTAGCTTTTCTAAATGAGAAGCCAGTGTAAGAGCCCTTCTGATTTAAAATATTCAAACTTTGTCCTCTGTCAGGAAGTCTAAATCACTCAGCCCTTATTATATTTGGGTAAGATGGTTCATAATACTTAAAAAATGAAGTCAGGGACTCAACATATGAAAGACAGGACTTTCCTCTGAGAGGCAGTTTTGACCCAAGTAATAATGATTATTTTTAATGAGTATTTTTTAGTGACTAGAGGTTAGAGGGAAATGGTAGGAACTGGGCACTCTGTGAATAACATTTACTGTCATTTAATTTTGAGCTATCCAATATATGGCTCTACATTGTTTCTTCATATTTCAGCTTCAACAAGGTCTTTTTTAAAGGTACAATTGCAGATATAATTGCCAAACTCACATGCTGATAGGGAAAGTATATGCAAACATACACAATCTATATGGTAAGGGAGTAAATGATTTGATAATGGAGGAGATAATGATATATCATGGGAAATTAAGCCATAATAGCTTATAAAAATGTTAAATGTTCCAAGTGATATGCATAAAGTTGGGCATACAGCTAAGGATTAAATCCAGGCAATCAAAAGAAAAAAGATTATCAGCTTCAAGGCTAATTTAAATTAAGGTAAGAAAATAAAATCACTGAGATTGAAGAGAAATTAATTTATATAACTAGAGGATTATGATAAACATTTTTAGAAAGATATAGTTACATTTCCAGATTCTAACTTAAAAGTGAAATGTATTATTAATTACAATTACAATAATTGTATTGTAATATCAAATTTATTTATACTAGCTTTATAATATAATGTGTTAAATGCCCAAGGGAAGCAGTACTGAGGAGGATGTTTGCTTGCTTGGAAACTATGATTTGAAGCTATAGCACACACATTTAATAAAGGAACATTGGTAGAAGTTGTATTAATGTGCAATGCTAGTGTTGGGAATTTTTTGCACAAGAAAATTAAATAATAATGGCATTAACCTTGAACAGAGATGGAAGATACAGCATAGCATAGCTTTCAAAAATTCATAAATACAAAATATATGAAAGCATGTGTCACAAGAATTCAAATTTTATATTACTAAATATCAATAGAAATTATTTAATTCCTGTTCAGCTGAACAATTTATAAATATAGGTACATTAATAAGACATTCTCACAATATATGTATAGCATGTGCTCCTTTGCAATCACCTTTGTTGTCTGAATTATTCTGGCTGAAACATATTGCTGTGGTGATATACCAGGACTCAAATATGGACACATTTTGGTGATTCAGGGTCATTATATTTAGGGTCCTTGAATAAGAAAGTTTTTTACCAAGAAACAAGTACAAAGAATCACAACCTAACTGTCATAATTTCAAGGATTGTATATGTTCTCTCAGGACATGGGCATGAGAATTTGATGGAATAGAAGACAAAAGTAAACCAGTAAATCAGAGGTAGGTGACCATCACTCTTCAGAGTATTTTGCATTTATTAATTTATTTAATCTTCACCAGAGTTCTTTTAAACAGGCATTATTATCTTCTTCATTTTACAGAGGAGTAAATCAAGCCATGGGGAATTTAAATAATAATAAGTCTATGTTATGACATAAATGGATGGAGTCAAAAGGAGAAATCTTGTCAGCTTGATGTGTCATGAAAAATCAAGTTTAAAAACTTAAAAAGAATGACAATAACTGACCACAAAGAGAGCTTAAAAATCAAGCATCTACCATCTTTAAGAGGGTCCTACTGGACAATGGATGGACCATTTGGGTATCAATAAGAAAATTAACTGCAATGGATTAAAACACATAATTATATTTAAAAGCCAGGAGTTCAAAATGATGATTTAAAAATTTGTCCAGTAGTTAACCAAGTCAACTAGAAAGCTTGTAATTAAAAAGAAAGAAAAGATTTAGTCTGCCTTTCATCTGTGAATTTTATCTCAGTGTAACTAAATGTTACACAAATAGCACATCACTATTTTACAACCCCATGAAAATTATGGACCTAATTAACCATCATCAACGTCTGCAAAAATAACAAAAACAGAGGCAACTGGACCTTGTGTGCCTCTTGATAGGAGTACACCACACCACCTATGATGAAGTCTTGCCAAATAACTCCAACTGGGATCTCATGAAGACTCTAGTTCTATTGTCTAATTTACAGAAAATGTAAGAATCAATGGTGTATGTGAAATGACATCATATGGAGGTTGCAATGAGTAAAATCCGTACAAGAGAAAACTATGAATCAAACAATATAGCCCCTTCAAATACACATTAGAAGGAAGGTAGGACAGGAGAGAGCGAGAGAACAAGAGACTCTGGATTAGTGGCCTATCAACAATTGCAATATGTGGACCTTATTTCAATTCTGATTTAAACAAATAGACTATTAAACCCTATTCATAAAATAATTTGGGAAATTTTAATATTGAATGGATATTTAAGGATAATTTTTTAAATGTGTTAATATCTTCAAGTTGGGTAATGCTATTAGGGTTATTTTTTTAAAGAATCCTTATTGCTTAGAGATACATACTGAAATATCTACAGATAAAGTAACCTGATGTCTGGAATTTTCTTGGAAATAATACTGGATAAGGTCACCATTGAATAGGGACCATAAATTCATAATGCTTTAAGCTGGGTGATGGGTAACATGGGTTCGTTACAATATACTCTCTATTTTTTTTTGTTTGGAATTTTTCAAAATTCAAATTTAAAAATAAATCTGGGTTAAAGAAACAGCATTAAAGCTTGTGAATGTCACAACCTCACAAAGACACAATTTTTTTCATCTACAAATTGGGGATTACTATATACTGTCTTGTATTATTGAGGAGAGATTTAAATATAATTATGCAAAGTACTTAAAAGAATTTCTAGAGAACAATACAAACATACATAAATATTCATTATTGCTTTGATTTTAACCCAGTGTCTATTATTCTGGCTTTATATAGTGTTGACAGATTTTGGACATGAACTCGAGCTTTTAGAAATGGTGTTTGAGAGCTGAGGAGCATGCCAATATTAAATTCGGTGATTATTATTGCTAGTCTATCTCATCCACATTTAAAAAGAAAAAAAATCCCATGGATAAAAACTTAAGTTGTTTCTTTTTAAATGTAACTCATAAATTGGTATTAAATGATAAACATTTTAACCATATTTGAGAAGACATATAAAAACAAGTCATCCTAAGGAATAATTCCATAGAAAAAGAATTTTTATATCACAATTTTTATATCCACTATCTCCACTGTCTTCGTTCAGGCTTGTTCTGCCTGCCTTGCCACTTTCCCCTTCATTCTTCTCATGCAGTCTCAAAAAAAAAAAAAAAAACATTTTAAAACACAGCTCTGATTGATCATACAATGCCCCTGTTTCCTGCCTTCCCAGGGTGATAGAGAGCCCTTACTCTTTCCCTTCACATTCTGCCTGAACAAGGTCTTGTTGTCTCTCCAGCCTCATCTCAGTGCACTCCTATCCCAGTAATGAAATTGGACATCAGATATCATGCCAGGCTCTCGCCATCCTCAGGGACTCTTCCTTTCCCATCCTTCACCCCATCCCCTTATACGGCAGTGGTAATTTCTATTATCCTTTAGCTTCCGGTCTAGATGTCTCAAGACCTCAATAATGGGCTAGCTCTTTCTGCTATGAATAACTTATTTATGACTTACTCTTCATAATATTCATCACATTTAAAATAATCTGCTTAATATTTTTCAATTTCTTTTCACCTGCATGCTCCAAGAATGCAGGATACTCGTTGTCTCTCTCATCACTTTATCAGCATTGCACCAATAAGTGCTGTTTGACCATATGTGATGGACGGTATTCTTGATGATGTTGAACATACGCCCAATAAAGAAATTGTGTCTGTGAAAAATGAAAAAAAAAGCAATAAATCTTTCAAGAATTGTCAGAGCAAAGGCACTTGCCAGTAAGACTTCTTTTAGGGTCTTGTAGTTACAAATTTGTGACAATGAAGAAAATTTAGAAGAAAACAACTTATCAGATTTCCAAACACTGCTTAATAAAGATTCTGCACAACTTTCAGACCCATATTTAGCAGCAATGATTTCATTCACATTTAAAGGGAGACAGCTTTGAATAAATCAATGGGAAATGACAACTTATTTCAAAACTCATTATGTAGATATGATATTTTATGATAATTTGTGCCCAATAACAAAATTTGCCTTTTAATAACCAAACTATTAAAAGCTAGGGTTAATTCTTTAGCAACAACAAAAAATAAGAAAGGTCCAAGATGTGTTCCCAGGTTTCAGCATGCTTGTAGTGTTATTTTGAACTCAGTTCTATAGAACTATAGGGGTCTCACACACGTATAATACACACACACACACACACACACACACACACACAAATTAACATATTAACTCTTGTATATTTTCTTGATTTTTTTGGAAGTTTGATAGTATGAACTGTTATCAAATTATTAAGTGACATGTACCAGTGAAATAATGCATGGCATTGCAGTTCAGGTTTATTTAATTATTAATTTTCAATTTACGATTAACATCTATCAGTCAGAAATATTTTAAGGAATTAAGTTTCTAAAAATTAGGTAAATATTGCTAATTAATTGTAAAAAGTGCTACTTTTACTAGTCATTTCCATGTAAATAGCACCATATTTCAAATCTACAATTAGTGAATGGATAAGTATGGATTCATGTTAAAAAGGCAAAATAGGAGTTTGCATTAATGCTGAGGATCTCTGTAAAGCCATGTTAGTTAAGTTGGATCTGGTGGAATTGAGAAAGCCTGTGGTTTTAAATGACTGTTTGCTTTATTAATTTATATAACTACACTGTCTTCCAGATCGAAGGTTGCTATTGTATGCATATATCCTCAATATTTTTATTGGAGATAGCAGAACATAAGCTGCCCCTTGAATCTCATTTAAGGGTATTTATTGGCTCATGTAGCTCATATGTTATTTGGCAGTGAATAAACAGTAGTGCACCAACTACTAGATATCAGAAAGTTTGACAGTGTTCTACAAATTGTGCTGTATGAAGAAAGATACATTTTCTATTTGAAATTACATTTAAATTGACTCCCCACCCATCATGTGATTCAGAATACCTTACTCATCCAACTATAGAACACTGATCCAACCAGGGGGAAGACAACTGCCTGAGTGGATACAGGTACAGGTGCTCCAAGTGTCAGATTATAACTTTCAAAATGGTGACATCATCTCTCTCATGCAGATATAAAATAAACATGTGCCCAAGATTTTAACATATTATTTAATGAGGGAACCAATAAGATGGAATGCCAGGTTCAAAGTGTATCTCAGAAGCTGGGTTGTTTATAAGGAGGATGAGATAACTTCATTAGGCTGCAAACAGGACAATGTCCCAGATGCCATAAATCACTGGTATTGTTCATTCCACTGGACAGAAATTATGTGAATCTCTGCTAGACTAAAATCAACAATTAATAAGCTACATCACTAAGTCTGAGAACTTTAATCAAAAAAAAAAAAAAAAAAAAAACAGATGAACTAAGTGCATTCCCTTAGACAATACAAGGGTGGTCTTTGTCCCCAGATGATATTGAAAGATTTACCACCCACCCTCTTTTCCTTATTTCCCAGTTTCAAACCATTTTTCTGATAAGAGAAACTGGGAATTGTGGAATTATGTTGCCATTTCTGGAAGAAAAAATATGAAAATTTTCCTTAAGTGAAAGCATGCATCATATTGCAGATACTGCGAGAGAAGACACAGACAACGTCCACAAAGTCCACTATGCAGGGTTTGCATCTAAGTGGCTCTAAGGAACTGACCAGGGACCAATGCTCAGAAGTCATAGGGAATCCCTTTTCTCTTTGAAATTCAATCAAACATGCTTAGAGTTAGTGCTGTCCCTGGGATGGGACAAGTGGTTCCTGTATAGTAGTTACATCACTATTACCAGAGATATTAGAGCAGACTATCATGGTGGTATTTTGTTAGTTTAATCAAATGATTGTCTAATTTTTTAGCAAAATCTCACATTCTGTGAATCTATTAGTCCCCATTTTTGTCTAAATTCAAAGAAAAAAAATCAATTTTAGTTGTAGCTTTCATTTTTAATCGGCACTAGGACGTTACCCTTCCTATGTTTGCATTGATGATTATAATTCATTGGTTAATTTTCTTTCCTTGTTAAGATTTCATCCATTTCCTCTGCATACTGTCCCCTGTGTGTGTGTGTGTGTGTGTGTGTGTGTGTGTGTGTGTGCTTTATGTTAAGTGACTATGTGCTATCATGATAATTGGGTGCCTAGATAATTTGTCCCAAGAGACACAGGATTATGCTGTGATATTTTAGAAATGCTATACAGTCTAATTTAAAAATATATATGAAAAGTAAATGTTATAAAGAAAATGTCCTTAGAAGAGTATAAAAGATACTTGGTGTGTGTGTGTGTGGAGGGGGGGGGAGCATATAGTTTTTTTTAAAAGCCATCCATGCTGGTTTTCATGTGTAAAGGTAGGTGAGGGTGAAGTGGGAAAGCCTAAGAATTGTAGGTAGTTACCGTTAGGCTGAGGAAATTGCATTTGATTCAAAGGGCAATAATACTAAATGATGACTATAGAACTGAGACTATCCTGGTGGTTCAGACTTCAGACACAATTGCAATGGTTTGATAAAATAAACAAATATACTGATGTAATACATTCCCTATAATGTATATTTCCATTACCTTGACATATAGTCCCTTGAAATACTTGTTGCTATGAACCTCTTAATGTTGGGCCTATACCTGCTGTAATTTATTTATGTGTATAACCTATAATGAGACTATAAGGTCGTTGTCATATTGTTATTCTCTCGAGTGTTTAGGACTTTGATTTACATGCTGGAAATGCTTATGTTTTTCTATTGAAATGCTCAGAAACTCAGGGACAGAAGGATTCTTGCGTTTTATATTTCAAATTAATCAGGCTATAAAGATTTGTAAGGCTCTTGACAAAACATGGGTCTGCCACACTGAATGTTAATGAAAGTGTGTGAAAAGTGCACTCAAGCACCTAAAAATCAAGAATCTTTACCCTTTTTGCACAATTATACCTCCTATTTTTAATATAAAAATTTGGCTTCTGCCTGATGAGATATGTTCTATATAGTCTGGTGCTTTTACTCTATCTGTTCACATGGATTATTTTCATGGGAGGATTTTGTTTGTTTGTTTTTAATTTCATTTTCGCTTATTGATTCCCCCTTCTTCACTGAAACAAAATAATTTTGAAGACTTGTCACTGTGTGTAATCCCTTCTGTAATCCAAAACCTTTTCTCTTTGTTGCTTTTAATTAACGAACTTGTCAATCAGATTTGCACTGCTTGTGTTTTTACTCATTATCACTGTTTGTATAGACTTTGAGTTTAATCTGTATGTATATTGTATCTACCCAGTTCTTTGGTAAGCGTGGGTTTATGTGTCTATGTGAAGGTAAGAGAGTGTGTAGAAAGCCTACGCTTTTCTCGAAGCCTTTTCAAAAACTTTCTTAAATCTTAGAAAGACCAATACTGCCATCTTAAGGCAAATTAAATCAATTTTTAAGAAACTTCACAAGCCTCTGCTTTATATTTTAGATTTTTATTTCATATTTTCAGTCTATTTATAATTCAGCCTAATTTGAGTGAAATTATCAAATGCAATACAGACTTGATGAAGTTTGGAGAATATTCTCACAACTTTCTCAAAATATATCCATTTCACAAGGTGTATTAAAGAATCACACATTTTTTTAACCCAAAATACATTATTTGGTTTCAGTCCTGCTATCAAAAAGATAATTGATATTTTGAAGGTAATCTAATTACCTGGATAATTAACAAGGAGATTTCTAGATCTGAACTTTCACCAATGATATTTGAAAATGCATATGGAAATTCACGTGATACACAGTATTGTGACTACTATTCCAAAGTCTAGAGTAACATATGTTAGAGGTTTCCAGAAGAGGATGGCAAGGATGTCATGGCCTAGAAAACTGTTTTTTTGTAAAAGGGATTAGTGGGCTTAGAAGGAGGAGATAAGACATAACACTATCTTCTTGAGATGAATGTGAGACACATTTGAAGTATGACATGTGGAAGATGAGTGCACACTGTTGTGTTCCAAAGACAGAATCAGGAATATTCAATTGCTATTATAACCAGATTGCTTCCAGCAAAATATTAATACTTTTTTTTACAGTGATTCTTGGTAATCACTAATTTCAGGGAATTCATTATTCTTTAATAAAAATTTGAAGTTTGAGGAAATCTGATGGGAATGCTTCCAACTTCTCTAATCTCCTCACTATTTTTTTTTTTTTAGATCCACTTTTGTTTCCTGTCTTTCAGGAGAGAATAGTATGTTAAAGTCCTAAAACTTTTTTTATCCTCAGACATACACACAAACATATCCCAGGATATACCTGAAAAAAAAGTCTAGAAATTACTTCAGTGTCAAACACAGGCACACACAGACACACACACAAGCACATACACATTTATTAAGCCCCCATCAGGTGCCTATTACCAATTACTGTGCTAAATATGTCTCATTTTAATCCTCAGGTACACTTTTTAAAGCTTGTCTTATCACCATTTTACAGATGAGGAAATAAAAATAAGGTTATTTTCCCAAGTCATACATATGAGCTGGTATTCAATTGCTGACCTGCTTAACTATAAAGTTAATCTCACAAAAATTGTGCTATACACTGTATTTTGATATTCTATTCTTTGACATCAAATTTATCATTTTCAAAATGTTAGTCTATGCTCATTACCTCAGTTTCCCAATTTAATATACAAACTCCAGTTTCTTTTAATCTGACTACCAACTGCATGATGTTGCCTAAATTGTCCCTCAAAGACCACAGACAGCTTCCTGACTGTTGAGTTTAAGGGTATTATCTTAGTATATTAAATTTGAGAAGTGTGGATTGAGCATTTTAAATCAAAACCATCAAGGTAGACTGTGAGAAATATGATTCATGAGAATGACTCCTGTAATCCAGATGATTTTGACTTCATCCTCAACAGCATCTTTCTTGAAATCACTTATTCGTTTGATTCTTTCATGTTACTCTCTTTTTTACTTTTCTGATCTGTAGTTGGCACTTTTCAACTTTGTGATTATTACATATCCAAGGTATGCCTAGCTCTTAACTGTGCACATTTTGCAACAATCTCTCACCCTTTTTCTTTTCTAGAAGTTCACAATCTTCATAAACTCATCTATATCTTTAACTTTGGTCTCTCTCTCTAGTGACCATTCATACACTACACATGGACACTTGTTGCATTTGGCAGTCTAAGTTTCCCTTGCCCAAATTCAAGAATCAAATCTTAATATGTTCTTTCTTTTGTGTTTCATAACTTAGAGAAAATCATCCTCATTTCTTGAATCAATCATTTGAAGTCATGTTAAAATCTTATACTACCTTTTTGAAACATCTGTCCGCTCTTTTTTATTCTCATTTATTCTGTACTGTACCTAGACCTCATAGCCTATCACTTTGTATAAATTATTGCTCTAATGGCCTCTATTTTCTCATACTACCAAAATATATATTTCTTACACAACAACCATTATCCTCATAATTCATATTTCTGATCATGTCAAGCACTAACACAGAAATCTTCAAAGGCTTCATCATTACAAGTTAACAAACCTGACCTACATATCATGGCAGTAAAGAGCCTGATGAATAGGTGGTACTACTTAGCTTTCAGTCTTGATCTCACTCCTGATGAATATTCTATGCTTCAATCACAATGTATACTCACTTTTCCATGAACATAACTGCCAATGTCTCCCTTTGCCCTCCTTCATTTGTAAAAGTGTTCCCTGTACCTGAAAGAGCCTTTTTCTTCTCTCTTTGCTAGAATAAATTCTGGTAAACCTTCAAAAATGCAGCATACTTGCCATTTCCTCTTTGTAGTCTTCTGTTTGTAGAGTAAAAGCAGTTAAATTCAGTTCCACTTTTTTCTCTCTATTTGCCTACTGTACTTTGAATCTTCATTATATCATGTCATAAGTGATACCAGCCCTAGGGTAACTCCTTAATCTATTAAGAAGTGCATGCTTAAAAGATATCCAGAGATAAAAACCATGGGTCAATAAACAAAAAATGTTTAATAAATCAGGACATAGGACTTCCTAAAACAATCATGGGGAGATAAAATGTTTTTATTTTTTTTTTAAACACCTTGTGTTGGTTTGGAGCTATATGTACCCCTGAAAAACATCTTTTTGAACGTAACCCATTCCTGTGGGTCTTTCATTGTAAATAAGAACTTTCGATGATGTTATTTCAGTAAGGTGTGGCCCACTTCATTTGGGATAGGTCAATCCTATTACTAGAGTCTGTTAGAACAGAATGAAATTAAGACAGATAGAGAGAAAGCCACAGGAAGCAAGAAGCTGAAGGTCAACGGAACCTGGAAGAGAAGAGAGAAGTCACTATGCGCATTGCCATGTGACAGAGGAGACAAGAACCAAGGATCATTGATAGCCAGGCCCAAAATGCCAGTCTTTGGGAAAGGATACATGATGTGAGCTAATGAATACCAATTGCTTATGCCTGCTTATTGCATGAATTAACTTGAGTATCCAAAGGAAACTGCAACACACCTTTTTGAAGTCAATGCCCAGTTTCAGGGAACTATGTGACTACATTTTAAATAGAAATTTTTGAAAAGTCAATCCTTGATAGTTTTTTAAGCATAAAAAACAATGGCCATTGGAGTGCAGAAATTCTTGGTTGAATGTTGTAATCTAGTAAATGCCTAAAGTGTCAGTTTTAATTTGACAAGATTATTTAATTTTATTAATTTTAATTTTGGATGTTAGAAACTCTTTTACTTTTGTTGTGATTCTGGGTCTTAGGAAATCAGGTTAGAAATTTTCTATTGTCTGGATAATATTTTCCCTTTTTCTAGAGTATTCCCAGATGTTAAAGATTGAACTTTGGCAGAATTAATTTTCTAGTCCTCTGTAACTTGGTGTAAGTGGCATACTAAAGGAATGGAAAATTTTAGACTCACTAAATGTTTAAGAGAATAATTAATCACAGCTTTATCAGTAAGAGTTGATGTTCAACTCAAAGTAAATAAGTCAGATTCCCTGTGACCCTGTGACATTTTATGTTGAACTTCTGAGAAACCAAAATTCTTCTGTCTCTGAAATTATCAGCAGGACCAAACATAGGAATTACGTCAACTAATTAATACTTTTCCTCAGCACCATTTCATTTCTTCATCAGTGAAAACACCCCAATTCATCTGTGACACCAAGTAAGTCATAGAGAGCAGAATCTTTCATGAAGTATAGATTTGAAATTCTCTAAAATTCTTCTAAGGCATAATCATCAAACTTATAATCTGTGTGTTTTTCTTCAGGTGATCAACTCCAATTGGTTGATAGACATATGCCAACAGATGCATTTTTGGACTGGGGTTAAGTTGATGATTGTGCCACAATGAAGTTGAATGGTTGGTCTATGCTGTCATAGTGCCAAGATATTCTGAGAAATTATCTAAAAGTTGTATTGAAGACCCTGCTCTTTAATTGAAAGATAGTAAAATGTCTCACAGTGATCTGCAGAGTCCAGAAAATAAATGATTCCTAATATATTTCTGGGCATAAGCACATACTTGAGGTTTAATATTGATAGCAGGGCTTGAAAAATGGAAGAAAAAATAAATTAAGTTCAGTATATAATTAATGGTGCATCAAAGGCTCATGTATATGTAATGATTTCTCTTAGTCTTTTTTCTAAATGAATTTGTGCCAGTTAAAGAACTCTACTGTAACATCTTAGCTATAAAAACACTGACTTTTGAACTAAATATTTTAAAGATGGTAGGGGAAAAATACCTAGGAGATCTTTTTGTTTTATAAAAAAAAGTATTTTATTCTGGTAGAGGCTTCAAGAAATAAATTAAAGGCTGGTTTGCTCACTAAATTAAAGATAACATTCTCTGGGCAGTAAATTCTATCCTCAGTCATAATCCATAAAACTCCTCTAGCAGTTTGAATAGCATAAGTAGAATTTATAATCACTCTAGCAGGCTCACCTGGAGGATGAATATCAGTTCCAACTCATTCAAAATTATATTCTCACATGGGAAACAGGGAGAGGAAGCATGGAAACATTTTGCTGTCTATTTGATTTCTCCTGGAGTCAAAACTAACTCCTGGCAAACATCTTTTAAAACATACCACATAGGATAAAGTAGTGAAATGTTGGTAACTTTGTCAGTTAATGAGAATTTATAGTCAAAATAACATTGCAACAATTCTCATTATCTTCTCCATTCTAATCCTTTGCTTGCCCATCTGTCTGAAAGCCATGTCCAGAACGAGACAGAGTATTTTTAGTATATTCAGAGTTCCTGAATTCAGAATTGAATTCAGGTTGTCTAAAGACATTTCTTCTCAAACATAGTCTGCTTCTGTATTCCTCTGCTCGGTTTTATATGTATTTGCCTGCACTGGGTGTATCACTATCAGAGTCAAATGCAGCTTTACCTCATAGATGACACTCAAATAAGCATTAAAAATGTACAGCAACTGAATACTGTGTCTGCTAGAAAGCACAAAATTATCTGAATTTCAGGTACAGAGTAATATCAAATATTTCATATTTGATATTATCCATCTGCTACAGCCAATCCTATTTTAGGATTGGCTGTAGCAGATGGATAGTTTTCAGGGTGGTGGGGGACCACTCAGCTCATTTTTAATCATTGGATCCACCACTTGATCTGTAATATCTTTAAAATTGTATCATAGATTTCCACATGTGAAACAATTAAGACATGATACTTGAAGAGTCACCGTAGATAGCTAAATTGTTCATTTTTGTTGCATAGGGTAAACAATGAAGATTATTCTATTTGTGAAAAGACCATTAAGTGATAATAATAAAAAATCAACTATCTGCTTTTTGACAGATTAACGTCTCAGAGCAATCAGCTGCTATTTTTCCAGGATGAAACATAGGTGAAGTTTTATCTAAAAATAATGGTGTGTACCATGACTCATGAGGATACACATAAGTGATAGAGCATTTAATTTCAAAGAGGATCAGTGTCCATGCTTCCTTATTAGAGAAGAGGTCCTAGATTGTATATTAGGTTACTAGAAAATGAACTCCATGGAAACACTTACAGAGGAATAGAATGCTGGTTGTATTTCTTAGAGGCCACAGCTTTATGTATCACGGGTAATGTTATGGTTAGCCTTATGGGTCAACTTGACTAAGCTACCATACAGTTAGTTAATAGAACACGGATCTAAGTGTTCCTATGAGGGTGTTTTGTAGCTGTGGTTGTTTCAGTTTCCCAGCTGCTAAAACAAATACCATTCAATGTGTTTCCTTAAACAATGGGAATTTGTTGGCTTATAATTTTGAGGTTAGGAGAAATCCAAAATCAAGGTATCAGCAAGGTGATGCTTCCTTCCCAAACACTGGCATTCTGTGGCTGGCTGCTGGTGATCCTTGGTATTTGGCTTTTCTGTCAAGTGGAAAGGCACATTGACATCTTTCCTGGCTTCTCTCTCCATCTGATTTTCACTCTGTTTATAAAGGACTCCAATAATACAAATCAAAGCCCAACCTGATTCAGGGATCCATGCCTTAATTGAAGTAACACCTTAAAGAGATCTTATTTAGAATGGGTTTACACCCACCATAATGTTGAACAAGACCAAGAACAGGTCCAAATTGGGGTACACAATTGTGCTGGTTTGAATCTACTGTGTTCCCCACAAAAGCCATGTTCTTTAATGAAATCTTGTGGGGGCAGACTTATTAGTCTTAAATTAAGGTGGAATCTCTTGATTGAAGGTTTCCATGGAGATGTGACCCCCCCCCAACTGTAGATGATAACTTTTGATCACATCATTTTCATAGAAGTGTGGACTCTGCCCGTTAAGGATGGGTCTTGATTAGATCACTGGAATGCTTTAAGAGAGCTCACAGAGATAAGGAGCTCAAAGAAGCTGAGAGAGACATATTGAAGAGAAGGTAAGAGCTGACAGAGACTCAGACATTTGGAAATGCAGACAGGAAGATATTTGGAGATGCTAAGATAAGAAATGAAGCCCAGAGTTTGTCCTGGAGAAGATAAGAGAGGACTCACAGATGCTTAGAAAGAAATGTCCCAGGAGAACCAAGCAGACAACTGAGAGAAGCTAAAAGAGACAGAAGTCCAGAGACATTTTGGAGAAAGCTATTTTGAAATGCAACCCAAGAGCAAAGCATCAGCAAACACCCACCAGGTGCCTTCCCAGCTGACAGATGTTCTGGGCACCATCGGCCTTTCTTCAGAGGTATCCTCTTATAGATGCCTTACTTTGGACACTTTTATGGACTTGGAAGTATAAATTGGTAACTTTAAATTTGTAAATTTAATAAATCCCCTTTATAAAAGCCAATCCATTTCTGACATTTTGCATAGCAACAGCATTAGCATACCAGAACAGATTTTGTTACCAGAGAAGTGGGGTGCTGCTGAGTTTGCAAGCTCAAACATGTTGGCATGGCTTTTTAAATGGATACAGGGATGGTTCTGGAAGAATTTTGAGGAGCTTGATAGAAAAGGCCTAGAATGCTTTGAAGAGACTGTTGGTAGAAATATGGACTCTAAAGATACTTCCAACAAGGTCTTAAATAGAAATGATGAATGTGTCATTGCCAACTAGAAGAAAGGTGATCCTTGTTTTTAAAATGGCAGAGAATTTGGCAAAATTGAGGTCTGGTGTCAGATAGAAGACAGAATTTGAAAGTGATGAACTGGAATACCAAGCTGAACAGATATCCAAATTAAATTTGGAAAATGCAGCATGGCTTCACCTTTCCGCTTATAGTAAAACCTGAAAGGAAAGAGTTAAGTTGAGAAATGAACTCTTGGGTATTAAAAATGCAGAAATTGATGGTCTGTAAAATTCTGAGCTTCCAAAGTTTGAGACCCCAGAGGATTGTGAGCCACATGAGGATTTAACAAAACTTGGAAACAGCCAGCCATTTCAGTACAATCCAGGATTGGAGATAAAGTTATCCTGAAAGGATTTGTGTAAAGTCATGTTGTCTGATGGTTTTGACCCCTGTATGCTGCATGCCAAGCCAACAAAATTTTTGTGAGATCTGTATAAAGAGAACCATTGCCAGTCTGGACTAGAGGGGACTGAGAAGGGACAAGTTGAAGGAAGGATGATGACTTCACATGCAGAACCATGGAAGCTAAGGTCTGGAGCCAAGAGATCTCAGGCCAGGAGAGTGGATCTACCCATGCATGTGGAAAGGGTGGGTTTGCCTGGAGCAGAGGGCAGGCCTTCCACTTTGATGCTCAGGAAGAGTGCTGCCACCCCAGGCCTCACAGAGGGTAGAACACTTTCCCCAAGGATTGGAGAGAGCTTGGCCACCACCCCACTGTTTTTAAGGGGTTAAGCACGTGCCTCAGTGATGGCAGAGAGTCCAGGTGCCACCCCAATGTTTGAGGAAGGTGAAGCCAAGAACAAGGTGGTCTCCCTAATACTTGGATATGTTGGAGCACTCACCCCAAAATTTAGAGAGAAGGCCCTTGGAAGGTGTGGGACTCCTGCTCCCAAGCTCCAAGGATAAAACATCATTCTATAAATGACTCTCAGACTTTGAAATCTAATGAAATATGCTCTGTGGGTTTTAGGAACTGTTTGAGTCCCATGACCATTGTTTTCCTTTCAGTTTCTCCCTATGGCAATGGAAATGTTTATCCTATGACTGTCTCACCTCCTTTGTATATTAGAAACAGGTAACTTGTTCTAAGTTTCACAGGTTCACAGCCAGAGGAGAATTTTGCCTTAGGGTAAACAATGCCTGTAACTGATTTTGATAAAACTTTGTACTTATCTATATTGTAATGGAATTTTTCATTTGAAAAGAACATGTCTTTCTGGGACCCAGGGGGTGGAATGTGCCAGTTTGAAATTGTTATGGACTCCAGAAAAGCCATAATCTTTTTTTTTTTCTTTTGTTGAATTTTATTTTGAAATAATTTCAAACTTACAGGAACAGTTGCAAAAACAATACAAGCCCCATACACAGAACTCCAGAATACCCCACCCCCCTCCACCGATACCCCAGATCCACCAACTTTAACATCCTGTCACTTTACCATTTCTTTCTTTCCCTTCCACCCTCCCTATCTATCATCCATCATCTATTGCTCTGTCTTCTGAACATATGAGAGCAAGCTGCACACATCCCTGAACAAACAATATAATTCACATATACATTTCCCATGAACAAGAACATTCATTTATGCAATCACATTAAGCACAGCTAAGAAGTTCAAGAAATTCAACATTGATACAAAGCTTACATTCCATATTTCATTTTTTTCTTGTGGCCCAACTGTGTCCCTTTGAGCCTCCTCTCCTCCATCCCCAGATCCCATCCAGATTCATCCTTGACATTTAATTGTCATCTATTTAGACTGTTTTTTTTTTTTTTTCAATTGTGGAAACATATTTACAGCATAAATCTTCCCATCCAAACCCTCCCAAGCATTCCATTAGTGGGATTAATCACATTCACAATGTTGTAATGCCATCACCTTCCCACCAACCATTACTAGAAATTTCCCCTCACCCCAAACAGAAACCCTACACTCATTTCTTATTAAGTCCCCAATGCCCCTCCCCCCACTTCTCATAACCCATACTCTACTTTTCATCTCTATGATCATATTCTCTGATACTATCTTTGTGTTTACCATGGGGCTTAAATTTAAAATCTGAAATCTGTAACAATCTTGTTTTTCTTTGATACCAATTTAACTTCAGTAGGACACATAAACTATGTTCCTATACTCCATTCCCCCACCATTATGTAGTTCTTGTCAAAAATTACATATTTTACATTGAGTCCAAAACCACTGATTTATCATTGCACTTTATGTCTTTCAGATCCTGTAGGAAGTAAATAGTGGAGTTACAAATCAAAAATACAGTAGTATTGGTATTTATATTTACCATGTGATCTTTACTGGAAATTCTTATTTCTTCATGTGTTTTCAGTCAATTGTTTAGTGTCCCTTCCTTTCAGCCTACACATTTCCCTTTAGCATTTCTAATAGGATTAATCTACTGGTGATGAAGTCCCTTAGCTTTTGATTATCTGGGAATGTTTTCATCTCCCCCTCATTTTTACCCTCCAGGTGTTTGTGAATTTCCTAAGTCTCTGATGGTTATTGACTCCTATTTGTATTCCATTGTGTTCAGAGAATGAGCTTTGAATAGATACAATTTTTTTTTAATTTACTGAGGCTTGTTTTATGTCCCAGCATATGGTCTATTCTGGAGAAAGTTCCATGATCACTAGAGAAGAATGTCTATCCTGGTGATTTGGGATGTAATGTTCTATATATGTCTGTTAAATTTCTCTATATATCTCTCACTTTTCTTTGTTTCTCTGTCAGTAGGGCTCTCTTTAGTAGCTGAAGTAGGGTAGGTCTGTTATTAGCAAAATCTCTCAGCATTTGTTTGTGAAAAATTTAAGCTCTCCCTCAAATTTGAAGGAGAGTTTTGCTGGATAAAGTATTCTTGGTTGGAAATTTTTCTCTCTCAGAATTTTAAATATGTCATGCCACTGCCTTCTTGCCTCCATTGTGGCCACTGAGTAGTCACCACTTAGTCTTATGTTGTTTACTTTGTATGTGGTGAATTGCTTTTCTCTTGCTGTTTTCAGAACTTGCTCCTTTTCTTCAGTATTTGACAGTCAGATCAGAATATGTCTTGGAGTGTGTTTATTTGGATTTATTCTACTTGTAGTTTGCTGGGCATTTATGCTTTGTGTATTTATATTGTGTAGAAGGTTTGGGAAGTTTTCCCTAACAATTTCTTTGAATACTCTTTCTAGACCTTTACCCTTCTCTTCCTCTTCTGGGACACCAATGAGTCTTAAATTTAGATGTTTTACTTTATCTATCTTATCCGTGAGATCCATTTAGATTTTTTCAGTTTTTTTCTCCATTCTTTCTTTTGTTCGTTCATTTTCTGTTCTGTATTTCTCGAGGTTGCTGAGTCATTGTTCAGCTTCCTCTAGTCTTGTACTATGAGTATCCAGACTCTTTTTAATTTGGTCAACAGTTTCTTTTATTTCCATAAGATCATCTATCTTTTTATTTACTCTTGAAATTTCTTCTTTATGCTCTTCTAGAGTCTTCTTCATGTCCTTTATATCCTGTGCCATGCTGTCACTGTTTGTCTTTAGTTCTTTGATTAATTGTTCCAAGTACTGTGTCTCCTCTGATCTTTTGATTTGGGTATTTGGGTTTGGGTTATCCATATTGTCTGGTTTTATCATATGCTTTAAAATTTTCTGTTGTTTTTGGCCTCTTGGCAGTTGCTTTACTTGACAGGGTTCTTTTAGGATATGAAGGATTATTGAAACACCAGTCTCTAATTTGTCAGATCTACAGCTTGGTGGCGTACACTTTTTCTAACTAACCAGCAGATGGTGTCCGTGAGTCACCTATTCCCCTCAAGTCAGTTCTCCCCAACTTTGACTTTGTGGTGTGTGGGGATCTGATTCTTGTGGGGTCCAACAGGTGCACCAAGTTTGGGTGTGTTGTTGGTGCTGTCCGCGCTGAATGTGGGGAGTATGTTTGGGTGGTTAGGGAGGCAGGGCAGCTTTAATAATCAACCCTCCCAGGTGTTCCTGGAGATTTAAGACTGTTCCAAGAATCTAAACCTTCAGTTAGGTCTCACCGTAGGCAGTCTCTGCCACTGACCCAGAAGTTCTTGGTATTGGCATATGGTCCCTGGGATTTCCAAGTGGGTCCCTCTTCCCAGCCATGCCCTTCTTAGGGCCTCTGCTGAGGGAGGCTGTGCTATGTCACAAGTGTGCACCATCCCTCAAGGGAAGTTCTAGACCACCAGGTCATGCAGGGGAATTCCCAGCCCGCTGTATGGATGGCTGAATGGGGCATGTTAATTTCCCCCTTTTTTTACAGCTCTACCTTCCCAGCTCTAGGACGATTAGCTGTGGATGCACTAAAGGCTATTTTCCATGCCTGATATTGTGGCTTGTGTTGCTGGAAACACTTTCTATCATACTGGATCCCTTGGCACATCTCTGGGCTGTGGTGCCTGCGCTGGGCAGGAGCATTCCCAGCCCGCTGTGAAGATGGCTACAAGGGGCATGGCTTTTTTCCCCTTTTGGCTAACTTCTATCTTCCTTGCTCCAAGACAATTAGCACTGGGTATGCAAAAGGCTATCTTCCATGCCAGATATTGAGGCATTCACACAGCCCATTCCTGCCGCACTTCACTGTGTGGTTCTCACTGCCATATCTACAGCCCCTTATGGGTTTTTTTTTAAAAAAGAACTAGTCCACCTCCAAACAGCAACCCACGGTTTCCCCACACTGCAGCAAAGCTGCTGGACATTCAGCCAGCTCACTCACTCATTTCCAAATGCACACTCCTGGTTTCACCAAATGCACAGTCCCTGTGGATTTAGTAGACCTTGTCCAGCTGGTGTATCACTGGAACTGGTGTTCTGGGTCACTTTCTGGCTTTTATCTAGTATTTTTCATGGAGGTGTTTTTTTGCCCTGTCTCGCCTAGCCACCATCTTAGGTTCTCCTCCATGATCTTTTAATCCAGTCATTTTGGGTGGAACCTTTTGATTGAGTGTTTCCATGGAGATATGACTCACCCAACTATGGGTGAGACCTTTGCTTGAACTATTTCTATGGAGATGTGACCCTGTCCATTCTGGGTGTGTCTTAATTAGATCACTGGAGTCCTTTAAAACATCTCATGGAGAGAAGGAGATCAGAGAAGCTGAGAGAGACATTTTGGAGAGAAGCTAAGATATGTAATCCAGAGTTTGCCCCTGGGCAAAGCTAAGAACCAACACAAACCCAGATGCTGGGAGATGCTGGAAGATGTAGACAGAGAGATATTTGGAGATGCTAAGCTAAGATATGAAGCCCAGAGTTTGCTCCAGAGAACTAAGAGAGGACTCCCAGATGCTTAGAGAGAAACACCCCAGGAGAACTGAGCAGAGAGCTGAGAAAAGCTAAAAGAGATGGAAGCACAGAGACATTTTGGAGAAAGTCATTTTGTAATACAACCCAAGAGCAAAAGACCAGCAGATGCCAGCCATGTGCCTCCCCAGTGGACAGAAGTGTTCTAGACACCATTGATTTGTCTTCAGTGTTGATACCTTAGTTTGGACACTTTTTTGGCCTTAGAACTGTAAATTTGTAACCTAATAAATCCCCTTTATAAAAGCCAATCCATTTCTGGTATTTTGTGTAATTGCAGCCTTAGCAAACTGGAACAACAATTCAATCCACAACATTGGCTAACATCTGTAAGCAGGTGACTTTAAATATAGGAGATTGCCCTTGAAATTGTGGTTGGGCCTCATCCAATCTTAGTTGGAGGACTTAAAAGCCAATACTGAGGTTTCCCACCTGACCTACAAATTTCACACTTGCCATCCCTCTCAATATTGTGATCTAATTCCTTATGATAAATTAATCAGTATCTCTATCTCTAACTCTGTCTCTATATCCATATCTCCATATCTCTATCTTTATATCTATATCTACATGTGTATCTATCTATCTATATTAAACTATTGGTTCTGTTTCTCTGGAGAATGATGACCCGAACAGATTTTTGTACTGATAAAGGTACTAGAAAGACAGAATCTTAGGAATGAGATTTCTGAATTGATTCTTAGTTTTCTGGAATTTACTCTCTAATCTTATTATATGTAAAGGGACTACCAATTCTATTTCCAGTGCAAAAGATGGCACTGATTGTCCATGTCACAAAGTGAAAATAAACATGCAAAATATAACCATTGGATATTCCTAATCAAATACTTCTAAAAGGCACAGTTCTGGGTAACCATGTATATGATACCTTAGAATATTTTTGTTAAACTAACTAGTAGAGTTATAATTACTATTGGATGTTTGCCCCATCTGTGACGGGAAAAGTAGGGAAAGAAAAGGATGAGTTCAGGTCATAAAATTCCCAGTTTAAGCATCATATAAATGACCAAAAAGTTTCTACGACTGTCGTGAAAGTAACTCTTACATCCTGTAGCTGCAGAGCCAAGATTTCTAAAATACTAACACATAGTATCATCAAGCAGGTGGTTGAATTACAATACAAATTGAATTCCCAACCTCACAGCACATCTGCTATCAAAGTGATTGGTTTAACTGGGAAGAAATGGGATCCTATAAATTGGAATAGGGACATATAGTCATGTTTTGATAAACTCGGGGGCAGTGAAATATCAATTCTACTGAGTTTTCATTGTTTGGTTGTTTCACTTAAATATGGACTAAAACATGGCCTGTACTAAATGAAGTTTGAAATGCCAGAACTGCCTTGGTACACTATAGAGGAAAGTATCCAATGATTTGGGGAGATTGGAATGTTGGGGTAAATTAGATGAGACATGCTCACACCAAGAGGAACCAGATGATAAAACTGCCACAGGGACTGTGAGAAAGAAATTTGCAAGACGAGCCCCAGGATCCTTGAAAAGCTCTATTGTTTCATTTTTGTGTAGGCATACTGCCACTGAATTCAGATCCTTAAATACAATGGGAATAATTAGATCCAAAATTTGCAGGAGCCAAGTGAAAGCACTTAATTGCCAAAGACAAAGTGGGCATGGTTACTGGAATGGAGAGTAGAGTCAAAGTATTAATCAGAAATATATGATTCCAGAGACTTACGGCATTGGTTAACTGATCATGGTGTCCTCAGAAGAACTGGACACATTTCAAAAATCTTCTTTGATCTATATAAGCAAAAAGAGCTCTAAGTCAAGTGAACAGAAATGTAACTTGAACCACCAAAAGAAAGAGTCCTGACCCATTAATCAATTCCCAGACATGAGCCGGAACATCTTGAATGAAGGGGAAGCCCAGTACCCTTGAAGAAGAACCCCACTACATTTGCAGAAATTTATACCATTAACCTTTCTTTAAGCCTTCCCTAAAAGGGGTTCACAACATTTTACCCAGGTGACTGTGCAATGAGGATAAGAAAATAATCAGTCTTTTTGGAGGTACTGGACAAAGGCTGTAAGCCAATGCTAACTCTAGGACACCCAAAATGTCACTGTGGTCCACCAATCAAAGTAGGGACTTACGGAGATGTGCCGGTTTGAATGTATTATGCCCCCCCAAACACCATTATCTTTGATGTAATCTTGTGTGGGCAGACCTATCAGTGTTAATTAGATTGCAATTCTTTGAGTGTTTCCATGGAGATGTGCCCCACCCAACTGTGGGTGATGACTCTGATTGGATAATTTCCATGGAGGTATTACCCCACCCATTCAGAGTGGGTCTAAGTTAAATCACTGGAGCCATATAAGTGAGCTGACAAACAGAAAGAACTCATTGCAACTGTGAGTGGCATTTTAAAGAGCAACTGAAAGTGACATTTTGGAGAGAAGCTGAAGCCTAGAGAGGAATGTCTTGGAAGAAAGCCATTTTGAAACCAGAACTTGGAGCAGATGCCAGCCATGTGCCTTTCCAGCTAGCAGAGGCTTTTCGGATGCCATAGACCATTCTCAAGTGAAGGTATCCTTTGTTGATGGACACTTTATGGCCTTAAGACTGTAACTGTGTAACCAAATAAACCCCCTTTTATAAAAGCCGGTCCATTTCTGGTGTTTTGCATTCCAGCAGCATTAGCAAACTAGAACAGGAGATAAGGTGATGAACAGACTTTTAGTCAAGGTTGAACTCATTCTATGGTTCGCTCCCCAGTTCCAGAATGTGTAATTGAAATAGACATATTTTGCAACTGGCAGAATCCCCACAAAGGTACCCTGATCTGTGCAGTGTGACTACTATGGTAGAAAAAGCCAAGTGGAAGCCACTAGAACAGCATCTATGTAGCAGAATAGTAAACTAAAAGCAATATCACATTCCTGGAGGAATTGCAGAGATTAGTGCCTCCATGAAGGATGTGAAGGAAGTGGCGGAAAGAGCAGTTATTTCCCACCACATCTCTGTTCAACTCTCATATTGGGCCTGTGCAGAAAACAGATGGATCTTAGGGGATAACAGTGGATTATCAAAAACTGATCAAGATGGTTATTCCAATTGCAGCTGCTGCCCCAAATGCAGTACCATTGCTTGAGCACATTAACACACTAGCTGCCACCTGGTATGCAGCTATTTAGCTGAAAATTCCTTTTTCTTGTTGCCTTTTATTAAGACCACCAGAAACAGCTTGCTTTCATCTGGCAAGGCCAGCAATAGACTTTCACTGTCCCATGTCAGGTATACATTGGCTCTTCAGCCCTGTTTTTCAGTCCTCAGGGAACTTGATCTTCTTTCCCTTCCACAAGACATCACACAGGTCCATTATATTGATGACATTATGTTGATTGGACTAATTAGTAAGAAGAACTCACTACTCAAAACATATTGGTAAGAAATTTGTGTGTCAGAGGATGGAAAATAAATCCAACAGAAATTCAGGAATCGTCCACTTCAGTACTGGGATATTCCTTCTCAGGTGATGGATAAGTTGTTGCACCTGGTCTTTCCTACAACCAAGGGAGAGGCATAAAGTATCATTGGCCTTTTTGGATTCTGGAATCAATGGATACTTCATTTGAATGTGCTATTCTGACCCCTTTACCAGAAATCCTAAAATCTGCCAGTTTTGAGTAGCACCCAGAACAAGGGAAGGCTCTGCAATAGGTATAGCTGTCATGCAAGCTGCTCTGCAACTTGAGTCATTTATTCCAGCAGATCCAGTGATGCTTGAAGAGTTGGTGGCAAATAGAGATGCTGTCTGGAGACTTTGGCAAACCACTATAAAAGAATCAGAGAACAAACCATTAAGATTTTGGAGCAAAGCCCTGCTATTCCCTGTGGGTAACTACTCTCCTTTTAAGAAACAGCTTTTGAGTTGCCACTGGACCTAAGTAGTGACTTAACATTTAATCATAGGCCACCAACTTGCCATGTAACATGAGCTGCCGGTCATTAACTAGATGCTGTCTCATCCACCAAGCCAAAAGGTTGGGTGTACACAGCAATACCCCATCCTCAAATAGAAGTGCTATACACAAGATTGGGCTCAAGCAGGCCCTGAAGCCACAAGTAACTTGCATGAGGAAGTGACCAAAATGCCCAAGGACCCCCCCCCACACACACACGCACACTTCATTACCTTCTCTCTTCCAGATTATATATACTGCCACAAAGGAAATTACCTGTGATCAGTTGACTGAGGAAAGAAATCTCAGGCCTGATTTATAAATGGTTCTGCATGATAGACAAGTCCTACATGAAATAGCTGCAGCACTAAATTCCCTTTCTGGGACATTCCTGAAGGACAGTGATTAATGAAAATCATTCCAGTGGGGAGATCATTGAGCAGTGCACCTGCTTGTTCATTTTGCTTGGAGGAGGAAGGACCAGAAGTATGTGTGGGTACCAATTCATGGACTAGTCCATGGTTTGGCTGAATGGTTAGGTACTTGGCAGGAATATGATTGGAAAATTGGTGACAAGGAAGGCTGAGGAAGAGGTTTGTGGATAGAGCTCTCAGAATGAGCAAAAGCCTGAAGATTTTTGAGTTCCACATGAATAACCACCAGAGGGTGACCTCAGTAGAGCAGAATTTTAATAATCAAGTGGGTAGGATGGCCCATACTGTTCATACCAGTGAGCCCCTTTCCAATCGCTCCTGTCATTGCTCAATATGCTCATGAACAAAATGGCCATGGTAGCAGGGATGTATATTATGCATGGGCTTAGAAACATGGACTTCCACTCAAGACCCACCTGGTTACATCCACTGCTGCAGCAGAGGACAATACTCAGTCTCTGATATGGCACCATTTCCCAAGGTGATCAGCCATCTACCTGGTGGCAGGTTGATTACACTGAACAGCTCCCATTATGAAAAGGGCAGTGTTTTGTTCTTACTGGATATGGATTTGCCATCCTTGAGTGCAATGCTTCTGCAAAACCACCACCCATGTACTTACAGTATGCCATATCCAGCCTCATGGTATTCCACACCACATTGCTTCTCATCAAGGATCTCACTTCACAGAAAATGAAGTGCATTAATGAGTCCATGCTCATGGAATTCACTAATCATACCATGTTACCCATCATCCTGAAGCAGTTGGATTGATGGAAAGGCAGAATGACCTTCTGAAGACTCAATTATGAAGTCAGGTGTGTGGCAATACCTAGCAGGGCTGAGGCAATGTTCTCCATGAAGTTGTATTTGCTCTAAATCAGTATGCAAATTATGATGATGATTTTTCTTCCATAGCCAGAATTCACAGGTCTAGTCATCAAGGGGTGGAAAAGGGGGTGGTACCAGTTACTATTACTCCTACTGATCTTCTAGCAAAATTTTTGCTTTCTGGCCCCATGGACTTATATTCTGTTGATTCAGAGGTATTACTTCCAAAGGAAGTAGGCTTCCCTCAGAGGACACAATGATTCCCTTGAACTGAAAGTTCAATCAATAGGAGAGGGAGGGAGTTATTGTACTGGCTGGGGTGATTGTTCCATATTATCAAGGTGAAATTGGGCTGATATACACAATGGATGGAAGGAAAATTATATGCAGAATATCAGAGATCTTGTTAGGGCATTTCTTCATACTACTACAATCTGTGATTAAAGTCCATGGAAAACTACAACAATCCAATTTTGGCAGGACTACTAAGGGCCCAGACCCTTCAAGAATGCTTTGTGGCACCACACCACACAGTGTACCACTACAAGCTGATGCGCCTGCTAAGGGCAAAGAAAATATGGAATGGGTAATGGAAGAACTTAGTTATAAATATCTGCTCTGACCATGTGATTAGTTGCAGAAATGGAGACTGCAATTGATTATAAGTATTTCTTCCTTATTTTCTCATGAATCTGTTTAGATATGCATGTGTTCATAAGTGTGTGCATGCGTGTGTGTTTAACATTAAAACATTTGACTAACTCCCCTTCCTTTTCCCTTTATCTTGTGGGATATGATGTATTAATAATAGTTAACTTTACATCACAATGTGTAAGCTACAGGGTATCAGGAAGAAGAGTGAACATCATGCAAGGGCTTACTTCCTCTTCTGAGGAAAGGGTTACTTGTGTCATGTTAGGCAGAAGTATGACTTTGTTATTGTCTTTATTTGGGCATTAAGTGTCTATTAAGGAGATGTGTATGGGTGCCAAGTTGAAAAGGTGTGAACTGTAATGGTTAGTCATGTGTCAACTTAGCTAGGCTAGAGTACTAAGTTATTTAAATGAAAACTAGATGTTACTGTGAAGGTATTTTGTAGATGTGGTTAACATCTACAATCAGTTGACTTTAAGTAAAAGAGATCATCCCTGAAAATGTGGGTGGGAGTCATCCAATCAGTTGAAAGTCATAAGAACAAAAAGTGGGGCTTCCCAGGCTAGAAAAACCTCTGCCTCAAGACTGCAGTACAAAATTCTGCCCGTTTCCAGCCTACTGAGCTGACCTATAGATTTCAGGTGTGATAACCCTACACTCATGTGAGCCATTTCCTTAATATAAATTATCTATAGGTTATTTTTCTGTAGAGGATCCTGACTGATACATACACAATCTCCTGCAATTCAGCACCTTATAGTTATTATGATACAAAATTAAGAATAAGTTTTCCCTCTTCTATTCCAAATTTGGCCTTCCTGCTGCAAAATATGCTATTCTTTTATGCCAAAAATATGTTTTAAAGTTTATCTGTAATAATAGGTTATTCTTAATAACATGATAGTTTTCTTTACTATAATTTTTGAATTCAACATTTTCATGATTAAAATAAAAACCTTAGATTCAAGGAGTAACATAAATGACCAAATCCTGGATATTAGGACATCCTTAAAAGTAGCCAGGGATTTGGATAAACTTTAGCTGACTCTGCATTGTTCTGGACAATCTTTAGTTCCACATGTATAATCCTTGAAACCAGGCTTTCAGAAGTTGTCAGTTAACTGGGGGGAAAAATTTATAATATATAAAGAAAAAGAAAACATTTTCTTCTCATTCTTATCTTCATCATCTTCTTATTTTAAAATGATATTCCTTTTTAAAACTTAACTTTCATTTTATTTTGTATGTAACATGAAAGCCTGGTTGTCTGAAATTTAGAATTGACCTGTCTCTCCTATCTGAAGGAAAGGATTAAATTTGTCATGCTGCTTGCTGCAGATTTGATGACATTTACTTAAAGACAGTTTTAAAAATTGTACTGCTTTTCCTAAATTTCCTAAATGTATTACTTTTATAAATATGCAGTTCCTTGTTACCTTGACACAATTTCACAAATAACAGTGAAAATCCTATTCATTGTTATTCCTGTACAAATAAGGAAAGCCTTGTTTTCTTTCTCTAATATCAATCGATAGCTTGCATGCTATTTGGAATAATTCTCTGTCTTGCACTACTGCTCAGAGGGAGTACACAGTTTAAGAATCATGTTCAGGGAATTTAAGCTGACATAACATAACAATATTGAATCTTGATGGATTGGTATCATGCAAAATCTTGCATTATAAAATTTGGGGGAAGAATTGCAATATAAATATCATGACATTGTGATATATGTATTTGTCCTGAGGGAAAAACCCAATTACCTGGCAAGCTTTTCCCTGTCTCCATCCTAAAAGATAAAGGACTGAATTTCATTATTTTAATTGCATTATTCTATGTAGTTATATTTAATCCACATAGTAAAGTGACTATTTAAAATTTATCATAAATTGATGCATTTCTGTGGCTGCAAATTATTTTTTTAATATTGTTCTGCACATAATCTTAAAAGGTTCATTGTTTGTGAGAAAGTGGAGTTTTGAAAAATGAAATGCATTGTGGAAACTATAAAACTGTCTGACTTCAGATTTAAGCCTCAGAACAAAACTTTAAAGCCTCAGATTTGCTTGTGGGAGATCAGTAAATAATCCCTCTTTCTCCTTCTACATTTAATCCTTAAATTTACAGGTAGAAGTTACACTGTTCTATTGAAATTTATTGAAAAATGTATGCTATCAGGTTAACACAGTGTAAATTAAAAAGAATAATCATTTCATAACATTTGGAAATTGAAAGATTAGGGGAAGGTTTATAATGTAAACAAGAGTATGGAAAATAGTGGCTTATTAAAAATCCTAAGATGTTGCTTCCCTCAGATAAAAAGTGTTTAATTCAACATTAGCATAAATGTGTATTATTTTTGTCAGCTTCATTAAAGCCTTTTTCAGAGGATGAATAAATATTGTATACTGTTTTGATATCTAGTAAGCATTTCCCTAAAATTAAGGAATTATGTACCACTATTGTATTGTCCTGGATTTATTTTCTGTAATTTAAGAATATCATATAAGGCAGCACTTTTTATTAAGTTCAGATATCATTAAAAATCTGTGCTTTCTTTAAGAAGAGGTGATTAGCATCAATAAGAAAAAATATTCCTTTGAACATCTATGTATTAATGGGTGCTCATGAATGTATTGTTTCTTACTGTTTAACGTAATCTGTCACTGAGAAAACTAAATAAGGATATGGAAGTAGAATCACTGGAACTCTATTTTTAAATATCAAGGATTTCATGTGTGTAAAATCAAAAAATAGAGAGCACTTACAAGAGTACAACTCTATTATACTTTGCAGGAAAATCTAGGGAGATGTACATTGTTCAATAGCTTTTCTTCTTTTTTTTTTTCTTTTACTTTTTTCTCCATCATTTTACTGAGTATATGAAAAAAAAAAGGTATGAAAATGAATTTTCAGCAGAGCTGGTTCACTGAGGCTGCCCATACATGGAAAACAAACTTCTTTCCCAATCAAATGGCTTTGAACAACAACAACAAAAAAAGTAATATCACAAAAAGGAGAGAGAGAGAAATCAAAGAATACTTTCTCAACATTACATAATATGTTTAGAAAAATCACAGCTCAGAAAAGAATGGGACATTTGATAAATAGGAAAATGTGTTTCATGAGTTGAAAGAAAAATTCTGCGTATTTGAAAGTATGAAAGCCTACACAGTAATAAAACAGCTAAAATTAAAAGGTGCTTCATGCTTTTAATGAAATTTTATTCCATTTATCAATGATGTGTTGCAATAATTTATGAGACATGACACAATTACAACCAATATGCAAAAATCATTATATTACTAAGTGATTAGTTTGCTTTTGAAGCAATTAAATTATATAAAGTGTTCTGATAATAAGGCTCTTAAACACACTTGTTATCTAATCTTTATTTCCTTCCTTCTGCTCACTTTGGGTTTAGATTGCTCTTCTTTCCTAACTCCTCCAGTTGTGAGGTTAGGTCTGATTTGAGATCTTTCTTCTTTTCTAATGTAAGCATTTAGAGCTATAATTTCCCCTCTCCACCCTGCCTTAGTTGCATTCCATTTGTTATGGTATGTTGTGTTTTCATTTTTATTCATTGCAAGATATTTCCTAATTTCCCTTTGATTTCTTCTTTGAACTATTGTTTTTTTAATAGTATCTTTTCAAATTTCCACACATTTGTGAATTTTCCACTTCTACCTTTGTTATTGATTTCTAGCTTCATTCCATTGTGGTCAGAGAAGATACATTGCACTATTTCAGTATTTTTGAATTTATTGAAACTTGTTATGTGACCTAATATATGGTCTATCCTAAAGAATGACCCATGTGCACTAGAGAATAGGTATATTTCCATTGGGTGAAATGTTTGTTAGATCCAGTTAATTTATAGTATCATTCCAGTCTTTTATTTCCTTAATGTTTTTTGTTTACATGTTCTATCCATTATTGAAAGGGGTGTATTAAAGTCCCCTACTATTAATAAAAAACTCTTCAAATCTATCAATATTTTCTCCATATATTTTGGGATATATATATATATCTCCACATATAAAATTGTTATGACTTCTTTTTGAGTTGACTTTTTATCAGCATATAGTCTACTTCTTTGTCCCTTGGAATAGTTTTTTACTTAAAGTCCATTTTATCTTTTATTAATATAGTATATCTCTTTTTTTGCTTATTATTTTCATTCTTAATGTTTTCACTTTCAACCTACTTGTGTCTGAATTTAAGGTGAGCCTCTTTTAAAGAGCATATTGTTGATCCAGGCTTTTTTTTTTCCTATCCTGCCAATCTCTACCTTTTGAATGGAAAGTTTAATCTATTTACATGTAGAGTAACTGTTGATATTCCAAAAATTTCTTCTGCCATTTTGTTGCTGTTTGGTGTTTGTAAGTCTTGTACATTTTTGTCCCTAATTCTTCCACTAAGCCAACTTTTATGATTACTTTATCCTTAGTAATATACCTGTTCCAGTTTGCTAAAGCTGCCTTTAAGCAACATACCAGAAATGGATTGACTTTTATAAAGGGGATTTATTATGTTATAAATTTACACTTTTAAGGCCATAAAGTGTTCAAACTAAGGCATCAACCAGAGGATACCTTCACTGAAGAAAAAGCCTATGGCATCCAGAACACCTCTGTCAGCCAGAAAGGCAAGTGGCTGGCATCTGCTTGTCCTTTGCTCTTGGGTTCTGGTTTCTGTCTTCAAAACGGCTTTCTTCAAAATGTTTCTGGGTTTCTGTCTATCTTAGCTTCTGTTGCTCAACTCCGGTGAATCCTTGCTTGTTCTCTCAGGGCATTTCTCTCCACGTATCTGGGGGTCCTCTATTAGCTTCTCTGGGACAAACTCTGGGCTTAATCTCTTACCTTAGTATCTCCAAATAAGTGTCTTTCATTCTGCATCTTCAAGCATCTGGGACTGTGTCTGCCTCTGAGCTCTCTTATGGTCTCCAGTAAACTAATCAAGACCCACCTTGCATGGGTGGGGCCATACCTCCATGGAAATAATCTAATCAAAAGGTCTCACCCACAGTTGGGTGGGTCACATCTCTATGGAAACAACCTAATCAAAATATAATACCCACGATGTCTGCTCCCATAAGGTTTCATTAAAGGACATGGCTTTTTCTGGGGCATCTAATTTTTAAATTTAATGTCTTAATGTATAAAAATCACAATTGATTTTGATAATGTCTGTTTTAATCTGCTAGATTGCCAAAACGCAGATTCCAAAAAATAGATTGGCATTTGAAATGGGTATTTATTAACTTACAAAGTTACAGTCTCAAGGCTGAGAAAAATGTCCAATTAAGGCATCATTGGGTGATGCTTTCTTTTGCCAGTTGCCAGTGATCCTGGACTCTGTCACCTGGCAAAGAACATGGCAATATTTGATGGTGTTTCCTTTCTCTTCTGGTTTCAGTACTTCCAGCTTCTGGCTTCTGTTGTTTTCCTTTCAATTTCTCTTTTAACTTCTGTGTCTTTCTCTGTGAATTTCATCCTCTCATAAAGGACTCCAGTAAGAGAAATACATCCACCTAGGGCATGCCTCAACTGAAATAACCTATTCAAAAAGTCTTACCCACAATCGGCTTATACCTACAGAAATGGATTAGCTTTAAGAACATGATCCTATGGGGTCCATTCATCATCAAACTACCACAACAACTTAACTTCAATAGCATATATGTCCCTGTTCCTATATTCCTCCATTCTCCATCTTTTTGTCATACTTATTAAAAATTATATCCTTGTATATTTTATGTTTGAAGCCATGAGTTTATCAAAAATTTTTATTTATTTTTATTTTACAATTTGTAAGAAGTAAAAGTGGATTCACATAACAAAAAATACAATACAGTCAAGTTGGCATTTATAATTACCCAAATGGTTACCTCTATCAGAGATCTCTATTTCTTTATGTCACTTCAATTCACTGTTGCGAGTCCTTTCCTTTCCTTTTGAAGATCTGTCTTTAGCATTGCTCATAGAGCAGATCTAGTGGTAACAAATTCCCTCAGCTTTTCTTTATCTGGGGGTGTCTTAATATCCCCCTCATTTTTGAAAGACAGTTTCACCAGATATAAAATTCTTGGTTGACAATTGTTTTCTTTCTGGACTTGAACTGTTTTGTCCCACTGCCTTCTTGCCTCCGTGATTTGTGATGAGAAATTGGAATTTAGTCTTATTGAGCTCCCTTGTACATAACATTTTGCCTTTCTCTTGCGGATTTCAGAATTCTCTCCTTATTCTTGGCATTTGACAGCTTGACTACTATGGGTCTGAGTGTGCTTCTCTTTTGAGTTTATTCTTACGGAGGTGTGTTGGACTTCTTGAATGTATTTACTCATGTCTTTCATTAAATACAGGATTTCCATGCACCACCTCACCCCAACACCTTGTATTGGTGTATAACATTTGTTATTATTGATGATAATATTTATTAAATAAAGGTACTTTTAAAAATAGTAGTTACCTTTGTTATAATTCATGAAAGATTATTAAAATCACACTATTATCCATCATTCATAATTTACATTAGGTGATTTTTTTTCCAATATACTACCCTATTATTGACACCTTGCATCAGCATCATACATTTGTTATAATTCATGAAAAAAGATTCTTATCTTCTATTGTCTGTTATCTACAATATGATTCACTGTGTTGTACAATTCTATGTGTTGTCTTTTAATTTTCTAGCAATATACAGCCTAATGTTTCCCCATTTAGCCACATATATCTCTACAGTTCAGTGCTGTTGATTACAATAATGTGTTACCATAATCACCATCCATTTCCTTTCCTTCACTGTCAATCTAAATAGAAATTCTGTACAAGTTAAGTGTCTAACCCCAATCTATCTTCTGGTAACTTATATCCTAGATTCTAATTCTATGAGCTTGCCTATTGTAATTAGTTCATATCAGTGAGATCAGACAATATTTGTCCTTTTGTGTCTGGTTTATTTCACTCAACATAATGTCTTCAAGGTTAATCCATGATGTCATACGTATCAGGACTTCATTTCTTTTTACATTTGAATAATATTCCATTGTATTTATATACCACATTTTGTTTATCAATTCATCAGGTGATGGGCACTTGTGTTGCTTCCATCTTTTGATGATTGTGAATAATGCTGCTATGCACATTGGTGTGCAAAAATCTGTTGAAGTCTTTGTTTTCAATTCTTCTGGGTATATACCCAGTAGCAGGATTATCAGATCATATGGTAATTCTATACTTTGCTTCATAAGGAAAAGCCAAACTGTCTTCCACAGCAGCTGCACCATTTTACATTCCCACCAGCAATGAATGAGTGTTCCTATTTCTCCACATCTTCTCCAATAATTTGTAGTGTTTTTTTTTAATAGTGTCTATTCTAGTAGGTGTGAAATGACATTTCATTTCCTTATTAGCTAATGATGTTCAGTAACTTTTCATATGCTTTTTAGCCATTTGTATTTTCTCTTTGAAGAATGTCTATTCAAGTCTTTTGTCCATTTTTCAATTGGGTTGTTTGTCTTTTTATTGACAGGATTAATGTAGGATTTATTTCTATATTCTGGATATTAAACCCATTTCAGATATGTGTTTTCCAAATATTTTTTCCTATTGAGTAGGTTGTCTTTTCACTCTTGTGACAAATTAGTTTGATGCACAAATTTTTAAATTTTGAGATGTTTCCATTTACCTACTTTTTCTTTTGTTGCTTGTGCTTTGGGTTTAAGTCTAAAAACCATTGCCTACCACAAGATCTTGAAGTTGTTTCCCCACATTTTATTATAGAACTTTATAGTCCTGGTCCTTATATTTAGGTCTGTGATCTATTTTGAGTTAATTTTTCTATAATTTGTGAGATATGGGTCCTGTTTCATTCTTTTACATATGGATATCCAGTTCTCCCACAACCACCTGTTGAAGATTCTATTTTTACCCAATCAAGTGCACTTGTTAGCCTTGTCAAAAAGCAATATGCCATAGCTGTGAGGGTCTATCTCTGAACTCTCAATTCAAATCCATTGGTCAATATTTCTATCCTTATCAGTACCATTCTGTTTTGACCACTGTAGCTTTGTACTATGTTTTAAATTCAGGAAGTGTGAAGCCTCCTACTATGTTCTTCTTTTTCAGGATGTTTTTGACTATTTGGGACCACTTACCCTCCCAAATAAATTTGAAAATTCACTTTTCCATTCCTGCAAATAGACTATTGGAATTTTGATTGGGATTGCATTTAATCTATAAATAATTTTGGGTACAATTGACATCTTAACAACATGTAGTCTTCCAGTCCATAAACACAGAATGTCCTTTCATTTTAGGTCCTCTTCGATTTCTTGTAGCCATGTTTTACAGTTTTCTGTGTTTAAGACATTTATATCCTTGGTTAAATTTATTCCTAGTTATTTAATTCTTTTAATAGCTATTGTAAATGGAGTTTTGTTCTTGATTTTCTCCTCACATTGCTCATTACTATTGTATAGAATTCTGATTGGTGTTTGTCTGTTGATCTTGTACCCTGCCATTTTGCTGAATTTGTTTATTAGTTCTTGTAGCTTTGTTGTAGATTTTTTGGGTCTATCTATATATCGGATCATGTCATCTGCAAACAGTGAAAGTTTTCCTCCTTCCTTTCCAATTTGGATGCCTTTTCTTTTCCTTGCCTAATTGTTCTTATCAGAATTTCCAGCACATGTTGACTGAAAGTGGTGACAGCGAACATCCTTGTCTTGTGTGCTGGTTTGGATATATTACGTCCCCCAAAACACCATTTTCTTTGATGCAGTCTTGTGTGGGAAGGAAATGTATTGATGTTGATTGGATTGGAGAGTTTTGATTGGATGTTTCCTTGGAGATGTCATGTAGATCATGGCTTCTCCTTGCAGCTTATAGTAAAATGCAAGAGGACAGAGATAAGCTGAGAACTGAACTTTTGGTTTCAAAGAAACCAGAAGTTGATGGCCAGAAAAACTCTGGGCTTCCAGGGGGTGGAACCCCAGAAGCTATAGCCACATGTGAGGATTTAATCAAACATAGAACCCAGCTGCCATTTCAGTACAATCCAAGATTGGAGGAGATAAGCAGAAAGGGCTTGTGGAAACTCCTATTGTCTGATGGCTTTGACCCCTGTGCGCTTCATGTGAAGCCAACAGAATTTTTGTGAGATCTTTACAGATGGAGATGCTGCTGTTCTGGACTGGAGGAGACAGACAAAGAACAAACTGAAGGAAAAATTTCTTCAAATACAGAGCCATGGAGGTTGAGGTCTTGAGTCAAGAGGTCTCAGACTGGGGGAGCAGAGCAGCCCACACACAGGGAAAGAGTGAGTTTGCCCTGGAGGTCAAGTGCAGGCCTTCTGCCTAGATGCCCAGAAAAAGTTCTGCCACCCCAAGCCCCAAAGAGGATGGAGCACATTCCCAGGGAATTGGGGAGAGCCTGGCTGCCACTCCACTGCTCTGAAGGGGTTGAGCGTGTGCCTTAAGACTGTAACTGTGCAACCAAATAAACCCCCTTTTATAAAAGCCAATCCGTCTCTGATGTTTTGCATTCCAGCAGCATTAGCAAACCGGAACATCTTGTTACAGATCTTAGAAGGAAAATTTTCAGACTTCACCAATGAGTACAATGTTAACTGTTGGCTTTTCTCATTTGCCTCTTATCACATTGAGGAATTTCCTTCTATTCCTATTTTTCTAACTGTATTTAATCAAAGGATGCCGGATTTTGTCAAATGCTTTTTCTGCATCAATTGAGATGATCATGTGGTTTTTCCCCTCATTTTCTTAATGTTGTGAATTACATGAACTGATTTTCTTATGTTGAGCCACCCATGCATACCTGGGATAAAACCCACTTGATCATGGTGTATAATTCTTTTAATGTGCTGTTGAATTCAATTTGCAAGTATTTGGGGAGCTTTTTGATGACTGACCCATACTCATCCTCTTTAATTGTAATTGATCAGTTGAGGTCTTCAATTTCTTCTCCAGTCAGTATTTTCTAGCCAAAATAGGGTCAGGGATCCATGAAGGGGTTGCATACTACCTCCAAAACTGGGAAGGGGATCAGGAAGAGCACCCAAATCCTCTTTGACAGCTCCACAAATCTGTGCTTTCCTGGCCTTTCCAGCAAATGCAGCCTTTCAGCTAACATCCTCCAGAGCCCTGAAGAAGTGCTGCATCTTTAAATCTCCACTGGCTCCACCCATGTCTGGGGCAGGATTGAAACCATGGATGCCACGACCTTTGTCTGGGGCAGGTGGAAACACTATCTCAGAGCTGGGACCCAGCTATCTGAATATGCTCATCAAAAGCCATGATCAGTTAACCAAGAAATTAGGATTTAAGGACTGATGATGTTTACTGAATCATTATATATATATATTCCTTTTTACTTTCTGGTATATTAGACAGAAGGAAATACCTGGAACCTGAACTGTAATCCAGCTGCCTTGATCTCTGATAATGATTGTATCGTCTTTATCTTATACTTTTGTGATTGTGAAAACCTTGTGACTAGCCTTCAGTTGTATCATTTATCCAGTTTTCTACTTTAAAGTCTTATGATCACTAAAGACAGCCCATTATATTTACTAATGAAGGACCTTGGTCAGCCCAGAACTAACCCACCCCAAATCCAAAGTTATTTTGATAACTGAAGCTGGATCTAACCAAAATGGGCCCACCTGACATGTGCAGTAGCTTAGACTTTAACCTACAAGTCACCTGTACTTCATTATAATACTAAAAATCACGCCCATCATCATATTAAGGTTGCCATTTTCTTACATATGTTCTGTGACTAAGCATGTAATCAATCTGCATATGCTTAATAATTAGATCATTTCTAATTACATCATCTGAAGCCACTGTACTCATTATCCTAAAACCTCCCCATCTTTGATGCTATAAAACTATCAGAATTACTGCAGTTCCAGAAGATTTTGGGCTGATAGGCCACCTGCTCTCCTGCTTCTAGAAATAAACTCTTTCTCTGTTTGAAACCCAGTGTCTCAGGAATTGGTCATTTGAACACATCAGGCAAAAGAATCAACCACCTTGTTCTGGTAACACAGTAATCTTCAAAGCCCACTCCTGTTCCTGGGGAAGAGGATTTTCATGTCCCTTTCTTTTCCCTGCAAGCTAGCGAGTAACAGGACCCCCAACGCAGCCTGCCACAAGGGTGGAAAGACAGCTCACTCTTCTTTACCATGGTTTATTGACCTCTTCCTCCCGCTCTGCCTTGTATGCTGTACAGTGTTCTTTTGGCCTCTGGAGTCCCAGAACAGTTGTTTCAGATGGTTCCTGCCATTTAATAGCTGTATTGGTGGGAGGACTGAAATCTGGAGCTCCCTACTCTGCCATCTTCTCCAGAAGTTCCACTTAATTCTCTTTGGTTACTTTTAAAATTTTTCTCTTTACTGAGAATCTCAATATTCATTCATTATTTTGCTGCTATCCTTTAGTTTTTTTTCTCTGTGTTTTCTTTTTTAAATCCTTGTCAGGAATCTCAAAAGTCTGAACTCTATTTATGGTTTCTGGAGTTTTATCTTGTTCCTTTGGGAGGGCCATCATTTTCTGTTTCTTTGTTCATCTAGCAATCTTCTGTTACACACACGTTTTAAAATGCTAACTTGGGAATTTAGTGTCTAGGCTGTCTGTTGTTTAATTTTCTTTCCATCTAGTGTTATAACAGAG
This sequence comes from Choloepus didactylus, assembly GCF_015220235.1. Lineage (NCBI taxonomy): Eukaryota > Metazoa > Chordata > Mammalia > Pilosa > Megalonychidae > Choloepus > Choloepus didactylus. Next base: position 77,178,321 of record NC_051318.1, read on the forward strand.
ATTTCCTTGAGTGCCTGGAGCTAAAACACGAAACAAAGAAGCCAATGCAAAAAACACCTTTCACAGTCTTTGGAAACTGGCTCTGCATTGGCTCTCCTGAGTTTAGCCCACCTATCAAGATCAGCCCAAGGCATATGTGAAGTGAATGGTTTGCTCCCTCTTTTCTCAGCCTGCGTGTAGCCCTTAAATTGAGCTTGCTCCCAGCATTTGGAACTCCCCTGGTTACAGGAATTTGAATGCTCCCTCTATTCCTCAGGAAATAGACTTTCTCCCCCTCCTGGATGCTCTACTGTATGTCTTAAAGTAGGTAATCCTTTGCCTCAAGACATTTGACTTAATTTTTTTCTTACATTGTTGGGCTGTTCACCAGCTGCCTCTGCTTGCACGGCAACTTCTGGAGAGGATGAGCCAGAAACACATTCCAGAATGCCACCCTATAGGCACGCTGGTGTGAGATAGGAGTTACTGTTCTCCCTATGGAACAGGGCCAGGGAGCCACAATGGCTGGGCATGTCAGCTCCATGCCACACCAGGGTAGAAGTGTGGGAGAGACCAGGAAGTGTACCGTGAGTTTCTACAGTTTTTAAAGTTACATTTCCATGCTTCAGCGCTTGCCTAATTACTTCAACCTTTTAAATGTTTTCCATAGATTTGAGGAAGGTGGCTCTACCAGTTTTTGCTAGTTATTCAAAGATTCCATGTGAGATTCGGCACCCTGGAGCATCTTATGCCTCTATCTAGGTCAACCTAAGTTATGTTTCTTAGCATTATGTTTCAGGTCTAGTGATAACAGCAATTTTGATTTAATCTATCACTATGCATGTGCAATTGTATATGCTCATTATCCAGTAAGAAGATGTTCTAAACTGTGTTCAGGACCGTGGTAGATGTGGAGATCAGTTCCAAGGTATTTTCCTCCTCAGCGACAACCAAACATATAAGTTAATCTTTTTAAGTAACTGTTTTTTTCGTGTTTATCTTTGTTTGTGAACTCAATTTCACAGAGTGCTCTCAGTCAGGATAGTCTATAGGTTTTGTTGCAGTAACAAAGTGCTCCAGAATCCCATGTGCTTAACAAAATAAGTTCATTTCTTGCTTACATCACAAGTCAAAAAAGAGATAGCATGGGAATCTCATTACTCAGTGGCCCAGTTTCATGAGGACTTTATGTTCAAATGTCCCGAAATAACCTAGGTAGGGGAAAATGGAATGTGGCAAATAGCACTATAGTTCTTAATGCTTCTTCCCAGGGTGATGTATTTGCTCTCCCTCACATTTTGTTGGCCAGGGTAAATCGTAGTGCCACATACAGCTTCCACAGGGAGTCAAGAAGTACAATTCCACTCTGAACCACTAAAGCAGAGAGCTGGGAATATTTGATGAAAAACTCTAATGGATTTCACAACTGGGAGCACAAGACACTTAAAATGAATTCAGAATCTCCCCAGTTACATGATTAATCTCTGGAGATTTGATACTTTATGCCATTCCAATGTCACTGCCCCAAGTAGTTAAACCTAAAACTCTGGAGGTAGAGCTTGGAGGTTGGTATCTGTTGTAAGTTCCTCATATGGCTCTAATGTACACTCAGATTGAAAACCACAGGTGTAACAATATTTATTTACAACATCTTGAAGATAATCATACCTTTGTCTAACACATACTTTTAATTTTTATTGCTTACCCATTATATAATAGGCATAATCCCTACCTTTATGTAGTTTACAAACTACTCTTTACAGCAGATAAATGCATGTTTTAGCTACAATGCTAAGTTTCAAAATAAAGTTTATTTACTATGATGTATAATCATCATATAGTAACTACTTTGTTAATTTTCAAAATATATACCATAATATTATTAGGAAGAGATGAGAAATGTAGTGGTTAAATTATATTGTTTACCATTCTGCTTTGTTTAACATGACACACTTTAACTAAAACCAAGAATTAACACAGTTTTGTAGCCAGTTGTTGATAGTCAGTGCAAATTTAAACAAAAATTCATTTGCTAAAAAACCCTGCATTTTAAATAACAGCTTAATTAAAACAACTTTTATTTCTTCCTTTTTAAGACAAGATAATCATAGCAATGATTTTTAGAAAAGTTTCTCATGATATATGACATAACTTTTAGGTTTCTTGAGTTGACAAGTCAATCTTCAGTGTGTCCTTCTCACAATTAGACTGTTTTTCTTTTTCTTTCTATATGGTCTATGGTTTACATGTGGCCATAGGAATTTTCAAGCTTAATACATCTCCATCAAGTTTAAAAGTTCATAATTATAAATTCTTGAAATATGAGTCAATTTAAAGTCCATGTTTCATCCCCAGTTGTCATTTTATGGATGTAGAAATGATTTGCCCTGTTTTTCAATACCAGCACCTGAGAAACTCACCAGGAAAATAATTTGAGAATAGATAATGATATCATATTTTCCAAGTTCTTATTTACAAGTAATAATTCACAGATTAAAAAAATATATTGATCTAATGCACTAATTTAAATCATCACAAATAATCATATCATCTAGTTCATACTCTATTTCTTGCAGAAATGCTTCCTTGAACATATTATTTATGGTTTTTTCTCTCCTTTTATAGATAGAAACACTCCATTGAGCATTTCACTTTTTCTTTTTAGAATTATATGTGCAAGTAGTAAGCCCTTTACCTTATAAATTTTTCTTTTAAAAGATATGTGCAAAAAAAATCATTCTGGAATTCAGTCTCAGTAGGTGAATTTTTCTATCAAAAATAAATTGCAATTTAAAAATTTTAGACAAGAAATATTGCTACAGTAGAGTTTAGGTAAGAAAAGAGTCACAATGATGCAATACTCTTTTCAAATTATTTAAAATTCATGTAAAATTTTCTTTTAATTTGGAAATTATCCCCAATTTGTTTGGAAAATAAATGGTGTATACTTTGCAAGTAACAACTCAACAAATGTAACAAATATTTTGAATATATTCAAAGCTTATATATATATATATATATATATATATATATATATATATATATATGAATATATTCAGTCACTTATTCAGAACTAAATTTACCGACATGTTTTCTAGTTATTTTGCAAAGATAATGTTTAACACACAGTATAAATTCATGTATAAAGAAGAAAAAGGCTACTTTTAGGAACCACTGTTCTAACAAACAATGAATCAATTGGTGTCTGTCAAAACAGCATTCCTAAATTAAGTATTAGGCTCATGATCCCCATCTTAATCCATATCCACTGAATAGAGGGAGCAGTGTGATGTTTCCTCCATTAAAGGGCTGTTCTTATTGGAACCTCTTCCTTAGTCAATTAGCATACAATGCTCAAGGACAAGCCTTATAACAAAAGCCTGGATTCCGGAGTTATTTTGGCTACTCAATACCCCCCTAGTGAACTTTGGAGAACAGTACATATATTTCAGGTTAGAAAATTAGAGATGTGTGAAAATCTCAGCAGAGTGACTGTCAAGGACTGAATGTTACATAGATATAGTTATTATTATAAATATTTTTATTACCACCATTACAAATATTTTTTTCACCTTTCTTTCAGTTATTTCTCAAAGGAAAAAAAATCTCTCTGGGAATGAAGTTGTTATTAAATTTAAATATTAAAGGAATATATTGAGATGTCTTATTTTTAAAATGACATCTTTATGTTAAAGAAAATACCATGGACATCGAATAACCTTAAAAACTCATTGCTGGAGATGGAAGAAAATAGCGGGATAGAGAAGAGTGGAAGTTAGTTAGTCCCCTTGGAGTAACTAATAAACAACCAAGAACAACGAGTAAATGATCTGGAATAACTGCTGGAGAACAACCATGATGGTGCACACATTGTACACCAACCTGGATTGGAAGGAATGCCTGAGACCACAGTGTGGAATCTGTGAGTAGAAACTGCAGACCTGAGCCAGGAGCGCCCTCCCCGCATGGCAGCCCAAACTGCAAAGCCTTGATGTGATAGAGAGCATCACTCTCTGAACAAGCAAATATACCTCAGTCCAGCTCCAGCTGGGATTTTAATTGGCAATTGTGGGCTGCTCAATGCAAGCTGCAAATCCCCAACAAGCACACAGAGGCTTTTAGTGATGAAAAGCCTTTTAGTGGGTTTTCTGTCCCTTTTTCTCTCTCTCAACCTGATCGGCTCAGCGGTGAAATCCTCAGCCATTCTCAGTTCACAGTGCTCTGCAGTGGAGAAAGCCTCAGCCATTTTCAGTTTGCAGCTCTCTGACCCAGACAAGGGTGGAGATAGCAGATTCAGAGACACAAAGAGCCTATTTAAATGCAAATGATAATGCGCTATGGAGTATATTTTCCCTGAGAGAAAGGAAGTGGTGCCCGGCTCTACTACCCGCCTTCCATTCTGAACCAGACCCCAGAGCCTGGGGGAAAACAGCCAAAACAGAAATTAAGGAGGCCGCACCTCCTTATACTAGTCAGGAGCTACAGGCTGAGAGGTGTCAGCTGCTAGGCAGGTTAGGAAAAGCACAGTGGCTTGAGGCCTCACAGGGTGTGTCAGTCTTCTAAGACACATCCTCAGGGAAACCTGATACTGAATATTGCCTCCTTTTGGGACCTGAGCCCATTCTGGTCTGGGAAAACCTGACTGGGGTAACCAAGGAAACAAGATGCCTAGTGTGCCAGTTTGTATGTATTGTGTCCCCCAGAAAAGGTCATGTTCTTTGGTGCAGTCCTGTGGGAGCAGACTTATTGGTGCTGATTAGGATGGAATGTTTGGATTAGATTGTTTCCATGGAGATGTGCCCCACCCAACTGTGGGTGATAACTCTGGTTGGATGGTTTCCATGGAGGTATGGCCCTGCCCATTCAGTGTGGGCCTTGATTGGTTCACTGGAGCTCTATAAAAGTTCAGACAGGAGGAGCTCAGAGCTAGCTGTAGCTGAGGCAGACATTTTCAAGATGGCCATTGGAAGCTGATGCAGACATTTTGGAGAATGCCATTTTGAAACGCAACCTGGGAGCAAGCAGATGCCAGCCACATGCCTTCCCAGCTAACAGAGGTATTCCAGATGCCATTGGCCATCCTCCATTGAAGGTACCCGATTATGATACATTTCCTTGGACACTTTATGGCCTTAAGACTAGAACTGTGTAACCAAATAAACCCCCTTTTATGGAAGGCAATCCATTTCTGGTGTTTTGCTTTCTGGCAGCATTAGCAAACTGGAAAACCTAGACAACAGAAAACTACAACCTACATTAAGAAAAACAAAGTTATGGCCCAGTCAAAGGAACAAATTTACACTTCAACTCAGATACAGGAATTGAAACAACTAATGCTAAATCAATTCAAAAATTTTAGGGAAGATATGGCAAAAGAGATGAAGCATACAATGAAAACACTGGGCATAAATAAGGTAGAAATTGAAAGTTCAAGAAAACAACTGGAAGAATCTAAGGAAATGAAAGGCACAACACAATAGATGAAAGATACAATGGAGACATACAACAGCAGATCTCAAGAGGCAGAATAAAACACTCAGGAACTGTAGAACAAGACACCTGAAATCCTACACACAATAGAACGGATAGGGAAGAGAATGGAAAAATACGAGCAACGTCTCAGGGAATTGAATGGCGGCATAAAATGCAAAGTGTTGTGTAAAGGGTGTCCTAGAAGGAGAAGAGAAGGGAAAAAGGGCAGAAGCAATAACAGAGGAAATAATCAATGAAAATTTCCCATCTCTTATGAAAGACGTAAAATTATAGATCCAAGAAGCACAGCATACTCCAAACAGAATAGATCTGAATAGGCCTATGCCAAGATACTTAATCAGATTATCAAATGTCAAAGACAAAGATAGAATCCTGAAAGCAGCAAGAGAAAAGTGATCCATCACATACAAAGGAAGCTTGGTAAGACTATGTGCGGATCTCTCAGCAGAAACCATGGAGGCAAGAAGGAAGTGGTGTGATAAATTTAAGATACTGAAAGAGAAAAACTGCCAATGAAGAACCCTATATCTGGTGAAACTGTCCTTCAAAAATGAGGGGGAGTTTAAAATATTCTCTGACAAACAGACAATGACAGAGTTGTGAATAAGATAACTCCTCTACAGGAAATACTAAAGGGAGCACTACAATCAGATAGGAAAAGACAGGAGTGAGAGGTTTGGAACACAGTTTTGGATGATGGTAACACAGAAATGTAAGTACACTGAACAAAGATGGCTGTGAGTATAGTTGAAAGAGGAAGGCTAGCAACATGTGGGACACCAGAAGGAAAGAGCAAAGATAAAGACTGGTACTGTATAACTCAATGAAAACTAGAGTGCTCAACAATTGTGATAAAATGTACAAATATGTTTTTCATGAGTTACAACAAATGAATGTCAACATTGCAAGGTGTTAAAAATAGATGGGATTGGGGAAAAATACAATCAATGCAAACTAGAGACTACAGTTAACAGAAACATTGTATTATGCTTCCTTGAATGTAACAAAGGCAATATACAAAGCTAAATGCCCATAAGAGGGGAACATAAGGGAGGGGTACTGGACTTTTGGCATTCTACTTTAGTTTAATGCTGTCTTTCCTTTTGTTTCTTCCTAGCTGTCATGTTTGTTTTGTTTTGTTTTTTTCTATCTTTTTTTTTTTCTTTTTCTTTTGTCTCTCTGCCTTCTTTGACTCTTCCTCCTTCTTTGTGGAAGAAATAGAGGTGTCCTTATACAGATGGTGGCGATGGTGGTGAATACATAAATACATGACTATACAGGGAACCACTGATTGTTTACTTAGGATGGAATGCATGGTGTGTGAACAAAACAGCCTTAAAAAAAATGGGTTGATGAAGAAAACTTGAGGGCACTACGTTGAGTGAAATAAGTCAGGCACATAAGGACAAATATTGCAGGGTCTCACTGATATGAACTAATTATAACATGTAAACTTACAGACATTGAAATGTAAGTTACCAGGATATAGAACAAGGCTAAAGAATGGGGAGTAGTTTCTTCTTATGAGCAGAATATTCAACTAGGTTGAACTTAAATGTTTGGAAATGGAGAAAGATGATGGTAGCATATTGTGAGAATAACTAACAGTGCTGAATGGTGACTGAATGTGGTGGAAAAGGGAAGCTCAAAGTCATGTATGTCACAAGAAGGAAAGTTGGAGGTTAAAAGATGGAACTGTATAAAACAGTGAACTTTGTGGTGGGCAATGTCCATAATTAACTGTACAAATATTAGAAATCTCTTTCATGAACCAGAACAAATGTATGACACTATAACTAGAAGTTAATAATAGAGAGGCATATAGGGAAAAAATATATACCCATTGCAAACTATATATTACAGTTAGTAGTATTTTAACATTCTTTCATCAACAGTAACAAATGTGCTGTATCAATACTATGAGTCAATAATGGAGGGGGTGGTGGTTAGGGGTATGGGAGGATTTGAGTTTCCTTTTTTGTCTTTATTTCTTTTCTGCAGTAGTGATAATGTTCTGAAATTGAAAAAAAATTAATTGTGGTGATGGATGCACAGCTGTATGATCGTACGGGGGCAATTGATTGTACACTTTGGATCTGTGGATAATTGTATGGTATGTGAACAATCTCAATAAAAAAAACCTCATTGCTAGTTTTAGAAATAAAAGCCATGTAAAAATAAATAAATATTTCTGGTTTTTATGACATTTTAAAGAATGTTTTATTGTATGCAGTTAGAGGTTTTTTTTTTTAACCTTAAAGCCAATAGAGTAGTTAAGCTTACTTATTTTTGATTTATTACTTTTTATAGAATGCAAATTACTCTTTCAAAATCATGGAATTCTGTGATGAATGTATTTTAAATGGAGAGAAGAGTCTGAGCAATTTATATAACTTTATTTGCCTTATTTTTCTCATCTGTAAGTAGGGGTGATAAAAGTTCCTATGCCCCAGGATTATTTTCACTAGACATGCCTTGTATAAACCTTTAGTACATCACCTGGCTCATAGTGACCACTCAATAAATTATTATCCTCCTCATTAAAGCTCTATAATGAAAATACCTCTTAAAATTTTAATTTCACAAATATTTTCTTCACAAAGAAAGGATTTACAATAATTTACAGACAGCTTCCGCCTTTTATCATAATAATTAGTCTCTTGAGTTGGTTAAGTTCCATTTGAGCAAGCTTACTTCTATTGAGATTTGAAAAGTGTATGTGCCTGTAAATGTTATCGGAAACAGTAACACTATTTGAAAAATGGCCTAATCACTCCACTCTAGATCAGCACATTTTTCTTGTTATAATACAATGTCTTTTCCAAGAGTGCATATGGATTTTAACTTCCCTGGATTTCTATAAAAATTGTTTAGCTACTTTATAAAATAGCTTCGTCCTGAAAAACGGAAATGTTCCAGATGGTAAATGCTTACCCTATTTTGCTGCTTGCCACACAAAAGTCACTTTCAAGGTTCAGAGCATAACTATTCTTTGGCTCCTTTGTGACAATTGTCAGGTTTTGAAAATGCACAAACCTCCCTTCTCGTTGAAAGGAAACACGGAACATTCAATACCAGAGGTCAGCTCAACATTAGGAGGCTATTTTAAAATGCGGCCACATTTCCCCTGGTACCTGTCACTGTGCCAATTCTGGAGACAAAAAAACATGCTGCACCAGAACTTACAATGCCCAAAGGTTTTTAAAATAATCATATCATAGATTTTCACAGAGGTAAGACTTTCCTAATTTTTTAAAAAATAAGTGAAGTTCATAAAAAAACCTCAATTTTAATTTATTAGATTACATCTAATATGAACATACCTTTGCATTTGTACATGATTTTATTTTCTTATATCTATTCCTCACTCTCTTTAAAACTTAAAGTTCACCTTCACTGGTAAGTCACTCTTGAGAGCTTGGCTTGAGAGCCTTTCTTTATCTATGTAATAATTACTATATTACCCTGGGTAGGCCAATAGCTGATTGGCGGGCTATTACATTTCAGGTAGTTTTAAATTGTGCACATTTGAAATATTATGATGTAAACTATTAACCAATTATCATTTTATGCACAAAGTTTGAAACAAAGCAAGTGTCTCCTAAATGTTTTAAGGTCTCAATATCACATACTTTCAAAGCTGGGGCCTAAATGACTTAATAACAAACTACATGTAATGTATTGGCAAATGGCAGCCCCATTTTAGCTTGTGAAGATAAACAGTCACCCTTCAGCAGCAACATGTGACCCAAGGTGATATTTACACAGTGCTACTATTTCAAAATGTGTTACAATTATAACTCAAAATAATTTAATATGGTATTTTGTTGACTTCCAATTTGTCAATAAGTGGGAGCTGTTAGTGTTAGTTCTTTAAAATATATGACTTCAATATAGAACAACAGGTAATTAAAAACTATAAAGGAGACTTTAAAAAAACTGCATGCCATGCTGCGAACTTAGGAGCAGAGAATCAGAGATATATTAGTGAAAAACTGAGAAATGAAATGTAGCCTGCAAGCACTTACAAAATTAAGCTTGTAAATACCTTTATGAGGCTGGGCAAAATAATGGAAATGATATTCCCAATGTGGTTGTAACACTGAAGCTGCAATGTATCAATAAGTCAAGGCATTCTTTATGCCATAACACAGAGTGTTCTTGATAATTTAAGGGGAGGTGACAGTAGTGTGAAATGCTTACATCAGGTATTGTGCTTTAAAAAGGTTTCAAAAAGGAAAACCATGCTACAATGCAGAACAACTGCATCCTCCCTACTTTACATTCATCCCTACGGGAATATGAGTCTTGAATTGTAATGCAAGGTCTTCAGGACATCTCCTACAAACTTGCATATGGATTTGTCTTCCCTTGCTAGAATGAGCTCTATGAATTCAGGGATCATGAATGATTTGTCTTTGTTTCATCAGCACTGTGCAAAGCACAAGCAAAATAGTAAGCACTCAACAATGAATGAGTAAATGAGTGAAGGGTTAGTATGTGGATTTCTACTTTATCAGTAGGAAAGCCTTAACAATAGCTAAATTTTTAATTTAATAATTTCACTTCTTGAACTGTAATGGAATAAATGACCAAAAGTAAAGAAAAACCACAAAAATTATCACAATATTATTATGATGTAATATCAAATAGTCTAAGAATAGGAAATGGTTAGATAAAATATTGTGGCTGGGTTCCACATAATAAAATATCCTGTTGATACTAAGAATGACAATTATGGAAAATTTACAAATAATATGAAAATATACTTCTGCTATGATATTAAATGAAAATACCAAGAAGCAAAATCTTATATTGGATCCTAATTAAGAAACCATTGTACCTTCTTAAAGTAAGTATAATAATAATAAATTGGTTTTAGATATTTAAGTTGTTCTGAAACTCAGTGGTGGATTAATATTTTATTTTATGCTGTTAATTTTCTTTATCTTGTATGTTAAGTTTGGTGTGAAGCAACCACTTAAATTTTGATACAAGACTCCTAGGTTTTTGTATTGTGTTTACTAGGGTAAATAGATCTGTTACAGAAGTCACAGTGACCAAAATTAGCACAAATTGCCCAGGGCAGAAACCTGGCAATGGTGATTTCAATGATAATATTAGAGAAAATAGAAAGAAGTCTTAATGAATTCTATTTGGTCTGCATAAGCCTAATAATAATTACAATCATGATTTAAAAATCCTAATCTAATAGTTTGTGATCAGTTTCCACCTGGGTTTTTTATGTCTACTATCATTACTCTTAGAGGTTTGTAAATAATATTTAGTTTCTTAAGGTCTTAAAGAATGATATATGACAATATACAATTTAGTGAGGAAGTTGGACAAAAAAGAAAAAAACGGATTCTAATACCCAGACCATGTATTCATAAAAGAAAATTTTAAAAGCACAGGCAAGGGAGGCAGGGCAAGATGGCGGACTGGTGAGCTGTATGTTTTAGCTACTACTCCAGGAAAGTAGGTAGAAAGCCAGGAACTGCGTGGACTGGACACCACAGAGCAATCTGACTTTGGGCATACTTCATACAACACTCATGAAAACGTGGAACTGCTGAGATCAGCAAAATCTGTAAGTTTTTGTGGCCAGGGGCCCCACACCCCACCCTGCCAGGCTCAGTCCCGTGGGAGGAGGGGCTGTCAGCTCCGGGAAGGAGAAGGGAGAACTGCAGTGGCAGCCCTTATCAGAAACTCATTCTACTGATCCAAACTCCAACCATAGATAGACTGAGACCAGACACCAGAGAATCTGAGAGCAGCCAGCCCAGCAGAGAGGAGACAGGCATAGAAAAAAACAACACGAAAAACTCCAAAATAAAAGCAGAGGATTTTGGAGTTCTGGTGAACATAGAAAGGGGAAGGGCAGAGCTCAGGCCCTGAGGCTCATATGCAAATCCCGAAGAAAAGCTGATCTCTCTGCCCTGTGGACCTTTCCTTAATGGCCCTAATTGCTTTGTCTCTTAGCATTTCAATAACCCATTAGATCTCTGAGGCGGGCCCTTTTTTTTAATCCTTTTTTATTTTTCTAAAACAATTACTCTAAGAAGCCCAATACAGAAAGCTTCAAAGACTTGCAATTTGGGCAGGTCAAGACAAGAGCAGAACTAAGAGAGCTCTGAGACAAAAGGCAATAATCCAGTGGCTGAGAAAATTCACTAAACACCACAACTTCCCAAGAAAAAGGGGGTGTCCGCTCACAACCATCATCCTGGTGGACAGGAAACACTCCGGCCCATCGCCAGCCCCATAGCCCAGAGCTGCCCCAGACAACCCAGTGTGACGGAAGTGCTTCAAATAACAGGCACACACCACAAAACTGGGCGTGGACATTAGCCTTCCCTGCAACCTCAGCTGATTGTCCCAGAGGTGGGAAGGTGGAGCAGTGTGAATTAACAAAGCCCCATTCAGCCATCATTTCAGCAGACTGGGAGCCTCCCTACACAGCCCAGTAGCCCAGAACTGCCCTGAGGGGATGGCACTCACCTGTGACATAGCACAGTCATCCCTCAACAGAGGACCCGGGGTGCACAGCCTGGAAGAGGGGCCCACTTGCAAGTCTCAGGAGCTATACGCCAATACCAAGGGCTTGTGGGTCAGTGGCAGAGACAAACTGTGGCAGGACTGAACTGAAGGATTACACTATTGCAGCAGCTTTAAAACTCCAGGATCACCAGGGAGATTTGATTGTTAGAGCCACCACCCCTCCCTGACTGCCCAGAAACACGCCCCATATACAGGGCGGGCAACACCAAGTACACACGCAAGCTTGGTACACCAATTGGACCCCACAAGACTCGCTCCCCCACTCACCACAAAGGCTAAGCAGGGGAGAACTGGCTTGTGGAGAACAGGTGGCTCGTGGACGCTACCTGCTGGTTAGTTAGAGAAAGTGTACTCCACGAAGCTGTAGATCTGATAAATTAGAGATAAGGACTTCAGTTGGTCTGCAAATCCTAAAAGAACCCTATCAAGTTCAGCAAATGCCAAGAGGCCAAAAACAACAGAAAATTATAAAGCATATGAAAAAACCAGATGATATGGATAACCCAAGCCCAAGCACCCAAATCAAAAGAACAGAAGAGATACAGCACCTAGAGCAGCTACTCAAAGAACTAAAGATGAACAATGAGACCATAGTACGGGATACAAAGGATATTAAGAAGACCCTAGAAGAGCATAAAGAAGACATTGCAAGACTAAATAAAAAAATGGATGATCTTATGGAAATTGAAGAAACTGTTGACCAAATTAAAAAGATTCTGGACACTCATAGTACAAGACTAGAGGAAGCTGAACAATGAATCAGTGACCTGGAAGATGACAGAATGGAAAATGAAAGCATAAAAGAAAGAATGGGGAAAAAATTGAAAAAATCGAAATGGACCACAGGGATATGATAGATGATATGAAACATCTGAATATAAGACTCATTGGTGTTCCAGAAGGGAAGAAAAGGGTAAAGGTCTAGGAAGAGTATTCAAAGAAATTGTTGGCAAAAACTTCCCAAATCTTCTAAACAACATAAATACACAAATCATAAATGCTCAGCGAACTCCAAATAGAATAAATCCAAATAAACCCACTCCGAGACATATACTGATCACACTGTCAAACACAGAAGAGAAGGAGCAAGTTCTGAAAGCAGCAAGAGAAAAGCAATTCACCACATACAAAGGAAACAGCATAAGACTAAGTAGTGACTACTCAGCAGCCACCATGGAGGCGAGAAGTCAGTGGCACGATATATTTAAAATTCTGAGTGAGAAAAATTTTCAGCCAAGTATACTTTATCCAGCAAAGATCTCCTTCAAATTTAAGGGAGAACTTAAATTTTTCACAGACAAACAAATGCTGAGAGAATTTGCTAACAAGAGACCTGCCCTACTGGAGATACTAAAGAGAGCCCTACAGACAGAGAAACAAAGAAAGGACAGAGAGACTTGGAGAAAGGTTCAGTACTAAAGAGATTCGGTATGGGTACAATAAAGGATATTAATAGACAGAGGGGAAAAATATGACAAACATAAACCAAAGGATAAGATGGCTGATTCAAGAAATGCCTTCACGGTTATAACGTTGGATGTAAATGGATTAAACTCCCCAATTAAGAGACATAGATTCGCAGAATGGATCAAAAAAGATGAACCATCAATATGTTGCATACAAGAGACTCATCTTAGACACAGGGACACAAAGAAACTGAAAGTGAATGGATGGAAAAAAATATTTCATGCAAGCTACAGCCAAAAGAAAGCAGGTGTAGCAATATTAATCTCAGATAAAATAGACTTTAAATGCAGGGATGTTTTGAGAGACAAAGAAGGCCACTACATACTAATAAAAGGGGCAATTCAACAAGAAGAAATAACAATCGTAAATGTCTATGCACCCAATCAAGATGCCACAAAATACATGAGAGAAACACTGGCAAAACTAAAGGAAGCAATTGATGTTTCCACAATAATTGTGGGAGACTTCAACACATCACTCTCTCCTATAGATAGATCAACCAGACAGAAGACCAATAAGGAAATTGAAAACCTAAACAATCTGATAAATGAATTAGATTTGACAGACATATACAGGACATTACATCCCAAATCACCAGGATACACATACTTTTCTAGTGCTCATGGAACTTTCTCCAGAATAGATCATATGCTGGGACATAAAACAAGCCTCAATAAATTTAAAAAGATTGAAATTATTCAAAGCACATTCTCTGACCACAATGGAATACAATTAGAAGTCAATAACCATCAGAGACTTAGAAAATTCACAAATACCTGGAGGTTAAACAACACACTCCTAAACAATCAGTGGGTTAAAGAAGAAATAGCAAGAGAAATTGCTAAATATATAGAGACGAATGAAAATGAGAACACAACATACCAAAACCTATGGGATGCAGCAAAAGCAGTGCTAAGGGGGAAATTTATAGCACTAAACGCATATATTAAAAAGGAAGAAAGAGCCAAAATCAAAGACCTAATGGATCAACTGAAGAAGCTAGAAAATGAACAGCAAAACAATCCTAAACCAATCCTAAAGTAGAAGAAAAGAAATAACAAAGATTAAAGCAGAAATAAATGACTTAGAGAACAAAAAAACAATAGAGAGGATAAATATCACCAAAAGTTGGTTCTTTGAGAAGATCAATAAGATTGACAAGCCCCTAGCTAGACTGACAAAATCAAAAAGACAGAAGACCCATATAAACGAAATAATGAATAAAAAAGGTGACATAACTGCAGATCCTGAAGAAATTAAAAAAATTATAAGAGGATATTATGAACAACTGTATGGCAACAAACTGGATAATGTAGAAGAAATGGACAATTTCCTGGAAACATATGAACAACCTAGACTGACCAGAGAAGAAATAGAAGACCTCAACCAACCCATCACAAGCAAAGAGATCCAATCAGTCATCAAAGATCCTCCCACAAATAAATGCCCAGGGCCAGATGGCTTCACAGGGGAATTCTACCAAACTTTCCAGAAAGAACTGACACCAATCTTACTCAAACTCTTTCAAAACATTGAAGAAAATGGAACACTACCTAACTCATTTTATGAAGCTAACATCAATCTAATAGAAAACCAGGCAAAGATGCTACAAAAAAGGAAAACTACCGGCCAATCTCCCTAATGAATATAGATGCAAAAATCCTCAACAAAATACTTGCAAATCGAATCCAAAGACACATTAAAAAAATCATACACCATGACCAAGTGGGGTTCATTCCAGGCATTCAAGGATGGTTCAACATAAGAAAATCAATCAATGTATTACAACACATTAACAACTCAAAAGGGAAAAATCAAATGATCATCTCAATAGATGCTGAAAAAGCATTTGACAAAATCCAACATCCCTTTTTGATAAAAACACTTCAAAAGGTAGGAATTGAAGGAAACTTCCTCAACATGATAAAGAGCTTATATGAAAAACCCACAGCCAGCATAGTACTCAATGGTGAGAGACTGAAAGCCTTCCCTCTAAGATCAGGAACAAGACAAGGATGCCCGCTGTCACCACTGTTATTCAACATTGTGCTGGAAGTGCTAGCCAGGGCAATCCGGCAAGACAAAGAAATAAAAGGCATCCAAATTGGAAAAGACGAAGTAAAACTGTCATTGTTTGCAGATGATATGATCTTATATCTAGAAAACCCTGAGAAATCGACGATACAGCTACTAGAGCTAATAAACAAATTTAGCAAAGTAGCGGGATACAAGATTAATGCACATAAGTCAGTAATGTTTCTATATGCTGGAAATGAACAAACTGGAGACACTCAAGAAAAAGATACCATTTTCTATAGCAACTAAAAAAATCAAGTACATAGGAATAAACTTAACCAAAGATGTAGAAGACCTATACAAAGAAAACTACATAACTCTACTAAAAGAAATAGAAGGGGACCTTAAAAGATGGAAAAATATTCCATGTTCATGGATAGGAAGACTAAATGTCATTAAGATGTCAATTCTACCCAAACTCATCTACAGATTCAATGCAATCCCAATCAAAATTCCAACAACCTACTTTGCAGACTTGGAAAAGCTAGTTATCAAATTTATTTGGAAAGGGAAGATGCCTCGAATTGCTAAAGACACTCTAAAAAAGAAAAACGAAGTGGGAGGACTTACACTCCCTGACTTTGAAGCTTATTATAAAGCCACAGTTGTCAAAACAGCATGGTACTGGCACAAAGATAGACATATAGATCAATGGAATTGAATTGAGAATTCAGAGATAGACCCTCAGATCTATGGCCGACTGATCTTTGATAAGGCCCCCAAAGTCACTGAACTGAGTCATAATGGTCTTTTCAACAAATGGGGCTGGGAGAGTTGGATATCCATATCCAAAAGAATGAAAGAGGACCCCTACCTCACCCCCTACACAAAAATTAACTCAAAATGGACCAAAGATCTCAATATAAAAGAAAGTACCATAAAACTCCTAGAAGATAATGTAGGAAAACATCTTCAAAACCTTGTATTAGGTGGCCACTTCCTAGACTTTACACCCAAAGCACAAGCAACAAAGGAAAAAATAGATGAATGGGAACTCCTCAAGCTTCGAAGTTTCTGCACCTCAAAGGAATTTCTCAAAAAGGTAAAGAGGCAGCCAATGCAATGGGAAAAAATTTTTGGAAACCATGTATCTGACAAAAGACTGATATCTTGCATATATAAAGAAATCCTACAACTCACTGACAATAGTACAGACAGCCCAATTATAAAATGGGCAAAAGATATGAAAAGACAGTTCTCTGAAGAGGAAATACAAATGGCCAAGAAACACATGAAAAAATGTTCAGCTTCACTAGCTGTTAGAGAGATGCAAATTAAGACCACAATGAGATACCATCTCACACCGATTAGAATGGCTGCCATTAAACAAACAGGAAACTACAAATGCTGGAGGGGATGTGGAGAAATTGGAACTCTTATTCATTGTTGGTGGGACTGTATAATGGTTCAGCCACTCTGGAAGTCAGTCTGGCAGTTCCTTAGAAAACTAGATATAGAGTTACCATTCGATCCAGCGATTGCACTTCTCGGTATATACCCGGAAGATTGGAAAGCAGTGACACGAACAGATATCTGCACGCCAATGTTCATAGCAGCATTATTCACAATTGCCAAGAGATGGAAACAACCCAAATGTCCTTCAACAGATGAGTGGATAAATAAAATGTGGTATATACACACGATGGAATACTACGCGGCAATAAGAAGGAACGATCTCGTGAAACATATGACAACATGGATGAACCTTGAAGACATAATGCTGAGCGAAATAAGCCAGGCACAAAAAGAGAGGTATTATATGCTACCACTAATGTGAACTTTGAAAAATGTAAAACAAATGGTTTATAATGTAGAATGTAGGGGAACTAGCAATAGAGAGCAATTAAGGAAGGGGGAACAATAATCCAAGAAGAACAGATAAGCTATTTAACGTTCTGGGGATGCCCAGGAATGACTATGGTCTGTTAATTTCTGATGGATATAGTAGGAACGGGTTCACAGAAATGTTGCTATATTAGGTAACTTTCTTGGGGTGGGGTAGGAACATGTTGGAAGTTAAGCAGTTATCTTAGGTTAGTTGTCTTTTTCTTACTCCCTTGTTATGGTCTCTTTGAAATGTTCTTTTATTGTATGTTTTCTTTTTAACTTTTTTTTCATACAGTTGATTTAAAAAAGAAGGGAAAGTTAAAAAAAAAAAAGAAAAACGAGGAAAAGAAGATGTAGTGCCCCCTTGAGGAGCCTGTGGAGAATGCAGGGGTGTTCGCCTACCCCACCTAGATGGTTGCTAACATGACCACAGACATGCGGGACTGGTGGTTTGATGGGTTGAGCCCTCTACCATAGGTTTTACCCTTGGGGAGACTGTTGCTGCGGGGGAGAGGCTAGGCCTCCCTATGGTTGTGCCTAAGGGCCTCCTCCCGGGTGCCTCTTTGTTGCTCAGATGTGGCCCTCTCTCTCTGGCTAAGCCAGCTTGAAAGGTGGGGTCACTGCCCTCCCCCCTGTGTGGGATCGGACACCCAGGGGAGTGAATCTCCCTGGCAACGTGGAGTGTGACTCCCGGGGAGGAGTGTGGGCCTGGCATCGTGGGACGGAGAGCATCTTCTTGACCAAAGGGGGGATGTGAAGGGAAATGGAATGGGCTTTGGTGGCGGAGAGATTCCAAAGGGAGCCGAGAGGTCACTCTGGTGGGCACTCTTACGCACACTTTAGACAACCCTTTTTAGGTTCTAAAGAATTGGGGTAGCTGGTGGTGGATACCTGAAACTATCAAACTACAACCCAGAACCCATGAATTTCGAAGACAGTTGTATAAAAATGTAGCTTATGAGGGGTGGCAGTGGGATTGGGAAGGCCATGGGGACCACGCTCCACTTTGTCTAGTTTGTGGATGGATGAGTAGAAAAATAGGGGAAGGAAACAAACAGACAAAGGTACCCAGTGTTCTTTTTTACTTCAATTGCTCTTTTTCACTGTAATTATTATTCTTGTTATTTTTGTGTGTGTGCTAATGAAGGTGTCGGGGATTGATTTGGGTGATGAATGTACGGCTATGTGGTGGTGCTGTGAACAATCGAATGTGCGATTTGTTTTGTATGACTGCGTGGTATGTGAATATATCTCAATAAAATGAAGATAAAAAATAAATAAAAGTGAATTAAAAAAAAAAAAAAAAGCACAGGCAAGTAAATTTTAGTGATTTGCATCTAACAAATCAAGTGTGTGAGTTGTCGATAATCAATTTCCCTCAGCCTGATCTGCTATATTTATTTTTTTCTGTACCATATCAATATAGACAATAAGCTATTCATGGGGTCTTTTATTTATATAAAAGTCATTGTTTTGGTTTCTGCTGTGTGTAAAACATTGCCCTGGATGCTGGTGCAGATATAGAATGAGTAAGATTTTTACTGTTTTTAGTGTCTTCTTAGTAGAGTATAAAAGATAATTGGTTTTGGTATCAGAGGACCTGAGTTTGAATCCTAGTTCTGCTACTTACTTGCTCTGTGTCCTGGAGTAAATTATTTAACCTCCATCACACAGAGTATACTTTCCTAACAACTGGGAATATGATTTATCCCACATAGGGTGGTTGTAAATCATAAACTGCTTCAAATATTGAGTAGAGTGCCTAGCATATAATACCTTAATAAATGCTAGCTATTGTGTTTTTCTAATGAAAATAAGAGAGAAATTTTTATAAATACATGAAACTGCCAAAACAGGATGTATTGGGTGAGAATGAAAGTAACCAGTGTCTTGGTTGGGTTATACAGTCTCCGTGGGCTTTAGAATATCTATATAGAAGGGTTCCTAACCTTTGTGACATGCACCTGACAGGCAATATTTGCAAAACGGGATGGGAAGATCCACTCACATCTTAGCAGCTCCATAGGACTGGGGAGACAATGTATAGATGGGCCTGTCTGGCCAGAGCAGTCTTGATCATATTATATTATCATTTTTCGAATGTGCCATAATGTGAAAAAAGTCAGAAAGTCTAGCAAGAGTAACATAGTGCAGAAAGTTGGTGTAAAGTGTTGTTAGGGTTTTGTTTGGTGGCTCTACTACTATAGGGCTGACTTAGGGAGAAAGTCTTCATAGAGATCATGAAGAAAACTTCTCCAGTAATAACAATTATATAATGGAAATTTTGTATGATTTTAAAAATTATAGCATTATTTATGTGAAAGCAGAATACAATGGTGCCATGGATGTATTTAGATGCAAAGGGATACTTTAAATTCTATCTGGGTGTCATAGCAGATAGAAGTGTCCTTCCTGGGACTCAAGATATAAAGGGATAATCTTTTTCTGCTTTATGAAACAGACTCATATAATCTCTACCAAAATTTATGTAACATGAATATTAAAAATAGTTTATATATTTGTGTATCTAAAGACATTGAATTTTTTAACAAATTCTAGAAATCTTGGATTACTAGTCAACCTTATATTAATACTCTAGTTAGCGCAAATGGAGACATAAAACCATAAACATTGCCTAGAACTATTTCTTTACAAAATTAAAAAAAAAACAAAACACTTCTGTTAATAACATTGATTTCTTAAAAGTTTAAATTGATTCTCCTGGGTATATCCACTATATTATCATTTAAAGAAATTAAGTCAAATACACTACAAAATACTACTTAATATGACTCACAGAGATATACAATCCTTCACAGCATATTTTCTGAATCTTATGTCAATTTGGGTGTGTTAAGAGCAATGCAAAATCAATTAGCCTTATCTTACATTTTAACTTTTAAATTTATTTTGGAATGTTGAGGGGAGAGATAAACTTAGAAACCAGATGCTCAAAGCACATTTTCTCATCTTCTAATCCTACAGCATAAAACAATGCTGCATATTCACTGTAAAATGTGTTTTTCTAGGTTTGAGTCTATATTAACCTCCATTATAAAATCATCTTCAGGTTTGCACTGGGTCAGAGTTGGCTTCCCTCTTTTCCTTTCTTTCCCAGTTATTCCCATTTATTTATTTCTGCCCTATATTTTTCAACAATTTCTTAACTTGGTCTTCCCAGCAATTTCTAGATCTTATTTTGAGTTGGACTCTGAAAGTCTTTACAAAATAAAAATAAAAAAAAAAATTCCTCCCTAGATTCTATTTTCATGCATTCCTATGTGTCTAAATCATTTGAGATGTAACCTCTTATTCAATCTCAACACTCCCACAGAGTATGAAATCTCTCCTTACTCTATTTATGATTTGACCTTTCCTTGATGGCTACTTGTGTTGAAACTCTTCCTTGCTATGAATATTTTCTTTCTTCCAATTACTCTCAATGAATATTTAGTTTCAGATAGGATTAACAAGTGCTCATAAGCTAAGAATTATTTGTCCCTTTACAACAAATTATTTGTCCCTTTGCAAGAAATATTCTGAAACTATCCAAATTTGCTTGACAAAAGTTGGAAGTGTGTATTTAAATGCCTATGAAGATGCACACTGTACATACATAGAGTTTATTATCAATATTGGAAATCTGCATGCTGTGAGTGCACTGTCTTCCTCCATAATAACCTTAGCAAAAGATATTTTGTCAAGAACTATCCCCCTGTATGACCCTGCCAAACTAAAACTACCTGTTGAACACTACTGTGAAGTTATTAGCAGTTTTCTACTAGATCTCTTCCAGATGCGTATTTTGTTATAAATTTTGTGTGATTTGGGGATCCAGCCTAAAGCCAAAATCCCATACTGAAAGACATTTAAGGATCAACATTTTCATTTAAATTTCCAAAAATGTAATATCCAAATGATTCTTGAGATATTTGCAGCTTGATGTCTTTTTATTCTTCTACATCACTGAAACTTCCACATAAATTCAAATTACTTCAAACACTGAAATCAGCATATTAGGTTGTTGTATTTATATTGTAACTAGAAATGAACAAAACCATTTAACATAAATTTTGCTGTAAAGCATTTGAGAGATTTGGTTTTCATCATCCTTTTATTAGATCCTAAATTGAAGGGTGAAAAAAATGGACTTAGTGTCATTAAATTGTTGACTTTATTCTGTTCAACTAAATTTGGTCAATTAACAGGACAAGTATGTACTAATAGTCATCTGTTGCCTAACACTGAGCTTAGAACACCTTTTACTTGTCAAGTATAGGGCATTCAAATAAAAATTTGTCATTGTCAACAACTGGCACAAATCAATGATTGCACTAACCTTTTGCTGTAAATTTCTATTGTCTGAATTGGGGACCAAAGGTGTTTGTGTCTGTGTGTGTGTGTGTGTGTGTGTGTGTGTATGCACATGCACACATAGAGAGCAAATTCCAAGTACAGATCAAATGTCTTCTCTTAGTATTGTAAACTCAAATGTGTAATCACTACATTGCTGAAATATTGGGTGAGTCTTAATAAACTTACCATCTACTGTTGCTGTGTGATTCAAAGAGAGCTTTCACATAATGCACTTAGAACAATGACTACTACACAGTGAATACCTTCTCCTAGGAACCATTTCAATTTTCTTTCAGGTATCCACATAGTCCCTACATGCTCTGGGGAAACACAACTCCAATTCTCACTCTAGAATTGGAATGCATGTTGAAAACTACTTCCTGCGTCAGGCATTGGTTCAGGGAGAGAGTATGTAAGAAAATGGGATATTTTTCTTTCATCTCAGATTTGATATGCTTCATACCTTGGGCTGTCTCGCATCAAATATGGACCAAAACTCTTTATCTCCATAATAAAAATAAAGCAAATTAAGTATCGATCATTTATAATGACAAATGGAAATAGCAAAGTAGATTGTCCAAAAAGAAAAAAAAATAGAAATATTCTTATCCAGGTTTGTTTTCTAAACTAGTGGCATTGTTATATTGATTATAAAATCTAAAGTAACATACAGACTCTTGTTAATCATTTTGGATTTTTATAATACATAGGAATCTAGTCCCAAACCAGAATGAATGTTGCCCCAGATACTTATGTTTTGCATAATGCAGTAATCAAGCAATAATATAAAAGTTATTTTTTGCTAACTGTAGCAGACCAATATTTCATGACACCATAGAAGCATACAATATATTGAAAGTGCTCTTTCTTTTGTATTCTCTACAAAAAAAAAAAAGGAGAAAGGACTAATGTGATTATTTTTGCAGATGCCACAATCAACCAAAGTATGATAGCTAAAGTACATGGAAATCAAACCAAAACTATGTATTGTAGACACCACTCAATAATTACATGAATTTATTCTCCCTCTTTTCATGGGAGAGGAAATTCATATAATTTAAATATAAACCCCATAAATTACTAAATTAATTGATAAGTCCCAAATGAGCAAATATTTGCTTTTGCTTTTTTTTATTGAGATTGTTCAGATACCATACAACTATCCAAAGATCCAAAATATACAATCAGTTGCCCACAGCACCGCCATACAGCTGTGCATCCTTCAAAACAATTAATTTTTTTTCAATTTTTAGAAAATTTTCACTACTCCAGAAAAGAAATAAAGACAAGAAAAAAGGAAACTCAGATCCTCCCATAACCATAACCACGCCCCCCTCCATTATTGAGTCATAGTTTTGGTATAGTACATTCATTACTGTTGATGAAAGAATGTTAAAATACTACTAACTGTAGTATATAGTTTGCAATAGGTATATATTTTTTCCCTATATGCCTCTCTATTATTAATTTCTAGTTATAGTAACATACATTTGTTCTAGTTCATGAGAGAGATTTCTAATATTTGTATTGTTAATCATGGACACTGTCCACCACAAAATTCAATGTTTTATACATTCCCGTCTTTTAACCTCCAACTTTCCTTCTGGTGACATGAATGACTCTGAGCTTACCCTTTCCACCACCTTCACACACCATTCAGCACTGTGAGTTATTCTCATACATGCTACCATCACCCCTGTCCATTTCCAAACATTTAAGTTCACCCTAGTTGAACATTCTGCTCATAATAAGCAACTGCTCCCCATTCTTTAGTCTCACTTCTATATCCTGGTAACTTTTATTTCATATTTATGAGCTTACATATTATAATTAGTTCATATCAGTGAGAACCTGCAATATTTGTCCTTATGTGTCGGTCTTACTTCACTCAATATAGTGCCCTCAAGTTTTCTTCAACAACCCATTTCTTTTAAGATGGTTTTGTTCACACACTATACGTTCCGTCCTAAGTAAACAATCATTGGTTCTCCATATAGTCATGTATTTATGTATTGAGCACCATCACCACTCTGTACATAAGGACATCTCCATTTCTCACACAAAGATGGAGGAAGAGTCAAAGAAGGCAGAGAGGAAAAAGAGAAAGAGAAACAAACAAACAAAAAAAAACAAACTTGATAGCTAGAAAGCAACAAAAAGAAAGATAGCATTAACCTAAAGTAGAATAAAGAGTCAGACAACATCACCAGTGCCGGAAGTCCCATACCCACACCCTTAAGGAGGTGTGTCTGTTTCTCCCCAGGCCCTTACCCTATTTCCCACCGCCCCGTATGCATTTAGCTTTGGTATATTGCCTTTGTTACATTAAAGAGAGCATAATGCAATGTTTCTGTTAATTCCAGCCTCCAGTTGGCATTGATTGTATTTCCCCCCAATCCCACCCTATTTTTAACACCTTTCAATATTGACATTCATTTGTTCTACCTCATGTAAAAACATATTTGTACCTTTTATTACAATCATTGAGCACCCTAGGTTTGCCTGAATTACAGTTTCAGTATCTTAAATATATCACCCCACTTCCTTCTTGCCTCCATGGTTTCTATTGAGAAATCCACACATAGTTTTAATCAAGCTTCCTTTGTATGTGATAGATCATTTTTCTCTTGCTGCTTTCAGGATTATCTCTTTATCTTTGATGTTTGATAATCTGATTATTAAGTGTCTTGGTGTAGGCCTATTCAGAACTATTCTGTTTGGGGTATGCTGCGCTTCTTGGATTCGTAATTTTATGTCTTTCAAAAGAGATGGGACATTTTTATTGATTATTTCCTCTATTATTTCTTCTGCCCTTTTTTCTTTCTCTTCTCCTTCTGGGACACCAATGACATGTAAATTATTGTTTTTCATTTTGTCTTTAAGTTCCTGGAGATGTGCTCATATTTTTCCATTCTTTTCTCTATCTGTTCTTTGTTGTGTAGGATTTCAGTTGCCTTGTTCTCCAGTTTCTGAGTTTTTTCTTTTGCCTCTCGAGATCTGCTGTTGTATATTTCCAGTGTTTCTTTCCTCTCTTGTGTTGTGCCTTTCATTTCCATTGATTCTGCCAGTTGGTTTTTCGACCTTCCAATTTCTACCTTATATATGTCCTGTGTTTCATTATATGGTTCAGCTTATTATTAGTTGTTTCAGTTCCTTTGTCACAGTTGAAGTGTAAGTTTGTTCCTCTGACTGGGTGATAACTTAATTTTTTTTAGTATAGGTTGTAATTTTCTGTTGTCTAGACATAGTTTCCTTGGTTACACCAAACAGGTTTTCCCAGACCAGAATGGGCTTAGGTCCCAGAAGAAAGCAATATTCAGTATCCAGTTTCCCTGAGGGTGTGTCTTAGAAAATTGGTACACTCTGTGATGCCTCAGGTCTCTGTGCTTTTCTACCCAGCAGGTGGCATTTGTTTGTCTCTAATTCTTGACTGGTATAAGGAGGTGTGTCTGTTTTTCCCCAGGCTCTGAGGTCTAGTTATGAATGGAAGGCAGCTAGTAGAGGTGCCCCCACCTTTAAGAGAAGATAGACCCCCTAGGGGAGGTCATTAGCATTTCAATGGTCTCTCTCTGCTTGTGCTATCTCCACCCTTGTCTGGGTCACAGCACTGGGAACTGAAAAGGACTGAGGCTTTCTCCACTGAGCCAAAAAAGAAACAGAAAGTCCCCTTCAGAGCTAGTCCAAGGTGACCCTCTGGCTCTCCAAAGTCAGTCATCACCCAAAGCCTAGGTCTGCCTGTTGGGGATTCATACCTCATAGTGAGGAGTTAACACTCGCTAATTAAAACCCCAGTTGGAGCTCAGCTGAGCTATAGTCACTTGCTTGAAGAGAGCTTCTCTCTGGCACCATGAGGCTTTGCAGCTCGGGCTGTTGTGGAGGGGTCTCCCGACTTGGATCCGCAGTTTTTACTTACAGACTTTATGCTGTGATCTCAGGCATTCCTCCCAATTCAGATTGGTGTATGATTAGTGGACAATCAAGTTTGTCCCCTGCAGTTATTCCAGGTTATTTACTAGTTGTTTCTGTTTTTCTTTTAGTTGTTCCAGGGGGACTACTTAGCTTCCACTCCTCTCAATATCATCATCTTAGATCCTCCCATCACTCTACTCACTTTTGCTCTTTTGAGAAAGATTTTTTTTACATTATCATGAGTGAGAAGAAATAACCTACATTGGTGGCATTCTTGTTCATGAATGTGCCTATTTCAACTGAGTTTTGCTATTTCTTGCATAATAATATTTTTGTCTGTGATCATAAATTAAAATAAAATTATAATTTTGTAAGTACTCATTTTTTGTAAGTACAAAACTCCTAGAAATTTAATTTATGTGCTAAACTCCTAGAAATTTAATTTATGGATAAAACATGAATTTCCATAAAATAATTTATGAATTAAATCAGCAATATATTAACAACATATATTAAGTATTTTTGCATGTTCTAAAATAAGCTCTGATACCCATATTTTATTTAAAAATTTAAAAAAAGCATACTGTTGTTAATAGTTTGCGATTATTTATTGTAATGATATCCCTATGTTTAATTCAATTTCAAAGGGAGTTGTCTTCTCTTTTTAAAGAATGTTTTATGGTAAAACATATGCTTGTTTCTATTTATAAATCAGATAAATATCATCAACAACAAAAATGAAATAGCAATTCTTTTCCTTCTTTGAGTGTTTATTCTGTCAGGCATTGTGTAAAGTATTTCTTTCTATCCATCACATATTTTTCCTTTCAAAAACCTATGAAATTGTTCCTATTTTTAATCTCCTTAATATTCATGAGGGAAATGAAGCTTAGAAAGATTAGTAGCTTGCCTGAAGTCACCTATATAAAGAGTAATATAAGACAGAAAGCAAAATTTTCATCCCAGACTCCAGCAAAACTGCTGTTATCTAAAATTATACATATACTTTTTTCTTCTTAATTGTAGAGTTTACAAAAATAGAAAATTGAGTAGAGACAGAAAGCTATGTTGAGTTCAATGTTTGAAATCATGTTTTTCGCAAATGCAGCCAAACTCTTTTAAATTAGTTTATACTAGTTTCTTTTTAGAAAGAATGCTTACTATTATTCCTATTTTCTCTAAGTAGCCAACAACTATGAATATGAAGAACAAAGAGAGATAACTTAGAAAGGCCAAACAAAATTAATTATTTAGACAGCTTAATCATCCATCAAATCTTAGTAGTTTACTGGGTTGTTAACAACCTTTCTGCCTCTCCATCTTAAGTCATTATTTCCAATAGGATATAAATACTCTTTATAAACTTTCACCTTACACAGATATTTAACTTTTCACAATTCTAAAAGTAGACTACTTATTGGTTTTTCTGAAATAAATTGACCTTTGAAAGAAATTTGTTGTGAAAAATGCATTTTACACTTAATATTTCTTCTTTAATTGCATTTTAAAAATAGAAAAATCTGCATCTCATAAGAAAAAGAGGGACAAATTACAAGAAGTTTGTAAATGCTGAATTATTAAATATTCCTATAGGTGCCTACATGAAAGGAAAGGAAGAGGGAAGAATAAAAGTTACCAAAATTCAGATGTAAAGCTCAGAAATATAAATGCAGTAATACACCTTTGCCCTTTTACATATTCATTTATTTCAGAAACATGAATGTAGTGAAAACATACTAATTGCTCTTTACTGACTTAGGCTGAAAGTCTAGTACAGTATGTTCCTTTGCCTCAAATAATTCACAATCAAGTAGAGAAACTAAGTACAAATAATAGTAATTATAGTAACAATAATACAAACAAACAATTAATTGGAACCCACTTGTTCAGTTAAATGATAGGAAAATGACCAAAATAAACAATAAGAAAGAAGAAAGCACTTACTCCAAGTGAGGAGTTTTGCAAACATAGATTTGAATATGTAATGTAGGGGTGAAAAAGAAGGCCATCATAGAACTCTTCCAGAACAGAGATATCCACACTGGCTTTATAATGATTAATGAAGGGCTTTCCAGCATGCAAGCTTTCCAACTTGAGTAATGCTGCATTCTATGTTGAGTCAAGAATCTAAACAAATTTGCAAGTTTGAAACAAAGCATGGTAAGGTAACTACAGGTAATCATACTAAAGAAGAAAAGGTTGCTACAATAGTCTACAAATAAAAAGAAAACAAAGGAAAAATAACATTTATGTAGACAGTCAGGGATAAAATATAAAAGATAGCTGATACATCTGAGGTGCTTAAAACATTTTTATTCACTATTTATAAATCAAAACCTTATCAATCTAATCAGCTAAAAATAATTATTTGTTCTGAGAAATTTTCATAGCAAGAATGTAGACTGTTTGCATTACTTTTGTCAAGCCAGAAAGTCTATCCTTTAAGACATTATATAATGTATAAGATATAAAACTACAAAACCCTAGCCATAGAAAATATATGTTAGCATGATTTTTATTTAAGTAAGATGTTTTGTTGGAGATGAACTCAGTGTTCATGTTGAAAACATCATAATTTTTTTTGAAAATATAATTTAAAATAACATAAATATAAATTGAAATAATTACTTTTTCACTTGCTTGTTCAAAAAGGTTTCATTAAAAATATGTTTTTTTAAACTTTGCTTAAAATAAAGTCTAACTTCAACTAATTTTTTTAAGAAAGAAAAGAGCATATTTTTTCTAAACCTATCTCCAACACACACTTTATTTCTATAGTGACAGTTAAAGTACACATTTCATAAACTTCATCTAAATAAGTTTCCTTTTTCTCCTCTCTCACACCTCCCACTGATAAATAAATACAGTCTTCTACAATGGTTTAATAAGATAATTAGGCTCTGTTTCACCAGGTACCACAGCCATTTGAACACTCATGTCACCAGCATGCACTATTAAAGATTCTGTCAGAATGCATTAAATATTTCATTGCTTTTCCAAAAGTACATTCCTTCTTCTGTGGAGGAGTAAATGGAGACCAATTTATGAAGTTAGAAAAGGGGTCTCTGCACACAGATTGTTCTTTATGATAATTCTGATGGTTTTTTGGTACTGCTTTGGTATTGGTAATTCAAATGAAATGTATTTCTATCTTTCCCTTGCCAAAAGAATCTTATTGCTATTATTCTATTCTATTATGATAGAATCTCTCCCGCTGTTCCACATTGTTATTATTAGATTGTGTCTGCTTCAATGCATTTTATTTACAACCACCTAATCATATGAGAAAATGAGCATGGTGAAGCTTGTATAAATGCTGGCAATAAAACATGAAACCTTTACATAGACTGCTTTTGCAGCACGTTTCGCAAAATCCACAAAAACAAAAAAAAAGGAGCATAATACATTTTCTGATCAATTTAAGCTTTTAAATGAATAATTGTGTCATGCCTCAAAATCTGTTAATGTTTTAAAGCTCAAAATCCCAATATAAAAATAATTCAAACTTCTTCTTAGAAGTAATTTACTTGAGCAAATGACTATTACAAATATTGTACAACTGTGCACTGCACTTGAAAAGTTAGATTCATCCTTCCTTCCAATTATTTAATGTACTACTCAAAGCAAACTTTAATAAAAGGCTTTCAGTAAGAAGTTATTATCTGTCCTGTGAATTACTTAAACGCTAATAATATAAACCACATATTTTATCCTATATTGTCTATAACAAAGTTTTAACTCTAGAAGTCCTCTTTGTGTTGGTTTGTATATACCTAAAGGGTATATTCCTGAACTGCGCACATTGCTTTACATTCTGCCTACATTTTTTTTAGATCATTAAACACAATAAGCCAAAAAATGGTTTTGTGTATTCTAATGAAAACTTTGCCTTAAGAAATCAATATGAATTAAAATAAAAAATTTCAAATCGAAATGAAAACATTACATATCAATTCAAAATTATAATAATATATCTTTGACCTTCAGTGGTATAAAACTGTCATATAGCTATATGTATAAACTTTGGATACTGTCCTGTTTTGTCTGATAATGGGCTTTTCTGTCCCCAAAGAATCTGTTTCCTATGGGGCTGTGAACTAGTGACTTTTACCTGCAGAAGCAGCTCTATGTTTTGTGCATGTTTCTAACTCAATATCAAAATGCACTCCTCTTCTGGCATCTTACAAAAAGGGTAACTGAATGAAAGAAACCATCATGATTATTCAAAAATTATGGATTGAGTCTGGAGAACTGCAGAAGGTAATATGAAAAAAAGACATGCTTTTCTCTTCCATCAGTTTATAATCTAACGGTGGTAGATAAAATACTGCTTTACCAAGTTACCAAACAGTGTATCAAATCCTAAGTGCTATATGGGTATCACTTAAAATAAGTGGAATAGAAGTTAGAGGGAACAAGCACTGTGAACTGGTATGATTTGGGAAGCATATTCAGGGAAACTGTCACACGACCTAAAATATAAATGATAAGTAGAATTTTTGTGGGTGAGAGTTACAAAAGGAAGATGGCATTCCATTGAGAAATGGTGGCAACTTTCCTTTTAATTAAATGATTGACAGTTTGGTGGATTAGTAGTTAATCTCAAAAACAGAATTCCAGAGAAAAAGTATTTTAGAAAACAACTAATCAAATCTTGTGCCTTTAAAAAAGATGAAATGAATTCCACATGTATCACATGACCTTGATAGTTACACTGATTGGTAAGTTACAAGCTAGCTAGTGAATTCTGGAATTCCTAACTTGCATGATTAGAACCATTTACAATAAATATACTAGCTCCAGTCTGGAAGATTTATACACTATGTTTTTGCTGAGATTTAGCTTTTACACCTGTTAGTCAAATAAACGTTTTACGCTATGACTTATGTTTTTTTCTAGCGCAGTGTCAAAATGTACTCATTCTTTGGCATGCTCAATAGACAGTAGCAAACAAAAATGGATAAAGTGAATTCATTTAACAAAGATGGAATGAATATGGAGAACAGTTACGATGAGGAAGTTCTGGAATTGGACTGCCCAAGGTTAGATCCTGAGGCACATTTAGTAACTGTAAAAACTTGGGCAAGTCTGTAAATTGGTTATAAAAGTTAAAGCTATTAGGGTTCATAGAAGAATTAAATAAGATTAGGCATATGAAAAACAAATGCTTGACTAATTTGTAGCCCATAGTAGGAATTCAATACTAATGAATACTCTCATATCCTCTGAGGACAAGCAACAAAAATGACAGCTGACACTTTAATAATATTCCTATTGCATAACTACATATATAATACCTATATTATCATGTTTACAAAGATGTACATATATAAATTTTACTAATATTCCCATAATATATATAAAACTATAAAATAGATGCTTATTTCCTCTTTCAATTTAAATATTTTTCTGAAAAAAAAGGGGAGCCCCAACTGTATAAAGAATTTTAACAAACATTCATAATGGAGCAACCCAGAGTTCCACATCATATTTTCATATGTGTCATTCCAGAATATTTTACATAAATTGTCAATTTTTTTTTATTTTTAATGTGTAAGCTGGAATTTGGCAGAACTTACTGATTTGTAACCCAACTTTTCACATTGAAAATATTGATCAATAATATTTTCCATGTTCTGATATTTTTTTAATCATGATATATAGTGGCAGCATAGTTATCACATCATGTGGAGCAGATTAAATTCTCTTTCTGTAACACATTTAATTCACATATTGAAAGTGAGATAAAATATATAAAGCATCATCACTGCAACCCAAATACTGTAACTCCTGACTAAATGCTACATGTTACTATCTGCCATTGATATTATTTTTCTCTGATCAATTTTATTATCACTGTCACAAAAAGAGATTGCCTAACTCCATATACTACCCCCCTCTACTGGATGCTTTTGGTGGCCCACCCAGATTACTTTTGCTGGGCCACTGTACTGTCCAGCAAATGTGAGTGTTGGCTTCTAAGACTTTACAACTGTCCCCTTTCCATAGATTTTCTGTGGTTGACGGGAGTCGCCAGGCCCTTGAGTTTCTACTCCTTATCTCACACTCAGTGGGCAGTCTCTGGTTAATGATTTAGTAACGTGTATGCAAAAGTAGATCCCCTTTCCACAAGGTAAGACTGTCTCTGCAGTGTAATTCATAGTCCAGTGCTCCCTATTGCATCAGGTTAGATTACAACTGAGACCACAACCTTGCTTAGTATCTTGATGAACTTCTCCTCCTCCCTTTATCTCTTTCCCCATTTGTTCCTCTTTTTATAGTTTCTTAATGTAGGAGCTGAGTTTATCGACTTAAGACCTGAGTTCTTTTATCTAGTACACACATCTAGTGCTCTGAATTTCCCTGTAACTACTGTGTTAGCTCTGTTCTACAAGTTTTGATATGTTATTTTTAGCTTCATTTAGATTTCATGTACTTTATTATCTGATTTCTTTTTGGACCCATGGACTGTTTAAAAGTGTGTTATTTCATTTCCAATATTCAGTGATTTTCCAGTTATTTTCTATTATTGATTTTTAATTCCTTTGGTTTGAGAGAGTAAATTTTGTTATGTGAGTTCTTTTATATGTATTGAAACCTGTTTCATTAACCAGAATATTGCTTATCTTACTATTCTATGTGTACTTGAAAAGATAGTATATTCTGCCATCTTTGAGTGGGGTATTCTATAAATATTAATTTGCTGAAGTTGGTTAATAGTTTTGATTGAATCTTTTACATCTTTCTCCCTACAATTTATATTAATTTTTGAGAGAGGTGAACCATCTGACTATAATTGTTTATGTGTTTCCCCATGTAGTTCTGTTTTTGCTTCAGGGAATTTGAATTTTTGTTTTTAAGTTGATAAACATTTGGGAGTGGTTT
The DNA here is from genome assembly GCF_015220235.1 of Choloepus didactylus. Classification (NCBI taxonomy): domain Eukaryota; kingdom Metazoa; phylum Chordata; class Mammalia; order Pilosa; family Megalonychidae; genus Choloepus; species Choloepus didactylus. The sequence continues at coordinate 77,210,874 of NC_051318.1, forward strand.
ACCCTTTGAAGAATTGACCACTTTATCATTAAGAAATATCCCTAATATCCTTGAAAATGAAATCTCCTTTCTGGTATCAAAACAGCCATTAAAGCTTATTTTTGGATTGGTCTTATAATGTCATATATTCCATTCTTTTATTTTAGGCCTATTTCTGATTTTATATTTAAAGTGGGTTTCTTATAGACATCCTATTAAATATTGAAAAAGTCTGCATTTTATTGGATTTTTTAGATCATTTGCATTCAGTGTGATCTTGATATGGTTTGGTTAAAATCTACCATCTTGCTTTGGTCTATTTCTTTTTTTCAACATTATTAGTTTTTTTATGATTTTATTTTCTCTCCTTTGTTAACTCTTGTTTTCTTTGCTTTTGTATGTGTGGTTGCTTTGGTATTTATAATAGATATCTTTATCCTGTAATATCTCTTAATAATGTTGTACCACCTGACCTATTGTGAAATAACCTCATAACCATATACTTCCATTTCCATTCTTCCAGCTATTATCATATATTTTCTATATTCTTTTTAATTTTGTGTTAAATGGATAATTATTTTAAAATATTTTAAAAATAAAAACTAATGTATTTTACACCTACTCATATATTTATCTTTCCTGGTGCTTTTCATTCTTTTTCTGATGATGCATATTAAAATTCATTGTCAATCTTTTCTGTCTGAATGAATTCCTGTAGCAATTCATGTACTGCAAGTTCGCAGGTGATGAATTTTTTTTTCTTTGATATATCTAAAAAGTCTGTATTTTGGAATAGACTTTGAAAGATATTGTTGTGGGTACAGATGTCTAGATAAACAGTTTTATTTTCCCCCTTCAGAAATTGTTCAACTGTCTTATGGTTCACATTATTTCTTATTAAAAGTCTGTTGCAATTTTTAATATTTGTATGTAATATATATTTCTTTCTGTCTATTTTTAAGATTTTCCCTCTATCACTTTTAAGAAATTTGATTTTGATGTGCCTTGGTATAGTTTTCTTTCTGATTCTTGAGTAAAGTTTTTAAAATTCTTGAATCTGTATTTTTATAGTTTCCACATTAATTATGTGAAAGTTTTCAGCAATTATTTCCTCAGGTTTTTTTCCTCCTCTTCCATTCTTTTGGGGTCTCCAATTATCTATGCATTAAGCTGCATGAAATTGTTCCACAACTCATGGTGTTTTGTTCATTATTTCTTCTTCCTCTGCCTCTAGAATTTTGTTTTGAATGGTAACTAATATCATGTCCTTGAATTCATTAATCTTATCTTCTGCAGTTTCTAATCTGCTTTTAACACTACAGAGCATTTTTTTAAAAATCCCAAACATTGTAATTTTGTTATCTAAAGGTAGTTCTTTTTTACATTATCAATGTCTATATATAGCATGTTCAAACTTACCTCTACCTTCAGAATATGCAATATAGTTAAAACTCTTGATGTCTTTGTCTACTAATTCTATCATTATTGTAACTTTTGAGTCTGTTTCTATTGATTGATTTTTCTGCTCATTAAAGGTAGTATTTTCTTTGCAAGTCTGATAATTTCATATTGGGTGCCAGGCATTTTGAATTTTACCCTATTGTTTGTTGGATATTTTTGTTTTTGTTTTTTTTTTTTACATTGTTTTGAGGTGTGTTCTGGTATTTAGTCAAGTCATTTCAAAACAATTTGACTCCTTAGACTCTTGTTTTTCAACTCTTTTATACATAGTAAGAGCAACCTTGTATCTATGACTGTTTTCTCACTCCTGGGCTATAGATTTATGTGTAGTACACCAAATGCCCAATGAATTATGAGATTTTCCTTTCTGACTGATGGGAACATAAACTGTTCCTGGCTCTGTGTGTGCTATGGGAATTATTTCCTCTGTTCATAGTGGATAGTCTTTCCACAGCATTGCATAATTTTCTTAAACTTGAATACTGATAAATACTTAGCTAAAGATGGGTTTTCAACTTTTTGAGAATATTCTTGGCATAATCAGATTTAAAAGAAAGGCCACATGGCTTAATCAGAATTCAAACTGAAAATCAATGAAGGGAACTATAGAGAAAGGCATGCATTCCTTGCAGCAGGAAAGTTTTAGCTTAAATAATAGGTCGAAATACAATCTCTGTCCTATTTTTCTTATCTTCCTTTTTCTTTCTCTTTTGTTTTATCTTCGGTACATATTTTCTGCATCATGATATCCTCTTTGGATTAAAAAAATAATCTTTTCAATTTTTATTTTTATTTCTATCCTCTGCATCTCTTTTGAAACTTGTATTTTGGTCTTTTTAAAAAGATACATTGTTTTCCTTTTTCATTTTTTTCTCTGAATTCATTATTGCTCTGTTTTTCCCACTGAAATATGTTGAATCGCATTTTCTCTTTTATAATTTAATTTATGGTACCCTTGTATGAATATTGCAGGTCAGTTGTTGTTGTTCATAGTTGACTGTGGATTTTTCCACTCCAGATCTTAGCAGGAGAGTCCCACTGAGAAGGAAGAGGTGTTTGAGGGTCATTCCCGATTTGTTGATACAAGGGTTTCTGCTGCTGCTACAACGAAGGAAAGTTTATTAATATGTAGCTCTTTAATCTGGTTTCCTCTGATTTTTCAATTCTATATTTTTCAGTAGGGCACTTTTTATAAGCCAATTTCTTCTTTTTACCCTCAAGTGCTGCTTCTACCATTGCTTTCAATGGAGTTTCCTCCTCTTTCCCCTGAACTTGGTGCCCCAAATGGCCACATCTCATCCCACGGACTTCCCAAATTCTATTTTTAATGTTCCTGTTGTCAGTGCTTGGCTACAACAGTCTAAAAAAAGTACACTCTGAACACCAATTCTTAATTAACAAATCCTAAAATTAATCTGTTCATTCTTAAATAAAAAATTAAAATCTTGTGATGTTACACACTGAGTAAAAAAAATATATAATCATCTAAAAAATATTAAAAATAATACATCTGACAACATTCAACATTTATTCATGGCAAGAAATATAAATAGTCTCAAAGTACATCTGAGCTTACCATAGTAAAAGTTATTAATCAAAATCCCACAGCAAGAACCATACTTGATATTTTCCTGATTTTAGGGGGAAAGCATTAACTTTTTAACTATTACATATGATGTCATCTTTAGGTTTTTTGGTGGATTCTCATTATCATATTATGGGAGTATGCTATTCCAAGTTTGCCAAGAGTTTTTTATCATAAATGAATCTTGAATATTTTTGAATGATTTTTCTGCATCTATTGAAATTATCATATGTTCTTTTTTTCCTTAGATGCTTAAAATATGGTGAATTATATTGATTGAATTTTTAATGTTGAACCAGTCTTGCATTTCTTGGTTAAATTCCACTTATTTATAATGTATTTGCCTTTTAACATACCATTGCACTTTTTTTTTGGTAGTTTGTTTAGGACTTTTGCTTATGTTCAAAAGGATATTGTTTAGTAGTTCCCTTTTCTTTTATGTTTTGCCTGACTTTAGTATTAGGGTATTGGCACATTACAAAAAAAGTTGGGACTTATTCCTTCCTTAGCTTATTTTTGAAAGAGATTGAGTAGAAATTGTATTAATTCTTCCTTAAATGTTTAATAGAATTCCCAGTTACATATTCTTAGCCTGTACTTTATTTAATGGGAGGTTTTTACACCAAATTAAATATCTTTAATAAATATAAGATTATTCAGACTAACAATATATTCTTGAGTGAGTTTTGGTACTTTCTGCTTTTCTAGGAATTGGTCTATTACATCTAAATGTCAGGCATATGGGCATAGAGTTGTCCATCACATTTCCTTATTATGCTTTTAAAGTCTGTGGGATATGAAATGATACCCCGTATTTTATTATTGATATTGCTGATTTATGTTTTCCTTTTTTTTTTTCTTCATCAGTCTAGTTAGAGATTTATTAGTTTCATACGATTTTATAAAACTAGTTTTTTTTTTTTAAGAAAGAAGTTATGGGTTTATGTAACAACCATGCATAAAATATGGGATTCACATATACCACCCTATTATTAACATCTTGCATTGGTGTGGTACATTTATTACAACTGATGAAAGTACATTTTCACAATTGTAATATTAACTACATTCCATGGTTTAACTTAGGGTTCCCTGTCTGTGTTGTGCTGTTCTAGGGATTCTTTTCTTAAATGTTTCTAGTATGATATATACAATTTAATATTACCCCTTTCAACCACATGCTAATATGTAATTCAGTGCTGTTAATTATAGCCTCAACTTTATACTACAATCATCACCATCCATCACCAAAACTTTTCCATTGTCCCAAATAGAAACTCGGTACATTTTAAGCCTTAACTACCTATTCCCTATCTTCACCCCCATCCTCTGGTAACCTATATTCTAGATTGTGATACTATGAGTTTGCTTATTCAAATACGTCATATCAGTAAGTTCATACAACATTTGTCCTTTTGTGTCCAGCTTATTCCACTCAACCTGATAAAGATTCAGTCATGTTGTCGGATTTTAAATATGCTGTAGGCATGCAGCACATTTCTACTCATTTTTCTTTAGAAGATCTTATTTCATGCAATTAAAAATAACAGAATTTTACTTTATCTCTGTCATTCCATGTTCAGCATTCTATATTTCTTTCTGCATATCTTATTTTCAATCTGATATCATATTTCTTCTGCCCAAAGAATTTCTTCTGACATATGCTGCTCGCAATTAAGTCCTTTTTTTTTTTTTTCCTAGTAAAGTTTGTACTTCTCCTCCATTTTTTGAAAGCTATTGTATAGAAAATTTTGGGTTGATCATCTTTTTTCTTTCAACACCTTTAAGATATCACATCTTCATCTCTTACCTTACACAGTCTCTAAAGAAAAGTCATATACTTTTCCTTTGTATGTAATAGGTCTTTTTGTTCCTCTGGCTACCTCCAAGATTTTCTCTTTGTCTTTTTTCTTAGCAGGTTGACTACGATATCCTATTTTATGTTCTCTGAGCTCTTGGATCTGCAATTGGTGTTTATCATTAATTTTGTTAAGTTTCTTATCTTTTATTTCTTCAAAGATGTCTTCTGCCCCGTTCACTTTCTCTTCTATGATGTCAGTGTCTTGTATATTAGACTGAGATGACAAACAATTCTTGGCTTCTCTTTTCTGTTATTTTCATTCCTTTTTTTCTCTTTGTGTTTTATGTGGGTAATTTTTATTGATCTATCTATAAATTCACTGGTTCTTTCCCTGGCTCTGCTGGATCTTTGGATGAGCCCATCAAAGGCATTTTTCATCTCATCACTTCCTTCTTTTCCATTTGATTTTTTCATGATTCCCATTTCTTTGCTGAAATTGCCTATGTGATCTTGCATATTTATCATAATGCATTTTTATCATTAATAGTACATTTATCATAACTATTTTAAATGTCTTTCAGATAGTTCTAAATCACTATCATATTGTATCCTGCTTCTTATTTCCTTTTTTTTTTTTCCCTAGGTAGTAGGTTATTTATTTTTATATTATTCTTACATGCTTCCCTGTTGGTTTTTGTTTCTTTGTTTGTTTTTGGTAAAAATTGGATATTTTGTGTAGAACAGCATACTGACTTTAATAGATTTTTTTTTTTTTTTTTTTTAAATGGCTGTAAATAGGCAGAATAGTCACAACTGTCTCTGTGCTGGGTCTTTCCTGCTTGGGTTTAATTGAGTCTTGAAGGTTGTTGAGCTGTGTTTGAGGTTTGTTTTTCCTATGGTTAATCTCATTGTGCTACAGGCTTCAAATTCCTCTAGCAATATCTATTGTTTAGGATTCGGTGTGGTGGACCCAAGGGTTTTCAAAATGCCTGTTCCACTCTCATCTTTAGGGTTTTCCCTTTGAACTGCAAATGCATGTCAAATAGGATCTTTGTCTATGTTTACCTTTCTGTCTCAGCAGTGGTTCACTGTTACTTATGACTAACTGGATCATAGTTAGCCTGATGGTGGTGGCTGGTGAACTGTGCTGTGGTGATTAAACCTCAGTTTTAGGCAGGCACCCTGGCCCTGGAATCCCAAGTGTGGCCTTCTCAGTGTTTGTGCCCAAATTGCCTGCCCCAGGAATAGAGAATTTCTATTTCCTTCCCCAATTGCAGTGGGTTATCACCAGTGCACTAAATGCCACATTCCCCCAATTTCTGAATTTCTGTAGTGGAGATGAGGAGAGTCCAGCCCCTCCCACCGTGTCTGCAATCCCCTTCCCAGGCCTGTACCACACCACACAAATCTCTCTAGACTCTTGCCAATACTTTTCCTAGATTCCAAGTAGGATTCATGTTGAAAACCTTAAATGAGATGAAAGCTTGCTCCTAGGGTATCCACAATATCCTCCTCCCCTAACCAAGGTAAATTCTTCTTACCCTTTTCAGGTTGCTTTTGCCCTAGGTAGGTAAGTGTTTGCAGTCCCATTGATTCATTCTTAGAGGCACGTTTCTCTCAGCTCTCTGGTAGGTCCAAGAAAAGTTATGAGTCGGCTGTTTGTTTGTGGACCCAACACCCAGGATCCCACCACTCCTCCATTATGAGATACATGAAGCAGCCGACATGACCAGGCAACAGCCTCCCCTCCCCCAGGGGGGAAAGCATTAAAACTTCCCTACCCTAATTCACTGGTTAGAAATCAAATCTAGTGATATTGTAACCAAATCTCATAAGAAACTCCGTTGTCACAAAACTTTAGAAACCCCACTCTGCCCTTCGCACTCCCCTCTCTTGTTCCCATGGTTCACTTTCCATGGCTGGTCATGACCCTAAGAACATCATCTCCTGTCAGTAACTCCCAATTAAACACATGCCCACTTCTGTGCCTGGTGTGTTCTTCAGTCTTAGCGCTAAACTGGGTTAGAACAGTCTGGCTTCTTTTAAAGGTAATATCACCTTCACAAAAAAAAAAAATGTCTAAGTCTCTCCTTCCTAAGCCCCTGACCTCTCAATTTTAATTGAGCCTCACAAGATAATTCAGAAAATGCACATTATCTTTCCTAATAGGTTTGTGAATTTTACCTAGAAATTTTGTGTATTTGTTTGTAATATGGTGCTTTAGGAAAATGTATGGAGCTAAGTGTTACATTTTTAATGTCTTAGTGAATTTTGTGCCTCTGAGATTTTTAAGGTCCTCAAATACAATTGGGACTAATGGGGAAAAAATCATGAAAAGCCGTCAGTGAAAGGAGGTAGATGGTGAGGAAATGCAGCTGCTGTTGGCTATAATTTATACAATTACTATTGTTACTCATTCTGTATTTCCAATTTGTTACATTTACTCCTAGTAGTGTATGAATGAAGCACAAGGATTTCATTAGCTAATTGCCTATCTTTACCTGCAATGTCTTTTCCCCTCCTAAAATGCATTTATTTAGTTAATTGTAGTTATGCAATTGGATGCTTGCAATTATGTGTCTCAAATATATATAGAACATATTTTTCTAAAACAGAATTCACACATCTGGGAGCCTTCTTTCATCAGTCTCTACGGAAAGGAAAAAGAAAATAAGATGAGGACAACCACTTTCTTTCAGGAGCAATATCCACTTTCTTTGCCAGGAAGGATGTGATTATTTAAATGACTTCATTCTTTGTTTCCTAATAGCCTTGAATGCTGAGAGAATATTTTTTTTTACACCATCTCCCTTACTATTGTTCATCCCATTTATGTGCATATCTTGTGCATATTCAGTTCTTACTGTCTTTGAAGAAATATGGCTCTGTGTCATGATAATTAACTTCAAATTTTGGGTGGTTTATACTAGTGAGGAATTTTACCCTGAGATAATGGAAACTTAGCGTAATGAAATCTCACTAATGTATATGTTTATGTTGGCTCCCATTAATTGGGTCTGTGAGGTTCAGATAAATATTTTAATTGAATTTAATAGTTTTTAGTTTTACTATTAACATCTTCATTTCTAATTTCTTGGGAGGTAACTGTTGCACTGGGAAACAGAACCTGGTTTGGAGACTTGAGGCATGGATTACAAAACGAACATAGGTCTTTGTTCCAATTTGTTTATGCTGCTATTTTGCAAACACCAGAAATGGATCAGCTTTTATGAAGGGGGTTTACTTGGTTATATAGTTACAATCTCAGGGCCATAAAGTGTCCAAGTTAAGGCATCAACAATCAGGTACCTTCACTGGAGAAAGGCCCTTAGCATCCAGAAAATCTCTGTTAGTTGGGAGGGCATGTGGCTGGCGTCTGCTTACTCCTAGGCTGCATTTCAGAATGGCATTCTCCAAAGCATCAGCTTTCAACAGTCATCTTCAAAATGTCTCTGTAAGTTGCAGCAGCAAGCTCCTTCTGTCTGGGCTCTTATATAGTGCTCTAGTAAACTAATCAAGGCCCAGACTGAATGGGTGGGGCTTTGCCTCCATGGAAATGATCTAATCAGAGTTATCACCTACAGTTGGGTGGGTCACATCTCCATGGAAACAACCTAATCCAAAGGTTCCAACTTAATCAACACTAATACATCAGCCCACGCAAGACTGCATCAAAGAACATGGAGTTTTGGGGACATAATACATCCAAACTGGCACAGTCTTCAATAATGATATCACGTAGGAGTGCAGTATGGCACATGAAGAAGAGGACAAGCTTGGTTTATTTAAATGACTCTCAGATAGTAGTCTTGATTTGTCTACCAACCTCAAACTAGCATCCCTATAAACCATGTACTGACAGCCCTCCCACCCCCATGAACACATGGTTATAATCAATAGCCCAAATCTGAGAAAATTTTCCAATTAACACTAAACTGATGGAACTATTTGGAGGACAAATTTTTCTGTTCTAAATGGAGTAAAACTACTTAAGGAATGAGAATTAGCTACTTTTTTTGCTAAACTGTGTCTTTCTAAATTAAAATAATGGAACTTTTATCTATATTCCCACTAGGTTAAACATTCTTACAATGTAGGTGGTGTAGCTAAGGTTTTATTGCCACAACTCAATGATATTATATCTAAATTTCACCAGAAATTACTCATAAGAGGAGAATTTGATAAGAAATGAGGGTGAGGTGGGGCTACTGGGAAAACACTAAAAATGGTATGCTTATATTTTTGCTGACCTGTTTCTAAAAAGTAAACCACTGAGAGTATGGATGAGAAGAGCTGTGGGAAAGTAAAAGTTGGTGTTGGCCATGTTTCATTATATTCTAACTATTAGGAGTTTTTTCAATATAGAAGAGATGAATCTATTAGAAGCAAACTAGATATTGGGAATTCATTCATTTCTTCAACACATAATAATTGATAGTTTATTCTGGGCAAGGAACCATTATATGCACTGAGAGAAAGTAATAAACTAGACAACAACCTTTGCCCCCATAGACAATTGTAGTCATGGTAAAGAGTGGAGCAGCTACTAATAAACCTATATAAATAAGTAAAATCATCACAGATATTGTTAAATACTCTTAAGAAAACAAAACAGAATAATTAAATTTGAAAATTGATTATAGGAGAAGCAAAATATTACTTGATATAGGATGATCCAGGGAGTCCTTTCTAAGTAGAGAACATGAGGCTGAGATCTTTATTATAAAAATGGCATTCCAGGCAAGAAAAAAAAAAAAAAAAAAAAAAAGACAGAGCAAGTGGAAAGGCCCTCAAGTGGGATTGAATATGGTGAATTTAAAAATAGGTAACAGATGTTTTAATGGGACTATGAACACCTATGGACATACCTACATTTTCCAAGGAAATCTTAGGGGAACTATTTCACTAATCTTGAAACTCAACATCCACTTTGAGAATGCTTATGAGTCAGAGAGGATAGACAAAAAGATTTCTTTGGGGGAACAACAGATGCTTGTGCAATGCATCCGAAGCCCCACTTGGGGAAGGAGGAGGAGAGTGTAACACCCAAACAGCCTCCTGAAGGGGCTTGGAGCTGATCACCCAGGAAAATGGGAGGAATAAGTAGTGCTTTGATTTCCTCGTAAGCTTTGTAACAGACTGGTCACCAATATAAAGAAGGCCATCAAGTCTACTTCATTAATGTAATACAATTTTTGTTGAAATTCTGTTTTGACACAGTTTGAGGCCCTTGGCCAGAGGCCTCTCAGTTCCCCTTGGCTAGAAGGCCTGTTAGTTCAGGAAACCGACTGAGTTCAATAAATTGATTACGTTCAAGCCCCTACCAATGCCCATGTCTATGACGTGGGACCACTAGGCACCTTTCCTAAGCTCAGGGCCCAAGAACCAAACAAATAGGGACAGTCTCTGCATCCTAGAGTCCCCAAATTATTCAAATTAGTCAATCCATAGGGAGCCCCTGAAATTATTATACTTAAACTGCCTCCTACAGTTCTAGCTTGATATTACCCTATTTAAGGGTGCAACCTTTTGCCTGGCCCTGTGTGGCAGCTTTCTCTCCTTTGGTGCTGTAAGTAATAAAACCTGAATGTCTGTGTCCCACCATCCAAAGAACCTATAATCATACCTAATATCGTATAATCACAAAATATAAAGAATTAGGTAGAAACCACAGAGATAGAAAATGAAGTCAGAGATGTGGCAAGGGTCAGGTTATACAAGGCTTTGTAAAAGTGTGAATTTTATTCTGAATTCCTAAGGAAAGCAGAGGGGTGACTGAAAGTTCCTTCTGGCTGCTGTGTGGAAAACAGACTCTAATGGTCCAAGAATGAAAGCTTGTGTTTAGCTAAGAGTGATGCAGTAGTACCCGTGACTGATGACGGCGCTCAGGAACAGTCTGGACTTTCCCCAACAGCTTGCCACCCACCCTACTATACTTAAAAAAGGAGATGAGGCCAGCACCCAGATGGAAAGAAGATGGTTTCAAGGACAACTTCTGCACATTCTGCAGGAACACGGTGGATTGGAATGATTAAAAACAAAAGTGAACATCTTGAGATTTATGGGGAAAAAAAAGCAAAATGGAGAAAATAAACAAAAAAAACTAACCTCTGAATATATGTTTATTATATGTATTAGATGGCACTTGCTGAAAATATAAATTAATGAATAATTATTACAAGCAAAACTTTAAAACCCTTATAAAAACTGGAGAAAACCTATCAATTTTGATAGAGCTGTGAAAAGCTCATTCAAAATGTTGAGAAAAACAATATGGCATACGTCCAAAGGCAGGGTTAAGTGGCGCCTGCGCAGTGGGAGATCGCACATGCCCATACATCACACCAAAACTGGAGGCCTTAGCCTGAGGAAGGGTAGGGGATCTTAGTACTGTAATTAAGGATAGGTTATTTTGGGTCAGAATTTTGTTGCTTTGTGCATGTGCTGGTAGCTGTATCCAGAATCTTCTGATTTCATACAGCTTGAACCGACACATAGGGCAGAATTTTTTTAAAATATGTACCGGTTGGGATACGGCTCTACGAAGGACAGGGTGACTGACTGCTAGGGGCGTTACTAGGGCGTGGCCAGAATAATTAAGGGGCGTGGTCTAGGAGATAAGGCAAAGGGCTTGTAGTCATTTTTGCTGCTAATGAAGAGAATGCTATTCAGGAACACATTTGCTTAAAAAATGTACAGAGATTGGAACAGTATTAGGTGCATTGAAATTTAAATTAGTGCATACTAGGCTATTTGGAGGTAAAAATGCAAAAAGAATTCCTCAGTTCATTCTATTTAAGCCTTATCCATCTTGATTGTCCAGTCTACAACTTAAAAATTTGGTCAGTTCAATTGGGGGGAGGTAGGGAGATTATATAAATGTTATATCTCTTAAAACTTGTCAAACATCTTTATATATTAATTAACAGTGAAGGTAAAGTAATTCTTCTGTGTTAGTTGTTCTCTCATAGTGTTCCTATATTTAAAAAGAGTAATTCTAATGTTAACCTATAATAGCACAACCACAAGGAATCCTGTGCATGAAGTTGGATTAAATTTTGGTTGGAATAACATTTACATAAAACAGACATTTTATGAACAGTATCAGTGTAAGGTCATACTTTTGGTCTAAATCTTTGCTGCTCTTCTCTTCTTCTCCTTTTATTGCATGCATAAATAATTTATAAATATAGCAAATTAAATTGGAAATTAAATTTTACTTATTATCCAGCAAATGTTTATGCTCACAAAGATAGGAAATTAAAATTCAACACTAGCAATTAATATTGTGATATTTCCTTGATTTCCCCTAAAGTATCAATATTCCTTTGAACAAAACATTCTTGTCCAAACTCAAAAGCAGTTTTTTTTTCCAGAAAACTTCACTGATAAGAACCATGAGGCATTAAGCAATATTAACCACACATTCTACTTGCCTTATGTGAAAATATGTTGACATGTTATTAATTTAGACAGGAGAAAGGTAAAACAGATACAAAGTAAGACAAGAAAAGTAGGAGAGTTTGAGAAAAGTGCAAAGTAATTGTCAGGAGGAGAGGGAATTTGTCAATGCTGGTGACAGCTGTTGGAACAAGAAAGAGAGATTTAAGTATAATATCAAATTTACGAAGACAAGCAAAACAAGAAATAAAAAATGCAGTGCTTTTTGCTGTATCACAATATATATGTTTCTGAAAAAAATTGTGTTCCACAGGATCACACTCATAAAAAATGACAAGATATGGAAAACATAAGATAAGGGGAAGACAACTCAAAATCATGTAATTTCATAACCTGAATACTGACAAAAACAATTATCATACCTTGGGAGATAGCTTAGACAGTCCAGAGTGGAGATTGCCTCATAAAAATGCACAGAAATAAGGGAGGGGGAAACTCAGTAGTGGGGGACATGAAGATGGAAGTGGAGTTTCGAGCATAAGAGGAATTTGGTCAGGATCTGCAGGGTAGGGACAGGCTTGAATACAGGTGCTCAGCATTAATTTTCTTAAAATAGAGCTGAAAGGGTTTCTGGCTCCTATAGTAGAGAGCTGAGTGCTTTTTCCTTCTTCCTGAAGTTTAATTCTACTCCTGCTATTATGCTTCCTCTTTCCTAGGGGAAAAAAAATTAAGTATGAGCAACTTCCAAATTAATACTAACATCACCCCTCTATGCACCAATATCATAGGAGCTATCTGATACTGCAGAAACACCTGTTACAGCAGAATGGATTATAATGACATAGCTATCAACATTTGGGAGGCTATGGAGAATAAATTTAGGGTATTATATGCTAGGCAAGTTATTATGTATTTTAGCAGGAAGCCAGTACAAATTATCAAAATAGAAATCAACAGATAGAATTAGTAAACATTGACCAAGGAAATTATACCATGAAGACTAACAAACATAGATAGTTAAAGGTAATCAGGTCTGGAAATTGGGACGACTAGTAGAGTGCTGCACTTCTTCCTTAGCCCATCTGTTTGATTTTGTATTTTAATCATGTTACATTATTTTGATTAAAATCAGTAAAAAATAATAACATGAACGTTACTTGTTATTAACAACAAAGCATCTGTGATGGGTTGAATTCTGGCCCCTCAAAAGATGTGTTTATGCCCAGTACCTCATAATGTGACTGTTCTCGTTTGCTAAAGCTTCTATTATGCAAAATACCAGAAACTGATTGTCTTTTATAAAGGGGATTTGTTAGGCTACAAAGTTACAGTTTTAAGGCCATAGAAATGTCCAGATTAAGGATCAACAAGAAGATACCTTCACTGAAGGACAGTAAATGGCTTCTCTCCGTCAGCTGGGAAGGCTCATGGCTGCCATCTGCTGGTCCTTTGCTCTTGGGTTGTGTTTTAAAATGGCTTTCCCAGAATGTCTCTGGGCTCCTCTTTGTCAGCTCCAGTGTGTCCTTGCTTCTTTCTCCCAGAGTATTTCTGTCTAGGCATCTGGGGGCCCTCTCTTAGCTTCTCCAGGGCAAACTCTGGGCTTCATCTCTTAGCTTGGCATCTCCAAATGTCCTTCTGTCCACATCTCCAAGCATCTCTAAATGTCAGCAAGCATCTGGTTCTTTGTCAGCTCTTAGCTTCTCTCTTAAATAATGGACTAATCAAGACCCACCTTGATTGGGCAGGGCCCACACCTCCATGGAAATAATTTAATCAAAGGTATCACACACTTGGGTGAATCAAATCTCCAAGGAAACAATCAAGAGTTTCCACCCTGATCAAGACTAATGGGTCTGGCCCCACAAGATTGCTTTAAATAACATGGCTTTTTGGGGGTCCATAACAATTTTAAACTGGCACAGTTACCTTGTTTGGAAATAGGATTGTGCAGATATAATTAATTAAGTTAAAATGGGAGCAGGCTGGAGTAGGGTGGGTCCTTAATCCAGTATGACTGGGATCCTTATCAGAAGATGAGAAGAGACGTAGAGATAGAAATGCACAGGGGAGAAGTCCAGGTGAAGACTCAAGCAGAGACGAGTTATGCAGTCATAACCCATGGAACACCAAGGATTCCCAGCCACCACCAGCAAGCCAGGAAAAAGCAAGGAAGACTCCTTCCCTTGAGCCATCAGAGAGAGCACAGCCCTGCCAACCCATTGATTTAGGACTTCTAGCCTCCAGCACTGGGAGAGAATAATTTTCTGTTGTTTGGAGCCATTCAGTTTGTGGTATTTGTTATGGCAGCCCTAGGAAACTGAGCCAACATGCAACTAAGCACAAATGCTAAGGATCACTTTTTTTCTCTTTGCTGTTGGCCTGCCACTTGAACTATGTAGTTAGTCTAAGTAGTCTAACCAAATTTTTACTCAGAAGCTGACAAGTGCATTGGTTAGGATTCATCTCTCCCGAACTCTCCTCTAGTTTGCTTTTGTCTTCATCCTCAGGGCATCTGTGATGCAGCAGAGAAGGCTCTGGCTTATCCTCAGCCTGAAGTGGGAAGCCTTGGCTTATCCTCCCCAAATTTTTATAAGAGATCTCCTTGAGCAAGGAAACAAGATGATATTAACCACTTCACAAGATTATTGGGAATATGAAATTATAAATGTAAAACACCTGGCTTTAGTAAGAGTTCAATAAATTTTGAAATATTTTCATTCAAATAATGTAAAAATATGCTTTAAGTTCTAAACTCTAAAATGGATATAGGTCTCTTAGAATGACAAAATGTTACTTCTTAAGCCTTCCAATGCATAATTTCAGTGGGCAAATAAGGGGTTAATGTAATTTGACACTCGGGTTCTCTCATGACAGTTACTTTCCCTGACTTTACATCATACAATTGAAATAACTTAGGTATTTTGTGCTTACAATGTTAAGAAATTATAGCATATTCCTAATTTAAATATTATCCACTTTAAAGTAAACACAAGTCAGTTGAGGAAAAATGGTCCTCTTTAAAACAGTTTGTCAGCTATTCATTGTTAATTCAATAAAGGGAGAATGAATTTGGCGGTAATATATTTTTACCAGTATATAAACTTCTAATTTTGAAGTGTTTCCTTTTCATAATATTGGCCTTCGCTGCAGAAAAGGGCAGGTATTTTGGGAGCATCATACTTCTTCCTGTCCCACAGTTAATGAGGCACATGAAGCATTGGCTGGGGCTTCATCATGCATACAGAACAGGCAGCCGAGAGGAGACATTCTCCTCTTGCAAGGAAACCATCTGTGGCCAATCCCAGCAGGTTTTCCTTCAGGGCTGTAAGTGAAAGGCAAGAATATAGATTGTTTCTCCTGCTACCCCATTCTAACACAGCAAAGGCAAGATTCAAGGGGGAAAATGTAAATAAACATGTACAGCTGTCTTTTTCCAGGTTATTTTCCATTTTCCAAATCTTGACTTGGAGTTGTATAATTAAGGAGAAAAATTCTCAGATGGAACTAAGTGCATTTTTTGTACATTAGAGAAACAGGGTCATGTAACTTTGGAGGGAAGCACATCTGCTGGGTCCTGATTTTAATCATTTATTTAATAGATATTTCTGGACAAACAGACTCAGCCATGAACAGATGTAGCGTGTCTCTGTTAATAATCTGAGCTAATTGAGACTCCCTTTTGCCATTTGCCAATTATCTAGGATCCAGATTGAGAGTTTTCCTTTTTTGCTTTTTTAGAGACGCATAAACCAAGAGATCAGGAAGGATAAGGAATGTCATTATGATGTTACTGCAACTGGGAGTAGGTGCCAATGTTTTCTTCTGAGAGCAAACAGCGAACAATTCAATAAACTTTCCTTGGAAAGTTTCACAGATATTGCTGATCAGCTTTAAAAGTATTTCTCTTTTTGATTAAGGGAAATGGAGGGGAGAAGAGGGAGGGAAGTATTAAACGGAATGTATTCGCTGCTGGAATATAGATTTTCATTGCTCTCACTGAGGGCTTGGTAGAGATTTTCACCACATCTAATAATCATTTTCTCAGTAGGCTGTAAAAAATTAGAAGATTACGTTTCTCATAATCAAGGCTCTATTTATCAAGCATGCTACTTAAGAATTTCATTGTTACTGATAATTAGCACATGTTATTCATTTATAAATTTTGACAAAAGATGCCATTTTTGCTTAAGAAACGAAACATTCAAGAGCAAATAACACAGAGCTTCAGTTATCAGCTGGTTATATTCATGCGGCAGTGAAAGCAGCAACCATCAGGTGACATCCTAGTCTTGAAGTAAGTGCGGCTGAATGTTTGGTATGAACCCAAAGACAGAAAAGAGCAGCATCTTTTCTTTATAGTAAGTTCATCAACCCTAAGCAGAACAAATCTCTGAAGGTCAAGCCTATTAGCGGGGAGGTTAGTGTTTCAAACATGGGAAATATCAATGTTCTTGAGAGTTATGTACCAGTATTATTGTTCAAAGGATGTGAGCAATTTTGAAAAGACAATGTTGTGTCTGAATGATAAACATGGTGAATTTATAAATACTTGAACTTGTTCTTTGAACTGTGTAAAAAGTTAGTTTTCTCCTTTGTCTAAAATATTTCTCTTTTAGTGAGGCTTTCTGAAATGTGATTGCAGTGGTTCTACCTGTTGTGATGTGTGCTTATTTAGCTTTATATTAATGATGAAAGTGAAGAAGTATTTTCAATAGCAAAACAAAATTAACATCCAAATGGATAAAATACTGTAAAATGAGAAACAATGAAATGTACACTGTATTTTTGTTAATCTTTTTCCATGTCTGTCTTCAGAACTGAAATATGAGCTCCTTGGAAACAGAAATAACTGTGCCTTATTTATCTTTGAATTTCTAGCTCCAAACTCATAGCGGTTGCTAAGAAAATGAATGAATGAATCAGTGGTAAATGTGGACAATAATAGTTTCAATTTTCTCCTTCACTCTTGAGAATGTACATGGGTACAAAGAGCAGAAAATGGGCTCTACCTGTTCTGAATTTTTACCTTAATCTGGATTTACAGCTTCTTGAAGGAGATAGTCAACTTGTATTTGTACCACAAAGGTACAATGATAACATAAGCTCTTGTCTGAATGTTCTTTAAAAGAACAGAGAAGACTCTCACTTGGAGCATGTCAGAATCCCTACAGAGTATATCATTGATATTTAAACACTCATTGTTCCTTTTTCTATTTGGTTTAGACCCTTAGAACTCCTTGTTTTAAAGAACTGAACATGATTCTTCTCTCTGTTTTTTGTCATTTTCTCCCAATTTCTTCCCTCCCTCCCAGCTACTTTTCTCTTTCCTATTTACTCTTCCTTCCTTTTATTCTTTCATCCCCTTGTTTGGTTGTTTACACATTTACTTGAAGTTACTTGTATCTTTTTTTACTAAACAAGGGAGAGCTCTTTTCAAATTCATTGTGCAAAAATGTATTTAGATTGTAGAAAGCATGTACCCTTTATGAGAGACTAGAAGATAATTTTATCCAGGCTCTGGCAACAGGGAGAACACAACAGATCCAAAAACCAGGGTATCTTGGCAGTGTGATTTTGCTTTTGACCTTTATAGGGTGGGGTTGACAAGTTATAGGGGATGTTATTTTACAGTGGGTTTTTGTTTTGGTAAACAGGTTGAGTCTGAATCAGTCAGGAAATGTTGATATCTGTGTCTAGCTAGTTTTGAAAGTTAGACAAGCAATTTAGCTAATCATTTATAAGCCAAAGAATGGGAATCTGGAGGGTATGTGTCTAGCCTTGTAAAGAGTAAACACGGGGTCATTGGCAAGACTTATCTAAGTCAACTGGGGAAGGGTGGTTCTTTGCAGTAAACTGTTTCCCAAAACACAAAGGTGAAAGGATTTTCAGGAAAAGAAATTTGGGGAGATGAACCATAAATGTTTCTGGGAGCCAAGGACACATGTTAAAGTAACTATTGTCAGGGATGATAATGATGGTATTCTTAGCCAAATAGGATCTAAGGAAATTATGAACCACCACAGAAAAAGATGATTTCAATCTCTCTTGGTTATGTTTGACAAAAAAGGAAAGTTGTAACTGAGAAGTTAGGATTTAAGGGCTGATTATGATTACTCAATCACTATATAGATATTCTTTTTCACCTTCTGGTACATTAGAGTAGACA
Source organism: Choloepus didactylus (assembly GCF_015220235.1). Taxonomy (NCBI): domain Eukaryota; kingdom Metazoa; phylum Chordata; class Mammalia; order Pilosa; family Megalonychidae; genus Choloepus; species Choloepus didactylus. The sequence goes on from NC_051318.1 coordinate 77,229,267, forward strand.
GAGGGAAATACCTGAAATCTGAACTGTAATCCAGCTGCCTTGATCTCTGATAATGATTGTATAGCCTTTATCTTGTGCCCTTGTGCCCTTGTGTAAAAACCTTTTCACTAACTTTCACTTGAACACATTTATCCAGTTTTTCAAATTTAGAGTCTTATGATCACTAAAGACAGCTCCTAATGTTTATTAATGAAGGGTCTTGGGTCAGCCCTGAACTAACCCACCCCAAGTCCAAAGTTATTTTGATAACGAAAGCTGGATCTAACCAAAAGGGGCCCACCTCACATGCACGGTAGCTTAGACTTTAGCCTATAAGTGACCTGTACCTCATTATAATACTAAAAATCAAGCCCATCATCATATGAAGGCTGCCATTTTCTTACATACATTCTGTGGCTAAGCATGTAATCAATCTGTGCATGCTAATATGCCAAGTGCATAAAGGAACAAGGGAAAGTTGAAACTTAGATATATAGGAGCATACTTCAGAAACATAGTCTTGTAATGGGAGACCTGAACCATACTCTAAGGCTTAGCAAGCAGTTGCAGCAGGCCAGAAAGATAAACCAAGGGAAAGGCATACTTAGCAAAAATTCCAAACTAAGGAAACACCACAGGCTAGTTTACTCCAAAATGTACGTCTAGAGGACTTCTCACTCGAAATCTCTAGTCTTGAATTTCTTACCATCTGCTTTCATTTTTATCATATTAGGCTCAATAGGCCCAAAAAACATGCTTGCATGTTAACCCACACCCCAATTATTACCATGTGGATTATGTAGCTAAAACACTTAAGAATCACCTTGAGTAGCTACACAGAATAATGCTAAATGTATCTGATTATTTTTATTATTAAATTTCACGAGTTACTCAGCAATATGTAGGGGGAAAATGGGCTTTTATAAAAATCTCTGAATGTTTCAGAGCACTAACCTCCAGCATTTGCCTTATTTCTATGTATAAAATATGCAAATTTGATTCAGTTATCAACAATTTATATTACTTAATATTAATGTAATTATATTTTTGTAATATTTTGTACTTTATGACAATTATTTTGACAATTCTTTATTGACTAGTTTATTAGTTTCTTAGCTGATGAAAGGAACACAGCGCAATGGATTGGCTTAACAAAGGAATTTACTGGCTCACAGTTTCAGAGACTAGGGGCTTGCTTCCTCCCAGGGTAGGAATTTTCTGGCTGACAGGCAAGCATTGGAGTCTCTTGGCTTTTCCGTCACGTGATTGTGCACATAGCGATGTCCTCTCTTTTCTCCTCCAGGTTCCATTGACTTCTGGCTTCTGAAGGCTCCCTGTGGCTTCTTTCTCCATCTGACTTACATTCGACTTACAAAGGATTCCAGTAATCGACATTAAAGCTGAATGTGATTTAGTTAGGCAACACCTTAACTGAAGTAACATCTTGAAGGGATCCTATTTACAATGGGTCCAAACACACTAGAATGTAGACCATGACTGAAATTATGTTGAAACTGGGGTACACAATTCAATCAAACCCAGTCTACCCTCTGGACTCCCAAAAAGACATGTTTTTCCCACAAGCAGAATATTTCATTCCATCACAGCATCCCAAAATCCTTAAGTCATTTAGGTAACAATACTAAGTACATAGTCCAAGGGTTTATACAGTGGCCATGTTCTCCCCAAACACTGGGGTGAAGACCCCACACTCTATGAGCACTGAATGGTGGCCAGGCCCCACAAACACTGGGACATAGGCCCCACCATCTCCAAGCTCTGAGGTGGTGGCACTCTCCCTGATTGATGGGATGTAAGACCTGCCCCCTCCAAGTATCAAGGCAGATAGCTTACCTCCTCCAAATGCTGGGGTGAACCAGCCTTTTTCACACATGTGGGTGGGCACACTCTCTTGGTCCAAGGAGATATCTTCTGTCAGGGTTTGTGCTTTCATGGTTTTGCCCTTGAAGTCATTCTTGCTTCAATTTGTCCCTTCTCTGCCCTTTCAGTACACTCTGGCAGTGGTTCTGCCAATATAAATTTTGCAAAAATATTGTTGGCTTTGCATGAAGCTCAAGGAGGTTCCTAACCATCAGACAGCAGAACCTTCCACAAAGCCTCACTGGATAACTACATTTCCAATCCTGACTTCCACTGAAACGGCTGACTGGATCCATGTTCAGCTACACCCTCTTTAGCAAAGTGTTATTCAGGTAAATCCTTCTGTGGAGCCCTGTCCCTTAGGGAGTCACTTCCTGGAAGTTCAAGAGGTCCCTGATAGAGCTGTTTCTGGCCCAAGTTTCAGAGCATGATACCTGGATAGGTTAAGAATTTTCAAGATCATCATTTACTGGTTGCCTTGTGCTTAAGAGTTCAGTTCTCAGCTTATCTCTTTTCTCTCACATTTTACTGTAAGCTACAAGGAGACACCAAGCGGCACCTTCCACACTGAATATCCAAGGTCATCACTTGCATATTGTCTTCCATCTGACATAAAAACACATTTTCCCCAAGTTCTCTGCCACTTTGTAACAAGGGTTGCCTTTCTTTCCATTTCCAATAGCATACTCATCATTTCCTTTTAAGGCTTCATTGGAAATATCTTTAACATCCATATTTTTAAACAACATTGTATTCATGAAAAATTATTTATTCATTAAGATGATACAGACTTTCTATACAGCTCTCACTAATTTTTTTACAAGTCTATCTTTATTTGTAAAAAAGACTATAAAACTAAAGTTAATTTGATTTTTTAAAATCAAAGTTCATTTAGTGATAATGCAAATTTTATAATAAAATCATAGTAAAATACTGACATTTGGTAATTTAAACAAAGTATCATTCATGTAAAAATGTTGTAGCATGTAAAATTTAATTAGAAAATTCATAGTTCACAAAAGTACATATATTTTGTTGATAGTTCATAAGAACATTATCATAAATTTACTTAAGATACACAACAAAATTCACAGTTAAACTTGACATTTAGTACTATAAGATTTTATGCTGAATCCAGATATTTTTGTTATTGAGGTCTCACTCATTTTTGAGCCCTCACAATTCTTCCAGCCTCTACCCATTATCTAATTCCAAATCTGTTCCACAATTTTAGGTATTTGCAATAGCAGCACCCCACTTACTGGTATGAAAAACTGTGTCAGGGTTCAAGCTGCTAAAACAAACACCATACAATGGTTTGGCTTAACAACACGAATTTGTAGGCTCACGGTTTCGGAAGCTAGAAGGCTTGGCTTTCTCCCAGGGTAGATATCTTCTGACTGGCCAGCAATCTTTGGGGTTCTTTGGCTTTTTCCGTCACATGGCAGTACACATGCAATGTCTTCTCTTTTCTCCTCTGGGTTCCATTGACTTCCACTTTCTCACTGCTCCTGTAACTTCTTTCTCCATTTGACTTTCATTCAGCATATAAAGTACTCCAGTAATCTGGATTAAAGCCCAGCCTGATTAGTTGGGCTATACTTCGAAGGAACATCTTGAAGGGATCTTATTTACATTGGGTCCACACCCATGAGAATGTGGACCAAGAAAAAGAACATGTCCAAACTAAGGTACAATTCAACCTCCACACCTAGTTTCAATGCTTACCGCCATTTCTAATATATCAAAGTTTACCCTTACTGAAGTTCATATATTCAGTGTCTTTTCATAAGAAATTCATTCTTAAACTCATATTCTTATTAAACTCATTCATTCCAGATACCTGAGTACCATACTTATCTGAGTTGTATTATATCAAATTAGCTTTGAGAGACTGAATAGATAAAAGGATAATGGCCAGTCCATAAATGATGTAACTCTACAGCAACAAATTAAGGAAGGCAAACCATAAACTCTCCAGAAATGTCTTGGAAGGGTCAGGACTTGGTTAAGGATTGTCAACTTTTCTATTTCTGGCTTTCCCACTTCCAATTAGAGAAAGCTAAAAATCATCCCTGAATGAATTACCTAAGATGCTCCACTTCTTCTTAGCCCACCTACAGCCTCCCCTTGAATCAGAGCATATCTGAAACCTTTCTATTTTTTCTCTATAAAGTGTTCCTACTCCCCTTACAGAATTTAGACTTTAATAAATGCAAGAGATGTTGGCTGACTTCCATGCGATAGCAAGTACTGAACGAATAGCCTCTGTTCTCATTTTTGTGGTTTCCTGTTTGTTTTTTCAGGGTGGAATGCCTAGATCAGAAACATTGGCTTGAGATTATGTAGATGATATACAATTAACTTCCGGAATTTTGCACTCACTGTTCTTCCTTCCTAGGTCTATTAGTTTCCTAGAAGCTTCTTAGAAGCCTAGAGCTGCCGTAACAAATTACCACAAACAGTAGCTGAAAAAAACAGAAATTTATTTCCTCGCAGTCCTGGATGCCAGAAGTCTAAAATCATGGTGTCAGCCAGGTCATGCTTCTCTGAAGGTTTTAGGGAAGAATCCTTCCTTGTGCTTTTTTTTTTTTAATTTAATTTAATTTTTGTTTTCTTCCTTGCCCTTTTATTCTACCTGATTCATATTTCTTTTCCATTTCCATAAGTTTTTAAATTACTGTGTTTTATATTATGTCTCAAAATTGCCTCTCTTCCTTTTTCCTTCAGGCACACAAATGATCAGAATGTGAAGCTATTTTCATGTCCCCAAAACTTCTCTCTCATTTTTTTTATCTCAGTCTTTTAATTTATATTCTAGATGATCTCCTCAAGACTGTTCTCTGTTTTATTGATTTTGCTTTATATAGCGTGGATTCTACATTTATTGTTTTATAATAGAATTTAAAGTTTGCAACTGCATTTTAAGTGTCCTTTCATTCTTTCCTTATCTCATCCCTTCTTTTCAATGTCTTAATACTCATTTTTCAAAATGTCTTTTTAAAAATAGTGTCTTTCTTTTCTGGAATTATAATGAGAATACAAGGAATGGAAAGCTCTAACCAGGCTTGATGTGCCTATTAATAGAGTTGTAAATTTTTCTTTAGTTTCCCGATGTTTGGCTATTCATAGAATTGCTATCTTATTTTAAGCTACAGATGTGTAGTTCATGCAGTTAAAATTTAGCAGTTGTTTTTATCCATCAATACGGGGCATTGGCCATGAACTTAGGCCTTGTGTAGACCTAGTTGGAAAACTTTATTTCCCCATTTTGTTTTTGTTTTTCTTTCTGAAATTCATTAACTCTTATGCCAGTGTCAGAATTCCCTATTCATTTCTCTGTGGACCCCAGCCTCCCATCACAGTTTGGTCAAGCTCATTGTCCTTACTAGCATGCCTACCTTGAGAATGGAGATCAACTTGCTACAAGAAGTTCCACAAATTTTGATTATTCTTATTGTCAAGCTGCTGCATGAGGTCTATAGGATAGGTAGATCTTCTCAGAGAAGGTCCTTGTAAATGCAGTAGATCAGCAGCAACAAGAATGCAATGTGGCAGAGTATGCTTTCTAAATCGTGAACTCCAGATCACCCCCTTTCAACTAAGAGGAGCTAGCAAATCTCTGTCAGGACCTCCTTCCTGCCAAAGGCATGGTATTCTCAAGAATTTGACCTTCATGTTGACTCTTGTTTCCTTCTTCAACCTGGTGCCATCAAGTACTTCAAATATGAATTAGTCGATACGTTCCACATGAGGATAGTGTCTACTCTTAGTACCTACTGCTGATATAGGATGTTCCATATTTGTGATCCTGTGATCATGTAAGTGGATATTGCAGAGAGAGAGAATTGGGAACATGCAGCAACCTCATCATCATTTCTCTCATCCTCACTTATTCATACTTAAAATTTTCAAAAAAGGTGTTGTTAGCACCTTGAGGGGGCACCATTCTCTGGTTTGAAGAGATATAATGCATCTCCTGCTCTTCCACTTTCAAATATGAATATCAAGAGATTGTCTCCCACAGTATGATCTATTGGAAAATTTGAAATAATGGTGAGGGAATTTATATCGCAAAACAATAGATAAAATAACTTTTTTTTAATTCACCCAGTTTTCAAAAGGTTGCTGAGTTCCTTCTGCCAATTCAAGGCTCCACTTCTCAACACACTGCTGAGCCTTCTTTCATTCTCTTTCTCGCATTGTCTCCAAAAAATAACAACCAACAATAAAAATCCTGTCTCTTTTATACAGAGCAATTCAATTTCTTTAAACTCCCACATTTAAAATTTATTCATGATCTCTATATGCATATCTAAAGACTCATTATGGGCTTTGATAAAAACAAGGGCATACTCTTCAATTTTATTGTTTTTCGTCTTTTAAAAGAATATAAGAGAATAAAGAGAGATGTATAAATAAGGAAATATTTATCATTGCCAACTTAAACAGCTTGGAAGGCAGAAGCAGCTGCTGTGAGGTTTGTTGTTTTATTATATATCTATATAGGTATAAATTCATGTGTTTAGATGCATGTGTGTATATATATATATAAAATTTTGTTTCATTTTGTTTTAATTATGTAGTGCAAGCAAACCTATTGTAGCCACAGCCAACTGCACAAGTAGCCAATATTCAGGCTAAACATTTCTATGAGGGGGCTTAGCATGAAAAGGCCGTATTTTTCTGAGATATTTTATGAGGAACTCAACAAGGAAATTCTTGTGGCACAAAGTTGTTGAATCATATCATTTTTTTAAGAAAATGTAAACCCTAAGTGAATGAACAGAAAATTAATTAAAATTGCTTAGTGGAAAGGCTATTGGTGCAACCACACTTTTCTGTAAATCCTTGCAGTGACAAAAAGTCATCTTTGTATGTACCCTCCTTTTGGATTCCTAAAGCCTAATGTGAGCTTTAATTTACTTTCTTCAACAAATCTCTGCCATATGATCTATGTAAATAATCTCACTGGCTACAATTTCTAAGCTAATATTGCATGTGAATATTTGGTCTTTTTGTCATTTAAGAAGTAATGATGTTATAATTAAGTTTTTGTGGCTATTTTAAACCCATTTGAAGGCACCAATTATTATAAATTATACCATTAGACTATGTACTCTATTCTGAAATATTTTCCCATTGTTCAATAATATAAAACTTTATTTAATGCTCTCCTAATTATTATTTAGCAATTGACAGCATTGCCTTAGCATCTATATTAAACATATTCCAGGCTATTTGACAGATGATATAACGATATATGATAAAGAAGTACAAAATATGTCTCTAATATAGAATTGTATTTTATTTCTGGAATCTATTGTAGTTTTTATTTTTCCAGTGAAATGAGTAGTTATTTACTTGTGATTCCCATTCCACAAATAAAGACACTTTTTGCTTTATAAAAATGTTATAGGAGTGCATGCGCGTCGCTCTGCGCAGGAGCCTTTCAGCATCGCGTTCCTGCAGGCGCTGAAGCTGGTGGTCTGCGGGCTGGCGGGGGGCTCCGCGGCCGTGCTTTTCTTGGCCGTGGCTGTGGGGAAGCCACGCGTGGGTGGAGACGGCGGGGGGAGGGGGGGTCCTGTGCGCCTGAGTCTCCAGGCTGGGTGATGGGCGTGCGGCCTGGGCCCAGCGTCTGGGACCCCAACTGGGATAGGAGAGAACCACTGTCTCTCATCAAACTGCGGAAAAGGAACCTGGAATCTGGAGAAGAACTGGCGTCCCGACTGGACCACTGCAAAGCCAAGGCCACGTGACACATCTTCCTCATCTGGCACTCCCAGTACCACGTGGACGGCTCCCGGGAGACGAACTGGACCCTGACCCCGCTGGGGGTCTGTAGAGTCAGCACAGACCTGCTCAGGGAAGGCGCCCCCATCGAACCAGGCCCGCACCTGTCCCACTGGAAGCTGGAAGCTGTGAGGTGTTAGGAAGATGGAGCCCGAATTGAGGCCACATTCTGGAACTACATCCACTGGGTGGATGCCAAGCAGGAGGAGGACGGTTAAGAGATCTTCATCTGCCGTGCTAATCTCATCCATTACATCGTGTGCAGGGCCCTGCAGTTCCCCTCTGAGGGCTGGCTTTGTCTCTCCCTCAACAATGGCAGCATCACGCACCTGGTCATCCGGAGGTGGAGCAGCACCGTGGCCCTGAGGACCCTCGGGGATACAGGGTTCATGCCCCCCCACCCCACCCCGGACAAGATCACTTGGTCCTGAGGACACAGTTCTGGGCATGGAGTAACCAGACTCGCCTCTTTTCAGCTCCGAAGTCTGGCTCTGTTCCATAGGTCCCCGAGGCCCGTGAATCTCCTTCCCTCTGTGTCCTGTCACAGGCCACATTTCAGTTGCATTTTATTTCCCAAGCAAGAAGCTGGTTGGAAAGTAGAAACATCTAAGTTGCTGCATTTCCAGAAACATTAAGCTCTGATAGCTGATTCTGCAAAGTTTTCTGCCTTACTGTGATCGGATTGGATGACCCTGTGGGGTGTAAAGTCAAATATTTCTCCAAGAGAAGCTGGGCCCATCCTAGAAGGGTGGCCAGCCCAACACAGGGTGTCTCTGTGATGACCACATGCAGACAACCACCCCCCCACCACCACCATCAACACAGCCCTGCAGACCAGAGGATGCTCAGAATAGTGCACGTGTGGAATGCGGGTTTTTGTTCACAACTCCTTTCACTTCATTCTTTTCATAAGGTCCTTCTGTCAAAGACTTTCCTCATGTGGGATCTCACTTTGAATCCCATGGTCTTACACCAAGACTAGATGGATGGGAACTGACCTGCCTTTCAAGGCCTTTGAAGGTATGAGAACTGATGATAAATTTTAACACTGGCTTCCTGACAGAAAAATCATGTTTAATAAAAGGCATTTTAATATCCCCGAATGAAGACTCAATTGTAGTTTGCCTCTGGTGATTGCTAATCTTTTATGCTTGTGGATTAAAGTATTTAGATGTCTATCCCAAGTATTGTTAATTTAGGAAATAAATATAATTTCTATGAAGTGCAGTTATAAACATTTCTGCAATTAGTGCAGCTAATTGGAATATTTGATCCATTTGTCAACTTTGGAAGTAATTACATAAGAAAATTTTATTTTCCTGCTTTTTGTTTTGAATAACTGCTGCTAATCCTGAGTGTTTCCACTGCTTAAGGCTTACCCAGCAGATGTGGTTGGAAATAGCTAAGTTCCTGACCCAGGACAGCGAGTTTCATAAACAGAAAAGCACAGCACCGGGTACCACTCTAGAAAAGTGTGACAGGCCAGGGACTGTGCCGATTTCTAAAAACACAAATAAAAGAGAGCACTTACTAGACCTGAGATGTAGCAAAGACTTTTTTAAAAAATGGTCCTAAATATGCTCAAGAAGCTAAAGGAAAACAAGGACAAAGAACTAAAGGAAACCAGGAAAACAAAAGAGGAACACAAAGAAAATATTATTAGAGAGAAGGAAATTATGAAAAGAAATCAAACAGCTGAAGACCACAGTAACAGAAATTTAAAATTCCTTAGAGGGTTTCAGTAGCAGATTGGAGCTGGCAGAAAGTCAGAGAACTTGAAGATAAGACAACTGAAGTCATCCAGTCTGAAGAAGAGAAAGAGGAAACAATGAGGGAAAGTGAGCAGAGCCTGAGGAAACTGTGGGACACCATCAGGCCAATATATGCATTGTGGGAGTCCCAGAAGGAGAAGAGAGGATGGTCAAAGAAACAATGGCAGAAAATTTCCTAAATTTAACAAAAGACATGAATTATACACATCCAAGACACTCCAAACAGGATAAACTCAAATAGACCCAGATCAGGGCTTATTATAGTCAAACTGTCGAATGCTGAAGACAAAGAGAACCCTGAAAGCCCCAAGAGCGAAGCACTGCATCACGTCCAAAGGAGCTTCTGGAGGAGTAAGTGCCAGTTGCTCACTGGAAACCATGAAGGCAAGATAGCAGTGGGATGAAACATTTAAAGTCCTGAAAGCAAAAAACTGTCAACCAAGAATTCTATGTCTGGCAACGTGGTCTTTCAAAATGGAGGGAGAGATTAAGACATTCCCAGATAAACAAAAGCTAGGCCATCCCTACAAGAGATGCTAAAGAGAGTTCTGCAGGTTGAAAGACATGGACATTAGACAACAGATCAAAGCCGCATGAAGAAATAAAAGTTCTGTGATTAGGATAACTAGATGAGTAGATAGAAATGCTAGCACTATTGTCTTTTTGGCTTACAAATCAACTTTTTACTTCCTACGGGGCTAAAAACAAATGCATAAAATAGAAGTCAGTGGTTATGTACTCAGGAACTACTTAAAGGTGGGGGGATGGAGGAGTATATAAGCAGTTTATTCTATTGAAGTCCAGTTGGTACCAAAGCAAATGAGTTGGTTGAATTTAGGATACTAAATTTCAACCTTGTGATAACTACAGAGTAAATATCAGAGAGTTCAGGCTGCCAGGGAGGGGGATCAGGGAGTTGATTCCTAGCAGGTGTAGGGTTTCTATTTGGTGAGATGGGAAAGTCTTAGTAATGGACAGTGGTAGGGGTACCGCAACACTGAATGTGATTAATCCGTTGAATGGTGTGCTGCAGTGGGAATGAGATGGGAAAATTTATTTTGTAAGTGTTTTCCTAGATTTTAAAAAGAAAAAGAGAAACTCAAAGACAATGACATCATCTCAGACAGGATCTAACAAGGGAGGAGAGAAGGCTAAAAGGACATTTGGGAACATACAAAGAAATTGGAATATTGACTGAAAGCTTTATATCAATGTTAAGTTTCTTGAATTGTATAATTTCACTTAAGCTGGTTACACGCGTGAATGTCCTTGTTCTTAGGAAACGTACATGACAGTACTAAGTGTTCAAGGAGTGTGATGTGTACAACCTGTACTCAACTGTTCAGAAAGTGGACAATGAGATGGCAAAGGTGGCAGTGATCTGGGCATGAGTCCTTTGTATTGGGTTTGTGTTATTTTTGTAACTATCCTGTAAGTTTGAAAATATCTCAAAATAAAAAGCTTAAAATTAAAAAAAAAGTTGTAATAAAACTACCTGACAATTCAACGATGAGTATGAATGGATTAAATGGGAAGTCACACTAAATACAATGAAACCTCTGACTTGAACATACTCTGTTTTACTATTAGTCATCATAGATTTAGTTTACATTGAGTTTTTTTTCACTGACACCTAACCATGTTTGAGAAGTAGTAAGTGTACCTGCTATCAAAACAAAAAACAAAAAACAAAAAAAAAAAGAAGGAAAAAAATATTTGCATTGAGCTTCCTTTGTGCTTTACATACTTAGTCGTTAACTTTTATAGAGTACAACCTATAAATTTTCTTATTGATTTTTAATAGAGAAGCAATTTCAAAAGACAAAATCAAAGAAACCACCCCCCCCCCACAAAATAAGGAAGATAGGGCATAACATAATATTTAAGAATAAGTTATATCATCTTTTTTTAAACCTAGCCTAAGATAAACTTTAATCTTCCCTGACAGAATGTACAGATTACACTATTGTGAGTTTTCAAACTGCCCTCTAAGCTACTTGTTAGCTATGATTTAAACTAAGATTTCATTCTCCCATGTAATTCTGATGATTTTACATATGTGAGGGATTAATTTGGCTTTTAAAAGGGCATTTTTTTTTCTCTTCTGGGAAGATGGAATAGACATACTTTTCCCTATTCCTCCCACTAACTGCAAATAAAAGCCATGGGCACAATATATAAAACAACATAGAAATAATCTAAGAGGTGAAGAGAGGAAGGAAGATCAGCTAGAGATCTTAGAACCCCATGGTGGTGAGACCCTGGGATTTCTTTATGTCTCATGTACCCTGTCTTGGAGCTGAAGAAGCTGGCAACTTGGAAATGCCAACCAGTGCAACACACACACAAAATAAGCCCCAATAAAATCCTGCTTTTGTCTGGCAAAATACCAGGAAAAGAGCAGCTTAGCAAGCAGAAAACTCTTACACAATAACCACTCTATACCACCCACACCCTCACCAGCAAAGACCATGTGAGTTGCCTAGACTTCCACCCTCCTTTAATGAGACACCCCAACATCCCCTTGCTGTGTCCATCAGTGGAGGTAAAGCAGGGAGCTAGGACTTTCATCTCCACTTGGCAATAACAAGTACCCTCTACCATGGTGATGTCAGTGGAGACTGTGACGGCAGTGTGAACTTCCACCCCCACCCTGCAGTAAAGAGGCTCCCTGCTTGTCCTCAGTGGGGTGGTATCAGAGGAGGCCCAGTGGAGAGTCAATATTTTCACCACTTCCCAGAGTTTACAAAGCCAGTCCAACCCCCACCCCAGAGTGTTAGTGGAGTCCACGTGGAGGGCAGTAATCGTTCAATCCTGTTCTGCCTGGCTGGGATGGTATCAGCAGAAGCCTAGGGGGGAGGTGTAACTACCCCCCCCCCACCTTGGGTTTCAACTCAGACCCAATTGCAGAACCCAGACTTCTACCTCCATCTGGTAGTAATGAGTTGGCACTCCTCTTCCTCTACCAAAGTGGTGCCTGAGGAAGCCACCTAAAACAATGCTTAGATAAAATCCAGAGTTCTCTAGCAAAAAAACTGTCAAGAACCAGGAAGTTCTCAAAATTGAATGAAAATGGCATTCACTATATGTCAACAGGGAAATAGTATTATGACCACCCTGTGAAGAGATAGAATGTACCCCTACCCAAAATTTTCATTGGATGTCAAGACCGATGACAGCACACACACTAAAAGGATATGGAAAGTTTTCTTACTTATATAAGGGGACTTTCTGGAGAGAAGACAGAAAGCCTGCCAAGTTGGTATGAAAATGGCTTGACAGAACAAGGAAAGGATACTGCCTTGGGATTATTATTTGGTTAAGGGGTAGGGCAAGGATAAGGGATCTGGGTGTATCTTGAAACTTGTGTGGTTTGAATCTCCTGCTGGTGTCAAAGAGACGAATAATCAGGCTTTCTTATGAGCTTGGCCATATGTGATGTGGAAGGGGAAGAGGGAGGAGAGAGGCTTAAATGCTCTCAGAATTAAAATAAAATAAAATAAAATAAAATGGGATCAGGCTCTTGATTACAGAAAGAGATATTAGAATTATCTAACAAAGATTTTAAGCATCCATGATAAAAATGCTTCAGTGAGCAATTATGAACACATTTGAAACAAACTAAAAACAGAACATCTCAGCAAAGAAATATAGAAGAAAAGAAGAACCAAATGGAAATTTTAGAACCAAAAATATTATAACAAAAATGAAACACTCAATGAAGGGCTCAATAATAAAATTGAGGAGTTAGAAGAAAATTTAGTAAAGTGAAAAATAGAACAACAGAAATCACTGTATCTGAAAAAGAGAGAAAATAGACTGAACAAAAATAAACAGAGCCTAACTTCAAGGATATAACGAAAGCCTACTATTCAAGTCATCAGAGTCCCAGAATGAGAAGAGAAAGAGGGTGGAGCTGAAAAACTACCCAAATAAATAATGGCTGAAACTACCTAAATTTGGAAAAAAGAAATAGCTCTATAGATTCAAGGAACTGAGCAAATCCCAAACATGATAAATCCAAAGAAAACCTCACCAAGACACATTATAGTCAAACTTTTGAAAACTAAAGAGAGAGAAAAAAAATCCTGAAAGCAATAAGAAAGAAGCAATACCTTACATATAAGGAGAAAACATGTCAAATAACAGTGGATTTCTCATCAGAAACCATGGAGGCAAGAAGAAAGTGATACAACATTTCTCAAGTGCTGAAAAAAAAGAACACTTTACCTGGAATCATGCAACAACCTGGATGAATCAACAGAGTATTATGTTAAATGAAAAAAGTCAATCCCCAAAGCTAAGTTATTATGTTATTTCATGTGTATAGCATTCTTGAAATGATAAAATTATAGAAATATAGAACAGATTAGTGGTTGCCAGGGGTTATGGAAGGGCTGGGGAGGGTGGAAGAGGTTGGCCTGGGTTGATGGTGAAGTGGGTATGGCTATAAAAGGGCAACGTGAGGGGTCCTTGGGGTGGTGGAATTGTTCTGGATCTTGACTGAATCAGCACCAATAAATATCCTGGTTGTGATAGCGTACTATAGTTTTGCAAAATACTACCACTAGGGAAATTGGTTCAAGGTTCTATAGGATCCTCTGATTATTTCCTACAACTGAATATGGATGCAAAATTCTCTCAAAATAAAAAATTAATTATAAACAAAAAAGCATTGTAAAGCCTTGCTTGCATCTACTTTATTTCATGAAACGTCCTTTAGAGGCTTGATCAGAATAAAGTCTGGCTTTTTTGGCCAAATTTCTTCAATAGTGCAATAGTGCACTTCCATAAGGAGTCACAAAATGTATAGTTTTGCACTTTTTGTGATGCTAGGGAAAAAAAGTTGATCCATGAAATTTCCAATATTTTAAAAAGGCATAGAAAATGGTAATACTTTGTCTTTCTTCCTTCATTTATTATCTGGTAAATGTCTATAAAGAGAAACTTCCTTTCATCAACTATTTGGTTGACTTAATAATAACTTTAATAATATAAACTATAACTTAATAATAACTTTAACTCCACCGTTTTCTAGAATAATGAGATTTGGTTTTCTGATGTTATTCAATGAGGATTTTGTTTCTGAGTCCCATTATGAGCTCGTGGATTTAATCTCTTTTAAAATAGCCAGATAGAATCATGAGTAAAACTAGAAAAGAAACATTTTATTTATTTCAATCTGTTGTGTTTTATCCCTTTTTATTCTTGCTTACCTGTCTCCTTATTTAACCTGTGGTAACCTATTCAATTTAGTTTCTGCATAGTTTTGACTTGATCCTCATAACTTCCATAGCTTTTTTTTGCCTTGATACAATAGGATGCTCCCAAATTATCTAAGAACTAAGAACATGTACACCTCCTGATTAGGTCTGAAATCAGTAATTTCTCCAACCAAGTTCTCTGGTTTCTTTAAGGAGAAATTCTTTTTAGAGACCACAATATGGACTTTATTGATACTTATTCCCTTTGGGTTGGTCAAAATTTCTAGAACTTTTTAATGGATAGAGGTAGGAAATATGTATTCATTTAAAAATAAAATACAAGATGAGTTCAAACGTAAAATTCCCATTTAAAATCAGAACAGTATGTGTAATCAGTTTCTTTTTCTTTCCACACAAAACAGACAATAATGCAATTACTAATTTGCTGTCTCAGAAAAGCAATTTCATACTACTATTAACAATTTGATAGTAAAATCAGTGCTAAGGTCTCCTCATTCCCCTAGAGAAATCTGACCAGGAATATAAGTCAAATTATTGCATTTTAAAGTCACTTAAAATGGCTCCTTTCTTTGCGTTTATCCTATCAGCTGGATATATTTCTGTCACTTTTCTTTTATAAAGCAATTATTCTTATTAAAGTTAATTTTCTTTTAAAACTTTGGGGAAAATGTATGGTTCACAAGTCAAATTTATAAAATATAGCATACTCAAAGAAATCTAGTTTCTATTAAAGGTACACATGCATGTGCATACTCACTTCAGGTTTTCAAATGAATTCCTACTGAGATGTCTGTATGGATAATAAATATTGGGGAAAAGTAAAAATAAACTAGAATCATCTCACTAATCACTCTTCTAAAGAACATATAATGCTATTAAATGAATCTTATTAAATGTGTGACCTAGATATCACAATCCTTTCGAAAGCTACAATAACCCAGTAAGGTAAGTTTATGCTCTACAAGAGATGATCACTGAACAAGTAGGTGGTTGGCTAACTTCTCCTCTCATCATAGGCTACATTATGAAGTAACTATCTGTTCCAAATGTGACAGAATTTGCAATTGCGATATTAGAATGTTGGGTAAGCTATTTCTCCCTCCTGAATAATTCTTTCTTGTAGTAAAACAATGTTCCCCATTTAAAAATAGGATATTTGTTTTGGAGTCTCTTGGGAAATATGTATCCAGGAAAAATAATATTAATTTCTCCTGATATCCATAATATTATTTTCAATATGAAGAGTAGTTGGAATCAGAACTAAATAATGGTATGAGTTGTCATTTTTTTATAAATAAAAAAATCAATACATTCAAGTTCTTAGCATTTTGATTCTTTTTTAATTGGAAACAATTAGTTGAAGATGAAGTCACTGATATTTGGGAGATTAAAAAGTGGGTATGCACTAACAGAATAAAGTTTCTCTTCCCAGAGTATTTATTCTTATAATGAAACTGCAATACTGAGCCATAACCTAAACTAAAATGTAAGTAGTCCTGAAGACTCAAAATATTTTAAACCATAGATTTTGAGCAAAGAGTATGGAATATATTTGCCCTCCTCCCCCATTTACACAAAAATAACTAGAAATCAAGAGGAGAATTGACACAAAAAAATCTCACTAGATAAATAATAATTGCATCTAATTGAAATTCAATTTTCATGGTGGGACAGAAAATCTGGAAAACAAAAATATATAAATATATAAATAACCTCTAGGTTAACTAATCAACATGACTTAAAATTTACCCCTGGAGTAAGGCAATCGCTCAGTGAACCATAGATGTAGAACAACAAAATTGCATTTATTGAAGAATATTATAAGAAATAACCCCATGAAAAATATTTTTCATGATGCCTTACAATATATTATTACGTAACTTTTAGTGTACTTTCTAGAAATGAATTCTGTCTGGTGTTGATATGTGAGTCCCCAACCAAGGGCAGATAGTTTTCTGTCCAAGTCTATAAAGCTGAATACCACGGTCTTTTGGAAACCAGGTATAAAAGAAATGATTATCTATATAAATAGTTGTATATGTATATAAATAAATAACGGGTAGAAACAAAATTTTGATTTATGTATTATAAGGTCACAAAACATCCAAAGCTAATGGCTTGCATTGACTAGAGATCAGTTTTAATATAATTATTTTATTTATGTAGAATACAGATGAAAATGGTTATTTTACAATGAAACATAAAGCTTATACTAATTTAAAAAATAAAGATCCATTTGATATGATCTTAATTTGCATAATAACAAAGGAGATACAGTTTTATCACAAAGTAATTTTATCATGATTACTGCATATAAGATGATGGTGCAAAACTAACATCTGGATTTTTTTATTTCTTTTTTAAACTCTTCATGATTTGGAAACATAAGCATGAAGGATTATTTTATCTGTCTATGTAAATATAATAGCCTATAGAAAAGTCATACCATGGACTAACAAAATGATCTTAATCAAGAAGTTTCAGCAGGAGGTTCTCTGAAGAATTTTGGGTACTGAGAGTTGACACTCTCCTCAGGCTCAGCCTGTTCACCATCTCAAAGCAATTGGAGTTGGCATTTAGCTGAATGTGGAGCAAGAGTCAACAGACTGCTATGCTACTCTTCTGTTCAACAGCCTCATCACAAAGGACAGGTTTAACTTGGTGCAGAGTTTTGTGCTTGTCAGAATAGAAACCTACAAAAACATAGACAAATGTCATCATGAAAGCAGATATAAAACCTGTAACCTTCATAGACTGCAATACTGAGCCATAACTTTGGAAAATAGAAGTCACAGGTTATTGCCTTTTGACATCTCTCCACAAATTGGTCATGAAAACTGTTTCCATGGTGATTTTACATAAAGCCATGACCTCTAATTCTCTTAGCTTACCAGATTCATCTTCCCATTTAATATAACTTTCCAGATACATGTGTAAGAAAGGAATAAGTTTCGTTTTCACATAGAGACAGCATGGAATAAGGGAAATGGAGGCAAAACCAGTTTAAACAAGCCCCAGACAAAGAGAAGAGAGAATCTGCCTGATGTAAAGAGACATGAGGTAGTATCAGAGGCGGGAACTCACAGCAAAAAAATAAAAATTTGGGGGGGCATTGGCTAATCAGTTCAAAATCTCAATAATGAGCTAGTTGGCTCTCTGGGATTGGCTGTACAAATTAAAATCTCAAAAGATGAATTAGTTAGTGTTCTCGGATAGGCTGTAACCTCTGTAGTACCCAGTCAATGGGAAACAGGGGAGGGACTTGCGAATTAGGAGTAGGAGATTTAAACATCGCCATTCTCTTCCTCTGGCGCGCCAGCCTTCCGCATGTTTGGCTGGACGCCCCATCTTGCAAGATCGGAAATAAATTCTTTTTTCCTCCAGAACCGAGAGAGCATTTATTCCCTTACAGGTACCACTTTATTTCCGACAACTTGGGGGCTCGTCCGGGATCCAAAGCTTCGGAGGGGGACCCCCGAGGTGGACAAAGGGAAGGCGCGCCCCGCTGATTGAGCGGTCTCAGACTCCGCCATTGGGGGCCCATCTCCGGCAGCTAAAGGGCCCGAGACCAGATGCTTGGATCTGCCCGTTGTGGATGAGAAAAGGGGGAAAAGAAAAGGCCTGCCTCTGGTTAACCAGGCAACTCCGTGCACGGACCAAGGTAAGGAAAGAAATATTATATTACCTTGGTGGTTAAAGCATTCTGAAAGTCTGGGGCTGATCCTGAGGGAAAGATGCCCAAACAAGACTCAGAATGGGGACATTCTGATGAGCCTAGAGCTGATCCTAAGGGAAAGATGCTCAGGCAAGACTCAGAATGGGGAATAGAGGCAGTCAGCCGGCCGGGAATAAAGGGAAGGGGGTACCTTTAGGGTCCCCAGGGAACATTCCTCTAAATAATCCATTGGGAAACATGTTAAAACATTGGGCTAAAAGTAATTGGACCAAGGGAAAGGGTAAAAGAAAATGATCAAATATTATTGTTATGTTTAGACAAAAAAAAAAAAAAAAAAAGGCATTTTGCTGCCAAATATATTCTGGCCAAAATATAAGGCAGATAAGAGTTGGCTTTGTGCTGACCTCGTGTGTCATGTTAATAAAAATAAACCTTTTTCCAAGGCAGAATTGAACTGTGCCATGTGGTGGCTGCAGGGAAAAAAGAAACTAAAACCTGGGATAAGCATTCCCCCACCTTATGGTTTCCCCTCCCCCACTGGGGCGGGAACCATTAAAGCCTGAGGTTTTGGTGGAAGCAGTCTATGCCCCCAGGCAATTGGAGAGCCAGTTAATGCTGACTGCTCCAGTAATTACAACCCACCAAAATTTAAAAAAAAAAAAAAAAAATGGAGAGATTTCCAAAAGTTTCTGTTTCTAAAGGCTCTTAAAGAAAGGAAGGTAAGAATCATTAATAAAAAGCCTAGCAAGGCTAGCTGAATAACAATTAACTTGATTCTTAAAATCTGGTTTATGTAAATATCCCTTTCTTCGGAGAAGAAAGGGAAATGGGAAAGAGGGTGGCTATGAGAGAAAGAGAGAGACTGCATCCACCTAAAATAAAATTGGCTGTACCCATATCCCCAAAGAACGATGAAAGTTGAGGTCTGAAGTCAAGTGGTCTCAGGCTGGGAGAGTGGAGTGGCCCACATGCATGAAAAGGGTGAGTTTGCCCTGCGGGTTGAGGGTGGGCCTTCCGCCTCAATGCTCTAGAAAAGTTTTGCCGCCTCAGGACCCAGAGGGTGGAGCACATTCCCAGGGGAATGGGAAAAGCCTGGCTGCCACCCCACTGTTAGGTAGAGCCTTTACCCCGAAGAGGCAAAGTCTGGGTGGCACCCCGATGTTTAAGAAGGGTGGGGCCAAAAAGGTAATCTCCCCAACATCACCCCAGACTTTGAAAAGAAAAGGGCTGCCACAAAAGCCTCTAAAAAGGGTTGGACTCCCACTCCCTCAAGCCCCAAGAATACAATGTCATTCTGTTAATAACTCAGACTTTAAAAGGTCAGCTATATAAAGGAATTTTAGCCTAATATTCAGAGAAGATCCAAAAATCGATGAATGGCTGAATAAGCCATTAGAGGAAATATTCAGAGAGTCAACAAGCCAGGGAGGAAACAGACAAAAGTGAGATAGAGAAGTAATTGGAGCAGTTTAAAAAAAAAAAAAAAAGGAGGAAGGAAATTTGTAGCATGGGGTTTGTGTGATTCTCTATTCATATACTTATGTGGGGCTAAACAGGTATTAATAAATACATTTACATATTTTAGTGTGCTGTGTAATTAAGTCTAAGGCATGTGGAAGCTACATTTAAAGTCCCTTAATGTGTGTATCAGGGTATATAGAAAGTTATATGCACATTTTTTAGGACTGTATTTGGATGCATTCTGAGAGTTAAAACTTCATAAATCTAATGGGAGTTTAAGTTGTATGTTTACACAGGAATGTGGGATAGTTGTATTTGTATGTAATAAAAGCATGTAATATAATTACGTAGGAGTCTTTCAAACTGTTAAAGTTTGTCAGTGTGTAATTTAAAACTTGGCAAAAATTTCCTGTGTACTCATCTATAGTAAACTGAAGCTATTTCTTTGTGTCTTTATAGCGTATACTAGTTTGTGTGTACTCTAAAGCTGGGCAATTGTGTGCAGTTTCACAATAGTGTGAAAAATGAAAAAAAAAGTGAGAAAAACTGTGTAAAAGTTTTCTATGTATGTGTAACAGTAGTGTATTGGCTATACATGCTTGTAAATGGGAATGTATGTCTGTTTCGTATGGTTATGAGTGTGTATGTAAGTTATATGTGTCTGTATTCCAGATATATGAGACTGTGTATTCTTGTAAAAAGCAGAATAATTTTTCTGATATATTTTGGGCAAAAGCACAAGGTCCATACTCAAAGTGCAAGTAAATGTTCCTATAAAAGGGTTTAAGGTTCACTAAAGCTGAATTAAACAAACTTAGAACAGTGAATGGTTCATATCTCTTCCCAGGTCTCCATTTGGTAATGCCAGGTTGCTATCTTAACATTAAGTCTAATAGGAATAAAGACACCACATATATTGTCAAATACTACACACCAAGGCTTGTCCTCCTCTCCCTGGAGAGTGGATTTTTACTCATCTAACAGCAAAACTTGTGTGTATGTTCAGGGTATGCATATATGTGAATCACGTATATTCAAGCATCACTAAACTAGGTGTACTAAAAACTGAATTTTAAGTTAGCATTTAAGAGTGGTAAGCCTTTTTATGTTCATTAATCTTAGGTTATTGTAAATTATTGTTGTCCTTTAGTCTAATTGTTCTAGCCTGAAATGTTGGTAAGTTCTTGCTGCTCTTCATGCACATGACTTCAGGAGTGTCTGTACCTAAAGCAGGTATTAGCAGTTTTACACTAGGGGAGTCATTAGAGGGGTGCAAGCCATGTGTAATTTAGTACTTAGGCAATTACAAGGTGTAGGCCTTTGGTTTTTGGTTTGCCTTTCCCCAGGAGGACTGGAGAGCTCCCCTCCCTAGACACAAAGGATCTTTTTCTTAAGAATTATATACTGGCCTTGTCTTCTACTTTATCATCTCTCAGGCACCGTGGACTGCTGGCTCAGACCCCGCCTCTTGAATTTGCTGCCCATCGACATCAGCCTGGCAGCTGGGTTCTGATCCAGTCATAGAAAGAATCCAAACTTCAATCGATCTGGGAAGGACCCTGTCAAGTCTTGCTGACAACTGAGACGGCAGTCCGAATGGCAGAGAGGCTGGACTCATTACACACGAGTGAAGGGACCGGTGCCTGAACCAGACGATAAGTATCCAGCAACTCAACCTGAATCCTGGAAAGTGACTCCTACCTCAGATCCCCTAAGGATCACTTTAAATAGGCAACAATTAAAGGAACATATTAGAAGGGAGAAAGGGCTGGATTAAACCCTATGTTTGCATTGTGCTCCGTGTATAGCTTAATGATGAAATTGCTTATGCTGATCATAATGTTCTATATTCAAGGAGTAACAGGTTCTGCTAAGCTGGTTATAAGTATAGTCAAAGGCTTAAAGTCTCAAACTGTACAATTTGATGTTTGTCAAGCAATGAGCTGTAAAAATCTAAAACATCAGCAACAACTGAGGGAGGAATATAAGCATTTATGTAAGCAGACTGTTCAAATAGAAAGCAAGATTGTTGGGGGGCGAACATTTGAGAGTATAACTTATGAGACACCTAACCCCTGTTATTCTTGGAACACTGCTTGGTGGACCACACAGTATGAGGGATGGGTCTTACCCAGGTTGGAGAAAAAACCATTAAGGGAAACTTAGCTGGAATTTAACTCTCCAGTACAAAGTGACCCCAAGGTCATTAGAATACTTAAGACCAAAGACTTAAAGCAAACCACAGAAATAGACAGGTTATGAAAATACAAATGCCTGGGTAGAATGGGGCAAACATACCATCCAGAGTCTAAACAGAAGTGACTGTTATGCTTGTACAACCAAACAACCCACTGTTCAGATTATGCCCTTCCCCTTGGGGATGAAAAAGCATGAAAGGGAGTTTAAATGTATAACACTCCTCTTTCAAAATGCTACTCCTGGTGAAAGTTGTAGTACGTTGTCCTCCCTTTTCCCTCCAGTCCAGGAGGGAAGTGTCAGAGCCATACCAGCGTCTCACCTTGGTCCCGGAAACCACTCTGCCTGTCTCTCCAGATGGGAAGAAGGGCTCCAGGATCTTGGTACCACGGCTTTGTGTACACAGGTGTGGAATGTGAGCAAGGATAGTACTGGCAACTTCTCCAGCCTAACTATACCCCGAGCAGACCTCTGGTGGTACTATGGGAAGGGCATCCTCTGGCCAACACTACCTGAAAGGTGGGGAGAAACCTGTGCTCTGGTTCAATTGGCTATCTCATTTACCCTGGCATTTGAAAGTAATAAAGTACCAACCCAAGGCAAAGGAGAAAAGAAAAATGTACAAAGTGTACCTAGTTCCTTCAATAAAAAAATGTTTGTAGATAGTATAGGGGTTCCCCAGAAAGTTCCTAATGAGTTTAAAGCTAAAAATCAATTAGCTGCAAAATTTAAATCATCCTTATTCTGGTGGGTCACCATCAATAAAAATGTCAATCATCAGCTAAAATTTATCAACTATACCAGGAATGTCATTAAAGAAATAGCAGAACAGTTAGATGCCACTAGCCGAATGGCATGGGAAAACAGAATGGCCCTAGACATGATGCTAGCTGAAAAAGGAGGCGTCTGTGCTATAGTTGGGGGAAATTGTCGCACATTCATCCCCAATAATACCGCACCTAATGGAACTATCACCAAAGCCCTACAAGGCTTAACAGCCTTATTTCAGAAACTAGAAAAGAATTCTAGCATTAACAACCCACTCATAGAATGGTTGGAAAATTGGTTCGAGAAATGGAAAGAAATTGCAACATCTATTTTAATTTTCCTTATCATTCCAGCCAAAATGTTTATAACAGCTGGGTGCTACATAATCCCGTGTGCTCAAAGGCTAGTTCAAAAAGCCATCAAAACCACTAGAATCAAAAATAAGAAAGATCCCTATGATGAGGAATGTAAAAAAGCCCTTAGCAAATTTGAGAATCTAAAATGTGAAAACTAAAAGTGTTTAAAAAAAAAGAGGAGGGAATCTGTAAGAAAGGAATAAGTTTCGTTTTCACATAGAGACAGCATGGAATAAGGGAAATGGAGGCAAAACCAGTTTAAACAAGCCCCAGACAAAGAGAAGAGAGAATCTGCCTGATGTAAAGAGACATGAGGTAGTATCAGAGGCGGGAACTCACAGCAAAAAAATAAAAATTTGGGGGGGCATTGGCTAATCAGTTCAAAATCTCAATAATGAGCTAGTTGGCTCTCTGGGATTGGCTGTACAAATTAAAATCTCAAAAGATGAATTAGTTAGTGTTCTCAGATAGGCTGTAACCTCTGTAGTACCCAGTCAATGGGAAACAGGGGAGGGACTTGCGAATTAGGAGTAGGAGATTTAAACATCGCCATTCTCTTCCTCTGGCGCGCCAGCCTTCCGCATGTTTGGCTGGACGCCCCATCTTGCAAGATCGGAAATAAATTCTTTTCTCCTCCAGAACCGAGAGAGCGTTTATTCCCTTACAGGTACCACTTTATTTCCGACACATGTTATTATGCATAATGTGATATTTGGTTGGCAGGGATTTATTAAACTCATTTTGATTATCCAAGTTAAAGAAATGGAGGCTGGAAATAGCTTGGTTGGTTTCAGTATAAAAACAAACATGTGACTAAAGAAATTGACCGGTGTGATTTTAAGCTTATTTCCTTCAAAATTGGTGTGAGACCTTGAGAACATCAAGTCACTTATCTGGAATCAGATTCCTATTTCAATAACAGTAAGTTTTTGTATGCCTGTACCATCTGTAATATGTGTTCCAGACCTAAAATTACAAAATGTTATGAAAGCAGAAATAGTGTCCCTTTCCTAGTACTTATTAAATATGTTTGTTGACTTTCCTTGAATAACAATAGCTTACATGCTGAAATATATGATAACGATAGTCATTAGACAAATAAACAGCAATTTTGTCACTCAAATTAGAGCAAAGATATAAACCATAACATGAAGGAATGCATTGCTTTAAACCCCATCATCATGTCTGTCTGAGAAATTTGAAAGCTAATCAAATGTAATTTTAATGTGAAAGAATGTATCCGAGGCCAAAGCTAAAATAATAACAGAGAATAAAATAATCAGAATGGAAATAAAACAACAATTAGATAACTGCAAAATAGCACTATTTCTGACAACGTAAAAGAGATGACCCAGTCTATTCACTGTATTAATCCTAGGCTAATAGAGCTCATAAAGTCATTTTATAAGGTTTTGGAAAGAAGAGATTTGCATATTATATTTGAAAATGAAGCATACAATTGAATTGTATGAGTTCATTTACTCCCTTGTACTTTCTGATAAATGTTCCCTTACAAACCATTTCACACCATTAATTACACATTTTCTGCAGTAACATCTGAGACCCTTGCTGAACTTTCACTAAAGGGGAAAATTCCAATGAGAGAATTCCTTAGATTTTGTTGGGTAGAGGGACGGCATTGGAATCTGAAAATGAAGAATAATGGGTATCTTCCAATTTGCATCATGAACTGTTTTAACGTGTTGCTGTAACACTGGGGTACCCTGTTACTTTCTTCCAAGTCAAGAAATGCTGTAGTCCCAGGGTGAGCTTTGTTATTCACATAATTTTTTTGAATTATTAAAGAGAGTTTATTTCCCTAAGAAGTAAGACCCTATGAAAATTGGGCTATGCTACCTCAAAATGGAGTAGATGAGTACATACCTACCATTCAGCTGAGTAGAATTTATCTTTCCATTAATTTCACTTAAACCTGACGTTCAGTGGACTTTAGAAAGTACAAATGGAGTACGGTTTTTTTGAGTACGGTTTTTTTTTGTTTCTTGTTTTCTTTCACAAAGTGGTATAGAGCGAGGGTTGGGTCTGAGCTTTTGCATTTCTAATGAGCACACAGGTAAAGTCAGAGTTGCTGGTCTTTGGACCAGATTTTGCATTTTGAATAGCAAGGGTTTAGAGGCAGCAGATTCTGGGAGCATATCTGGCTGCTCCAGTACCATTCACCTGGGTAAGGGCAGAGAAAAAGTAGTAGTTGCTGAAAGAGTAAATAAGCTAGGCAAAATTTATACCTTTTTCAGGCCCGAGGTAGGAAAAAAAAAAAAATCCACTAGTGAGTTCACTGGAAAAGAGGGATATTAACATTTCTAGAATTCAGAAAAATGAACAAGCAATGAGTTTTAAGTCAAACAACAACAAAACCACAGCAGCAATAACAATCTCTTGTATGAACTGAGGGCAAAGACGAATTCTGAGCAGGTTTCTGCTGAGAGCGGATGTAGCCTTTTCTAGCTGGCAGTTTGAATTTCAGGAGAACATACCAAACAAAGAAACAGACAAAAAAAGGTAATAAATGAAATCCAACAGTATGTGGGAACTCTCTCTGCTTTTCCCTCTGCTAATAATTGTTAGCTCGGTTTGTAATACAAAGGCAGGTTTCGCCTCAGAGTCTGTGCAGAGGTTGCTCATTGCAGCTACCACAGGCAAAAATGGAAAGGGGAATGTGAAAAGTTTACTAAGGTGTAGGTGAATGAATGGCAAGGATTCCCAATCTCTGGCTCACTCTGTGGGAGATATGTTTAGGAGAATTTACTAATATGCTTTCTAACTTCCCATCTGGCCACAACTTTGACCCAGAATAATCACTAAGAAGAATGTATTTGAACAGTGTAATGTCATCCGCAGTAAATCTGTCTGGCTGTGCCCATGTCCTCAGGCATCCATCTAGTTTTCTCTCAAACTCATTCCGTCTGGAAATTAAAAAACAAACACACGATAATGCTACTTTGCTGAGTTACATTTAGGGCATAAAGGTGTTACTGGATTTATCTTTTAATAGTAACATAACTTATGAAGTGGGAAGTTTTTTTGGGGAGAGAGAATTTTATTTGAAATAAGCTCTTGTACAGCAGCATTTAATCTTGGCAGATGTGATTTGCTGTCTTCCACACATGCTGCTGTTGGCAGAAATGATTACTTTTGTCATACTGGAAAGGGACATGCCATGTGATTTGCTATATTACATCAAGTGATGTTATTGTATGACACAGACATCAAATATCACCTTCTCTCAAACCACCTCCGTGCTAATGGGCTGTCAGTTTGAATGAATGAACAGTAGCAACACGTTTCATGCAAACCTCTCAAGAAGTTTGAGCATTAATATTACATGTTTTTTTTTCTCAAATAAGCTGTTTACTATGCATTTTATATTAAAATTGGAGGAATTACAAGCTGCATAAAGATTGTTTTTATAATGCATTTTTCTAAAACTTTTAAAATTTACTCATTTTTGAACATTTAGAATTACAGTCAACTCCTAACAAATTTTATTTGCAATTGTCAATGTTAGTGCTTGTCTTAGTGATTTTAAAAATATAAACCAACAAATTATTAGAGAAATAACAAATACGACTTCAAGTTATGTAGCTCTTAAGCTCATTCAACAAATACTTTTGTTTGTTGATAGAAAAAAATTACAAGCAATTTCTTGTATTTTTACACAGAGATTTAGTGATAAAGTATGTTGGTTAGGTATCCGTCTTACAACAGATAAGGAGGCTGCCACACTAAGTTCAGATTATATACAACACGAGGCTGCCATCTACTGACAATATAGGAAAAAAAACCTCCTCAGTAGCAAGAAGTGGATGAAGCACTTAGTAATCACTATTTAAGCGGTATAAACTAATATTCTATATTTTGACCATTTTTCACTTAAGTATCAGAAATCCTTTGGTCAATGGTGTGAGAAGGTAGATTAGAATACTAGTAAAGGACTATGTAAAGTTGGTAAGAATACCATGTTCAAATATTGTTATAATCATTTCTGTAATTATTAATGCTGTATGGAATCAAACCTAAGGAATGGTGATCTCAAGTGAAAATAAATATTTTGACGTTTCTTAACTATATGATATCTATAATAAAGAAACTTTGTATTAGAGATCACAAATTTTAAATTTATTCAAAGACAGAGCTTACTCTGTTATGAAAAAGACTTGGAGAACAAAATGATGCATGTATACTTGAGAAAACATATGTAATTTGCTGGTATATTTGAAAATAAATCCTTCTATTTAAAAGAATGGGTTAAAATTCATATAAAATTAACTGGAAAATGTTAAGAGATAAAAACTAGTCACAGCCAACACAGTGCTGAAGAACAAAGTCAGAGGACTGACACTACCTGACTTCCTGACTTACTATACAGGTGCAGTAATCAAGACAGTGTGGGGTTGGAGAAAGAATAGACAACCAGATCAATGGAACAGAATAGAGAGCCCAGAAATAGACCCCACACAAATATGTCTGATTGATCTTTGACAAAGGAGCAAAAATAATTCAATAGGAAAAGGATATTCTTTTCAACAAACGGTGCCGGAACAACTTGACATCCACATTCAAAAAAAAATGAAGCTAGACCCAAACCTTACACATTTCACATAAATTAGCTCAAAATGGGTCATATACTTATATAATATGCAAAATTATACAACTTCTAGAGGATGAAGGTAAATAACAGACTTCTAGATGACACTGAGTTTGGCGATGACTTTTTCATACAGCAAAAAAGCACGACCCATGAAAGCAAACCTGTAAGTTAATTTTCTTTAAAATTAAAAACTTCTGCTCTGAGAAAAACACTGCTAAAAGAATAAAATGACAAGCCATATCTGGGAAAAAATATTTGCAAAACACATAGCTGATAAAGGACTTGTACCCAAAATAAAAGGAAGACTTAAAATTTGACAATAAGAAAACAAGTCAATTACAAAATGGACAGAATGAATACCTCATCAAAGAAGATATACAGATGACAAATAAGCATATGAAATATGTGCAATTTTATTTGTCCTTAGGGAATTACAAATGAAAACAAGATACCACTGATTTTAGCATGGCTAAAATCCTAAACACTGACAGTACCAAACGCTGGAGAGAATGTGAAGCAACAGAAATTCTCATACTTTGCTGGTCGGAATGCAAAATGGTACAGCCCCTTGGAAGATAGTTTGGCAGCTTTTTACAAAGTTAATTAAAATCTAACCATGTGATCCAGCAATCATCCTCCTTAGTATTTACCCAAATAAGGTGGAAACTTATGTCCACACAAATACCTGAACATGAATGTTTATTGCACCTTTGTCCATAATTGCCAAAACCAGAAGCTACCAAGATGTGTTTCATAGGTGAAGGATAAACAAACTGTGGTACATCTATACAATGGAATTTTATTCAGTAATAAAAAGGAATGAGTTATCTAGCTATTAAAAAAAAAAAAACATGGAGGAAACTTAAAAGCATATTGCTTAGTGAAATAAACCAGTCAGTAAAGGTTGCATACAGATTCCAACTATATGACTTTCTGAAAAAGGCAAAACTGTAAGAGAGTGAAAATCTCAGTGGGTGCCAAGAGTTTGAGGGTGGGGAGAAGGAGGGAGGGAGTGATGAATAGGAGAGGGGATTTTGGAGTCAGAGAAATTAGTCTGTCTGAAACCATAATGGTAGATACATGATTTATCCAAAACCATAGAATAGTACAACACAAAGAATGAACATAGTGAAAATTATGGACTTTAGCTAATAATAATATATCAGTACTGTTTCATCCATTACAACAAATGTACCACACTAATTAATATGTTACTAATAAGGATGACTGTTGGAGGGGGAGAAGGGATATTTGAGAACTCCGTACCTTCTGTTCAATTTTACTGTAAACCTTAATTGCTATAAAAATACAGTCTATTACAAGGGGTTTCCATTTGTATAAAACATTTTGATATATTTGATTTTAATTCAAATAGACATGCTATTCATATCTATGTCACTGTCCATCTGTTTGTATTTAACATGCACAGAAAATTATATTTAGAAAGATACTCACCAAATTATTAATAGTGGCTAACATTAGAATGTAAGAAAGAGAGGAACGTTTTTATATTAAGGCATTAATTATTTATTTAGGAATAAACAATGTTTTAAAATAAAGTGAATGTTATATGGTCAACAATGTACTATTTTATTCCTCATTGTGTCATCAAATTGAGACATTGTTGTTTAATGCATATGTTAATGTTTCTTTTTTTCATTTGTTCTCAAGCATCTTAATTTCAATTGGAATTATGAGAATTACATATGGAATACCAGATTTTATTCAGATTTTTCATTTTTGTCTTAGTCTTTTTGTGTAAATGAATATCTTTGAAATAATTTTATAACATTTCTTTATAAATATATATGAATGATAAGAGTAAGTGGTACAGAACAAATTTTTCCTTAAAAATGTGTCAAATTCTACATTGATTAAAGGAAACGAAAAGATAGAAAATCAACAAAATGTCAACCTCTAATATTTCATAGCAATTCTCTCTTATGATAATACTTCAAGATAGTCTTAAAAATAGGATAATGCTAAGCATTTTAATTGTCTTTTTCAGTTGTAACAATAAATGAGTGATGTGGGAATTGGGGCCATGGTATACAAATGGAAAATGTAGGAACGATAGCCAGCTGTCAGGACCTTAATTTTATAAGTAATATAAATGCAGTCTGCATGTTAAAAAAAAACAGTTAATTTCATCTTCTATATATTCTGTGTTATTTTTCATAGTTTCATGTAATGTCAACAGATTTCTTACCTAGTCTCTCAAGTAAGTAATAGGTCCAGTAAGTATTTATGAATTTTTATTAGACTTTATCTTCCAAAATAACATAAAACATGATAAATAATCAATATTTATACAGGAAAAAAAGCAACATATTTTTGTCTTAAAGAATATTGTGAGTTCTTACTAAAATAACTATTGCCAAACACTCATTGACTTTACAAAGAATGCAGACACAAGCCTTAGGATACAAGAAAGAGATAGAATAATATAGAAGGGAAGATATTGCTATGAACACCATGGAGGTTTGTAGCTTGTAAAACTACCTGAGTAAACGCAATGCTAAAGAGAAACCCATCTATACCATGCGGAATTAATTAGGAACAGATTTAAAGTAACAATAAATGCATACTTGCTGTTATGATTCTGAAGAATATTCTTTAGGGACTAAGTAGAAAGTATAAGTTAAAAGATCTCTCTGAAAACAGCAAATTCAATTGTTTCTTAACTTCTAGTGTGAAACTCTTAATGATAATATATTAACAGCATGCAAAAACACTAAAATAAAATAAGACCTAATGCTCTCTGTGTTGACTAAATGCCCTGAGATGTGGATTTATAGTGTAATTTATCATAAGACACAGATAAGGAACAGAAGTGGCTAAGCTGACAAGTTTAACTGATTACACCAAGTAAAACTACAAGAAATGTATTTGCCACAGAAACATGCTGGAGTAAAGCTGTATGCTACGTATTTTAAATTGAATTACAATAAAAGAGAAAACTGAACATGGTTCAATGCAACAGCAGTTTGATGTTTTTTGTTTTTTTTTTTTTTTTTAATTTCATCACAAGTATACCCAGGTTATAGGTGAGGAATGCTTTATCTTCTCAATCCATTTTTTTGTACTGCTTCAAAAAGTCAGTTGTTTTTGTTTTTTGTTTTTGTTTTTGTTTTTAAGTCCTTGAATGGAACAAAGAGAGAAAAAAACATACCCTTTCACATTTGTTAAAAGGTACTTTAGAGGGTAGGAAATGGACAACTTCATGAGACAAGGCCATTTTCATAGAAATTTTAAATGTGGAATTTAGTACATATGAGAAAGTATTTATGGATATTTGGCATCAATCAAAGCAGAAGACAAAATTGCTTTTGGCACTTAATTCCTAGTACTATTTCTCAACCCCTTTGGCCTCATTTGATTATAAAGGCCATAATACAGTAATGATGGTTTTGTGGTTAATTATATTACACATATAACATGATGTTCAATAAATTCCCAGTGAAAACAGCTTTTCTTCAGCTTCAAGGCTTACATTTCTATGAATCAATTACACCTTTGTCATAACAATATGCAAGTATGCAAGAAACTCAGTGTCTTGGAGAAAAGTGGCTGACATGAAACATCATTACTATTTTGCATTGAGATACATATTTAAGGTGGCATTAATGAATTTTAATCTTCAGGGCCTCTCACCATGGAAAAAATCAAATAATGTCTTCAGATAGATCCTACGTTTCTTTAAAATGTGCATATGTATAATAATTTTGTATTAATTTTCTTCATGTGCTACCTTTTGCAAAACTATATAAGACTCACATCACACAAAAACTATAATCTGCTTCTGGGCAAAATGTAGAAAAAATCTTGTTGGACTACTGATGTTGTTTTTCTTTTCATATAAAGTCCATAGATTCATGCATTTCAAAATGATTTAAGAATCATTTAGGTAAAACATACTTATGACAGAATCTCTTCTAAAATAACTGAGTGTGGTCACACTGCCCACAAACTTCTTTGGGGCAAACATTGGTAATAGGGGTAAATTTTAGTTTTTATTCTTTTAATCAGGGAACTGCTGACTAGACAACTTGTTATTTCTGTCATCTTAATAATCAAGCAGGAGGGTTACATGTTCATATGCAGCTACCAAAGAATACCACTGGTTTTACTATGTAGCTTTATGTCTTGCTTAGACAATGAGGGTGCAACAAAGATAGTAATTGTTTAAAAGTTGTTTATTATAAGTATGCATTGTGAGTATTTTATTAATTGTTTTTCATATAGCTAAAATATTGATCAATTAAGAATCTCTATTCAGTGTATTCACTCATTAATAATTTATTGAACATGTACTTTTTTCACAGTTCTGCACTAGAATCAGAGGGGAAAAACAAAATTATCTTCTTCTAAGTGGTCTGCAATTTAGGCGCAGAAATAAAGCATGAGTGATCCAACAATTAAGCATAATAATTTTCTATTTCCTTCAGAAGAGGCAGAAATAGAACCTTTATGGAAATAAGTTGTGAACTAAGTATTCAGAAGCATTACAACCTCAAATCCTATTCCAATACTCTTCTTTCTACTCTGAATATGCAATAAATATTTAAAGCTGATGAAAATTAGAAACAGCCAGATACCTTATTTTTCTCTTTCAATTTTATTTGATTTTCAAGAGAACCAATGACTGGAAGGATTCTTTCCTCTTAACTAGTGCTTTTGCAAGTGTAAATAGATAGAGAAGAAATAGGACACTGCTGATAAACCTAGGTCACTAGAAGTTAGAGATGCAATGTGGACCCTTACATACAGTAGATTAAATAAAGAAGATATTCTGTTTTATTGTTTTCTCATTTGAGAGGAAGTCTGAAGATAGGTGCATCCATTCAAGGATATCATCCTGGAAGAAGGCTCTATCTTCCAAACTTTCATCCTCATGTTTATTTCCTCATAGCTGCAAAATGGCTACCTTCTCTCCAGCCTTGTGTTCCTATTCCAGGTTGGAAGAAGGAAAAAAAGGCCACAAGCCTTTTCCTTCAAGCGTTTGACTTTTTATCTAGAAGGGGAGATGTTTTCAGTAAATGTATGCTTATAAATCAATGGCCAAAACTATTATGAACTACCTCTGGCTGTAAAATGGCTAAGAAAAAAATATTAACTTTTTAAATTCTATAGTAGAGGAAGACAAAGGAGAGAGTAGTTTGGATTGGGCAATGAATGAGCCAAATTAGAGTATATTCCATAATGAATGTGGTCAAAGAGGATTGAAGAAGATGTGGGTCTCAGTTTTTTCAAAAACATTTATAAAGCTTTCCAATATCCCATCCAAAAAGCTATTTTAAAAGCCGGTGTGCTGGCATACTTAGCGTCTTCTCCCATGTTCTGTTTTCCAACCATCATTACTGTTGTATTTATCCTCTAATTGCTTTCTCCTGCTCATTTTCAGAGGGAAATCTCAAGACAAGTCATAACAGCTTCCACATTTTTTTGAACTACTTTCTATTACCGATGCTATTATCCTAATGGGTTGATGCTTGTATGTGGTAGTCAGTGTCAATGAATGTGCAGAGTGTATTTGACATGGAGAGGGCCCCAGAATGAACCAAAATATTCTGAGCAGTTATGATATAGCTTGTCCAACTAATAACCAAAACTCCAGATCAACATTTTGAACATGCGAGAAAGATCAGATAGCAGACTAAAATGTTCTTCAAGAATGACCTTGTGCCCATTTAACCTGTGGGCTCCTGGCTTAAGGGAAATACATTTTATCTTGAGCTAACTAATTTATTTAAAATATCTTAGGATGATACATTGCATATATTTTAAATTTTGACTATATTCTAAATAGCTAAATCTTAACACATTTAAAAGATTTTAGTCCACACATGCTTCTGTTATTTTATAGGCTCAGCATCTTTAGTTATAATCTTGATTACTAAGAATTACTAAAACTTAAATTGCACAAACTTTATGTCAGGCATTTTCTATATTACATATATAAACTCATGTACTCATAAACATATATAACATATATAAACTCATGTAATCATCATAGCAATTTTATGAGGTAGTTACCATGATTTACTCCATTTTATAGATTAGGACTATAATGCAAGGGAAGTTAAGTAAATTTCTCAAAGCCACACAGGAATTGGCAGCATGAGATTTAAATTGAGGAAGTCTGCTCCATAAACAATGCTCTTAGCCTTTATATAGGTTTGCCTATCTATAAAACTAAATAAATCATTTTTTTAGAAAAGAGAAACTATGTTTGATACTGCCTTATTAATTGCTTTTATCTGGGTTGTATGGATAACACTTTAATTTAGATGCTTGTCTTATTTCTGGAATAAAGAAGACTTTGGAACAGCTTATCTAAATGTCTGGAATTTAGGATATCGCTTTACTCAGATTGTCTTGTTAAATATTCACCGGCTACATATATATCCTGTATTTATGATATTCATAATTTATAAATAAATAAATGTTTTTTGTCAATGTGAAACAGAGTAAGCAAGTTGTACGTCTTGTTATTCTACTGCTAATCTCTGTGAAACTTTAATAAACTGCAGTAGAACCAATGTATGGTAAATTTAATACAGTAGAAGAGAATAAAACAACATCTGCCACAAAAATATCCATCACTAGTTCCATATTCTCAATGGCTTCTGCAAGCTGGTAATAAGGAGATATAAATGATTTGACTCTGCCAATTTTTAGTTGTGCAGCCAGTGTAAAATACAGGGATTATAAAATGTTCCTCTGTCACATATTTTGGCGGTGATTGGAGTATCTAGTGAAATATGGGATTTTATTCTTAGCACTTTAAGTTAATAACAATAACTGTAAAACTAATATTGTTCTTTCCAGTAATTGCCATCATCCATCATACTGCCAGAGTAATGCAGGAACAAATATGTGCCACTTTGTTTCAGTGCAGACTCCCGGGTAAAACTATGATATTATTACTGAATCTCTTCTACTTAACACATTATTCAAAGAAATTATGTAGTAATGAAATCATATATTTAAAAGGAAGCACAAAACTAAGAGTGCAATAATGGTCTTATGTTTTACAGCAATCTTGCTACCTATACCCTGACCTGCTATTCTGTGGGCATTATTATAAATATAATAGAACTCCTTGCAAAATAGTAGGTAATGATAAGGCTTTATCCAAAATATGGTTCCTTTAAACATACAATGTTTTTCAAAGAAAGAAAGAAAATCACATACTGGGAGTACACTTACACCTGGCACTCTGGTCCCCAAAGCAAAGAAATTTAAGAAATCTTAATATTTTCTTTTACGTGTGTCTAAAACCATCTTATGATTTTATGCTCTTCTAAAATGGCCAGATAGAATCATGAGTAAAATTAGAAAAGAAATTTTAAAGTAGTCTTCTTTTCTCTGGGTTAATATTTATATTTATAGCAAATTTCTGAGTGGAACTTTTTTGGCTTCTAATACTACTTTTCCACCAGGGCACCACATTAGTAACAGGTGAGTTACTTTTAATGTGCAGTTTAAAAATAGCTCACCGATCATATCGAATGACAACTCTAATATCTATTTAAATTTTTCAAATTATCTTGGAGGTTAAGTCTCATTTCACAATTACTTAAAGGTGAAGGGGCAGGTTGCTATGGGAAATCCTTTAAATATCATCAGAAAAGACCACTCGAGTAAGTTCAAGCACAAAGGGAAATTAATATAAGGTGTAGGAGTGATGAAACCCATCTTTAATGATATCACGTGGATGGGCTTCAGGAAATAGCTGGAAAGGGGATTGGAGGTTGTGGGGATCTCGGGAGTACTCATCTCTGCTTCCCCTTGTGCATCTGCTTTTTCCTTATTTCAGCAAACTGGCAATAAAAAAACAAACAACAACAACAACAAAAGAAAACACAGTTCCACATTGTGGAAAATAGCCAGCATTCAGGTTTACAGTTCCTCCCTAAAAGGAGCTAAGCCAGTTCTAAATTCTTGGGAAAGAAACTGGTAGGCCCAGCTTGGGATCTGACCTTACTCCTGGCAAAAAGTTAGCCAGGGTAGCTGTAGTGAATGATCTAGTTTGTGTCCTCAAGATCCTTCCTCCAAACTAAAATACTTGGCTGCATCCTGTTTCTATAATTTTAAGCTCTGTGGATCTAGAATTTCTGGTTCAAAGAAAGGAAATGTTTCATTAAAAGGCAAGCTATCACTACCACTGGTCACTATGGCCTCTCTGTACAAAGAGAAAGCAGTCAGGAGAAAGGCATACTCACACTGGCAGAAGTAATCAAGACAGAGCTGTTGTTAGGCAGGGAGAATACATTTGCACTCAAATGGTCCACTGAAACATATCTTGGTACTTCTTTCCCCAGTTTTGAAAATAAATGCAACAGCCATAGCCTGAGAAGTCCATGATGACCAGGGGTTCAGACAATGCAGAGATGGGCAATTTTGGTCACTCTACTGATACTAGGGGTGAGGGGTATAAAATGGATTGCAGAAGAAGGAGAGGATAAGGACCAATGGCAGTGATCAATGGCAAGAGCTGGGGCTACAGTTGGTCCATTCATGTTCCTCTTGTATAAGTTTGCACAGACAAAGAGACCAACCAGAATCCTAGAGGAACCGTTTCCAGATGGGGCAAACTTATGGTTAAAAGCAAGTGGTACAAGGAATGGACTGTAGTTTATGCTCTTGTGCACCATCCAGATCCTCCCTTTTCAAGACCAAGACACTTAAACCCAGAGCTGCCAGCAGCCCTGCCTGCTCCTGGCTCAGCTGAGTGTCCCTCCCTGGAATTGCTCTGAGCCTAAGGAGCAGATGTTATAACTATCAAAATTTTTTGTGCATTGGCTCTATACCCATGTGACTCTGGTTAAACCACTTGCCTCAACAATGACCTTTGGTTAGTTAATAAACAGCTTTCCAGATCTGGGGCATAAAATCCCCCCCATAGCCCAAACCCATATCTGCTACTACCACCCAAACACCCACATGCCTCAGCCAGACATGGCAGGCCCCAAATGAAAAGCTCACCATCCCCACCATCCTGGGCCCTTTCCCTTTTCACATGTGTTTGCTTTAAACTAACCAATCCTTGAATCCCACAGGAAATCTACTAACCTCTGCCCCTGGACTGCAATAAAGGCCAAGCCCACAGATACCTGGGGCTCTGCTGTGTGCTCCCCATCTGCTGGTTGACCCACCCAAGCTAGTAGTGTTTCCTTACAACCCACATGGTGCCCCCTTCTCTCTCTGGGATCAGTAAGTAACAACTATCTTTTCTCATATATCATGGCCTTGGTTTCCCATGTGTCACACCTGACCTCCACAACAACCCAAATTTAAAATCCAACTTAACCGATTCGGAATAGCTGCTTTGCTCAAACTCATGACCCCTTTGCCTGGCAGCTCACTACTGATGTCTCATCTGTGTAGAAAAAGCACAAAAGCAATTCCCTTGTCTTGATTCATCTCTGGAGAGCTATCTGGGAGACCAGCTCATGGCTTCTTTGGAACAACTTTGCAGCTCAACTTTTCCCTCTGCCTTACCCTGCTTTTCCAACCTCCTCACAATGGGTTATTTCTGAGAACACCCTCCATTAAACTTCTGCACACAAATCTTCATCTCAGTATTCTGTTTGCCAAAAGAATCCAACTATTAGAATAATGCTGTGAGAATTAGCAGTAAAGCATGATTTCCAATGTATCTTAGGTCAAACTGTATTTGTTCAAATTCCAATCCCACTCCATGTTATGTGTATGCAATTGGTTAAGTTATTTAATCTTTCTTTTCCTCGTTTTTCTCTTCCATAAAATAAAGATAAAATTAAGCCTTCTTTAAAGAAAAGTATGATAAGTTTAAAAAACACTTAGAGCAACTGCAAAATCAAGATGTCAAAGAAAGTAAGGTTTTTATTATTATATTGTAATTAAGAATATTTCTTCAAGGAACTCACTTCTGAACCCACATTAAATAGGGTAAACAATATTTACCAGAAAAGAATGGCAAAATACAGTAGTGTCTACAATAATCACTTTAATGTTTTTCTATATATAACATTAATGTAAAATACATGAATATTGCATGAAATGTATGTATAATTTTAATCAATTCTTTTTTTCTTAAGGTAGCTTAATCACAATTTTACTGTGAAACTACATGAATGATATGGTGAGAAAATATATAGTGTATATCCTAATTTATGCATTCATTGATGTGAGTGTGTATGCATTACTGAATTTGATGATATATTTATCCCTTCAACTTTTTATGGCACCATCTGTCTATCTCCAGGAAGTAATATAATGTGACAAATAAATAAAAGATATGTGCCTCAAAAATTTGAGAACCACCTTAGCCTTAAAGAAGCTTTAATAGCAAGGAAATCAAGGGAGCTTTCCAAATTGAGATGTCAGGCATCACATTATTTACCAAATAAATAATTTTACAATGGAGGCACAAATTTCTAAATGTAAATAGTTAAGTAGTATGTGTGAGCATATAATTTGGGGACATTATAAAGAGCAACATGCTCTGGCTGATTTGCCACAGCTGATTAGCATGGATAGTGTTTGTCTCTTTCCAGTGCCACATTCAGTGACTTCATGTCAGTAACCTGAAATCATCCATGTAAATGACAAAGAAATTGACAAAAACTACAAATCAGGGTCCCCCTAGCATACCACTGTTTGGAGAGTATGGAGTTGAAGAACTTAGGAACAGGTATTTATAAAGATAAAAAGGTAAACTGTTTATTCTATAAAAATAAAATGACAAACTTAGTGTTGAGCAAATGGAAGTAGTTAGAAATTCATATGTGTTTTGTTAGTTCATTTGTTTACTCTAGGGAGTCCTCCTCACTTTACATCAGGGCAAACTTCACAAAAAGTAAAAATTTTAGATTTCAACACCCTAACAAATGGCATCTTATTATTAAAATTTCTTACTGCCAAATATAACACATAGAGAGTTAGCATGTCAAACTACTCTACCAGAACCCATTTTGATGCACTTTCTTTGTTTATTCATCAAATATTGAACCAATATGACCATATGCTTTGCAATGCATTATATGTAGAAAGATGGAAGGGTCTCTTTTCTCCTTAGAACTTAGAGTGTATGGTAAAACCAGAATTAGAGACATAAACAAATATACCAATTTGAATCTAGAGACCTAGAAAATTTCTATTAAGATTATGAAAATGTGCCATGTTACAAAAAGAAAAGGGCAGATCTAATTAGAAAGAATCTTTGGAGAGGACCTCTTTGAGATGTTGATATTTAAACTGAGATTTGCAGGATGGAAAGAAGCACCCTGTGAAGATCTATAGAAAATGTACTCCTGGCAGGTGGGACAGCATCAAAGGGTGCTACGTAGGATAGCTTGGGGCCTGTTTTAGGAACTGAAAGCAGGGCGTTTGGGCTAAAGCAGAGATTGTGACTCAAATGCCTATTGAGACCAAACTGGTTAGGTAAATGAGTGAATTAGAATGGTGTCTTTAGCTGAATTCTTTTTACCCAGATGCACTTCGTTTGCATATTAATGAAATCTTAATTGTTTCTTCCCATAGGGACTCTCTCTGATTGCATATTAAACTCACAGGAATATATTTCACTAACACAAGAAAATAGGCTCTGTCCTAATTTTTGTGATACACTGGTCCTCTGAGTCCATCTTTTGTTTTCTCCCCAGTTTCTGCAACACTGGAAACAACAGGGAAAGTGCAGTGATAAATGACAAATGAGGAGACCTCAGTGTCACCATAACAATACGGTAGAGATCTCTGGTGAATTGAGAGCACACACCTCATACAAAGGTTACAGTCCCTACACAACCTAAGTGATTTTGCCATGAAGGAGGGAAATCCCAGAGTATCTAGAGGTTATGATTTTTAAGGAGTATCTTAAATCTACATTTTTACATGTAATCTCCACATATTTCAATATTAATGCATAGTTGAAATTAGTAAGCACACAAACAACAGAGTAAATATTGTAAAAACTAAACAATACTCTTTTCCATTGTCAAGGACTGCGAGGAGCCTGAGATTTTATCCAGTCTGCAAGGTAACAAGTTAGCCTATCATTTTCATGGAGGAAGATACAAGAGTCTCACGTCAGAGAAGAATGACAGCTTGTTACTCACACAGTGGCAGTAGCCGCTGTATCAAGTTTCCATTATTTTCCCCAGCCTCATTTACCACAGATCACCACAAAGAAGGCCAGATAACACCTGCATACACAGTGATTTGCATTGCAGGAGAGGAACTTTTTGTTTAAGAAACTCAAATCTTTTATAATGGGCAGCAAGTAAGTCTAACAGTTTTCTCCGGGAGTAGATGTTATCTTTATCTTCCAAAGCTTTAAGCTATCCTACCCTTAACTCTGTATGAAGCAAAGATGTACAAACATCCTTGACAAGGTTATCTAGAATAAAGAATAGTCAGTGCCTCTGCTTGAAAGATGTGTAGAAATATGATTCCTATGGAGAATAGTCTTCCAACATCCATGGGCTTCTAATTTACAACATCTGCACTTAAAGCACAATGAGTGAAGAGGAGGTTCATTTAAAATGAAGCTTCTAGGGATAGGCAAGGCCAGCGTGTATAGGGTTTAAAGCCCACCCAAAAGGGAGTCCCCTTCATATTGCACGTAATGGAAATTCTTTGATGAATACTGAGGAGAAGAATAACAGGAGCCTCTTTATTTTTCAAAAGATCATTCTGGTAGATAAGTGCAGAATGGACTTGAGGAGTACTGGGATGACAGAAGTGAATCATTTAGGAAGCTAAAGGAGATGTCTAGACATGATACCTGGCTGGGCTAGAGTGGAGCCAGTGCAGCTGGAGGAAAGTAGATTGATTTATGATATCATCTAGAGGCTGGATCTATAGAACTTACCAATGAAGGTGGAAGATAAGGATAAAGGACAGAAATTAATTAAAGGAGTCTTACAGATTCTGGTTTGAAAAGCTAGGTGGATATTTGAGTTTAATTAATTAAATAATTATTTATTTTTATTTGAGAGGGAAAACTACTGAAGGAATGAGTTTCAGGGAAAACCAAGAGTTAAGTTTTAGATACGTTATATTTTAGATGTCTACTAGATATTAAAGACATCAAGTAGGTGGTTGAATATATATTCTGGAAATTCAGAGAAGAGTTTTCTGCTGTACATGTAATATTGGGAGCAATCTGCATGTAGATGATATTTAAGTGGTAAATGTGAAATGGATCACATCAGTAGAGAGAAATGAATAAAAAAGGAACAGTCTAAAGGCAGAATTCTGAAGAAACACAATTCTTAGAATATTGACAGGGATTTTAGAAAAGTCAGAGGGAACACCAGAGCATAAACAAGGAAAAACAGAAACTAACAGTGTTCCTGGGGAAGAAGTATCAGCTGTACCAAATACACTTAAGGAAAGTTATTTCAGGACTGAGATGTGTCCGTTGGATTTGCAAGCAGAGAAGGGAATGGAGTGGAAGAGAGGAACACTGGAATGGTGAGGGTTGAAGAGAAATGAGAGGTGTGGAAGTGGAAACAGAACAAGGAGGCAATGTTTTCTTAAACATTTTCTGAGAAGAAAAGAGCAAAAGATGAATCACTGCTCCAGTAGGATTAAGAATTAAGAGCAGGCTTTCCTTTAAGATTAGTAATATTTTAAAGGATCATTAATTCCTAATGGGAATGATTCTACTGGGAATGAGATATGGATAATGAAGGTAAAAGAAGGGGAATTCAAGTCATTTAAATGTGATCCACAACATCTGTGGAGGGATTGAACTTTGAGGATAACTGGAACTCTTCCTTCATTTTATAGGAGAAAAGTGGAAAAAGAGGTTCAGAAGCAAATATGTTAAACATTTCAGTTAAAGGATGATGAAGGTATTTGTGTCTCCTGGTTTTTATTGTCTCAATGCTATGAAAGTTAAAGTCATCAGTAGAGAATAAAGTGATGGGAGGTTTGAGGAGGGAGGAAATGTGTAATACAATTGTAGAGAGCAAGCAAGTGATATTTGTTAAGTTTCCACATGAGGTTAGTACTCATGAATCTATAATATATTATCATTCCCAGGATATGGGATTTTCTCCAAGAATATTGCATCACATTAGTAAAGCACAGAGAAGCTTGATGCTGGGTTTATCCGTGATTCTAAATGTGCCAGATAAATCTCAGGGACAAAGGAACAAGACAGTTACGAACGTTTTCAAGGGAGTGATTGTAATGACGAACTACAGAATTTGCAATGGAATAAGTAGAAAGCAAAAATGGGAATATCCAGGTAAACAAAGAACATGAGATTAGGATCAATAGATTGTGTTTTCCTATGGGACTGAAAATCGGTTACTCCAAGACAACTTTAGGAGGAGTGATGGAGGAATAGATAAGAGTAGTTTGATTGGATGCATGAATTTGTGACTACAGAGGTTCCACAGTTGCTGATATGACAATTTCCAAGGAATACGTGGCAGAGGTGGAGGGGAGGAAAAGTTCATTTGTGATCAAAGAATAGAGAAGCCCAGTGTCGTTCATATGTTGCACTAATAATTTGAAGTGTTGAATGAAGAATAATATTGTAGGACATATTTTAAGGAACAAAGGAATATGGAATATGGAATAAAGGAAATCACTAGGAATTCAGTATATAATAAAATTAATCATCGGGGCACTTCCTAACATTTGCAATTTCTGTACATCATTCTTCCAAGTTCTGAATCCATAAGCTTAAGTGAGGCTTAGAATTCTATAGTTTTGCCAGTTGTTGTTGATTGTATGGGTGATGGAAGATGAGTATTTTCTATCATTAGATAGTTTGGGAAACATTAAGTTAGGACAATGAGAAATAGGGAATGCTCTGAAAAAAGGTTCAGAGAGTTAGACATTTCCTGATCTCAAGTGGGAGATGAAGACTTTAGAGAGGAAGTATTGGGGGCAGAAGAGTTAGTGGGATTGTGACTCACACATCTGAAATGATGACATTGAAACTTCATTCTAGTAATTAGAGACTTAGTGTTGAGGCATTTACCAAAGATGTTGGACTGTGGAAATGGCAACCTGGGCTCCTTCAGCTCATCTTCTTTTTCTGCACCTCCTTACCTTCAAAAACAAAAAGAATGAGTTAATCCCACCTTGGATAGGGCCTTTCATAAGAGCATAACTGGTTAGTGATATTTCTAGATTCTAGGTATATTTAGAAATGTAACTGTTTTATAATCTGGGCTCTTTATGTTCTAAATAAATAAACAAACAAGGCACATTCCTTATGCCTTGCAAGATCATAGTGTCTAGGCTGTTATTATGCCAGTAGACAATCTAGAAATTGCACTTAGAGGCAGGATGGTGAACCACCAAATTGCTAGACAGGAAAGAGCAGAAGAAATGCCAAATTTCCTATGTTAACACAACTATTAATGTGGATTTTCTTGAAAATGAGAATGGAGAAGTTGGATATTACTAAATACATTCAGAGCTCAGACATAAGATGTAGGTGAAAATAAATTATATCTCAACTGAGTAAGAGACATTGCCATCATGGGTGAAGCAAAACTACCTTGCTTGTTTACCATCCTTCTAACACTTTTGAAATGCTTCTCACTCTTGGCTGAGGCCTGACCCTATTCTAGGACTAGCTCTGATCTCAAGAATTAAACAACACAGAGTTATCTTACAGAGTACTCGTCTCCATTTTTCTTCTCGTACCTTGCAATCTTGACATGGATCCATTGACATCTGTGATGATTTGTAGCTGTATGTACCACAGAAAATCATATTCTTAAGTTGAATCTATTCCTGTGGGTGTGAACCCATTGTAAGTAGGACCTTTTGATGAGGTTACTTCAGTTAGGGTGTGCCCCACGTGAATCGGGACGAGTCTTATTCCTATTTCTGGAGTCCTTTATAAGTGGTATGAAATTGAGACACACAGAGAGAAAGCTACAGGAAGCAAGAGGCTGGATATCAGCAGAACCTGGAGACACTGCCATGTGCCTTGTCATGTAACAGAGGATCCAGGGATTGCTGGCTGCCAGCCCCAGAACACCACAGTGTTTGGGGAGAAAGCATACCTTGATGATGCCTTGATTTGGACATTTTCCCTGCCTCAAAACCATGAGCAAGTCAATTCCCATTGCTCAACCTGACCATTTCATGGTATTTGCTTAAGGAGCTGAGGAAACTAAGACAACATTCCTCTAATTTCTTGTTTTTCATTATGTTCAATCTATTGGATGCCCATAAATAGATACTAAATCCTCATTTGGTCTACCACACATGTAGTCTTGATCAAGAGACCTTATACAAGATTCCTCATATTTAGAAATATTGTATTTACTCAAAAAATAAGTTTTTGCACTTTTTATTTTATAAAAAAATTCAAAAAGACTTACAGAGTACTAGACATTCTGCTAACAAGTAAAAAATTTTATTACTACAGCAAACCTTAAAGTGTCTTTTAACTGTCTTTTGTGATGGAGAATCAGATTCAGGAAGATTTCATGACTTTGCTTTAGGACACTCTGCTAGCAAGTGACTGTATCAGGAGGGAAATTGAGATGTTCTTTCTACTTACTACAGTTTCCTTTACTACTCTTTGCAGAGTACTCCAGTTCTTTCCCGTTAAAAATAATAATGCAGGGAGGAGCTAAGATGGCGGCATAGAGAGGAGTGGAAGACTGTTAGTCCCCCAGAACAATTCATACATGACCAAAAAACTAGTAAATAACCTGGAATAACAGCAGGGAGACAAATGTGACTGCCCACTCATCATCCACCAGCCTGAATTGGGAGGAATGCCCGAGATCACAGCATAAAATCTATAAGTAAAACTGCGGACCCACTCTGAGAGCTGAGAGCCAAGAGCGAAGAGCCGAGAGCCCCTCCCTCATGGAAGCCTCACGGTGCACTCTCTCAGCCCAGCTCCAAGTGAGGTTTTAATATTAACCGCTCAATACAGACAGCAAATCCTCAACAAGCAGACAGAGGCTTTTGGTGATAACTGACCTTGGGAGAGTTGGGGGACATATCTGTCTCAGGACAGGGAGCCCAGAGGATCAGGTGCTATCTCTGGTTGA
The DNA here is from genome assembly GCF_015220235.1 of Choloepus didactylus. Taxonomy (NCBI): domain Eukaryota; kingdom Metazoa; phylum Chordata; class Mammalia; order Pilosa; family Megalonychidae; genus Choloepus; species Choloepus didactylus. The sequence continues at coordinate 77,274,016 of NC_051318.1, forward strand.
CATGTGAACCTGGGAGTTTTTCTGCCCCTTTCTCTCTCTGTGGAGAAAACCTCAGCTGTTCTCAGCCTGCAGTGCTTTGCAGTAAAGACAGCCTCAGACATTTTAAAATCAAAACACTTTGATCAGCAGAGTCACAGAAACAAAGAACTTATTGATATGCAAATTACATCTCTGGAGGAGGCATAGCTTCCCAAGAGGAAAGAGAGGGGCCCAGCTCTACCGTCCATCTTTCAGTCTTTCCGGAACCAGACCCCAAAGCCTGGGGGAGGAGAGCGACAGGCCACACCCTCTTACACAGGCAGTGACAGGTGCATCTGCCTGGCAGAGAAGCACGGATGTCTCAATCCTCTAAGAAAAGCCAACAGGGAAACCAGATACTGAAATATGACCTCCTTCTGTGACCTGAGCCTGTTCTCATCTGGGAAAACCTGATTGGGGTGGCCTAGGAGGTCAGACGCCTAGACAACAGAAAACTATAACCTACACTAAGAAAAAAGAAGCTATGACCCAGTCAAAGGAACAAACGCACACTTCAACTGAGATACAGGAATTTAAACAACTAATGTTAAATCAATTCAAAAAGTTTAGAGGATATTTCACAAAAGAGATAGAGGCTGTAAAGAAAACAGTGGACATATATAAGGCAAAAATTGAAAGTTCATAAAAACAACCAATAGAATATATGGAAATGAAAGGCACAACACAAGAGATGAAAGACACAATGGAAACATACAACAGCAGATCTCAAGAGGCAGAAGAAAACACTCAGGAACTGGAGAACAAAACACCTGAAAGCCTACATGCAAAGGAGCAGATGGAGAAATGAATGAAAAAATATGAGCAACGTCTCCAGGAACTCAAGGATGAAACAAAGTACAATAATGTACGTATCATTGGTGTCCCAGAAGGAAAAGAGAAAGAGAAGAGAAAAGGGGCAGAAGCAATAATAGAGGAAATAATCAATGAAAATTTCCCATCTCGTATGAAAGACATAAAATTACAGATCCAAGAAGCACAGCGTACTCCAAACAGAATAGATATGAATAGGCCTACACCAAGACACTTAATAATCAGATTATCAAATGTCAAAGACAAAGAGAGAATCCTGAAAGCAGCAAGAGAAAAGCAATCCATTACATACAAAGGAAGCTTAATAAGACTATGTGCAGATCTCTCAGCAGAAACCATGGAGGCAAGAAAGAAGTGGTGTGATACATTTAAGATACTGAAAGAGAAAAACTGCCAACCAAGAATCCTATATCCAGCAAAGCTGTCCTTCAAATATGAGGGAGAGCTCAAAATATTTTCTGACAGACAATGAGAGACTTTGTGAACAAGACACCCGCCCTGCAGGAAATACTAAAGGGAGCACTACAGGGTGATAGAAGACAGGAGTGCGTGGTTTGGAACACAATTTTCAGAGATCGTAGCACAGCAATGTAAGTACGCTGAACAAAGATAGCTATGTATATGGTTAAGAGAGGAATGTTGTGAGCATGTGAGACACCAGAAGAAAGGAGGAAAGATAAAGACTGGGACTGTGTAACTTGGTGAAATCTAGAGTGTTCAACATTTGTGATAAAGTGTACAAATATGTTCTTTTACAAAGGAGAACAAGCAAATGTCAACCTTGCAAGGTGTTAAAAATGGAGAGGCATTGGGGGAAGGATGCAATCAATGTAAACTAGAGACTGTAACTAACAGAATCTTTGTATTATGCTTCCTTTAATGTAACAAAGGTAATATACCAAGGTAAATGCAGGTAAGAGGAGGGATAGGGAAGGCATGTTAGACACTTGACATTGGTGGTGTTGTCTGACTCTTTACCCTACTTTGATTTAAGGTTACTTTTCCTTTTGCTACTTCCTAGCTGTCATTTTTTTCCTCTTTCTGTTCCCTCTCTACCTTCTTTGATGCTCCCTCCTGCCTTGTGGAAGAAATGTAGATGCCCTTATATAGATAGTGGTGAAGGTGGTGAACACATAAATATGTGACCATACAGAGAACCATCGATTGTTTACTTAGGATGGAATGTATGGGGTGTGAACAAAACCATCTTTAAAAAAAAAATGGTTGACGTCAAAACCTCAAGGGCAATATACTGAGTGAAATAAGCCAGACACATAAGGACAAATATTGCAGGGTCTCACTGATAAGAACTAATTATAATATGTAAACTCATAGACATGAAATATAAGGTACCAAGATACAGCATGAGGCTTAAGAATGGGGAGTGGTTGCTTAGTATGAGCAGAATGTTCAACTAGGATGAACTTAAATGTTTGGAAATGAACAGGGGTGTTGGTAGCAAGATGTGAGAATAACTAACAGTGCCGAATGGAGCGTGAAGGAGGTGGAAACGGGAAGCTTAGAGTCATATATGTCACCAGAAGGAAAGTTGGAGGTCAAAAGATGGGAATGTATAAAACTGAATCCTATGATGGGCGATGTCCATGATTAACTGTACAAATATTAGAAAACTCTTCCATGAACCAGAACAAATGTATGACAATACAACTAGAAGTTAATAATAGAGGGGCATATAGGGAAGAAATATATACCTATTGCAAACTATATACTACAGTTTGTAGTATTTTGACATTCTTTCTTAAACAGTAACAAATGTACTATACAAACACTATGAGTCAACAAATGAGGGGGGTTGGTCAGGGATATGAGAGGATTTGAGTTTCCTTTTCTTTTTCTTTCTTTCTTTCTTTCTTTTTTTTTTCCATCTTTCACTTTATTTCTTGTCTGGAGTAATGAAAAGCTTCTAAAAACTGAACAAAAATTAAGTGTGGTGATGGATGCACAGCTGTATGAGGGTACCAGGGGCAACTGATTGTACACTTTGGATCTTTGGATAATTGTATGGTATCTGAACAATCCCAATAAAAATTAAATATATATATATATATATATATATATAATGCATTGCTCCTACCTTAGAGACAGAAAATGTACAAAAATAGCTTTGTCACAAGACAAATAATAAACTCAAATTTGAAATTAAAAGTTTTTGACATTTAAACAATGGATCATTTTAAAGTAAAGGATTTGATTTTCATGTAGTAATTCAAGAACTGGAGTAGGAATTTGTAGGATATGTGGCATTTTGGGGGGGCAAGAATGACAAACATGTGGGAGATACTCCAGGGAGAGATTTTATGGTGTGAGGGAAGTGGCAGAGACCTGAAAAGTCAAAATGTGTACAAAGAAGGAGTGAAGCTTGGCTAGTACAAACGCAAAACACAGAAATGGAAAGGATAATCAGGGCCAGTTCATAGAGAATCAGAACAAGGAATTGGATTTTTAAAGAATCAGAGTACATTTTAAACCAGTAAATCAAAGCTGAGTTGTGAGATTAATCTGGTAGGGGTGGCTACGGAAAAGTTAATATAATAAAGGCCTGAACTGGATAATGGTTATGAGAGAGAAAAAGATGATACAGACTGAATGAATAAATGGGATGACCAGATTTGGTAACATGGTGATCTCATAAACAGATATAGAACTGGCAGAAGGAGAGCCTATATATGGAAAAGTGGCTGATGATAAGTTTGCAGTAGGACGATATGGAATTTCCTGTAGGAAACTAGGGATTACATATTTAGATGCAGACCTGGAGTTCAGAATTAGGATGCAAATAAAGAAATAGATTTGATGATAATTCTTAGGAAAGTCAATATTTAGAGTTAACAATTAAGAGTGTTACCAAATGCCAAATACTGTACTATCTAATAATTATTTTATTATGTTCCCACCATGAGCTTTTGATATTAGAACTAGTTAAAATTCAACATCTTAACCAATGAAGAAACAGAAGCTAACCAATTTGTTTCAAATTACATTAGAGTAACGGAAGTCATGTGAGCCATACACAAACAGTTTGGTTCTAGAATCTTTGTTCTTAACAATTATACTATCCAGCATCCAATAAGAGAATGTGAAAGAAAGCCAAAAAGAAATAAAGGAGGGATGATTAGAGAGTTATAAAAAGAAAACAACACTTTGGCTAATAAAAGACAAAATAGATGGCACTGCCATTTGCCACAAAGAGTTCATGAGGATGGCCACTGAGAAATAGTTGTTGAATTTGATTACAAGGAAATAATCATTGACCTATGACAAAGCAATTTCAAAAAAGAGATGGAAATGAGTGGCACAGAGGAATATGCAAAGCTACTCCTCTAAAACTACTTTAGTGAGAATATTTTTCTCCAATAGAAACAAAGAAGACAGCAAAATTATTAGCTCAAGCAAATAATTGTATTAAAGGACAATTATTTTAAGCATTAATCATGGTGGAGTAAAAAAGAAAAGACAAGAGAGAATGAATAAGTTTAAGTAATGGAGGAACTTCCTAGAAGAGGTAAGTGGTGAATACGTCCAAATGTGTTACCTTTGGAAACAGGAGGAGAGATGCTTCTTTCTTAGAAAGGATATTGAAAAAGGTGGATGAAGGCACGGAATAATTTGAGATAAGGAGCAGTATAAATGAGAGAGCACGTATCAGCTGTTCTCATTCTTACTAAAAAGCAGGTTTCCTAAAATAAATAGTAGTCAAGGAGGGGCCACAAAACATTAGGCTAGACTTAAAAATGTGCCCAAGTCAGAGTAAGAGCTTTTGCACTGATTAAAAGGGACTTTGAAATTAAGCTTTGACAAGCCACTAGAGATAGTTCTCAATGGCACTTTGTGTTCCACAGGGAGGTAAGTGTATGCCTCAGTCACAAATTAAAAGAAAATAAAAAAAGGTTTTTGTAAGAGTTAGCATATACACATGGTAGGAATTCAAAACCACACATTGAAAAATGTCTCCTTTTCTCTCATTGACCAAATATCCAGTTATCTTCCCTGAAAGCAAACAACCAGTTTCTAAGGGAAACAATGACAAAACTTTTGGTGTAGTTAGTATTGTATATTCTCAGTTAGCCTCACTCTTAATACAGGAATTCTCAAACTTTATTATGCATAAGAATGACCTGGGAATGGTGTTAAAATTTCAGAGTACCAAGCTTCATTGTAAAAGCATGATTCAATAATTCTTGGGAAGGTCTGTCAGAGTTAAATATATACAAATTTAAAAATTGATAAAATATACAGAAGTATTCATTCCAACAACCATTTTATCTCTATGAGAAAAATATGCTTACTGGTAGATTAATTAAAATTTGAAGGTTCTGTGCTACCTTTTGTGCTTCAAAGGCATACAGAATGGAAAAGATCTATTCAAGCAAATAGGCTCCGAAGTGCAATATGCATGGCCATTATTCAAAATGGACCAAATAAAATTTAAAAAGAGAATTAAAAAAATAAACCTTGCCATTTCTACTTGTATTTTCAAAGAAAAATTGAAGAGTAACTTTAAGATTTAGTAAAGTGTTCAGAGCCCTTTTTTTTTCCCACTTTAGTTTGGAAAAAACTATCATATACAGGAGGAGGCATTGTGTTGAATAAAATTCCATGCAAGTACATGTCAATTTTTTACCTTTTGTACTGAAAATCTATGAAAACTTTGCATTTCAGAAGAAAAGCAGTTACATTACTGAGCAATTCTAACATGTCTTAGTTAAAATTCTGAATTGCCATATGTTACTGATGACAAAATATTTTGTGAGTGAAAACAAAATAACCTATAAAGACAGTTGTAAGAATGATATCCTATAGAATATTGATGATATAAACAAAATGCACCATATTTTAGTGTCTTTTAATTTATAAATGCAGTTATAAATTTGTTATGCAAGATGACAATAATATACACATCTTTAGAGACATAATCTCCTAAATTTTGTTTTTGAACTCACAGTTATATTATTCATTTTAGAGTATATTATGGATTCTATGTGAAATATCCCATTTAGGAAATTTCACTACTGCAAGTAGAGGAAATTTAGATCAAAACAATTAGTTCTGATTTGAGGTATCAAAAACAAGTAAATCTGTATCAACATAAGAATGACTTATGCCTCCCTCTTTAGGCATTTTAATATTTTAAAAGCAAATGTCCAAACCCTAACTATGGATAGTCCATACGGTCAAATCTTTTTGGTTTAAATTAAAAGAAGATTAATGAGTATATTGGCCTCAAACCATTTGGTCAAATCAGATGAAAGAATGATCAGCCATTTATTTCACAAGCATTTAAATACCTTTCATTGCCATGCTGTTCACTCACATGCTAATGAGTAGTGCACACTAAACTTTAGATGCACTACAGCGTTGCCCATGCCACTGTTTGCATCATAGCATGGATACTTTCCCCAGAATTTTATAATGATCGTTTTGGAATGGTTTAAAATTATGGAAAATAGCTAACATAAGGGAGACAAATAGAGAAAAAGGAAAAAAAAAATCTAAACTGTTTTGTGAAATTGAAATGACTGTAGAAAAATACAGAAAGCAATTTTTCATTCACAGATAAGTGGAAAGAAACTGATCACTTTGAAGAAATGCAAGGGAGCACTTTAAGTACAATTTTGCCCTGTGCTCAATGTGCAGGGTCTGAGCTACAGAGCACTCATTAGAACTGAAGAGGCCTGGCCTTTTAAAGTATTCACCATCACAATGAGAATATTGCTGTTAGCTTTCTAAAAAGAGGATGAAATTGTGGAAATAAGCTGTTGAAAGTACATTTCTCCTCTAAAAATGTGGAACAAAACATTTACTCAGAATGCATATAAAACTACCAGCTAGATGGCCTGCAGATATTTAAATGTCTGTTGGCTGTATTTTTTTTTCCTCTCTTATGTCTTTAAGTTTTGTTTTTGTTCTTTTAAATCGGGTGATTTATTTCCTTACTTCTTGACATTACTTGAATTGACAAGATGTCCAATGCCTGGAAAAAGAGATTTCCTTATTTGCGATACTGTTTCTTTCTAGTTATGTTTAAAGGACAATGTAGAATCCTTCGGTTCTAGTGACTGGCAGATTTGTTAAGGTGTGTGTTCCAGTGAGTGGAAGAGGGATTATCATTTGTTTCTACCAAGGTAAGCATGTCATTTAACTAGGTCAGTAAACAGACAGCTTTTATGTGAGTTATCTGAATCGGCTCAATTTAATAGGTAAAAAATTCCAGCTTAGAAACGAGAGAGCTTGTGGATCCATCATGAAGACAGCTGAAAAGAATGAATTGGCTATGTCACGGTTCAGTTTGGCAGCTGCTTGGAGAAATACACGTCATTACATTTGTTCTGGGGAGAAAAATGCTCATTTAATTCTTGTAGAGAATGACAGCTTTTTGTTGTGTATTTTCAATTCCAAGTTTTGTTTAGAACACTACATCCTTCAGATACAAAAATGAAAGGACACTGAGTCAAAAAATTAATGAGCATGAACAAATCTATCATGAGATGTTATGAACTGCTTTATATGGGAATAAGGGGAGACATATGTGCTTTCAAATTCCTTCATAGTCAGAAATTGTTACTCAGGTCTCAATTCTGAGTTATTAAAGGCAATAATGCATATCTTTTTGACTTAATGAATGTAGGATTGGTTATAATTATGAGTAACCAATTAAATTCTCAGGAATTACATATTATAGAAGGCAGAAATAGCTTCTTGGTTTTGCTTTGTTTTGTTTTAAAAGGAACTGACTAAAAATATTTTCTTTCAGTTTTTATCTTTTTACAAATATTTGCGAAGGTCAAATGATTGAATGAGCATGGTTTGCATTTTAAATCCTGTTATAAATTAATAGTGTTTATATGAGATGCATAATTAGCCAGGACACTATAAAATAGCACTGTTTATTCTTAAGTTTTATATGGTACATAATATAATGAAAATATGAACATACCAAAGGAAAAAAATTATCTCTGCTTTTCACGTATATAAATCCATAAGCTAAAGGAAGATGAAGTTCGTTTTGTATTGATGTCCTTTACTCTCTTCTTTTTGACACCATTGCATTCTGGTCAAGCTGTAAGCATATTATTCTGTAGAGGGATTATTTTTATATCTCTGGGTCAATAGAAAGCTTTCTGGTTCAAATGTTTATCTCACAGTTACTTTATTCAAGACAGGCAATGCATTTTGTTATGCTCATAGCACTGAAAATGGGAAAGTGAGGAAAAATATCATAAAGCTGAAAATGGCCAGTCCCTAAACTAATTACTATGCAATTAATTATATTAAAGCATTGCCACTGTTCTAAGGATTTTTGGCACTATCTTAGCTTTAGAAGAAAAGTTTGTGTGGGTTCAATTTTTTTTTTTTTTAATAATCCTTGCCAATAAAATCAGTGATGGCTAATGAAAGCAATAATGTCTGCTAAAAAAAAAAAAAAGAAAAAATTCTTAACTTTGGGTCTGGGGTAATGCATATATTAAGAATCAACTCAAATACCTGAAACTACTGAACTGCAACCCAGTAGCCTTGATTTTTTAAGATAATTGTACAACTATGCAGCTTACACAGTGTGACTGTGTGATTGTGAAAACCTTGTGGTTCACACTACCTTTATCCAGTGTATGGACAGATGAGTAGAAAAACGGGAACAAAAATTAAATTAATAATAGGAGGCATGAGGGGGATGGGATGTTTGGGGTGTTCTTCTTTCCCTGGGTTTTTACTGTTGTTTTTATTTTTATTTATTTATTTTTGAAGTAATGAAAATGTTCAAAAATTGATTTTGGTGATGAATGCACAGCTATGTGATGCTACTGTGAACAAGTGATTGTACACTGTGAATGACTGTGAACATATCTCAATAAAACTGAATTAAAAAAATTAAAAAAGAACACCAAAAAATGTTACAAAAAGAGCAGACTTTGGAATAACAAAACAATAACCTCTCAGTCCAATGACATAATAATTTACTTTGGTGAGTGGCACTGAACTCCAGGAATATATTTTATAAGTATATTTTATAACAAAATATCAGCCCAATTTACTCCCCCCCAAAAAAGAGAGAGAGAGAGAAAGAAAGAAAGAAAAAAAGAAAAAAAAAAGATCAGCTCACTAGAATTGTGAATCCCTGAAGGAATTTGTGGTCTTATTCAGCATAATTTCCCCATTATCTATCAAGTAAAAAGCACGTAACATATGTTTAATGTCTATTTGCTTAATTAATTAGTTAGGCTATTAGACAAAAAGAAAATTAAGTTCACAAATTTCATGGATCTCCTGAAAAAATAGGCAATATATAATAAGATATGGATGAAAACTGAATTTTTAATTAATACTTTAAAAATATGTTAGCTCTTAGAAGCCAGGATAAGAAAACTAAAATAGATAAAATGTTTAAAAAGATTCTTGACTATTTATTGCACATGGGATCATCTACTCATTTGGATAAGTTTCTTTCTCATCATTTATAGATCTTTTCAATTCCAAAATGAGAGTCACACAAAATATGTTCATTTGGCAAAAAGCATCATTAACTAATTTTCTAATTACCTTTTCTGGATTTTTAAAAAATAAAAAATACATCACTTCTAGCATTTTCCTTGACTCAGCCAATCATATTAATTGAGGATTTTTATAGTTAAGGCACTTACTATTGGTTTACTCATGTATTAATGCATAGTGTACTATAAATCTTTTGAAACAGGAATATGGTATCATTTCCCATTATTGGTTTTGACCCCAGTTTATGATTATTATTTTTTATGCATCTCACCCAATCACAGATGTAGCATCTTTTTAAGTTGTGTAGAGCCATATCCTTTCATCACAAACACAAATTATTTGTTTCCTTGAAGTCCCTCCAAACATTGGAAATGGAAATATTCATTTGTTTTTTGCACCAGTTTAATTCATGGATTTCCCTTTCATCTTTATCTATAAGATTTACTTAGGGATGCTCTGATACATGTTGCAATAGTGTGCCAAATCTTATCAAAGACACTAGATTGTGTTGATTCTATGCAATCAATGTTAAAGTCTAGACAGATTTTGTGTAACTTAAAAATAATTTTAATGGTAGCAAAACCATTTTGGCAATTTGTCCATAATAAAATGAAATGCTTTCCTTACATTTGAAATGAGAAGTTTAATTTTCAGTGGTTTCCAAATGCTGGGGCCAGCTGCATCAGAATTGTTTCAGAAGTTTCAAAAATACAATTCCAGGATTGCACCTTTGACTTTAGTATATCGGAGTGGACAAGAGATTCTACAAATTTCAAATATTTCTCCAAGAAATTCTGATTTGCAATTATCTTTGCCAATCATTGCACTAGTTTCCTTCAAACTAAGATACTATATGACTTAAAATATTTTATTGTTATATTTCTTCAAATTTAACTTTTTTATACATTTTCTGTCTTCTTGCTGTTGCTAATCTTATCTTGACCAAAGAGAAGCAAGCAGTTTTAACATATATATACCTTTAAATCTGCACTTATGGATCAAATATTCCTCCAGAGTGTGAAGACTATTTTGTCATGTAGGTGGGGATAATCATACATCTCTCTGGAAATAGTGTAGCTTGAGGAACTCATCCAGAATTCTACTCACTTGCCAAATATATAAATGTCAATATTCATTTTGTTCACTAAATAGTAGCAGCATAGCTCTTTTATATTATAACTTAATGTGCTCAAAATATTGGTTTAAGTTAATCTAGTTGAAATAAAAATTTCCAGGTTATTTCCAAGATATGATTTATGCTTTTTAAACTCATGATTGATGTCAGTTCTAACTTGATCACAATGTTCCAGAATTAGAAAAAAGTAGTTTATTTTGTATTGCATTATATTCAGCTTTGCATCAAATATGATATTTGACTTATTCTCTACCCTAACAATAATTTATTCATCTCTGAAGGAATGAAAGCGAGATATTCAACTTGTGTGTTATTGAACAAAGTCCAAGCCAATTCTTCAGACCATTGCCATTGAGCAAATATTAAAATATAAAATAAAGGTTATTTCTATGACAAAGAGGAGCATTGAACATTGATAGCCATTTGGGCTTAATATTGTTAAATGAAGCCACATTATTGCTGTAACAGTTGGCACTCTAATAAGCTGGAATATTTCATCAGGAATATTATAACAAGATGTGCTTTGAAGAGTCTGCTGGAAAACAATAGCTTGATACAGTTCATTTAAGGTTCAGGATGATCACTCTCATTTGCCTTCTCTATATTGTCTATTTCTGCAAGGGTGGCAATGAAAACTAAGCATTATGCCCTCATCAGGCTCTGGCACCCTGACTTATTCAGGATTTTGATTAGTCCCCAAAGAAAGTACATTTTGCTGAAAGATATCATGATTATCAACAAAAGGAAGCAGGATGGCAAATGAAATTGGGAATAATTGCTCAAATACAGAATGAAAATATAGAATCTATTAATTCAGTGACCTTTTAGAGCCAATTGAGCATTAGCCATCAAAGTACTGGGTACTTTTAGTGTCCACTCTCAAGCTTCATATGAATCTAAACTCTATCATTTGGATTTATCACTATTTTAAAAATTACAGAGTTTATTTTATAATAAAATGTATATTTGACTTTATTTATGTGACTATACATTTTTATTTCCCATTTTCAATTATAATAAAAATAGTATATAATTTTACATATTTTTTTCCATTTAAATTTTGATAGCTTTTGCAGAGTTAAAGCATAGATTTAAGATATATATTTTCAATACAATTCTGTATGTAGAAATGCAACTCTCTGAGTCACTGTTAGAAGGTTTCAGATTATTACAGACTTCTGTGCGTCATTAATTAGGGAAATATAAAAGTTTCAATAACGGTTATGAGGGTGCCATATATTGCATAAAAATAATCTTCCCATTGGAAAGTTATAAGTAATTTCAGTGACTCGTAGTATACCTATCTTAAGATTTATCATCCATCTAGGTTATTTTACATAAAATCCTGCATATCATAGTAGTGTACAAATTAAAGTTTCCAGAAATGTAATTCATAGTGTACTTCTACTTTCAAGGATGAACAAAACCACTGAATTAAAAATGCATGCTATTCCACCGAAATTTTAAGAGGTTTTTCTTTTTTTTGGTGTGTTTTAACATTCCTCAGTGTACTATGAAGATGTTTAGTTTAAGATTAATAATACTCCCTTACATTTTAAGACTGCTCCTAAAACTTGCAAGCATTAAATCTTCAGGTTTTGTTGATTCATCCCTGGCAGAATTCCAGATCTATATAAATGATCCAAATGAATCATTTCTCACTCATTGAATCTGACTTGGTCCTATTCATTCAGCCATGTTGGTTGCGGGCCTACTGTGTGTCACTCATGCCTAACATTAGGGACTGATTCCAGGTAAGTAGAAACAGACCCAGTCCCTTGTTCCTGTGGATCTGATTGCCTAGTAAGAAAGACAGTAATCAAGTAGTTGGGTGATTGGAGACTGAGAGGAAAGCAATAATACGTTAATGAATATACGCAATATTTATAACAGAAGAGAAAAGAGTTTCTGAGCCGATAACTTAAGGATGAAGAACATGTACCTGGGTGAAGTGTCAATGACCAGTGTACAATGGAAAGCATGTGGAGAGAAGAAATAGAGGATAGAAAGATTCTGTGGTTTGAGGAAGCATGGTACACTTGAGCTACTGAAATAGTCCTGTATGTCTTGGGAGGAGAGGAAGTGGAAGGAGAGCCTACAAAATAACTCTTTCCAGAAGTGTCTTTATCAATCTGAAATGAGAAATAATTCGCTAGCTGAATGTGTAGTTATGCGTTTGAAAGCGTGGTTCTACTTTTATGTCTATCGCAAAATGGAAGACATATGAGCATATTTGAAAGTCAATGGGACAGATACAGTTTAGAAAGCTTAGGAAAGACAAGGATAATGGAAAATATGAGTTATCTAAAAAGCAAGTAGAGAGTAAGACAATAAAAGCAGAAGGAAGGCTTGACTTTGGATAGGGTATGGATGGCTTCCTTCTCCATAACAGCCAGGATGGGAGCACGGTGAACTCATTTCCTCAATTATTTCATGAGAGAGGCATCAAGCTTAATGGCCTGAGCTTCTGGCTCACTGTCTTGGGGTAACGTCAGTCTAGCAGGTGTCATTTCTGCTCACCTGGACTGGGAGGTAGAAAATGAGGAGATTGCTATTTCATTCCCATAAATAACTGTGTCTTTTCTTTCTTATGTCTAGCTTTCCATGGAGTGACATTTCTAAGGAATGAAGAGGGAATAGGACACTACAATAAGATACTTCATATTTCAAAAAGAACATACCTGTTTCTGAAAAAAAGCCATTCCACTTTGAACTAAAAATGTAGTCACAGGTCTTCTTTCCTCTTATAATTATTAAATATATCAGGTAATTGCCAGTGTTTCTCTAGTGGCAGTTTTGCTTTATGATATGGTATTAAAAAAATCATGTTTCTTCAAAGAATGTCACTGAAATATAGTGCTGCTTGAAATGTATATGTAAAAAAGAGATTTAATTATTTATACTTTTGTTAAAAATTCAAGGTATATTTGGAGATTAGAATTAAGAGTGACACAAACATAATTAGGAAAGAGTTAAATTACAGGGCAGAATGTTTTTAAATTACACTTCAAAGGCAATATTTTTAATACAAACTGAGGATTCTGATGTTGAGAATTTTATGATTAATCCTTCTAATAATGATACAACAGTCATAATAAAGTTCAAAATGTATTTGTTCTTCTGCTAAGGAAACTGGTTTAAATTCTAAACTAATTTTATCAGAAAAAGTTAATTTCCTTTTCTTTTTTAAATTTTCTTAGTACAGCAGAGGAGTTACCTCATTTCTTCAATAATGTCATTTTACAAGCTGCTGGTTTTTAAGCCTTCTTGCAATACATTTGAAAAATTTTGTCAGAGAATACAAAATTTTAAGCAATCCTAACACAAAGACTTACTTGTAAGAGAATTAGTAACTGGGAAATCTAATTAAAATTTGTTAAAATATTGTTTTTATTTAAACTGATATTTTAAAATATTACTTTTAAAATGTTTTATTTATTTCCTCTTTAATTGATCCCTTGCAGGCTGTCCTCTCTGAAGATTGCACTTCTGCAACACTATGTGAAAACACAGTTCAACCCAATACTTAGACAGTCAGTCTTGGTCAACTGCAGTACATGGACCCTAAGTCCTCAATCATCTCATCCCCACCAATGATTTCTAATGTGATGAATCTTGCACCAGCCTACTGTACTCTGTAGCTGCAACCACAGTGCTTGGACTCCAGCCACTACATGAGACTAAAGGAAAACTGAGTGCCACGCCCAACCACAGGTACTGAGATGGCAGTAAGTAAATAGTATCCATACCAGCTGATCATACTATGGTAGTAAAAAGTGCTTCCCTAATCATACAGTGTAAAAGGCCCTCAGCACAATAGAGAAACTCCTCTTCTGGAGTTTGATGTCTAATCCTGCCAGATGGCCGAGTGTCACCCAGAGTGCAATGGTGGGTGGGTGGTAGGGGACATACATCTGCTACACATTTTGTATCCGCAGTACGTGCTGCTCAGCAAGTCTGGAATAGGCTCTGCTTCTCCCAACACCTGATTTGCTCAAGTCTCCACCAACCCCTTTTAATATACCAGCATATTCTATCATGCTATATCAAGCAAACTCTGGGTGAGACTTTAAAGAGAGGTAAAAGGTCAAAATGCACTTAGAAGTGAAACACATCCTCTTGAAAAATTAAGAATGTTTCCTGAGTAGGAAAAAAAAAAACACACAAAAAAAACACCTTCAAACTGAGAAGATCAAGCATGACTTTAGTATAGAACTACATTCTTACTAAGGTTTTACCTATGATATTTCAGAAATAAAGGCATGAAATGCATTATCCTCTGAAAAGAGGACATAATGATCAAAATCAAGAATTATTTAAATGCTGTTTCTGTTCTAAACCTTGTTTACACCAACAGAAAATTCCCCTTTTCTGCAAGTAAAGCAGGAGTAAGCAGAACATAATGATTTACAGCCATTCAAGTCACATAATGATGGATTAAATATCACCTATTTCCTCCCCTCTTCTTTTATGACTACCTTTTCCATAGAGGTGTAGTGTTCCAGTTTGCTAATGCTGCCATTATGCAAAAATACCAGAAATGGATTGGTGTTTATAAAAAGTGTTTATTTGGTTACAAAGTTACAGTCTTAAGGTCATAAAGTGTCCAAGGTAAGCATCAACAATAGGGTACCTTCACCAAAGCAAGGCCAATGGCATCTTGAAAACCTCTGTCAGCTGGGAAGACACAGGCACATGGCTGGCATCTGCTCTGGGATTCTGGTTTCAAAATGGCTTTCTCCCAGGATGTTCCTCTCTAGGCGCTGGGAGTGTTCTCTTAGTTTATCCCAGGCAAACTCTGGGCTAGCAAAAGTCTGCTTTCAACAGCCATCTCCAAAATGTCTCTCTAAGCTGCAGCAGTGAGCTCCATCTGTCTGAGCTCTTATAGGGCTCCAGTGATTTAATTAAGACCCACACTGAATGGGTGGGGCCACACCTCCATGGAAATAATCCAATCAGAGTTATCACCTACAGTTAGGTGGGTCACATCTCCATGGAAACAACCCAATAAAGGTTCCAACCTAATGAAGACTAAATACATCTGTCCCTACAAGATTACATGAAAGAACATGGCATGTTGGGAGTCATAATATGTCCAAACTGGCACATTTAGAAATGTAAAGACTTATGTTGCAACTATTGTGGCCTGAGAAGCAATTATGGTTAGTGAGACACTGGGGCATTTTCTGGGACCTTTTGAAAGATTTCACTTTCTCAGTTCAAGGATCAGAATCCTTGGCTACACCCTTACTACTTTGCTCTGGTCATTAATATAAATGTGTTGTCTGGATCATGACAATATCATGTTATCAACTGGAATAGGCAAAGGAAATCACTGATTCTGACTCTGTTGAATGAGAGAGCTAATGCAAAATTTACCTTCCTTAGAATTTCTTGTAGGAGGGAAAAATTGTTTATATGTGTTTAAGTCACTTTTGTTTGGTTTTCCTTCTCTTGCAGTTAAATTGTATCCTAATTGATATAGTTACATGTATTAAACTTTGCACTTTTTTGTTGTTATCTTTCAACTTGATTAAAGGCTTATTATTTGTTCTCAAGAATTTACATTTTACCCTTTGTCCGTTCCTGTTGCTATACACTTATTTTACAATTTCTAGGATTTCTGGAGCAGCTTTAAAATTAATCATGATGTATTCACACATTGTGAATAGATACAATTTATATTTATAAGTATATAGACATAGATACATATATATAATATAATTAAATATGTATGATAGTTTATTCTGAAAATTTGACAAACAGCAACATGCCAGAGATAAATTTAGATGTTTTGGCCAAACATGAGATTTCAAAACAAAATCATTCTTTATTAAAACAGGTCAAGATCCTGAATAGAAAATACTTTGCAACCCTGATTAGAGCTTTTGTAAAAATACCAGTATATGAAGCAGTTATGTAAACCAATTTCTCTGTATTAAAATTTATCCACTATACTATCCCAGGCAATTGTTATTTTCCCAAGCACTCCATTTCCTTACTTTATGTATAGCTCATAAGGAATTATATGTTATTTTTATACTTTTATTGGTTTTAAAGTTTGACTCAACTTGGCAGTGATTCAGATAGTGCTAAGTTGAGCTGTTGTCATATGAATGGTAAGGCATTTGATATTTCTAAAAGAGATATATCTTGAAAAACTATGGTATTGAACCATGCTTTCCTTTTTTGTGTAGAAGCAAACAGCAACCTTTTTAATAAACATAGTGATTCTGTACTAGTACATTTTTCTTAAGGACTGAAAGCCCAATAGCGCCCCAGTACAAATTTCTCTGTAAGAAAATATAACTGTAATCCAAACTTATTATTAATTCAACAAATATTTATCAAGTTCTAAATATGTATCAGATACTATGTTTGCCTTGAAAATCTCTATTGTCTGTTAGAGGATAGGGACAAGAATAGAGACCATTGCAGTATATTATGTGATCTAGGAGGATAGAGGATACTGTGAGAAGACGAGAAAGACACTGAACCTTGTTTTGGAATTCAAGGAAAGGATCACAAGTGGAGAGATGTTTAAGCCAAGACCACAAGGAGAAATAGGAGTTAGGTTGACAAAATGGAATGAAAAGAGACGGGTAGCCATTGCAGTGAGGAAAAAATTAAAAGTATAGTACATTCCAGTAACATCCTGTTATTTAGTTTGAGCATATTGCCTAGGAGAATGGAATGTGGAAATAGATGAAGAATCAGAAACAATTCATGAAGGGCCTTGTAGATTATGCCAAGAGATTGGACTGTATCTGCAGGTTAATGGGCAGCTATTGAAGAGTTTAAGAAGGGGAATGATAGGATCAGATTTGCATTTCGAAACTCCACTCTGGTTATGGTGCACATATTGTATTTTTGGTGGGGTGGAATTTGTCTAGCATAGACTGGGGGAAAGGACAACAGTTAGACAGTTGTAGAATCTGGGCATAAGGCATTGGTTGCTTAACCTAAATGTATACCAAAATAAATATTTGGGAATGGATTTGCAAACTAACCTGAAACAAAATATCTGAAGACATTTATTTTTCTCTGTGATGTAGATTGCAAGTTGAAGATGATGGGGAGATGTAGGCTAGACAGACAGAAATAAATGCTTAGGAGAATGGGGAGATAATTGAGTAGCTTGGAGGATTCCAATTCCTGTCATAGAATGTGATTTGTCAAATGGGACAGTGCAGTAACGTTGCCTCTAATTACTAACTAATGTGAAAATGTCCTTGTTTTGTTTTGCTTTAAACATGTTAATTTGAAGACCTACCCAGAGTCATGCCTTCAGCCTTTCATCTATCTTTTCTCATTTAATCCTCTTAACAAATCTGTGTTTTAAGAGCTATTTTTCCATTAAAGAAGAGCAGAGGCTTGCCCAAGTTTGTGTTTATAGAAAGTGCCAAAATTTATATGTAGTTTTCTGATTCCAATTCCCTTGTGTTTATAAAAATTCTCTGGTTATAAAAATAGAAGTCTCCTCTTCAACATACGCTAGGGGATCAGCATCTTAAAGTTTAGAGATAGGCCTTACAATTCAGGGATAGAGTTAACTGCTGTAAGAGCTTACAATCTTGGGACTATTACAATTATTGTGTCCACGTTAGGCTATGTTCTAAGATTCAATTCTGAGTTTACACATTGTAGTTAGTCCATATTAGTGAGGCATCATCCCTCTCACCATGTTTTCTCCAACACTTTTACTCCTATATATGTATTTTCCTACAATTTTATAGAGTTATATTCACATACCATACATTTATCCACAGTGTACAATCAGTTGTTCATGGTATCATCATAAAGTTGTACATTTATCACCACAATCAGCACTTGAACATACTGATTACTACAAAAAAAATTGTTTTGTTTTTTTTTTTTTTAGCAATAAGAAAAAATGATAAAAAGAAAAATAACATGTCATACAATACAATATGCTACTAAGGACAGCAAATAACACCACTACCAAGAATCCAATATTACTCCCCTATATCCCCTTCTCATATACATTTAGCATTGGCGTATTGCCTTTGTTACATTTAATGGAGGTATATTACAATGTTACTGTTGACCATAGACTCCAGTTTGCTTTGATTATGTTTTTTTCCTGAATACCATCCCTTTTTCAAATTTCTACATGGTTGACATTCATTGCTTTCCCACATGCAAAAACATTTTTATATTTGTATATTTAGTAAAAGTCATTGGCCACTCCAGTTTTTGCCACTTTATACAGTCCCAGTCTTTATCATCTATCTTTACCTCTGGTGTCATACATTCTCCTATCCCACCTCTTTCAGCTTTACTCACAGACATCTTTGTTCAGTGTACTTACAATACTGTGCTACCATCACACAGTATTATGCTATCTATTTCTGGATCTATGCAATCAATCCTAAACATTCTGTAGTCCTTCAGCATCAAATGGCTGATCTCTGCCCTCTTTCTATCTCCTGGTCGCCTGTGTTGTCAGCTTTTAAACATTGGGACTGGCAGTTTGATGTGCTGAGCCCTCAAGCATGGGACTTGCCCTTATGAAGCTCATTAACACAAAGGAAAGTCTAAAGTTGTATGTAATGGTGCCTAAGAGTCTCCCCCTGAGTACCTCTTTGTTGCTCAGATGTGGCCCTCTCTCTCTCTAACTGAGCCATCTCGACAGGTGAACTCACTGCCCTCCCCCCTACGTGGGACCTGACTCCCAGGGTTGTAAATCTCCCTGGCAACACAGAGTATGACTCCCGGGGATGAATGTGGACCCAGCATCTTAGGACTGAGAGTATCTTCTTGACCAAAAGGGGGATGCAAAATGAGACGAAATAGTTTCAGTGGCTGAGAGATTCCAAATGGAGTCGAGAGGTCACTCTGGTGGACATTCTTATGCGCTATATAGATAACACCTCTTAGGCTTTAATGTATTGGAATAGCTAGAAGTAAATACCCGAAACTACCAAACTCCAGCCCAGCAGTCTGGACTCCTGAAGACAATTATATAATAATGTAGATTACAAGGGGTGACAGTGTGATTGTGAAGACCTTGTGGATCATACCCCCTTTATCTAGTGTATGGGTGAGTGGAGGAATGGGGATAAAAACTAAAGGACAAATGGGGTGGGATGGGGGGATGATTTGGGTGTTTTTTTTCACTTTTATTTTTTATTCTTATTCTGGTTCTTTCTGATGTAAGGAAAATGTTCAGAGATAGACTGTGGTGATGAACGCATAACTATGTTATCATACTGTGGACAGTGAATTGTATATCATGGATGATTGTATGGTGTGTGAATGTATTTCAATAAAACTGAATTTAATATAAAAAAAAAAAGAAGTCTCCTCTTCAATTTGAAAAAATATATACGTATGTATGTATGTATATAAACACTAAGATCTACAACAAGATGTAATAAAGAAATATGGATTAAATATGCACCTGATCTAGGGGAACTCTAATTTTCATGTTTATCAATTTTATCAATTTTTAATTAAATTCAGTTTTATTGA
Organism: Choloepus didactylus; assembly: GCF_015220235.1. Taxonomy (NCBI): domain Eukaryota; kingdom Metazoa; phylum Chordata; class Mammalia; order Pilosa; family Megalonychidae; genus Choloepus; species Choloepus didactylus. The sequence continues at coordinate 77,294,003 of NC_051318.1, forward strand.
AATATATTCACATACCATACAGTCATCCATGGTGTACAGTCAACTGTTCACAGTACCATCATATAGTTATGCATTCATCACCACAATCTATTTCTGAACATTTTCCTTACATAAAAAAAACACCCAATAAAGACTAATATCTTTTTATTGGATAACATATCAAAGGATTTTTCTTTAAGTGAAAAATATGTATATGGAAACCTATAAAATGCATATATAAAGCAAAAATCTGGAAATCTTTGTGGTAGTTTTGACAGCAGCATATGGTTCATAATGTGTTAAAATGAATTACAGCATGCAAAACTGTTATAACTTCATTTAAATATCAGTTACATGCTATACATTTAACTTAAAAAATGTTACCAAAGGCATCTTTTACAATTTGGAAATAACAGGAAAGGGACTTTGTAGACTATTTTCTGTTTCTGTAAAGTGATCACAACTTTCCGTAACCTTCATTCGTTCATTCAACAGGTACTGCATGTGGCAGGCAAAGTTCCTATGCAAATGAGTACTCCCACTCTGCAATGTACACAGATACAAAGGCCATTTGACACATGCTGAAAATTACTTATATACTTGACAGCGGTAGTGGGCTAGTTTTCATTAGCCATATTCAGGGACTGGCTGTTTAAAACAAACAAACAAACAAACAACTAAAGCAGAGGCAAAATATGCCTTTTTTATTGGTACATAATGATCAGACAGGTCCATTATGCTAATGACCAGATCCATTAATAGCAATTAATGATCTGACTAACTCAGCAATTTTGAAACACGTCCTATTAGTGTAGGAAAAAGTTAGAAAAGAACACAGGTGGAGAGAAACAGTCATAAAAGATGAATCACTGTCCTAAAAATCCTAGTCTTATACTAAATCTAGGTAACTGTTCTAGTATGGCATTTGCAATCTTTCCTCTCCTTCTGAATTCTTGGTACCATTTTTGGTTAATATAATTAAAATTGCAGCAAGATTTTAGTGGTGTCTTTTCTTCTACTGGCCAACTTCCTCTACCCTCTCAATTTTAGTTATGGTTCTAGGTATGACTGACACGTAGCCTGGTGAGGGCTTGCGTGAAGTGAACGTGAAGTGAACATGAAGTAAGGCTTATCTCTAGTATGGTGTGATTTAAGGATATGGAACCAATATACTTCCCCTACTGCTTTTCAAGGCTGCCTGGTATAGTTGGAATTAGTTTAATAAATCCTCTATGTAACTTGCAACCAAATCTCAGTTTTGCAAAGCCTTAATTTTAGAAGGAATGTGGGATTCATATAATGTAGGATCCTTTGCAGTACAGAAATTCATTCACAAAATCCTGAAGTATCTTCATCTGGTGTCTGAATAGCTCCAGCCATGGAGACTATTTTTAAATGATCTTCTTAATTCTCAAATATTTTCAAAATTAGAAATATGATCTCTGTACAGAGCAAAACTTTCTTTCCCTTCCTAGTTTTTCCAAAATATATCTTGTATCTTTTATTACTTAAATTTATCTAAAATTTTAGCATTTATAGTCATATTTCCCCTTGTTCCATGGATTTGGGAAAAAGCAAAAAAAAAAAAAAGAATTCAATTTTAGAAATGAAGACTACACTTGATGAAGATACATTATAGCCATGAAACTAAACTTTATTTACTTAAGATTTTCAAGGAGATTATATTGTAGTGAATAAAACTTGGGCCTGGGACTCAGACAACCCTGTGTTCAAATTTCAGTTTTATCCTTTAATAGCTGTGCCCTTGGGAATTACATAAATCTTTGTTTCCCCAATCTCATCAATACCTACCTAAGAAGGCAATTGATGTATTTGTTTATGTAACTTGTTTGGAATTTGATTAAATTAAAAAATTTAATATATAAATAAAACTTGTTTTCTACACACATAATACTACAGAAAAATAAATTTTTATGTATTTATTTTACTTAGTTCATCTAAGGATATATACTAATTTCTTTATTTATTCAATATTTGGGAATCTTTAATGCTTTCCAGGTAGATAAAGAACAAGAATACTGTTTTCTTCATAAAAAATGATCAATACTCATCAAAATCATCTAAGTATTGAGGAAATAATGAATGCTGAAATCCTACCTTCTGAATTCATATAAATCCCTATCAATGCAAAGAATTTTAAATGTCTAACTTTTATGAGATGCTTTGTAAGGTGTGTTAATTTTAATCACTTTAAGAAAGTTTGATGTATGATCATTCATTCAAAAATTTTTATTAAATGTTTACTATGTATTTTCCCTACATTCAGCATTGTGGATATCTAGATAAGATAGTTCTTAACTTGGAAAATTTCACTTGTGTATTATTGAAGATTCAAGAAAAAGGAAATAACAATTACTAAGATACCTGATTATAATGATTAAAATCTTATTGTGTGCTTAGAATGTGCTAGGCAATCTAAATATTTTACAAATGCTTGCTCAACTGTTCCTCAAAACAAACTTAAAAGATAGATGCTCTTGTTATCATTATTTTACAGGTAGATGGAAACTGAAGGACAGAAGGATTAAGTAACTTGCCCAAGACCAGATGGAAGTATGTAATAGAACGAGGCTTTGAACGCCAGCTGAAGAGTTCAAGACTCCAGAGCTTACCCTCTTAATTAACATTATGCATAGAATAATACAGGTGGGTGTCCGATATTTAGAATCACAAAAAATAAAGTACAGGTACCTTAGACACTGGTTGTCAAAGGTCTTTTCCTGGGGACTGTAACATATTAGCTGTGGTTGAAAGGACAACTAACTAAAAAGGAAGAGTTTGAAGACATTACACGTTAAGGGACGGAGTGCCACAGTCATTGAACCTGGAAAAAACTTAGACTGCAAGGAATTCGACATATATTACTAATATTGCAAAACAGGGACAAATAAATGATAGGTTTTAGAAACAAGAGTTCTAAACTATATCCCTTTTATTTTGAATTCTATTGCAGTTTATTCACTTTTTAGCATTTATTTAGGTAAAATTTCTAAATAAGATTCTATTTCAATTCTAATAGAGATATCTAACTATTACTCCTATTTGGAAGTCTTTCCAACTGAATACAATAAAAACTGGTGCTTGTGAAATTTGGTTAAATATAATAGTCATGATATGCAACCTAGTACACATAGTGTTTCCCACCCAAATAGTATCTTTGAAGATATGACAGAGTATTTCAGATTTTCCTTTCAAAAATTCATGACTTTATATGCAGATACTGGTGTGACAATAAGTACTTAGTTAAACATACAATATTATTAGTAAATATAATTTCTCAAAATTTATATTAACAATTTATATATGTATTTATATTATAAATTAATAACAAAACTAACTAAAATAACTTAATTATGAAATTCAATAAAACATCTGCAGGTAAAATGCATATTATTTTATTTCCATTTAAAATGCTACTTGGAACTGTTTCAGTTTTACTGTAGTGAATAAACTGTCATGTAGGCATAAAAGGGCTTGCATATTGAAACTTGTCTTGAAAATGACATTGCATCTAAAACATGTTCTCTACATAAGCAATCATCTTCTGACTTTACTTAAATGCACAGAAAATAAACATTTGAAAATATAGTCATTCTGTTTTAGTTAAAAATAAATCAGAGCTAGTAGAAAAGATTATGTGTGCACATGTAATCAATAAGATGAAAACCTTTAAATTCTTGCCTCCAAAACAAATAGTTTAATACTTGAAAATAACTGTTCTGTAGTTTTAACATGCTGTGATGTCATCAACCAATTATAAGAAAGTAATTCATAAAATGTTTTGAATTAACTGTAAGGATTTGGAGGCTAAGGTTTGATTCCAGCTCATTTAGTATACACACAGATAGACACACATACAAACACATACAGAATTTCAATCAAATAAGAACACGGCTGTTATGATTTTTGTTTTTCTCCCTTATTCTTTGGATTATTGCCACAGCTTCCCTAGCTAAATCAATGCTCTTTAAAACTACAGCATTGATTTCCTAATTTCAATGCCATGTTTTTACCTTTTCAGCACAAAAGGGTACTTGATTTTTTTTTTCTTCCACTCTATGTCTTTTTTCCCACTCTTTCCCATTCTGTTTGGTTTTATCTATGAAGCTATTTTTCTCATGATGAACTGATGAAATATCTATAGAATATTATTCTTTTCATTTTATAAGTGAATAAAAATCTGTGAATATTCCCACATATACATGAGAATATCAAGTGTTGACATTTGGAGAAATATGGGATAGCTTCCTTAGTGAAATAAATATATATTCTCTCTATATATATAGTTTTTAATATTAGAATAATATATATATCTTTGAAAAAAGTAATTTTCAGTTATTTAATTTATAAAATCTGCAAGGTGGTTTTTTAAATGATATACTATGAGAGTTATCATGTTCAAGTAACAATGGAGTGGGGAAGGGATCTATATAATGTGATGACTTGACCCAAAATAGAAAAAAGAAAAATACAATATTGAAATGTCAGGAAGAAAGAAGGAATAATTAAAAGAGCAGAGATATGAGTACATGCAATTGACAATTTTTCTCCCGAGTTTATACTTCATACTTCTTTATTGAAACAAAAATTTTAGCACCACCTGATACACAAGACAATGATATTTAAAAGCAAGGAAGGTGTATATATATATATATATATATATATATATATATATATATACACACACACACAAGTGAAGTTTCTACATACCATTCAAAGTGGTAAAATATATATGCATATTTTAATATTCAGAGCAGCAACAAAAGCTATAGAAAGAGATATACTCAAAAACCCTATAAATAAAACAAGAGGAATCTTAAAAAAAAGTTCATATAACCTTCTGAAAAACAAGAAAGAAGAAAGAGAAGAGGAAGTAGCAGAGGAAACAAATAGAAAAGGAAAATAAGAAAATGGCAAAATTAAGGGCTAATATAGTAATAATTACCTTAAATGTATATTGTTCAAATACACCAATTAAGAGACCAAGATTAACAATTAAAAGATAAAAAAACACAACGCAGCTATGTGCTACTTATCAGAAACTCACTTTAAATTCAATGACATATGTAGGTTGAAAGCAAGAAGAGGAAAAAGATACTGCATGCTAATGTGAATCATAAAATATTGAGAGTGGCTATATTAATATCTAATAAAGTTAACTTCAGAGCAAAGAAAATTAACTATAGACAGGGATACATTACATAATTACAAAAGAGTAATTCATTAGAAAGGCATAATAATCTTAAATGTGTGTATGCACATTAAGAAAAAGTTATAGACTTAAAGGAGAAATGGACAAATCCAGTATAGTTGGGGACCTCAACAACTCTCTTGTCAGCAACTGATATAACTACTAAACAGATCATGAGCAAGGATATAGAAGAGTTGGACAACACAATCAAGCAACAAGATCTAATTGACATACCTAATTGCTGTTACCCCAATAACAGCAGAATACACATGTTTTTTACCAAAAGTCAAAAGAACATTCAACATGACAGGCCATATGTATCCTGGCATAAAACTAACTGAAGAAAATTAAAATCATTTAGTGTATATTCTCTTGGCACACAGACTCAAATTAGAAATCAGTAACAGAAAGACAACAGGACATTTATAAAGATGTGGGAATTAAAAAACACATTTTTAAATAACTCATGGGTGAATATGGAAATCTTAAAGAAATTTTGAAAAAAATGAATTGAATGGAAATGAAAACAAGATATATGAAAATATGTAGAATTTATGTAAAGCAGTGATGAGAGAATTTATATCAGTGAATGCTTACATTGGGAAACGAGAGGAGTTCTCAAATCAAAAAAAGGAGCACATAATAAAACCACAGTAAGCAGAAGGGAAACAATAATGGTAAGAGCAGAATTCAATAAAATTGAACATAGGAAAACAGAGAAAATTGAGTATCTTAAAAGATCAATAAAATGGATAAACCTCAGCAGGAATAGCAAACAAAAAAGAGAAGACACACATCACTGATATTATGTATAAAACAGAGGATACCAGTACAGTCTACAGCTATTAAAAGGAAAATAAGGGAATACTTTGAATGACTTTATACCCACAAATTCAAAAGTGAGAAGAAAAACCACGAACTATTATGACCCAATGAAGATTAAATAAACAATATGATTAGTCCTATAATCATTAAAGACATTGAATGTATAATTAAAAAACTCCTGAAAAAGAGATCTCCAGGGTGATATGGTTTCATGGGAGATTCTATCAAATATATAAAGAATTAACACCAATTTACCCAATATCTATAAGAAAATAGAACAGGAGAGAATTTTTAAATCTATTTTTATGATGCCAAGTTTACTCCATAAGAAAACTATACAAAGAGTACAAAATACAAAAGTGAAGATTATTATGTCTCATAAACTGAACACAAAAATTCTCAACCAAATATTAACAAGACAAATCCAGCAATATATAAAAGAATTATGTAGCATGGCCAATTGGAATTTATTCCAGGCATGCAAGGCTAGTTTGTTGTGTGAAAATCAATCAACATAACCCAGCATATCAACATGCTACAAAGAAAAATCATATAATCATATACATTGACAGGATAGTATTTGACAAAAACCAACACCTGTTCATGATAAAATCTCTCAGCAGTTTAGGTATAGAGAGGGATTATCTCAAGTTGTTAAAGAACATACAATAAACCTATTATTCTCCTTGCAGTTTTTGCACATGGCTTTCCCACATTTTGCTGAGAAGGTTGAACAAGGACAATATTTTCAACAGGATGCAAATGAATGTTGGTTACAAATTATGTGAACATTACAACAGAAATTGGAAGTCTTAGAGGATGATTCTGTTAAAGAAACAGATTCTTCCTTTGCATCAGCAGTGACACTTTCTAACAAGAAAAGTTTAATTGATCAGTTCTTCATATGGAGTTTGAAACTACCATGAAATGTACAGAATCTGAAGAAAAAGAAGTCACAAAAGGAAGGGAAAATCAACTTCACCTTGGCTGCTTTATCAATAAGAAGTCAAGTATCTTTTTACAGGATTTAAATTGCTACTTCAGGAAGAAATCACTAAACAGTCTCCCACATTGCAAAGAAATGCTTTATATATCAAATGTTCCAAAATCAGCTGGCTTCCTGCTTGCGTGACTATTCAGATGGTTCAATATGTTTATAAAGAAAAGGAATCTGTGAATGCCAAAGTTCTTAAGGATGTTAAATTTCCTCTTATGTTGGATGTATACGAACTATGTACTCCAGAACTACAGTTGGTGTTTGTTTTTACTTTCCTGTTAATGCCTAAATTTTTAATGTCCATCACAAAATTTAATCTCAGATCAATAATTTTAAAGTGATGGTAGAAGATACCAGGTGTGGGAGGTATTTCAATCCTGTAGATTTCTTGCATTTTATTACATTCTTGTCAATTACTCATGCTTGTTTTGGGATGCTTGATTGATCACTAGTGAAACCAACAGAATATTCGCTAATTTGTCTCTGATTTTCTTTGCGTTAGATATTTATAATAAAGTTTTATGGATTATCATGAAATCTTCTATCTTTGCTTGTGTTGTCTTAATGCTCTACAGAGCATAACACTGATAACTGTTAGATTCCTCTCAAATATGAACAATGTGATGCAATCTGAAAACACTAGGTGATAAAATAAGTATCTCTTCTTTAACTTCTTCACCTAAATTTTGAATATTGTCAGTCAATACTCCTTTTACTTTGGGGAGAGGGTGGGAGAAGTGCAGAATAGAATTGGAAGATGAAACCTTAAGAATTGTAATGATTCTTTTATATTTGTATGATTCCTCTAACTTAGCAGGTTTTCATTTCACTGTCTCATTTGGTCTGAACAGTTTCATGAGGACATGAATTTAGCAATTAGAATTCAGGTTTTGATTTGCAGGTTGCTGTAGCTATTAGACCAGGTGAGGTAGGTTTAGAACTAAGCATGTCAGTCTTGTGTGGAGTTAGAATCTTTGAAATTGTTATTCCTTAATTGTCATTATTATAAAAAGTTTGATATCATTTCATTTGATCCAAAAACACCATTCCAATGATATCTTTAAAGTAGGAATTAGATTTCCACCAGTGTTATTTTCAACTAATGAGGCTATTTTAGAGTTCAGCCTTGCATGTAAGGTCTTTGGGAACAGAGAGTAGGCAAAAAATGTCTTGATTCCTGAACGTGCCTTAAATGCTGTGCCACCTCAGTCTTAGAGCTGTGTGTTAAGCCCAAGCAGGAGCATTTACTGTATAATAGGCACTTTCAGTATCCCTTCTTCAGGGTTGATTTCTGATTGATAATCTTCAGGAAGATTAGGTGATGACCTGATCTTGGAGCCCTAAAGGTTAATGCTCATTTGGGAATGGGAAAGGCCAATGGTACAGTAGTCAGCTGTTAACATATAGTGCTCTGTTATTTACAGGGAGCTTTCCTGTGCTTCTAATTTGAACTTCATAACAATCCCTGAGTTAAATTTCCCTATTTTAAAGACTTGAGAGGTTAAATAATTTTTGTAAGGCTAAAAAAACTAGGTTTTAGACCTTACCCCAGTTCTTTTAAAGGTGGGGTTTGGCAAACATTTTCTATGACGAGTCAGATAGTAAATATTTAGGGTTTGTGTGCCATAAAGTCTCTGTTGCAAATACTCAAGCCTGCTGTTGGAGCACAAAAGCAGCCATAGACAATACGTAAATGAAATGAGCATGGCTGTATGCCAGCAAAACTTTATGGATAAAAACAGGTGGTAAGCAGACCAATCTCCTGTGCTTTAAAAGCATAAATGAGAATAGAGCCATCATATGGTTTCTGAAAGTCATATTCTGGGATTTCATAATGGCTAGTTAGACATTGTAACTGCTAATAGCACACAGGAAACTAATTTGACATATTTTAGGAATATTGCTTATTGACTTCTTTATAAATGCATTTAATTTATTTAACAAAAATATATTCTGTGACCTTAAGGATACTTTTCCCACCCTACTTCTAAACCCTGGGGCAAATTATCAAGAGCCAATATGCATTCTGTTTTTCTTAGAGTAACAGCCTACGGTATAATTGTTATAAAAATGTTTACTTTTTAAAAAATCTGTGGACCTCTTGTCAAATGCTTCTTGGCAACAAAATCTTATCACACTTTTAATTTTTACAAAATGCTGAAAACAAACAAATAAACAACCTATAGGTAACATAATAGTTAATGGCAAAAGACTGAATTCTTTGCCCCTAAGATTGAGAAAAAGGCAAGGCTCTCCACCAGTTTGTCTCAGGTATGGACATTCTGGCAATTTCAGTCAGAAAAGGGGTTGGGTTGGGGTGGGGAGGAAGCATAAGATTTAAAATAAAGAAATGAAATTATTTTATTTGCATATGATATGCTTGTTTATACAATCCTAAAGAATCTGAAAAAAAAATCCTCCTAGAACTAATAAGTGATTTCAACAAATTCAAGGTCACCAGAAAAATCAAGCACATTTCTATATACTAACAATAAGCATGCCAAACAACAAACAAACAGAAAAACAAAAAAACAAACAAAAAAAACATATACAGAGCAGCCCCAATCAAGATGGCACAGTAAGATGCTTTAGGGCTCCATTCCCTCACCAAAGCTCTGACCAACCAACAAGAACTGGCAGAAAAATCTTTCTGAAAGCTCCAGAAGATAATTAAGAACAGTAGTAAGACAGCAAGCACCAAATCAAGAAAAAAGGCTGCTTAGAAGCAGTAGGATCTCATGGCGCTCTGACTGGGCCCCTTCTCCCTCACCGCTCAACTTGGAAACATAGCTTGCCCATGCTCCCCGTGTGGATTCTTGGTTCAGTTCTGGAAGGAGTCAAGTAACCCTCGTGCACAAATTGGAAGCGTACATGTCTGGCCCAATCTGGTGGTGGTCAGGGGAACTTGTCCTCCAGAACTTGCCCTGTGTGTAAAAGGCAGATCACCTAGTTTCTCTAAAGAACATTAAGGGAAAGCACTAAAGTGGCTTCTGGTGCAAGGGATTCTTGGCTGTAAAACATATAATGCAATGTCTGGGACCATGAGGAAATTGTTTACTAGGGAAGAGGGGACATTTGGGACCATGTAAATGGCTGAAATCACTCGTGTCAAAAACATACTTAAACAAAGACACATGAGCAGAAAGAATCAGGATGGGCCTTACGTTTGTCAAGCTATTCTCCAAACTCATTGTATGGAATAAGCCCTCAAAGACAGTATTCCCACAGATAAATCTACAAAGACTGGGAAAAGTGTTTCTTTTTTAACTTCTTTTTGTTAGCTCCTGGCATTCAAGGCACAGGCATTCAACACACAGGAGCTGGCATTCAACACACAGGAGCTGAGAGAGGAACATCCTGGGAGAAAGCCAGCCACATGCCTTCCCAGTTAACAGAGGTTTTCTGGATGTCATTGGCCATCCTCCAGTGAAGGTACCTGATTGTCGATGCATTATCTTGGACAATTTATGGCCTTAAAGACTGTAACTGTCTATCACAACACTAGCTGGATACAAGCATGAAGAACAGATATCTCAGAGTCTAAATTCCAATGATAACTCATTAAAATATCAAAATGTCCAGATTTCAACAAAAGATTACAAAACATACAAAAAAAAAAAAAAGGAAATGATGGTCAAGGTAAAGGACAAAATTAAAGCCGTCAATGGGGAGAAACAGTCCTGGGACACACCAGGCAAAGACTTTAAAAAAAAAAAATAGTCCTAAATATGCTCAAGGACCTAAAGTCAAACAAGGGCAAAGAATGGAAGGAAATCAGGAAAATGATAGATGAACACAAACAGAATATCAGTAGAGAGATGGAGTTTATTTAAAAGGACCCAATGGAGCTGAAGACCACACTAACAGAAAGGAAAATATTCTCCAGAGGTTTTCAACAAGAGATTGGAGCTTTCCAAAGAATCAGTGAACTTGAAGATAAGAAAACTGAAATCTTTCAATCTGAAGAGCAGAAGAAAAAATGAAGAAAAATGAACAGAGCCTGAGTTACCTGTGGGAAACCACTAAGCATGCTAATATAGGCATTGTGGGAGTCCCAGAATTAGAAAAGAGAATGGGGCAGAGATAATATTAAAAGACATAATGGCTGAAAATTTCTCAAATTTAATATATATGCTATGCGATGCTCAACGAACTTCAATGAGGATAATCTCAAGTTGACATTGCTGGGAAAGTCACAGGTATGCTCATTGGCCATCTTCCAGCCCTTGCCTACCACCTTCTCTTGTTCCTCTTGTTTTTCAGCATGCGGATGTTTTGACATGTTTCCATTTTTAGTCTGGGGGAGACATTGGGTCTACTGGAATGGCTGACCTTACCTTGAACACACAGAAAGGGCCATATCACAATCAACATCATTGGAATGACCTAGGTGAAAAAGGATGCACCCAGCTGCTTTTTCCCCACAGTGAGGCTGGAGATCCTCCTGGGAGAGAGGCAGAAGATGAACTCTGCCTGGGGGATGGGGATCATGACTAAACTTCCCATGACTCCTGCTGCTGCTGGGTGGATTCATCACTGAACTGAACGCAGAAATTATGACACTCATTAAAAGAGGCCCAATCTGTCATTTCCTAACGTGAGAGATGTCAACTATAAGCCAGAGACCAAAAAGGGCACATAGGGGCTATCCCCAGAGGGGCTGCCCCAGGCCACTCATGGCAAGTAGACCACATCTGCTCTCTCCTGAGGTATGTCCTATGCCTCGGTCATGGTAGACACCTATTCAGGCTATGGCCTTGCCTTTTCAGTTCATCATGTGGATGAGGTAGATATATGGGATACCTTTGGAAAGTACCTCTGCTTCCCCCTGAGGTACTCAGATGACATCTCCTCTGAACAACGATCCCACTTTACTGCACAATCTATTCAATGATGAGCCCAGACTCACAGAAATAGATTGAACTTCCTTGTCACCCACTGCCCACAGGCAGCTGGCATTGTGGAAAACTTTAACGGCTGCCTAAAAAAGGAGCTTCAATGTCTACACCCTGAGAACGTCTTACTAGATGGACGATCCACCCCATTCAGGCCCTCTGGAAGCTGAATTTAGCAATTCCCCAGAGGGGAGACATGCCCTTATCCTGCTTCCTAGCACAGGGAGGGGATGAAGGTGGAAAATGAATCAGGCTTTGCTGCTTATCTGCCCTTATACCCACCAACGTGAGGACTGGCCATGAAAAGGGGACCAAGGACACGCCACTTGGGTCTCTCCTTTTCAGCCATTGTCAGGGCATCATCCAGCTTTATACACTGTTAAACCCTCCACAAAATTCCCAGGTAGGTGGGAGGTTAGGGCTGCCAGGAAGAAGGGTCAGATGACAGAAGGTGGACTAGAAGTGCCTAATTCACAGGGGGTGACAATCTAGTGGGCGTGACTTGTGGGGCATGACACACACATACTGGGGGTTAGTGGTGACGCTCACCCCTGGTTGGGCCACCAGTCACCTTGGGACATTCATGGGATACCTTCGAGGATCCCTGATAACTCCCATCTATGGGAAAGAGGTGGGAGTGGGCAGGAAGATACAGGTAAGCCATTCAGATCAGGGCAAGGGGCAGGCAGACTGGGCAGCCTTAGAAGGAAAATATAAGTTACAGCAAATAGGCCTAGAAAAGTGTCTCCCATAGTGGGTGGTTGCACCACTACCCTGTCAGAACTAGTTACTGATCCCCACTAGTGTTTTCTGCAGATTTGGCCCAGTGGCAATCTGGAAAGCAAAGACCTTCTTCTGACTGCCCCAGGCCATCTCAGTGGCAGGGAACCTGACCAACTGACCCCTGTTCCTTCTCCCTGTGAATAATGGCATGGCCATTGGCTGTGAACGATTCCTGGACATCAGCTCAACCTGTTGGAAAGAAACAACTCCTGCTATGATTTCTGATAATCACATTGCCTTAGGCTTCCTCCTACCCCAACAAGGAGGCATATGTACTATTACTGACACTTCCTGCTGTATTTGGGGTAATACCTCAGGGGAGGTGGAATGGGAGGTGACTAAAATCCAATGGCAAGTCCTCTGGCTGCAAAGGGTACAAAAAGATTCTATGTGGGACCTCTTCAGCTGGCTCCTGGGGGTTTGGGGTGCATGGAATCATTACTCCAGAGAGGCCTGATCACCCTGCTTAAAATAATAGTATGCATAGAAATCATCAAAAACTTCCTAATGTTCTGCAGCCACTGGTGTTTCCCAACTTTTACTATCAACATTGTTGAGTCCTGTCTCTGTCTTTGGGTCAGAGCTGAGAGGTGGAGTTAAGTTGTGGAAGCTAATGCAGAGGAGTGTAGGCTAAGCCTTGCTAAACGGCTGAGTGGTGGATTGCTGGGAAAATTATAGACACACTCAGTGGCCATTTTCTGACCTTTACCTAGCCTTGTCCTTTTCCCCTGTTGCCTCTTTGTTTGCAGATGTTTGCATATGTTTCCATTTCTCAGCCTGGGGGAGACATGAGGTCTAATGAAATCGCGGACCATATCTTGGACGCAAAATCAGGAACAAGCAGTTCAGCTGCTTATCAGGGTGGGAACTTGGCACAAAGACTGTTTGATATATGCTTTGTGCTCAGTGGCAGGGCCTAGTTCTCCTGGGGTATATAGAAACCCAGTCATCAGGCAGTATGGTATTGGTGGAGAAATAGATACCATGATCAATGGGATGGAATATAGAGAATCCGGAAATAGATTCACACAAATATGCCCAACTGGGGTTTGACAAAGGCACAGAAAAGGAGGGAAGATAGTTTTCTCACCAAATGGTGTGGGAGCAATTGGATATTCATAGGCAAAATAGGGAACCTCAATCTAAACCTCACATCTTAAAAATTTTTAATTCAAAACTGATCATAGATTTAAATGTAAAATATAAAACTATAAAACTTTTAGGGAAAACATGAGTGACTAGCTTCAAGATTTAGGTGTACTCAGAATTCTTAGTGGTGATATCAAAAGCATGGTCCATAAAAAAAAAAAAAAAAAAAAAAAAGATAAATTGGACCTTACCAAAACTAAAAATTTTGCTTTGTGAAAGTAAAGGTGAAGAGAATGAAAAGACAATCTACAAAGTGGAAAAATATTTTTCAAGCACATATCTGACAAATAAACCTTACCTATAATATATAAAGAACTCACAAAAACTCAACAGTAAAATGACAAAAAATCCAATTAGAAAATGTACAAAAGACATGGACACGCATTTTACTGAAGTTGATATAAAGATAGGAAACAGGCACATGAAAAGATGTTCAACTTCTTTAGCCATCAGGAAATGCAAATAAAAATCAAAGTGAGATATCACTGTGCATCCATCAAAATGGCTAAAATAAAAGATAGCACACCAAAGTACAAGCAACAAAAGAAAAAACAGAAAAATGGGGCCTCATTAAAATGAAAAACTTTTGTGACTCAAAGGACTCTATGATGAAAGTAAAATGACAACCTACACAATGGAAGGAAATATTTGGGAACCACATATCAGATTAAAGTTTAATATCCAGTATATATAAAGAAACGCTTCAATTTAATAACAAAAAGACAAACAACCCAACTTGAAAATTGGCAAAAGACTTGAATAGATATCTCTCTAAAGAAGATATACAAATGGCCAGAAAGCACATGAAAAGATGCTCAACATCATTAGCCATCAGGGAAATGCAAATCAAAACCACAATGAGATACCATTTCACACCCATTAGGATGGCTGTTATTTTAAAAAAATGGAAAATTGCAGGTGTGGAGAGGATACAGAGAAATAGTAGCATTTATTCATTGGTAGCAATGTAAACTGATGTAGCCACTGTGGCAGACAGTTTGGTGGTTCCTCAGAAAGTGAAGTATAGAATTACCAGATGACAGGGCAATCCACTACTACCAAAAGAATTGAAAGCAGAGTCTTGAACAGATGTTCATAGCAGCATCATTACAAATGCCAAAGTATGGAAGCAACCCAAGTATCTATCAACTGATGAATGGATAAACAAAATGCGGTGTATACATACAATGGAATATTATTCTGCCATAAAGAGGAATGGAATTCTGATACATGTGACAACATGAATGAACCTTGAAGACATATGTTGAGTGAAATAAGCCAGGCACCAAAGGACAAATATTGTATGATCCTGTTTGGAATGATGAAAATGTTCTGGTAATGGATGATGGTGATGGTAGCACAATATTGTGAACATAATTAACAGCATTGAAATATATATCTGAATGTGGTTAAAAGGGGAAATGTTACATCATATATATGGTAACAGAATTAAAATTTTAAAAAAATCCATGGAAGTGCACTATACAAACAGTGAACCCTAAATTAAACCTTGGATGTATAACTAATACTACAATTATAAAAATGTGCTGTTTTAGTTTGCTAAGTGTGACAAAATGCAGTATACCAGAAATGGTTGGCTTTTACAATGGGGATTTATTAACTTACAAGCTTACAGTTCTGAGATCATAAAAATGTCCAAATAAAGGAATCAACAGGTGATGGTTTCTGTCTGAAGACTGACTACCAGTGATCCTGGGTTTCTCTGTTATGTGGCAAAGCGCATGGCGATGTCTGCTGGACTTTTCCTTCTCTTCTGGGCTCTGTAGTTTTCAACTTCTGTCTGCTCCATCTGTGGCTTTCTTTTTGAGCTTCTGTGTATTTCTCTTTGTCTCTGTGTCTTTTACTTTCTTCTGTGTGAGTTTTGTTCTCTTATGAAGGACTCCAGTTATAGGATTAAGACTTACCTGGGTATGCCTCAACTGAAATAACCTAATCAAAAGGTCCCACCCACAATAGGTCTACACCCACAGGAGTGGATTAGCTTTAAGAGTATGATCTTCTGGAGTACATACAGCTTCAAACCACCACATGTTTATCCAGTTGTAAGAAATGTTTCACACCAATGCAAGGTGTTAATAGTAGGGTGGTATAAGTGAAGCCAGTATTTTATACATGATTGTTTTGTAAACCTACAACTTCTCTAATAAAGAAAAACTATAGTGACAACACCAGATGCTTGTAAGGATGCAGAGAAATTGGATCATTCATACATTGTTGTGATAATATATAAAATGGTATAATAATTCTGGAAACCAATTTGTCAGTTTCTTATAAAACTAAACATATAATTACCATATAAACTAGCAATTGAACTTTTGGATATTTATCATAAATACATTATAATTGATGTTCACACAAAAAACTGCACATGAATGTTCATAGCAGCTTTACTGATAATGTCCTAAAACTGGAAAACCCCAGATGGCCTTGAATGGGTGAATGGTTAAACAAACTGCATGACATCCACACCATGGAATACTGCTCAGTAGTGAAAAGGAGCAGTCTAGTGATATACACAGCTCAGAGGAATCTCCAGGGAATCATGCTGACTAAAAAGGCCAATCCCAAAAGGTTGCATTCTATATTATTCTTGAAATGACAAAGTTATAGAAACGGGGAAGAGATTTATGATTGCCCTGGATTTGGGACAGAAGGTGGTGGTGGGGGGGTGATGTGAGTGTGAGTACACTAAAGCAACATGAGGAACACTTGTGGGGGTGGAGCATACATGATCTTGACTGCAGTAGTGGATTCCAGAACCTAGACAGGCAAAAAATTGTGTAGAGCTTTACGCACACATACATACGCACACACACATACAAATAAAACTAGAGAAACGTGGATAACATCACTGCCATTATTCTGGTTGTGATATTATACTAGAATTTTAAAATATGTTTCCATTGATGGAAACTGGGCAAAGGGTAAAAGGGGTCTCTTGGTATTGTTTCTTGCAACTACATGTGAATCTACAATGATCTCAATTAAAATGATTTTTAAAAGTAGAGAAGATCATTTTTTAGATTATGAATCTCATGTAGGCAAAGAAATTATCAAGGTGGAAAAATAAATATACAAGGCAATACAGAATAAGAAGAGATACAATATATTTCAGGCAAATTCTAATTGTTCAAATAAAACAAAACCCAAAACACAATTTTACAAAATAACATAATTGTAGGCCTGTGTATGAATAAATTAGACCACATTCATATTTCTGTTTAACTACTGATTTTTTTCTTACATAATATTTGTTTTCAGAATATGAAAATGCAGTGAATATAGTCATTCTTACATGCAAATGGAAGTATATGGATGATATATTCAATAAATATTAAATAAAGTATGAGTTAATACACGACAAATATTTTTTGTAGAAACCATCAATTTAGTGAGTAACTTCCCAAAAGAGTAGATCATATTTTTCCTTGTAGAATGAAAATGTCTGTGCATGTGTATCTTTAACTGATCCTATATAATCCTCAGTATTCCTCATCCAAGGAGGAAAAAAGGTGGGAGAAATACAAAATCTCTTAAAAATGATTGAATAATGAATACTAAATAATTATGGTAAGGGATACACTTCTATATCATCCTGAATCTATTTAAGAATAGGTAATGATGAAACCTAAATAATTTAAAAAATATTCCTGTAATTAAAAAATTCAATTAAAATGAAATTATTTTCAAGATATATTGTTTTACAGAAACAGTGAAATGCAAAGAGTACTTTCATCATGCGAACTTTTGTTAAGAAAGAATGGGAAATAAGAAAATTTAACTGTCTCATCTGTTCTAGTTTGCTAATGCTTCCAGAATGCAAAACACCAGAGATGGATTGGCTTTTATAACAAGGGATTTATTTGGTTATTCAGTTATAGTCTTAAGCCATAAAGTGTCCAAGGTAACACATCAGCAATCGGGTACCTTCACTGGAGGATGGCCAATGGTGTCCGGAAAACCTCTGTTAGCTGGGAAGGCACATGGCTGGCGTCTGCTCCAAAGCTCTGGTTTCAAAATGGCTTTCTCCCAGGACATTCCTCTCTAGGCTGCAGCTCCTTAAAAGTGTCACTCTTAGTTGCACTTGGGATATTTGTCCTCTCTCAGCTTCTCCAGAGCAAGAGTCTGCTTTCAACGGCCGTCTTCAAACTGTCTCTCGTCTGCAGCTCCTGTGCTTTCTTCAAAGCATCCCTCTTGGCTATAGCTCCTCTTCAAAATGTCACTCACAGCTGCACTGAGTTCCTTCTGCTTGCCAGCTCATTTATATGGCTCCACTGATCAAGGCCCACCCTGAATGGGTGGGGCCATGCCTCGATGGAAATTATCTCATCAGAGTTATTACCTACAGTTGGGTGCATGCAAACAACCTAATCCAAATGTTCCAACTTAATCCCCACTAATATGTCTGCCCCACAAGATTGCATCAAAGAATATGGCTTTTTCTGTGGGACATAATACATTCAAACCAGCACATCATCTCATCTCGTCTTTCCAGAAAGAAACACAGGAACAGAAAGGATAAGCCAGAAAATAACGAAATTAGTTAATAAAAAAGGATTGGAGAGCAAAGCGGAAATGATACAGGGAAGAATGCACATCCCTGACTATAGTTTTTGTGTTGGTTTCACTTCTGGAAACATGTTAATACTTATAAGAAAAAGAATGGAAAGAAAAAAAAATGAAATTAAAACAAAGCAAGCTGAAACAAATGAAATCAATTGTTTTACAAATGAATAACACAACTTCACTAAGGCGATGGGGGTAGGGGAAACAATCCAAATAGCTAATGGACACATTACTGCTCAGCCTCAGTGTTTTTGGAGGTGGGGGAGGGAGAATGGCCATTGCAAATAAATCCTGAAATCTTTTACATAGATTTGTTTTTTGGTAATTTTATTTCTAAAGCAATTCTGAAGTGATTTCCCATATATTACATAGGTTTGAACAAATGAGTATATTGGTTGATGCTGTTGGAAGGCAGGGTACTCAAAGTGCAAGGAGGGAAATAAAATATGGAATAGAAGGCAAGCACAAACCTTTGGGAAGGGATACATGAGTGTGTAAATACACATTTTCCCATTTATGCATATATACATATATATGTATAAACAGTATAAACACATAAGTATATGTATACAAATATCTATGAATATTTGCATATAGTATATGCATATATATTTCATAACTATTTGTATGGAAAGGGTCATAGGTGCAAATAATCTCAAGTGGCAATGAGAAAACCTAGCTTGCACATTTTAGTCTCTAAAATCATTCTCTACTAAAATGACCCAGGGTCCTCAGAGAAATGCCTGGCTCCAGGACAGGGACAAGGAAGACACAGGATGAACCTACAGCATCATTTTATGCCAAAAACTATGGAAGTTCTTTAATAAAATAATGATTGGGGAATATCAGGACACAAGAACCAGCTAGAAGAGGCTCTCACTAAGCAAATCTGGGAAACATTTGAGCATCCCAATAATTTTGCACAGCATAAGTTCATGTTGGCAATAAATAGAACGATAGGTAGACAGATATAGATAGGTAGATAGATGAGGTAGGAGCTTAGCTTACAGAATGGTGATGGCTGACTAGTAAATTTGGTAGAGATGCTGGAATTGGCAAATTATCTTTTTGCAAACATAGTAAAGATTGGCATAGGTGAAAATCATAGTGATTGCTAAACCCAGGGAAGGAGTGTTGATGAGGAGCTGGTTATTTGTATGACTTAAAAAGTCTCCACACAGATAGTTTATTAATTATAAGGGAAAAATAGTAACATAAAAATTATTGCTGAGAAAGCACCAGTGAGGAGCATCTGTACAAGTGTCTTCCTTCAATTTTCTCACTTCCTTCAATTTTCCAAACTTCAGCAGTCATGATCATTAGACATATAGTTTTAAGATTATCATGCACCTTCTTAAAACCCTTTAATGGTATTCAGTACATTTAGGATTATGTTCAAATTCCTTAATATAGCATACATGATATTTCGGGACTTAGAATACTTCTGGAATGCTTCAGATCAAATTTTTTACCCTGGGTCACCTTGCAATCAATATTAAATTACTTATAGTTTCTGGAATGTGTCATGTTCTCCCTCTTCGGCATTTTTTCATTATAGTATTCCCTCTGCCAACAAAAATCTTCCCCCTACTCCCTTGGGGCTCAGTATTCCTCCAGAAATCTTTTTCATTCCATTTCCCTTTTCACAGTTGATCTTTTATGGACACATATATACTCTCACTACCATAGCACTTACCATGGTACTTATCGTGAGTGTTTGTCTATTCACCTATCCCCCCCCCAATATACAGTAAAACCCCAGAGGACAAGACTATATCTAGTGTGCTTGTTGCTATATGCTCAGAGCCTCACGCTGTCTCCAGCATATAGCAAATTACATAACAAATATTTGTTGGAGGAATGAATAACTGTTGAGATCAGGGATCTTATTAATCATTTTTGACCTTCTAAATGCAATATTCAAAATATTACTCCCTTAATAATAAATATTTGTAAACTTTAATTTTCCTTACTCCCAAGACCACAAAACCATCACCCTTTTGAAAATGCCCATCCCTAATCACCCCAGCCATATTCTGGACTCCAAAAGCACTTTGGGGTCCCTAACTCTGCTTTATTAGAGCAGTATTTTGTTATTTTTTTATTTTTGGAAATACACAAAAGTCAAAATTTATATTGAATTCATTACCACTTTAAAATAACTTATATTTCATTTACAGCATGTTTCCCAATACACATTTATGGACAATGTATATCCAATATATTATTTAACTTATGCTTATGTTTGAGATAGATGTAAGATGCAATGATTCTATAGCCATCCAAGATTATATTTGCTTTAGCTTTCTGATGACACTAACTTGTCTAGAAAAATGAAAAAGAGATGTTCTAGTTTGTTAATGCTGCCAGAATGCAAAACACCAGGAATGGATTGGCTTTTATAAAAGGAGATTTATTTGGTTACACAGTTACAGTCTTATGGCCATAGAGTATCCATTAACAAAGGGTACCTTCACAGGAGAAAGGCCATTGGCATCCAGAAAACCTCTGTTAGCTGGGAAGGCACGTGGCTGGCATCTGCTTGCTCCCAGGTGGCGTTTCAAAATGGTGTTCTCTAAAATGTCTGCATCAGCTTCCAACAGCCATCTTCAAAATATCTGTCTCAGCTCCAGCTAGCTATGAACTCCTTCTGTCTGAGCTTATATAGTGCTCCAGTAAACTAAGCAAGGCCTAAGCAGAATGCTTGGGGTCACACCCCCATGGAAATTATCCAATCAGAGTTATCACCTACAGTTGGGTGGGTCACATCTCCATGGACACTGAACCAATAGGTTCCAACCCAATCCACTCTAATATGTCTGCCCCCACAAGAATACATTAAAGAATATGGCTTTTTCTGGGGAACATAAATATACAAACCAGCCCACGAGGGAAATGTAAGATGTCTAAATCTCTCAAACACCTATTCTAGTTTGCCAATGCTGCCAGACTGCAAAACACCAGAAATGGATTGGCTTTTATAAAAGGAGTTCATTTGGTTACACAGTTACAGTCTTAAGGACACAAAATGTCCAAGGTAATGCATCAATAGAGTGCCTTCACTGAAGGATGTCAATGGTACCCAGAAAACCTCCGTTAGCTGGGAAGTCATGTAGCTGACATCTGCTCCAAGTTCTAGTTTCAAAATGGCTTTCTCCCAGGACATTCCTCTCTAGGCCACAGCTTTTCTTCAGAATGTCACTCTCAGTTGCTCTTGGGGCATTTGTCTTCTCTTAGCTTCTCCGGAGCAAGAGTCTGCTTTCAACGGCTGTCTTCAAACTGTCTCTCATCTGCGGCTCCTCTCTCAGCTCATGTGTGTTCTTTAAAGTGTCCCTCTTGGCTGTAGCAAGCTTGCTCCTTCTGTCTGAGCTTATCTAGGGCTCCAGTAAACAAATCAAGGCCCACGCTGAATGGGCAGGGCCATGCCTCCATGGAAATTATCCAACCAGAGTTATCACCCACATTTGGGTGGGTTGCATCTCCATGGAAACACTCAAAGAATTACAATCTAATCAACACTAATATGTCTGCCCACACAGGATTGCACCAAAGATAATGGCATTTTGGGGAACTTAATACAGTCAAATTGGCACAACATCAATCTGGGATCAGTGGTTGGAAAACCATCCAGCCATCCACCTAGTCAATCAACCACACACACACACACACACACACACACACACACACACACACACATCCAGTTTGAGGAATAAAAGTAATAAAAAGTTTAAGGAATAAAAGGCCTGGGAAAATATAGAATCCATCTAAGAGCCTGGCAGAAGCAGACTAAGATTTAAATCTTAACATATGCATCAACACATCCTATTGATTATAAAACAGAATATTCATAATAAACCCATTTTCAGTCAAACATTTCTAAGAAAAATAAAAGCATTTCTTTGTGATTTTCTTAGTTTGCCAGGCTGCTATGAGATATACCACACAATGGGCTGGTTTAACAACAGGAAATTATTGGCTCACAGTTTGGAAAAAGCTAGAAATCCAAAATCCAGGCATCAGTAAGGGCATGCTTTCCTCTAGAGTCTGCAGTGCTCTGGTGTAGACCTGCCACAGTCCTTGGGGTTCCTTGGCTTGCATCTCTGCCTTGGCTGGTGGTACATCATGATCTTGCTCCCCCAGTATCTTTTCCTCTGGCTTTTTCTGACTTATGGCTTCTGGCCCCACCCTGTGGCCTTCTATGATTCTTTGTTTTTGTAATTTCTTCTGTTTATAAAGGACTCCAGTAATACAGTTAAGGCCCACCCTGATTCAGTTGGTCTCCACTTTAACTAACAGTAACACCTTGAAAAGATCCTATTTGCAATGGGTTCACACCCACTGGAATGTGGATTAAGATTAAGAAAATGTCCTTTTTGGTGTATATAAATCAATCTACCCTAGTTACAGCTAACATTTTTGTTCTCCTTTGGATGTAAATCCTTTATTTAACTGCATTTTAATCTTTTTATAATAGCATTTCATAATTCTTATGAAATGCTGTAACTTAAAACAATGTATTTATCATTGAAGCAATGATACATTTAATTCATATATCAAAAGTTATAGCAGCACTTTTTGCTTTCTACCTTAATTGTTGATGAGCACATTACTGCCGTTTTTCAGAAAAGTGTCAAATGGATTATGATTTAACATCATTTGAGGCATTCAATTCAACTATATAATCATGTAGAAGTTCTGAGTGTGCATCAAAACTAGTTGCAATGTGATGTTTGCTCTGTGTATTATTATGGTGTTTGAAACCTCTAAACTGAAATGTACAGCTTTTATCAGTAAGATGACTTTTTAATAAAGTCTTGAAATGCTTTTGATTTGTGCTTTGAGGAAAAAACAGTTTAAATATATTTTTGGAAATGAGTTTACTGACACTTCAATGATGACATATTTGAAAAACTTTTCTTTCAAGTAAATGCTGTTTTGTGTGTGTGTGTGTGTGTGTGTGTGTTTTAATGGCATATTCATAGCTTCCACTTGAATATGTCTCTGAAATGATCCCAAAACATGTGTCACTAGAACAAGGAAGTTATCGTAGGCTGACCAATTGACTCTTGAAAAATACCTGAAGTGTTCTCTCTCACGTATTACTAATGTTTTGTTAAATTATCATTTAAAGAGTGTCTGATCTATGACCCTTTTCCTAATAAAGTTAAACCACTCAAAATATTAAATAAAGATTTCTTAAGAAGCTGTCAAACTGCTTTTATATTTATTTTAACACAGAGAAGCTACAATACTGACTGAAAGATAGCAAATTGTCTATAGAAATTCTATATCATATTCAGTGGGAGATGAACTAGATGTATTCAAATATTTATACCATCAGGGCACATAGACCCCTCACAGATATCCAATTATATTCCTCCCCCTATTAGTATTAATTTATATCCTTTGAAGTCAATAATAAAATACAATGGTTATTCTATGTAGTTAGCATTGTGATATTTTACTAGAATACTTCAGGAATGAGTAGCACCCACCAAATTTTCAATGATAAGTTTCTTTTCCTCATACAACAATATGATGGTGATTGTATCTTGAAATTTTGCATAAAATTTACAACATTAAGCTGAGATTATAGCTGCCATGCTACTCAGCATAATACAAGGAATTTCAAGGAATATGCAGTATTTTACATTTCCCTAGTGAGGTCAGTCAACAGAAAACAGACTAAGCAAAAGCAAAAAAAAAAAAAAAAAAAAATCAACAAAACAAAAAATCAATAAAAACAAACACATTTACAGATGTCTTAAAAAGATAACACATAAGATAATGAAACAGCTTATTTTCAAAACTTCCATCTATTTTCACTTATATGGTTCTTTTAACAGTTTGTGAAAATTACTCTGAAAATGGCAGGACTAATCCTACTGGAGTAACAGGGGAAATAGAATAGCTGGTAGATCAAAGAGAAAGGATCCAATAATATAGCCAACTTCTGGGACTACTGAAAGGTGGTGGACTGAATGTGATTATAGCATTTTATTCTACAAAAGCATATAGGGATATTTTAGTTGAGTTTCAAATTTATTTTTTCTTGTGGTTTTGCAGTGTCCTAATTCACTAAAAAAAAAAAATGTTATCAGAAGACTATGTAATTGAAAAGTGTAAATGTAATTCACAAAGCCACAACAATATTTTGGCAGGTTAAATTTCATTCCCACAGTGATTTGAATGAGAAGCTCCAAGAGAAATTGTCCGGGTGCAAAGCAACCCCAAACAAATTTTGTGAATGCATTGGTCAAGCAACATGTGTGCAAAATGAAATTGACAAATTCAATATGGACCTATTCCCTGAGTTTATTGGAAAGTAGCTTCCATAGTCTAGTTTTAAGTCACTTATGAGATATGGATGCCATCTATTTCCCCTATACTTTCTGTTCTATGAAATACTTTAAGGCAATGCCACAAATGTCACAAATCTATATTATCCTTTTCTCAATATATTTATCTTATTCTCATTTTATCTTCTCTTAACTATGATTATGGTGTGATTACTCTGTAGAATCTCATAGCAGTTCTTATGCAAAATAGCATTTAAATAAGTAATTAAATTGTTAAGTGGTTTCACCATTAAGGTAGATTTATAAGACTTATAATATGTAAATTATAGCCCAGGAATAGATGAAAGGGTGGGTGTCAGAATTACCTAGTCTTTTACAAGGCACACATGAACCTACATTCTCAATTTCGTTCTGGATTTGGCTCACTGGGTTTAACAGCTCCTATGCCATATACACCAAAACACCTTCTTTCACCTCTCTAATAATGCACTGCTGTAAAAAATAAAAAAAAAAATTCCTATGCAACATGGCAAGGGAAATGAGGTTGAGAACAAATGACATAGATATTTTAAAATTATATTTAAAGAAATTAAAGAGATCAAATCACTGGACTGTATTTTCAGATTCCTTCCCATAACATTTAAAGGCTTAACTAGAACTTCACAGGCAGCAACATTACCATTCTTGATGTGATGGCAGGTCAAAACCTTCGGAATGGTCCAGTTATTCAGTACATCGAACTTCTGGCCTTTTCGCCAATGCTTTTCCTTTCAAGTGTCTATGTCTTTGCACATGACCTTCTTTTGGCTTATAACCTGAATTCAAATACTCTCCTCATAACATATCAGCTGAATGAATTCAAGTGAATTAGCTAAACATTGAGAACCTCATATTTCTCCTTTATTAAAAATAATGGGAGAATAATATTGCTTTTGATGCATTATAGTGCAGATTAAATGACATTAAAATATATGAAAAGAACTATTATAGTTCAATTTCGGACATTCATTACGAGCAATGTCTATACTTTGATTTTTCCATCTAATAATGATATTTAAAGATTCTGTTAAATGTCACATCTTCCTATTCTGACTTATTCTCTCCTCAGTACTGCCAAATATTGTCATTATAAATATAATCTTACAATGCATTGCCATTATTTTATGTGTTTCTTTCTCCAACTAGGCTGTGAGGTCCTTAGGGGACGAGATGTGACTTATCCAACTTTGTATCTTCAGTTCCTGATAGAGAATTCAGTGTACTTTTAGGGTTCAATTTGACACAATTTTGAAAACTGAAAGAATGAGCACATGAATGAACTGACTGATTAGGAGTTTCCATGCATCTTTAAATTTTGGAATTACTTTAATCAAGAAGCACACATGACTATTACTGAGATCAAAAGCAAGAAAGCTTAGACTCTAAAAATGTAGATAATGGAAAACCTTCTGTAGACCTACAGAGACCCAAACACAACACTGAAACCTCAGTGAGGACCTTTCTTGGACGGGGAAAGAATCATATTGGAAAATGTCCAACCATAATCAATAACTTGTAACTTCTAAAAAGTTAGAAGTTATTTAAGCCCAAATAAAATGTATTTTTACAGCAGCAAGTAAACTTTAGTGTTATCTTTAATAAAGTCCTTTAAAAACCTTAGTCTAAAATGTTTATACGGTTTCTTTCCACTTAGCAAATATTAATTCATGGTAACTATAGTTGAAAATGATAGTTTCTGCTTTCAAGGAATCACTTAATATTAGTGTTCTAGTTTTCTAATGCTGCCAGAATGCAAAACACCAGAAATGGACTGGCATTTATGAAGGGGTTTATTTGTTTGCACAGTTACAGTCTTAAGGCCATTAAGTGTCCAAGGTAACACATCAGCAATCGGATACCTTCACTGGAGGATGGCCAATGGTATCTGGAAAACCTCTGTTAGCTGGGAAGGCACGTGGCTGGCATCTGCTCCAAAGTTCTGGGTTCAAAATGGCTTTCTCCCAGGACGTTCCTCTCTAGGCAGCAGTTCCTCAAAAATGTCATTCTCAGTTGCACTTGGGGTATTAGTCCTCTCTTAGCTTCTCCAGAGCTAGAGTCTGCTTTCAATGGCCATCTTCAAACTGTCTCTCATCTGCAGCTACTCTCTCAGCTTCTGTACATTCTTTAAAGTGTCCCTCTTGGCTGTAGCAAACTCGATCCTTCTGTCTGAGCTTATGTAGTGTTCCATTAATTTAAATCAGGCCCACCATGAATGGGTGGGGAAACACCTCTATGGAAATTATACAACCAAAGTCATCACCCACAGTTGGGTGAGGTGCATCTCCATGGAAACACTCAAAGAATTACAATCTAATCAACGCTGATATGTCTGCCCACACATGATTGCATCAAAGGTAATGGCATTTGGGGGGACATAATACATTCAAGCCTGCACAATTAGTAAGCCAGACATGTAACAGTAACCCATTTTTCAGCTTAGAAAAAAACTCTGAGATATCCATTTATGTATCAGGCTCAAATTTCTATCTCCTCTTTTACTTGATTGTGGGAGACCCCAATGAGGTGCTAGGTATGATGTGACAGAGGTAGGTGGTGTGGGAGCCTGGGCCACCTCCTTGTGTCTTCTGGACCATCTCTGGTCCAATCCTGTGTGTACTATTTTTATTACAGAAAGCAATGGTATTGTGCCTAGCTGAACTTATGACTTGCTGGGTCTGACTATACACAGCTCAGGATGTGCAGTTACCATCCCACAGTTAGACTAAGTCTCATGTTCGAGGCACTCAGCCTCTATCAGAGTCCAATAGCATGCAAGAACTGCTTTTTGAAAAATGGATAATTTTCTACTGTGGAAACTGTGGCCTTGCTCAAGAAACTCTAGAGTTCTGCTCTGCACCTGCTCTTTTGGGGTTTCACACAGCCTTACTGTTATGAATATAATTGGATTTGCAGGGCCATAAGGCCCAAGTTTCAAAGCAGCTTAGATGGCATGGAGAATCACCTGTTTACTTGAGACCCACTCATGACAGTAAGCTTTCGAAATCACCCAATAAATGGGCCAGAAAAGTGTTCCCAAGTTCAGGATATGATGCCTCCAAAATCCTAAAAGTTCCATAAATGCTATGCTTTTGATTTTTTATGTTTGTGTGTTTGTTTGTTTGTTGGATGGTAAGCATTGAAAGTTTTAATAATATTTCCTTTACCTATAATGATATTCTGATACATTCAAAGCCATGTCACCCCTAAAAATTTAATTCATGCTCCCATACCCTAAATCTTCAGGTTTTTATCTCCTATCACACAAATTTCTTACTTTACACTTCCTAATCATTAGGTCTAATCCCTGTAATGTAATTAATTTAGTGGGCTAAAAGAATGTTCTGCAAGATGTCAAAATCATCAAGGGCTGTAGCTACTGTAATGTGACAAAGAGCAAGAGAGTCAGCCTAGCCCCAAGTCAAAAATAGTAGATGCATACTATGTTCCGTTCCATATAAGATTCCATGTTCTGCATAACAACTGGCTCACAAGAATCACTCAGTTCACCCCACATTCGTATTTCACACATAATGCATAAAGAAACTATGCAAATGCATCAAATAATTTCAAGAGGGCACTGATGGGAGGAAGATGTTGAGCTTTATCAAAATCATTCAATAAGGATAATATAGAGAAAATTAAAATAGTAAAGGGTAAAGGACCTCAGGAATAGGCCAAACAGTCCAATATTTTAAACAATGAAACCAAGGTCTAGGGTAGTTAAATGTATTCGGAAAGTCACACGTGAGGAATAAAGTCACGCCTTGGAACAATACTTGATTGCTTGCATTTAGGGCCCTAACCTCTTTGGTTAATATACAGAACTGTAATCAAGTAGCTGCCACGTGTGGAATTACCTCTGACCCATCATCTAGTTTCTGTTTCAGGTTATGCTTTTTCTAAAAATGTTAGTGTAAATGGCTTCTTATTTTCTTCTGAGTGTTGTTTACCTTTCAACTTCACTGCACTTCCACTAACAAAATCATATTCTTCCACAAAATAATCTCATGAAAAGCAATAAGCTGCTTGCAGCACTATCTAAGTGTATTAGTTAAGGTTTTCTAGGGAAGCAGAATCAACAAGAGATATCTATAAATACAAGATTTTATAAAAGTGTCTCACGCAACTGTGGGTATGCACGAGTCCAAATTCCGTAGGGCAGACAGCAGACTGGCAACTCCAATGAAGGTGTTCAATGAACTCCTCAGGCAGCAAACTGGCAACTCTGATGAAAGTGTACAAAGACATCCTCAGGAAATGCTTTGCTGGCTAACTGAAGAAGTGAAGGTCCTCTCCCTCTCTTCCTTAAAAGTCTTCAACAGATTGGATTAAATCGAGCTGGTTGCATTCTCTCATTGCAGAAGACACACTCTTCATTGATGTAATCAGTCACAGCTGCAGCCAATTGACTGATGATTTAATAAACCAGCCTTCTGGTTTATTAACAAGCCACAAATGTCCTTGCAGTTATGGTTAGGCCAGCACTTGCTTGATCAGACACCTGGACACCAACACCTGGCTAAGTTGACACATGAACCAAACCGTCACACTAAGTTTCATCATTTTGGGGATAAAGAACATGAGTTACATCCATATGTGAACTAGGTTGCAGCAAAAGCATCAACTCTATTGTTTCTCTTCATTGCCAATGCCGATTTGTGGGACTGAATCATCCTTGAGTCAATCTACATCATTCAGTTGTTAAGACAGCTTAAATGAGCATATCTGTCATGCAGCAAAATGCACTGACTTTTCACACTTGGCTATGGCCTAAGACTGAATCTGTTTGCCTTTTAAAAACTAATAAATATTTTTTATTGAACATGTTTCTTCCATGGTTGCAAAATCTTTTGATTTTCTTTTTCTTGTCCTGACTAAAGGTGTAGTTATTTTCAGCTAGTGGAAGATCAAAAATGAAAATAAGATATTTTTATAAAAATTCATTTTTCTAGCAATTTTTGCATGGGCAGGGTAATAGAGCATACTAGGTGGTCTCCAACATACCCTGTTATTGAACTTGCACCTATGCCTCCCCATTATTATGCCATTTATTTTAACCTTGTCTTGGAAAGCAGTTTATTTTATTTAGGCAAACTGTCTAATAGTTTTTAAGGGCCCAATTATATTCTCTCCATATTCAATCACAAGGTGCTGACTTTAACATCAAGTAAACTGACAGTAGAGTATAATGTGAAAAGGGCCTCGATAGAAGTAAAATTGCAGTCATTTGGATGAACCAGAAATTGCTACCTGAACTGAAGAGTAAGTGATCTGTAACAGCTTTCTGGAGGTGAAGACCCCAGAGACAAATCTGAAGAATAAGTAGGAGCTACACAGGTAGCTATGTTTCAAGCAGGAAAAGCAAGCAGCAAGCCCAACATAAGAGCTGTGAAATACTGTTAGTGTACTTGTGATTGGAAGACTTTTCTTCCATTTAATAAACTAAAATCTCATTTTAGCCTCTACCAATTGTTCTACTTCCTGAGGGCTGTAAGGACTTCAACTAATTTATTTTGTTGGCCGCCTGACTGAAATATAAATGCACTATATCTACCCATATTTCCTTTATCTAGTAGTCTATAAATTCTGTCTTTGAGGACAAGAGAGTCTAGTATAGTGCCAAGATGGGGGGGGGGGATGCTAAATTATTAGATAATAATGATTAAAAGCACAGGTAAATAATATTTGCTCAGTGAATCTGAGAAATGTATATGGAAAAAAATGATAGATGGAGATTATAGTGTATAAAGAGTCAAGAAAAGATGCCCATGCTTTCAAGTTCAGGAATGCTTACAATTCTGGATTTGGTGGTTGACTGAAAGAAATGAGGAAAGGAGATAGGAAAGGCTTAAATTATGTGATTACATCACGATATGATTTAGCTGCTGAGATAACAGATTAATTAGGTGGTGATTTAAAAAGTCTCCAATTGCACAAAGCTGCAGGGTGGTTGATCTGGTCTAAAGTCTGCAACCAAAAAGTTTACCTACTAGGAAGGTGAGGAGAAAAGCAGAAAAGCTTGATGGTTGGGAGGCTGCTGAGTGATGCCAGAGATCGTGTCCCAGATTCCTATTGAGGCGCCAAGTAAAGAGTAGATCAGCAAACTGTAGGAACTATGGAAATAAGGCCAGAAGAAAGTGTCCTCACTCAGCAAGCAGAATTTGCGGGCAAAACACAAAGAAAGAGAGGGAGCTAGAGGATGTGTGATTCTATAGCATAAGAACTCTTTGATTTCTGTGATCATAGTAATACAGAATGACAAGGTAGGTGTCTTCTCCAAAGGGTTTAATTCTATAGAGTGTATAATTATTAATGACAGGTTGTTAGGATAACACTTTCACACAGTACATTAAGATCAATGCACTCCTCTTAACAGAGAAACTGAAATGGAATGAAACCATATTTTAGGGGGAAAATGCCTTTTTGAATCAATATGCTCTCTCTCTGCAAAGGTCATTTCTTTCTGTGGTTCCTCGGCAAACATGGTTTTTAGTTGTTATTTCTTCTTTCCATTGAGAAAAATTTTTAAAGGAGTGAATTATTGCTAAAAGTATCCTGAGTTTTGAAAGAATTGAAGTAAGAAATAAATTGGGAAAATTGATGGACACTTAAACAACATGAATGTGCCTTCAAAATGAGAAAAAATACTGTTCAAGAAGTATTTGAAAATACTCTAACCATAACTTCTGATGTGGTTATACTGGCAGACTTCAGCCTCCTGTAAGATAATCACATTTATAATTCCTCTTTTTTTTTTTTGTTCAATTAATAGCTGGGGTCTACATTTACCAAACTTGTCAGAATGCCCACATTTTTCTGTATGAGGCCCCGTTCTTCCCCAACTGATTTTGAAATCTCAGGTGTTAGTCAAGCCAAAGAAGTAAGACCTGCTTGCATAGCTAGGAAAATGGGAACTGATAGGTTTAACACTATAGATTCTTGCATGGTTGCCACTTTGAATTGATATTAAAAATTAGTCCCACCATTCATTGGAAGCTTTTCCAATGTTCTATTAAGCCTTCACTGGATCCAGTTGTACAACCTCCATAGTAGCGTTTCTTGGTTTGAATTCAAGATATCTACTTTATTTCACATATGTTTAGTTATTGCTATTGAGACACAACCACAGGAAATTTCAGCTTTGGGAACACTTTCCTTCTTCTCCTTACAAACAAACAAACAAACAAACAAACAAAACACCATGTTTTTGTGCTGGGCCTGGTTCATCATTCCAGATTACTATTTCCTTATGTTGAGTTACCCTATGGGTCCCATCATAACAATGGTTCTGTCGGGACTGTTCTAATTCATTTAATGGTATTGACCATCAAAAGAGAAGTTGTGGAATTGGTTTATTTTCTTCAGGGAAATTCTTGACACTTTGTTTCATTTTTCTCACCTGTTCATTAGAGGACAGAGTTTGCCAGACCACATCCTCTCTATGTTCCTTTTTCCTTGTTTATTATAAGTGAATAAAAATTAGATCATCCAATATTGAAAGCTAACAGGCTATAATCATAAGGGCAATTCCATTTTTGTTTGTAGAGTATCTTTTTAAACTTATAAAAAGAGAAATAACGTGTTATTCTTCGCCACCTTCTGGATGAAACTGTGGGAGGTTCCATAGCTTTTCTGGTCTCTTTTAAGTTAACTGAAATTCCTATGGTAACTATAACTTACAAAATACAGAGTCTATTCAGTCATTAAATCTTGGTCCAATATCTTTAATCAGTACTTCAATCTTTATTCAATAAGATTTTTTTTTTTTTTTTTGCTTTTTCCTAGCTAGGCTTTTTGCATGTGGATGTCAGCCTTTCCAGAAGGTGTGGAGTTCCCAATTTTTCCCTCATTTCTTCCTCTCATTGTCTCTGACACATTCTGGTGAAACGCAGAGTTGAGAAAGAGAGAGGTAGGGTAGCTGGGGAAGCTTGTACCTGACTGACTCTCTGAACCAGGGGGATGCTTAGTATTGACTCTTTCTCTTGAGGTCTACTGAGGGTCCACCAAGATATGCACCCACGTCCCCTGGGTGTACATCTTTGCTAAGGCTCTCCCTCTGCTTGGGCAGCTGGTCCACTTTCAGCCACTGATTGCAGTGTTACTCCTCACAGAGACTTTCCTGCTATGGTGACTTGTGCAGGATCTACTGTATCTCCATATCTTGAACCTTGCCTCATAATATTAACATGTCCTTACACACACACACACACACACTTACACACATCATTAATAAAAACATCTGGGTGATTTTTCTCATAACAGAGAATCTGTATTTAATTGTGCTGAGGTGGGGCCCTAGTATAAATATTTTTCTATATTTTTTTAGGAAAAAAATATTTATCTCTGTGAAAACAACTATGGTAGTCAGTCCCCTGATTGTTGGTTGTATTCTGACTCAACAATTGCTATTCTGCTCCACAGTATCACATGCTTTTTGCAAACAGATGCACCCGGTAGTTGTATTTCTCAGAAGTTTCTAAGTGGGAATATTATATATTCTGTCTCTGTCCTCTCTCTGATCGTTACTTTCATGTGTCAACTGGGCTAAGTTATGGTGTCCAGTTGTTTGGTCACGCAAGCCCTGATCCTATTGTTACAGTGAGAATATTTCGTGGATTCAAATCATTGGTCAGTTTTTTGCATCTATGGCTGATTATACCTACAATCAACAAGGGAGATTTCTTTCAGCGGTGACAGAACCCCGTTCAATCAGTTGAAGGTCTTAAAGGGAAAACTGATGATTTTTTACTTTATTTCACATATGGTTAGCTATCTCTATTTCAGCCTCCTACCTCATAGGGAATTCATTATAACCATCATCAAAGTTCCCAACGTGTGGCCTTCCCTATGGAATTCAGACTTGCCAATCACCAATGTCACATGAGATATTTTCTGTAATAATTCTTGTAATATTTATCCTGTCAGTTCCATTTCTTTGAAATACCCTGACTAATACACTATCCTCTATCTATCTATCTTTTCATCTACCTTGTACCTGTCATCTCTCTATCTAGAAAGTTGTGAGGAATCACAATGACTTTGAAAAATGTCCAGATTCAAATCATTACTCCACCTTCACCCTCATTCTTTTAAATATTTATTAAATAATTCCTTTCCATGTATCTCAAATATCATTGACCTAATTCAGGCCTTAATAATTTCAAACCAAGGCTATTACACCCACCTCCTCATTATATCTATTATTCCAAGTATGTTTCCCATCAATCCACTAAAATACAACTGTTTATACCATTCCTATCTAAACACCTTAATATCTTCCCATTATCTATAGGATAAGGCTAAAACTTGTTATCATGGAAATAATGACCTCAATTACTTATCTCCCAGTCTGTATATTGCTATGTTGACTTTGAGATTTAGTCCCCAATACCAAAATATTTGCAGATCTTATACACCTAGCAAGTCTTTTTTTCCTTGACACATTTATTTAACCTAGACCCTCTACCTATAATTCCCCCTTCTATTTGTTTTATTTAAACTTAAGATTCATCTCAAAAACTTCATAGAACAATTCCAGTCCCTCTCCGTGATGATCCTGGTTGGGCCAATATATTCAGCATGGTATTAAAATGCCCTATCTGTGAATCAATGATTATATGTAATATATTTTATTAAAATGATATATTTATATGTCTATCATTATTTATGGATTATAAAATCCTTAAAGGATCAAGTAAACCTTTTTCCTCTTTGTAGTCTCTAGGCCTAATGCAATGTTTGGGTGTAAGAACACTTTATATTTGTTTTAGAAACGTTTTACTCACTTGTGTGGGTCTATGTTCAATCAGTAGTAGCACAGATTACCCACATCCCTGACCTCTGACAGATGATGCAACTTGAAGCTCATTGCTTAAAAACTCATATTCAATTTTACTTTGAGAATATATGCCCTTCATGGAGGATCACTTAAAGGACATGCAACTTATTCTTTCTAATAGATCCTGAATTTGCTGAGTGAAAGAAGGATGTGAACGTACGTCAAGGATTTGTGAAACCTCTGAAACTGTGTGAAAACTTTTGCACGCCCTGCTCGTGAGTATGCACTGTTGCTGAGGAAAAAGGTCTACGCTTTTCATCCAGTTTGCAGCTTTCATGATTCCTAACTTTTAAGAACTGCTGATTACATAATTTTACATCTTGCATTTACATCAAGCCAGGCCAACAGAAATCAGTGTTATGAATCACAGTGTCTTGAGCCTTCCTGAGTATTTTCATTTTGAATTCTGTTTTCTCTGAATATTGATATCTTAAAAGCAGACAAATGAAACAAAGCAAAACAACTATAAAATCCTCTTGAAAACTATTTTTCTGAGGGAGATTTTTTGTGACAACACTGTTCAGAACATTGATAGTACTTCCATGCTAGTTCTCATATAGAAAATGTATTGTTTACATTTATTTATTCAGAAAATATTTATTGTTTACTGAAGGCTAGGCCCTCTGTTTCATACCAAGTATATATTGGTAAGCAAGACAGACAGAGTACTTGCTATTTTGAAGCTGAAATTCTAGAGAAAGGGAGACACAAATAAAGTGTAAGAGGATCATATGCAAACATTTAAAGTAAAAAAGAGATAGTGACTGGGTGATACTCTTTATTGGTTATCAAAGACAGTGTCTCCAATAAGATTACATATAATGTGAGACCTGAGTAACAAGGAGGATGTAGACATATAAAAGTTAGAGAATATCATTATAGGCAAATGGAACTGCTAGTATGAGGTAACTGAAATGGGAAGGAGCTTGGCATATCCCAGGACCAGATGGATAACCAGAATATCTGAGCTTAGTGGGAGCAAAGGAGAACAGCAAAAGATAATGTCTTGGAAATCAACAGAGGGAGGATCAGTTTGGATATTCTAGACCTTGGCAAAGAGTTTGGAAGTTATTTTAAATGGGATGGGAAACCAACTGAGGATTTTGAGCAAGAGGCATGGCAAGATCTGATTTCCATTTTTAATAGAACTCATTAGTTTTTCTATGAACTACAGATTTTATACAAGCAAGAATAGTAGAGAGCACACTGAGGAGGCTCTCACAGCATTTCAAATTAAAGGGGACAGTGACTTGAAATTGGATGGCAGCAGTGGAAGTAAAAAGTGGTTTGATTCAGGATATGTTTTATAAGTAGAGCTGATTTAATTTACTGATGAACAGAGCATGTGATATGAGATGAAGAAAAGAATCAAGGAAGAGTCCTAGGTTTTTCCCTGGGTATCTGGGTGATTGATGATACCATTTAATAAGATGTGGAAGACTGGGCAAGGAACAAGTCTAGATGGACTGTAGACATCCAAGTGAAAATGACACAGTTATTTGGGTCTTGCATGTACTGGAGATTTCTAGAATTATAAATCATTGGCATATAGGTGGCATACTTAGAAAAACATTTGTGTACAGAGAAGAAAGGTAGTATATGACTGAATCATGAAATACCCCAAAATTTGGAAGTCAAGAAAAATAGGAAGAGCTAGCAAAGGTCACTAGAATGGAGCAGAAAGTGAGGGAGGAGTGTGAGATGTCATAAAAACCAGGGGAAGAAATGTTTCAAGAAAGAGGAAGTATAAAGGGCAATAAAGAGAAGTCACCATGGGATTTAGTGACAAGAAGAGGTAGTGTCTCCTCATTAAGAAAAACAGACAACTGTGAGCTCTATAAATATTTTTCTTTTTACTCAAGTTTGATTAAAAGATTAAACAAATATTATTGCACTGAGAGGAAGCAATTACTTTGTACCTAAAATTGTTCATGCATACAAATGTTATGTTGTAAAATACTTTTCTTAGAGCTGATAAGAAAAATGTCGTTAGAGCTATAGAACCAAGAAGTGACTGGTCAGACTGATGAATTGGAATAAACAACCTTACTTTCTATCATAAATGACACATATCCTTTGTTCTGTCATCTTCCCATTTAATGTAAACAATAAGAACTTTCATGTTTTACTATCAAGACTATCGTTAAGCATTGGATATGCTACTTTTAACTTCTAGGCTTATAATTATTTAAGAAAATAATGTCCATTTGAGAAAATTCTGCAAGATCAATTTGGTTTGTTCCTACCTCTCAAGAAATATTGTGTGTTCATGAAAAATAAAATTTTTCATTTAAGCTGTTAATGACATTACTGATAACATGTATTTTTGTTCCCCAAAGTGCTATGAAAATGCTGAAGTTGCTTTTACTTCTGTGGCTATTGTAATGCACTGTACCCATTCTGAAGACATTTAAAATGTGATTGAATAAAAATAGGAATGCTTTTTACACTACCAAAACCAAAAATCAAGAGGAGCCAATCCTTGGCCATGACATTGTCACATGTACTCTTGCCAAAATGGTGAGGATGAAAGCCCAATTGGAGTGGGAGAAAGGAATTTGAGAAAGCATTGTTATCGACAGCTCAAGAAAATTTGCTGTGAAAGAGAAGAGATTTAGAAGATAAGGACGTTTTTTTTCTTTCTTCATTCTTCTTTTACTTCATTTTCTCTTATTAAAAAAGAGGAGGCATTAGAAAACAGTATTTGTTTTTATAACTGTGCAACAGGATAATCTTGCTTTTCTTCCTGATATCTAACAAAATTCCTTTTATTAACAGTGAGAACTATGTAAAAAGACTATTTTTTTTTCCCATTTGACTATTGCAACCACCAAAGCCTAATCTGAGACTCACATTCAGCAATTATACGTGACATGATTTCTCCTATAATGTTAAATATTCTCCATAAGTCAAGAAGTTATTCTTTAATTTATGTTATTTTTCTGATCCTCATTCATTTTAATTTAGATTTCATCATTTTGCCATATGTTTTTATTACATACCATTCCACGTATTTTGAGATAGTGTATGAATAAGTAAATAAATCTCGAAATGTGATCTTTTCTAACAAATAATGAATTCGTAAACCAGGAGGAATCTGGAGTTCACTTCAGGGGCTGCTGCTCATCCAAGGGTCACAATGGTGTTTCTACTTTGGCAATCCCAGAATAGAGTAGCTGCACATGCTTTCCACAAGCTCTGAAATACAATTGGAGCTGAAAGAGTCCTCACTTCTTTCTCTTGTGCTTTTTGTCCTACCAGTCTTCCCGGGCTAAACACATGTCAGACTAAGATGATAGTTTACAATTTTTTTTTTTATTGAGAGTTCATCTGTATCTCAACAAAGAACAGAATAAATGAAATATAAATGTAAAAATATTCAAGCTTGCTAGTTATTTTATTAGCTGTGTGTTATGGATCTACCTCTTAAAATTAAGTGATCTATCTGGGCACTTCTTTTGCCCAGTCTCTCCCCCTCTCTCTTTCACCCCTAAAAAGACCAATAAACAGATATAAATTCCTTAGTTTTACCTTGGCTGTGACCCTTCAGAAACAACAAAACTGAAATTACTGTGTGTGCCGGTTTGAATGTATTATGTCCCCCAGAAAAAGCCATATTCTTTGATGCTATCTTGTGGGGCAGACATATTAGTGGGGATTAAGTTGGAATGTTTGGATTAGGTTGCTTGCATGGAAATGTGCCCCACCCAACTGTGGGTGATGACTCTAATTGGATAATTTCCACGGTGGTGTTACCCTACCCATTCAGGATGGGTCTAAATTAAATCACTGGAGCCATGTAAATGAGCTGACAAACAGAAGGAACTCAGTGCAGTTGAGAGTGACATTTTGAAGAGGAGCAACAGCCAAGAGGGATGCTTTGAAGAATGTACAGGAGCTGCAGATGAGAGGCATTTTGGAGATGGCCTTTGAAAGCAGACTTTTGCCCCAGAGAAGATAAGAGACGACAAATGCCCCAATAGCGACTAAGAATGACATTTTTGAGGAGCTGACACCTAGAGAGGAACATCCTGGGAGAAAGCCATTTTGAAACCAGAACTTGGAGCAGATGCCAGCCACGTGCCTTCCCAGCTAACAGAGGTTTTCCGGACACCATTGGCCATCCTCCAGGGAAGGTACCCGATTGTTGATGTGTTACCTTGGACACTTTATGGCCTTAAGACTGTAACTGTGTAACCAAAATTGTCCGGCGCCGCCCCGCTCGACCCCTGTTCCCCGGCCGGCGAGGGGAGAAACAAGGGATGAGAGAGAGAGAGAGATGCAGACCACGCAAACTGACCTGGCTGGAAGTCACGACTCGAGCCACACGGCGGTTGCGAGAGCAAGTCTTTTACTGAAGCTAGATAAGCATTCTCTGTTACAGGTTTCCACGCGGGGCAGAGTGCCTCGCGGGAGAGCAGCCTCGATGTGGCCGTCAGGTATGGCTCCTAGTGGGCTGTCTCCCCGAGGTTCGCTTGGGCAAACTCTTAAGTACTCTACTCATAACCAATGATCTAGCGCCGCGCATATGCACTCAATTGGCAGATAGGAATAGTGAGTGTGCACGTCATAAGCGGAAGCAGGATATGGGCGCCATCTTGGCTCATTCGATGGGTGGGGGGACTTTGGAGCAGGTTTACAGCGCATGCGCTATGCCCGTCCCGGGAGACGGCTCTCCACATCTCCCCCTTTATTATTTATATCGACCCAGTGTCCCCAGTGATGAGTGTGCTCCCGTGAACCCAGATGGCTCACAATTTGTTCCGGTGCTTTGGGGAGTCTGGACTAGGTCTCAGCCATTTAGCGGCGGAGCCTCTAGCACCGACCAGAATGCTCACCTCATATGGAGACAGGAGAGTCCGTGAGCTGGAAACAACATGACTCTCCCTGCAGTGCTTTGCTTTGCAACTGGGGGACAAAGGCGGGGGCAGGGATAGCATTAACCAGAGTCAGAGGTGTCACTAGGCGTCCCTATGCATTGGCTAGAGTCAAGTCTGGCCACAACTATGACTCTGCCTTAGGGATCTACCTGAGACAAAAATTATGACTGCTGGCGTCGCCCGTTATACCCGGGACACAGCTGCGCGCTTAGCTACAAACCTCGCTCCCGAGTGCCCCGCCCGAGGCGGCCAGGATGGGGTATGGCCATCAGAATGGTCGCTGTTGGGGGTATCAAAGGTGGAGGACATAGCCATCATAGTGGTAACACGGTACTGCCGCGCTTGAAACAGGCGTTCTAGCAAAGATTTAACAATGACTAATCCCACCAATGGTCCCACCATCAAGAGAATCCAATTAGTCAAATTGGGCCAAGAGAACCAAGAGGTGACTTGGTCTCACAGATTTTTTACAGTCTCGCCCAGTGTGGAAAGGTCGAAACTAACAGGCTTCAATTTCCTAATGTTCTCAAGTCCCTGAAGGTCGGATTTCACTTGGCCAGAGAGATTGGTGAAGTTGGGGAGATAAGTGTCCTTGAGCCACTCGGCGACATCTTGCTGCTCCTCTGTCAAGTTCACCCTAACCGGGGTGACACAAAGCCTCCCGAATAACCATCGGGTATCACACGTCTGCTGGAGAACTCTCCAGAGTCCATCTATTTCTAGTCCAAGTTCATCTATCTCCGCTAGGAGTTTCTGAATGGCCTGGAAATTTAAGTTCAGCATCTGATTGTGGCGGCGTAGCACGTCTCGGGTAAGGTATGCCTCTTGGACGCCTAGACTTAGAGAAGGGGATATTGTTAAGTGAAACAACTTGAGAAACAGGGCCAACCCAGTCGGTTGCCCTGACGGGGAGCCAGACATAACTTGGGCGATACACTAGGATAGCGGGGCGGCGAGGCATCCGGGTCTTTGGAACGGTTGCAGACTGTAGGAGCAAACCCCGGAAGGAAAAGGCACCTTTGAGTCTCCTTTTTACTCAAGATCCCTTCACAAGACTGGCGGCTCTTCCCTGTAACGTTAAGAAATTCAAGCAAGACTCCCTTACTTAACTCGCCATTACCAGTTTCACAAGTAGCATTCACCGCAACTGTGGTGTTGACAACCTTGACAGAGAGGTTAGCAAAAGAGAGGATCAGTGTGTACTCGTTGAAGCTTGTGGAGGAAATATTTCTGTCAGAAGGCAGGTGGTGGAGACCTAGAGACAGGGTACGAGTGAAAAACACAGGAGAGGCGGGAGACCCAGCAGAGAATGGGGCCAGGGTCGGGGGATGATGCCACAGGCCCCAAAGACCACTCTCCTGCGCTACCACAGTTCCACTAAAAAAAGAAAAAGGCAGATTAGAAGGATTGCTATAGGAGAGCAAAGAACAGAGTTACCGATCCTCTTTTTGGGCAACCGCGGGGTGGTCAGTCCTACTATTATCGTCTTGTCGGTCGTCGCCATCATCAGCAGGGTCGGAGG
The DNA here is from genome assembly GCF_015220235.1 of Choloepus didactylus. Taxonomy (NCBI): domain Eukaryota; kingdom Metazoa; phylum Chordata; class Mammalia; order Pilosa; family Megalonychidae; genus Choloepus; species Choloepus didactylus. Next base: position 77,335,008 of record NC_051318.1, read on the forward strand.
CTTGGTCTAATGGTTCAGGTTGTATATTCGTTGGCGTTTCTGACAGCTGTTCCTTGGCTTCTTCAGGTGATGTCACGGTTCTCACCAGTCTTTCCGGAACCCACACTGGTTGACGTCCTGGTTCCTGGGGAAAAACACAAACAGAGCCTCTGGCCCAGCTGAGCACCGGGTCAGGGCCTTTCCACTGCCCCGACAGGACATCCTTCCAACGGACTAGACCTCTATGCTGAGGACTCGGGGTGGTGTGTTGCAGGGCAGGTGTCACTCCCTGTGAATTTTCATTTAAAAAAATTGTATGTAAATAAGGCTATAGACAATTGAGCCTTTGGGGACAAGCCGTGACCTATCCCCCCTTTCTGTTTCCTAAGCAGGTCTTTGAGCGACCTGTGCGCTCTCTCGATGATTCCTTGCCCTTGAGGGTTATAGGGGATGCCATGTTTCAATTGGACACCCATGTTGTCACAAAATTTTTGGAAGGATTTACTAGTGTAGGCTGGTCCGTTGTCTGTCTTTAACGTTTTTGGCTTACCCCAAGCCACCCATGCAGCCAAGCAGTGTGCAACGACGTGGGAGACTCTTTCTCCTGGTTCAGCAGAGGCAAACAAAACTTGGGAATATGTGTCTATCGACACGTGTAAGTACTTGACCTTACCATACTCTGAATGATGAGTGACATCCATCTGCCAAGTATCCCCTGGGGTGAGACCCCTAGGGTTGACCCCAACCGAAGAGACTGCTCTCTGCTCCGCACAATTGCTGCAGGCTCGGACAATATCTCGAGCAGCTGCACGTGGTATGCTGAACCGCTTAGCTAGGGTGCCTGCATTGATGTGAAACTTGGCGTGGAACTCTCGGGCCTGTTGATATGGCACCAGTGTGGGAAAGATGTGTAGCTGTCGAGTGGCCACATCTACGATGTGGTTTCCCTGGGCCATGGGGCCAGGCAAGCCCGTGTGGGCTCTGATATGAGTTATGTAGAAAGGGTGTCGCCTGGCCCATATAACTTCCTGTAATTTGATAAAGAATGTTCTTACTGTAGATGAATACCTAATAGTGCCCACTGTCTCTAGTATCTGTACAGAGTTTACAACATAAGCAGAGTCCGAGACAACATTCAAGGGTTCAGAGAGGCTTTTCAGAACAGTGATGATAACCTGTAGCTCTACCCATTGAGGCCTTTGTGGATGGAAGAGTACTGTTTTGGGAGTGTCCCCCTCGACACAATACGCCCCTGTGCCGGAGCTGGAGCCGTCTGTGTACACAGTGGGGGCATCCGCTAGCGGCTTAGGCGAGGTCACCTTAGGAAAAATCACTGGGTGCCGAGCGACAAACTGCAAGAGGGGAGCTTTAGGGAATTGATTGTTAATGCTTCCGAGAAATGTACACCGGAGGACGGCCCATTGATCGATACATCCAGTGAGTATCTCAAGCTGTTGGGAAGAATAAGGCACTCGGAGATTTCTGGGTTGTTGGCCGAAATGCTGTACCGCTCTTTTAATACACTCCAGGGCTAACTCTGCAACCGCTGTAGGATAATGCTCTAGAACCTTCCGGGGGGAAACCCCAGGGTGGATCCAGAGCAGCGGTCCTTGCTGCCACAGCACTGCAGTGGGCTGTAATTCTGTTGGCAGCACGCAGGCCTCAAAAGGCTCATTGGGGTTTATTCTTTTCAGAGTGGCGCAACTGAGCGCTTGCTCTACCCGGTACAGTGCTTGCCTCGCCTCGGGAGTAAGGTGCCGGGGCGAAGTTATGTTTGAATCTCCTCTCAACAAGTCAAATAGGGGCACCAACTCAGCGTTGGGTAATTTCAAATACGGGCGGATCCAATTGATATCTCCCAAGAGCCTTTGCAGATCATTCAGAGTACGTATATTGTCTAATCTGAGAGATACCTTCTGGGGGGAGACATGAGTAGGCGTGAGTTTCGCTCCCAGGAAAGTGGTAATGTCAGTCATTTGGATTTTCTCAGGGGCTACTTCCAGGTTAGCTTTTCTAAGGTCACAGACCAAGTGTGACAACACAGTTTCAAGGATTACAGCATCCTTATGGGCTAACAGAATGTCATCCATATAGTGAATGATTTTTACGTGAGGGAATTGTTGCCGGGCGCCAACTAGCTTTGTAGCAACATACAGCTGACACATGGTAGGACTATTAGCCATACCCTGGGGCAGGACCGTCCATTCAAAGCGTTGACAGGGCTCCTCTTGGTTACGAGAGGGCACAGTGAAGGCAAACTTAGGGGTGTCTTCGGGGTGGAGTGGAATAGAAAAGAAGCAATCCCTAAGATCTAAGATGACAACCGACCAGTGCCCTGGCAACGCCGAGAGGAGGGGCAGTCCCATCTGAACGGGTCCCAAAGGCTCCAGGCAATCATTGATAGCCCTTAAATCATGCAGCAGTCTCCATTTTCCAGATTTCTTTTTTATTACGAATATGGGGGTGTTCCACTGTGACGTGGAGGGAGCGATACGGCCCTTTTCTAGTTGTTCTGATACTAGGGCGTGCAACGCTGCAAGTTTTTCCTGTGGCAAGGGCCACTGAGGCACCCACACCGGAGCCTCGGTTTTCCATTTTAGTTTTATAGGTGTGGGTGGGAATCTCTCCTCAGTGGCCCCTATGAAAAACCCAAGCCTCGTCTGTCAGACTTGGGGGCAGCTTGTATAGGCTCCGCACGTCCGTGCAGTGAAGCTCCTAAACCCTTGCCGGGGGTATACCCCATTTCTTTTAGCAGTCGCTTAGAGGTTGGGGAGTAGCCGCTAATTAAAGTAACGTCCATTTGGGTCAGAATGTCTCTTCCCCACAAAGACACAGGCAGGGCTAATACATAAGGCTGGAAACTGCCTTGGTGTCCTTCTTCATCGGCCCAATGAAGGGCAGCTGCACTGAGCATGGGCGCTGAAATTTGGCCTATTCCTCTAATGGGCTCTTCCGCCCTGCTCGTTGGCCAGGTGGGGGGCCATTCTTGTTGTCTTATGATAGACCGATCGGCCCCTGTATCGAGCAGGCCCAAGAAAGATCTGCCTTGCACCTTAATGGTTAGCATAGGTCGAGACTCCAGGGACATATGGAGTCCCTCAAAAATCGCTCCACTGGATCCGAACCCTTTTTCCCCTCTCTGTCTGATTCTGCTTGGAAAGACTGCATGTAAGCTGGGTAAGAGCAGGAGCTGCGCCAGCTTATCACCTTCTGCAATGACTAAGGTGCCCCGCTGAGATTGAACCATAACTTGGGCACGGCCTGTGAAATCTGAATCTACAAGTCCTGGTATAACTGTTAATCCTCTCAGGGCCGTGGATGCTCTCCCCAATATGAGCCCTACAGTACCAGCCGGTAAGGGCCCCTTGAAGGAGGTCCCTACTAACTGGACACCCATGGAGGGGGTTAGTACGAGTCTGGAGGTGGCACAGAGGTCCAGTCCTGCTGAGCCGGGGGACGCACGAATTTGATCGGATCCTGTGTTGTCGAATGGCATGCAAGGGGGTCCGTCGAAAGGGCGGACCCCCTCTTCCCGTTTTTTGGAATCTGCTCGGGGCGGCCAGAGAGGCGTCTACCCTGCGCATCGAAAACCGATTTACAATCTTCTGCGCGGTGGGGGCCTTTGTGGCAACGGCCACACGGCCTGGTTACTGCACCTGGTTCGCCAAACCGTTGAGTGGCAGGGGGCTGACGTCTATTGGGACAATCTCTCTTAAAGTGCCCTGATTGGCCACAGCCATAGCACCCGTTAGACTTTGCCCCTAAGGTTCTCGGGCTTTTTGTAGCCACCTGTAGGGAGCTAGCTAGCATGGCAGCTAGACCTGCATTAGTTAAAGGGCTGCCAGTATCTCTACAGAGCCTGACCCACTCTGTCAAATTTTTTGCTCTGTTTTGTGCCAGGATAACTTTGCACTCCTTGTTGCACTGCTCAAAAATCATTTGCTTAACCACAGTCTCTGCTACTCCTGGATCTGAGAAGATTCTCTCAGCTGCGGTTTGCATCCTGGCTACAAAATCCGCAAATGGTTCTGTGGGGCCTTGGTGTATATTGCTGAGTGAGGCCTGAGCCTCTCCCTTACCTGTTAGCTTTTTCCAGGCACCCACAAAACAGCGGAAGATCTGGGCGTAGACCTCTTGTGGGAAACCCGTTTGGTTCTGGGCATGGGCGCCTCTCCCCAACAGCATGTCAGCATTCCACCCGCCACGTCTCCCCGCCGCATTCCTTGCGGCCTGCTCTTCAGCTAACTCCTCAAACCATGCTTTCCAATCTATGAATCGGCCTGACGGCAAGCAAGCACGGGCTAGCTGAAAAATATCTGCGGGTGTATGATTTAGAGCAGAGAGGTTCTCGATCATGTTCAAGGTATAAGGGGCATTGGGGCCATACTGATGGACGGCCTGCCTCAATTCCCTCAATAGTTTGTAATCATATGATTCGTGCTGATTGCCACCTTGGGGATTGATAATAACCGGGTACATTTCTGAGACTGGCTGCGGCTCAAGTGGCTGGTAGCCACCCAGCATGCCAAAAGGTCTAAATGTTGTGAAAGGGTTCCATCTCCAGAAATGTCTCCCACCACTACCTAATGGCAAAGGGTCCTGAGGGCCTGTGTACTCGGGCGGGGGGTACGGCAAAGGTTGCCCCTCCCCTGACCGGCCCATCGGGGTTTCCGGGTCTGGCAGCAAAGGATAATTACATTTACTGGGCATGGCCACTAGAGGGAGCTCTCGGCGAGGTCCTTTGGTGGGACCGCCCAAGGCGTCAGTTGGGAGCTGGGGTGTCCCTGGGGGTGCAGCGGTAGACATTGGCGGGGCGGAAGGCCGCACGGGTGTGGCGGGAGGCTCCTCCCACTCAAGTAGCGGGGATGCTTCCGCCTCCTCGCCAGTATCACTATCTGACTCTGAGTCAGAGTCACTGGACTCCGGCGGTTTGCCCTTATAGGAGCCGTCCGCTGACGAAACTGACTGGGTTTCTTGGAGCGCGCACCGTGCTTCTTGCAAGGCAGAGGACGGGCTTAGGCCGGCAGCCGATTCTAGTTCAAGGACCGCACGGACGGTCTCCCATATGGGTACTAGAATCGGGTCCATACACACGCCCGTCTGGCGCGCTCGGTCTATGTCGCGACCGAGCTTCATCCAAGAGGGTAGGCTAAGGCTGCCGGTACAGGCAAACCAAGGGGCAAAAGTATCAACATCATCAAGAAAACGCTGAAGGGAGCTTTTCCTGACCGAGATACCCCGTTGTTTCAAAAGGTTCTTTAAGGGAGCTAAGAGAGATGAACTTCCGGACTGCCCCATGATTGCAGTCGGCACTATACTTCAGTCACTCGGAGAGCTCTTCCGAGTCCCCCGGGGTCACCTGAAAACCCACGGGCCCTAACTATCATGTAATAAGACGCACTCACCTTCTCGCGTTGATCAGGCGCGGGAAGTCCGCCGTAAGCTCGATGCGCAGCGCTGCTCTCCTCACAGAGGGACCGTCGAGAGCGAGGCAGGAGGAGGAGCGTTCCCCGTACGGGCCACCACTTGTCCGGCGCCGCCCCGCTCGACCCCTGTTCCCCGGCCGGCGAGGGGAGAAACAAGGGATGAGAGAGAGAGAGAGATGCAGACCACGCAAACTGACCTGGCTGGAAGTCACGACTCGAGCCACACGGCGATTGCGAGAGCAAGTCTTTTACTGAAGCTAGATAAGCATTCTCTGTTACAGGTTTCCACGCGGGGCAGAGTGCCTCGCGGGAGAGCAGCCTCGATGTGGCCGTCAGGTATGGCTCCTAGTGGGCTGTCTCCCCGAGGTTCGCTTGGGCAAACTCTTAAGTACTCTACTCATAACCAATGATCTAGCGCCGCGCATATGCACTCAATTGGCAGATAGGAATAGTGAGTGTGCACGTCATAAGCGGAAGCAGGATATGGGCGCCATCTTGGCTCATTCGATGGGCGGGGGGACTTTGGAGCAGGTTTACAGCGCATGCGCTATGCCCGTCCCGGGAGACGGCTCTCCACACAAAATAAACCCCCTTTTATAAAAGCCAATCCATTTCTGGTGTTTTGCATTCTGTCAGCATTAGCAAACTAGAACACTGTGCTAATCAATCTTTCACTCTTTTGTGAACTTGCTTCGTCTTAGAGGTACAACCTTAAGTCCTAATAGTTTTATTTTAACCATTCAGTATGGGCAGTACCTGCTTGATTAGAAAGAGTGTGTATATTGCATCTCCATTTATAATTTCAATAATCTAATATTCAAATTATTTAAACCAGTGAGATGGGGACTATTCAATACAAGCTTCAACCAATTATACTTTGCCATTTAAGCATTCCAACAGAAGTGTCTCTGCCTAGCCCTCCAGAGTAATTAAAGTCAACATGATAGTCTTTGCTTGATTTCTTTCTTTTGTATTCATTGCTTTTAGGATAAAGTCACACACTTTTACTTGGTTTAGGATGGATATCTTTAAAGATCTTTACCCTGCTTACTCTTTCCTCTTTATTACCAATAAGTTTGTTACAAACGATAGGTTATAACTACATTCAGTTACTTTATATTTCCTTCTTGGGACATTCTCTGTCACTCTCTGAGCCTTTGAACAAGCACTCAGCCTGGACTGCTAATTTATTGTCCTTGATGTCTCAGCCAGGAAATCTCTTTCTGTGAGAAGTCTACCTTTAATATGTGTCTCCCATGATTCCTCACCCCTAATCTGAGGTGTCCACGTTTTTAAGCACATCCCCATTATAGCAAGTGATGAAATTTATTTTAAATCTTCCTTTTACTTGAAAATATTTCCATTTTCATTGCAGTTGAATGAGCAAAGCTGTGTTTGGTTTATTGTTGTATCCCACAACATCCAGCAGCCAAGCAGAATATGACTATTAATAGAAAACTAATAGCAGAATAGATGAAAAAATGACTTCTGGAAAATGTACTGAGTTCAACATTTATTTAGCAAAATCCATGTGTGTAACAGAGGTGAATAAGTTCAGTGGTCCATTCCAGACATATTGGTAAACAGAATAGGTGATGATTTGGGGAAATAGCTCTTTCTATTCAATGTCCCCTTGCCTCCCACATGCTGAAATTATTCCCCTTTTCTAAATTGCCTAAAAATTCCACGAATCCTAAAAATCTATTATTAATTCATTTAGATTAAAGTAGTATATTATTTCAACATCCAAATGTCCATAGAATGATTAGGTTGAATATTCAGACAATACTTGCATTTAAGTGCTTAACTCCTGTTGCTTTTCTCATAATAAAGTGATTAGCAGCTTAAGGCTGCTCAGCATTATGATATAATCTGAAATCCATAGTAATTTCAAGAGGAAATATTAGACTGCTATATTTGTGTTGCTGAGATTCAGATATTTGTTAATGTATTAAATATTTAACATAAAAAAGCTGCACCAACTTTCTTCTTGTTATATTTTTCTACTTCATAAAATATGTACAGATATAAATTTTTTCCCCTTGGGACAAAATAAAGCTAATTTAACCCAAAACTGACTTTTGTAAAAACTTGACCAAACTTCAAACCTGTTTATTTTTCCTAAATTAACACTCATGTTAAAAAAAACTACTGCCACCATGTTTATAACAATTGATTGAAATCAGCCATAGTGCAGTTTTGATGAGTGAGAATGACCCCAGGCAAGAAGAAAAGTGATCAAAGAACATTTGAGACATGTAATAAGTTGAAGATTGACTCAGCGAGTCTTCCAGTTGGAAACTTTGAGAAGCTAGATTAATGTAATAAGTTGTCAGGCTCCTGGTACTTACCTGACTTTTTTCCTATCTGGAAATTCTCAATCCTTATTATATGATAACCATTAAAAGTAGAACAGGAATTTACCAAATTCAAACACCCCAGTATAAAAAAACTTCTTCTTTTTCTGGACCCAAACTCAATCAATTCCAACATTGTAAAATCATCCTTTTGAGCTTAAGTAGCACTTAACTTGAATCCAGTGTGTCCACTCACACAATGGAATGATTAGTTGAAATATAATTCTATTTATGTCAAAGGAAATGAAGAACAGAAATAAACGTTTTGTATTTTGAGATTTTAATTCAAAAATCATTTTTTTTCTTCTTCCAGATTTGTGACCTATATTTGGCTAATGAGAATTTTTTAAAGTCCTGTAATAGATCTGGCCTTTTCACCTTCAATCAGATGGCTTTATTTTCAGATAACTCTTTTTAAAGTATCAAAATTGCTCTGAAACAAGCATTTTGATTGAACATTTTATAATACTTCATCCACTCCTATATTAGGATACAATTCTAAGTCCTTTTTGAACTTGTTTAGTTTCCCCACATGTGGATAGGACCTCTGGATTATCAATTCTAAATGTCCTGTGATGAATGAGACAATGGACCAAATTTGTTTGTGAGATTGAAAATCTGCTTCAGGGGAAGTGCAAGACTCCGCTCGATGTTGAGTTGCCTATAGGCAGTATTTCCAATTTTGCTCCTTGTATTCTCACTTGAATAAACCCCAGGAAGTCTTTTATCCCCACCACTGCAACTAAATGGCTCTGTGACGGTCACAGGTGACTTCTGCATTGCTATATCCAATGGCCAAATCTTAATCCTCATCTTACTTGAATAGACTCCCACATTTGAGCCAGAAATACAGGCTCAAAAGGCCAAATGCTTACTTATTCTTGTTAAAAATCTCCATTGGAAGTCTGATAGGAATTGTAAACTTACATCTAAGACATAAATTTTGATCTTTCTCCCCAAGCCTATTTTTTCTGCAGATATCCTCTCATATCAGTTAATGGCAATCCCATTCTTTCACTTCAATCCTTGGGGTCACTTTTTATTGATCTCTTTCTTTCCCATTCCATACTGTCTCTCAGCATATCCAAAAGGCACTATTTTCAAAAATATCCAGCATCTTTTCACTTCCTACCCACTCAAAGAGTTATATTCTGGTCCAAACCACTGAATTCTCTCACCTAGATTATTACAAAAGTCTCTAAACTGGTCTCTTGCTTCTATCCCTGCCAAATTTCTGCATGACTTGCTCTCTCACTTCCTTCAGTTCTTTACTCAAATTACTGTGATCTTAATACCTTTCCTGGTTACTCTATTTAAAATTTTGTCCTGCTATCCCATGTCTAATACAGATACATCACTTGCTATCATTTATATTTGCATTAATTACTATCTGTAGAACTAATTTGTTTCAACAGATAGAGGATGATGTAGCTATTGGTTATCTGCCAGCAAAGAAGGAGGGGAAAGTCTCCTGATTCCATATTAATTATAACAAAGTACTTCTACTAAAAAATTTAGTATTTGGGGTACAAATAATGTATCACTCTGGTTCATAGGTCACTACACACGTGGAAGGGCCCCAAATAGTCTCATCTACACGCATTCTGCATTTGAATTACAAGAATTACTGAATGTTGAGACTGAACTTCATATTTTAATGGAAAGAAACTATTAGGGTTTCAGGATGAATTCAGTGTATTTTGCATATGGGAAGCATATACATACAATTTAGCCCAAGAGTAATTTGTATGGATTAAAAATGACTAGAAATTCATTGTCATTTTCTCATTTAAATGTGGAGTTTGTTTTCCCTCCTCTTGAATCAGGCCTTGTTCAGTGTCTTATTTTCACTAATAGAATGAGATGTCTAATCAGAAGTGACAAGGATTAACTTGTGAGGCAGGGCCTTAAGAGTCTTGCAGCTTCTGCCTTTGCCACTTGAAATGCTCCTGTTTTGAAACCCAGACACCCATGCTGGGAGGAAGTCTAAGCACCCATATGCAGAGGCTCATGTGGTAGAGAACTGAGTTCCACCTGAGGTTCTAGCGCCAACATTTAGTCATGAGAACAAGGCCATTTTGGAGCTTTCAGCCACCCAGTCTTTCAGCGGATACTACATGAATCAAAGGCACTTCCCAGTCAACCCACAGAAACATGAGATATAATAAATCATTGCTGCTGTAGGTCACCCTTTCAGGAATATTTTATTACATGGCAATAAATAAATAACAACAACATTGACAACAACAGTAACAACAAACATATTAATTCAGGGACTCACGCCCCTTTTATTTTGTTATTCTTCCAGCTGCTAAAATCATGGTGTTCTTTGGTAGATTCCCTACATCTAGGTAGAAGGACCAGAAGAATAGAAAATCAGAAAGGAGATATTTGAGGAGCCACATCTAGATCTGGCATTTATCTCTTCTGCCCACATTCCTTCCATCAGAAATTGGTCTGCGATGTCACATACAACTACCAGGAAGTGCAGGAAGTTAGCCTAGCAGTGCACCAGAAGAGAAGAAGCACTAGCATCTCCACAAAAAGATAAAAACAGGAACAATTTTTATGTCACATTCTTTTCTATACATCAGGAAGCGAGGGTCTTTGCTAAGTGTGATGGTGGAGATGTTGAAGCAAGAAGCTTAGGGACAGGATTATAGTTTGAAATAACTCTGTAGTGGACTCTATGGGGACTAACTTTGGAGTCTCTTCTGGAATCAGTTGTGATTTGGGGTCATAATTTTGTAACGACACCCTTATGAAAAGTTCACTCTTCACAAACGTAAAGTTATGGGTGGTCAGAGAACAAAGGATTCCAGCACTGCTCTAGAGTTGAGCTTTTGGGGAAAAAAATGTGAGAATATTCAAGGAACAAGTGAGAGCATTGTTTTGGCTAGGGAGTTGACAAGTCATGCTGTTGAGTTTGACTGGAAAAGCTAAGGAAGGCAGATCAGCAACATTGATAACCAAGTTATGAAAACATCAGTGAGGTAAAATAACGTGTCTGCTGGAAAAAATTATTGAGGAAATAGAAGAAAGGTATTTGAGGCCACGTAATTAATTATTTTAGAGATAGTAAAATTATGGATGACGACAAGATCTTGGAAATATCCATATTAATCAGTGCTATTAAAAGTGGAATGCAGGGAAAGGATACATTTTTAAATTTATGAAGCTGAGTTTAGTACAAGTCATACCTATATGCATTGAAGTAATTCAAGATTATCCTGTGACATACGTGGAGAGTTCCTTTACATATATGGTATCAAAACTTTGATGAAGGTAGCACAGTATTGAGGATATCAGCAGATATTTTCAGTGAGGTGAAATAGATAGGATGATTGATATGTGTCTCAAAGGAAGAAATTGGTTAACATTAGGTGGTTGAATATGATCTAGAAATTACAGTGGAAAGTTAGAGGGAATGTTGACCTTGTAAGGAATCTCCACTTCCAAATCCTGCAACTAAAGCAGCTGTGCCATTGTGGGAAAAATTTTTTTGCATGTGTGTTTCTGCATAGTTAGGTCTTCGGAACAATATTTTCTGGAACTTGGGACCTGAACTAAAAGAACAAACCTTGGAAAGTAATTTGTGACTGAGTGTATGCGGAGAGAACTTCAAAGAGATTTACCTCTCTGAGATAAGAGTTACAATTCATGGTGGGGCAGAGACCCAGGATGTTTTTCCCTCAAGATATTTATTTACGTTCTAAATGTAAACAGTGAGAGTAAGATCTCAGGATTCTTCCTAACGAACAAAGATTTTTCTCTCCTCTTTCAGGAGGAGAACAGTAGGTATACAAGCAAAATCATTCATAATTCCTTGTACCTTTTTTATGATACAGACAATGGTACATGTATAGTGACATCTGGTTCTCCTTACACTGGTGCAGAAGTAAGAAATGGGGCAAAAGGGAGATGGCACAATTATTACATAAGTAGTAAAAATCAATCTGCCTGATGCAGAAGCTTCATCTGTGCATTCAGTAAAATATTAATAAAGATAGATATTAAAAACCTAATAGCTGTATAACAGAGGAGTGCCAGACTTCACACATGACCCAGAGGAAGTGGGAAAATGTTATGAAGTCAAGCTATCCGAGAGTTTAACTATGGAATAGAGTTTCTGAAGGTCAGTTTGAAATATTTTGGAAAGGATGGGAGATAGATAAGGATAAAAGAAACACAGAAGAGTATGGGAGTGAGAATGTAAGATGGAATAGAGCACCCCAGTGCCTTTATTGTAGAGGGCTATTAAAGGTATCCCAGATAGGAGGTGCATCCACTAAGCTGGATGCTAATTTGTAACAGGAAACAATACATCACATTCCTAAGAAGCAAGCAATCATAGCAAATGGAAGATTGGTGAGAAATTGTTGTGCCCTTAAATATGTCTCAGACAGTTGCACAGACAAAGGGTTTAGACTAGCTCTGAGTCCTGACTTGGTTGTGGAATCAGTACCAACTTTTAGAGTGAAACAAGTCACAGCAAGTTCTTGCTGATATTTGCTTGAATTTGGCCGTACTTCAAAGGAAATCTTAGCCAGATTGTATTGTACCTTGAGATCATGAGGTCCATGATCAAGACTGGGTGACCTTGATTTTGCTATCATGAGAAAGGTTGGGGGCAGTGACTCAGAGAGGGAATTTTGTGGACAAATGCATGTGCTGGATCTCTGATCATAACTTAACAATTTCTACTGTATATGCAGTAAAGAATTTCAGAGCCATGAAATTATTTTCAGAAAATTATCTTTGTAAAAAGTTAGAATCCTTCATGTGGATTTTACTTAACCAGTAAAACAAATTCCCCTATTCTGCCAGCAAAGTAAACACATAGTAACCTTAAACGAGAATAAGCTAAAGGGGAGAGTTTCATTATCTCTATTCACTCTGCATTGTGATCAGTGAGCAACATGGGTGCATTCTTTACAAAATAAAGAACTACATTTTATTAAAACTAATTTCTGATCTAACAAATTTTATAGTGGCTGTATAAAGATCAATGATCCAACTTGTTGAAGTGTTTAGAACTGTGCTGACTCAAGTCAGTGCTTTATAAAGATTGGTTGAATGAATGCATTTAGAAGCTTTTTATATTTTATCTGAAACCTCAAAGAGGAAGCTGTTTAGTTCATATCCTTTGATCTTGAGAAAGAAGTACTTCTCAAGTTTTAGTTTGGAATCCTGTTCTCTATTAGAGCAGGTGGTGTGTGTATCTGTGTGTATGTGTACAGGTTTTGTTTATTTTTTTAGATTTGAGATTTCTAAATGAATTATTCTAGATTTTTAATTTAATACCACAGTCTTTCATTATTATTTAAAATAATAAAATGTAGAATATTTTCATATTTCTTTGGTTTTCACTTGAATTCAGTAGTCACAACCCAATTAATATCTGTAAAAGTTTTGTATTTTATCATTTCACATTACTTGTAATTCTATATTGATACCATGCTGCACCTATTGGACTGTCATATTCAGAACTATTTTAAAATTAAAATTAGTCACAAACATATGAATTATTCTAAAGAAACAAATGTAAACTATTAGAATATTTTGTACATTTTGATTAAAATTATGTGCAAGACATGAAAATTTGAAGTACCTTTAGTATTTCCCTGGAGAATAAATATTAAAACCAATTTTATTAGTTAATTTTAGTAAATGTGAGAGTTTTAATTGAATTTCAAATAAAGGCAACCAATATTTCTCAGCAAAAAATTTGAGCCTTTAAAATACTTGATATGTCCTTCAAAAAACACATAAAGCATAAGAACCCCAACAAGTCAATTTTCAGTGTAGTGCACTGTGGTTTAGCTCCATAATTCTCATTATGGCTAATTGGCATCAGGCAGTTAAACTTGCTATACTGTGCTGAAAATGAAACAAGTACAATAGCAAGCTGTGCATATCCTTCAAATATGTTTAATATCCTATTGCTGTACTTAAGTTTTACTCACCAGGACAAGCTTCACTGAGGTTGCTGTCTTCTAAATAGCCAGAAACAAGCAAACCACTTCGAACATTCTAATTTGAACATTTAACACCAGCAGAGGCGAATAGCCAGGCAGTGTGGCTAAATTTCTTACTGACCTCGCCTACTAGTCACCTGGTCCTAAATGGAGTATTACTTTTGTATTGCTGTGAAGCAAATTAACACAAATGCAATGTTTTAACAACTACATTTATTTCTCAATCCGTGGGGAGATGTCCAAGCACAATTTCACAAGGTACTCTGCACAGGGTCTTTCGAGGTTGACATCAGTTTTAGCCGAGCTACATTTTCATCTGGAGACTTGAGCAGGAAGAACACGCCTGCAATTTCATTCAGCATGTTGGCAAATTTCATCTTCTTGTGGTCGTATGATGGAGGGCCCCAGCTTCTTACTGGCTTTTGGCTGGAAGCCACCCTCACCTCCTAGAAGCTGCCTGCAGTTCCCTGCCCTGCGGCCCTCTCACAGCCCCTCTCAAACTATGGCAGCTGTTTCTTCCAGGCAGAAGGAGAATCTCTCTCTCCAGCTGCCTAACATGAAGGCTTGTATATGTAAGGTAACCTAATGATGGAAGTGACTCTCCTATCACCTTGTCATATTCTACTGGCTAGAAGCAAGTTTCATGTCCTTCCCACACTCAATGAGAAGAGATTACACAAGGGCATGACTTATTAGAGTTCACTTTGAAGTGTCTGCCACAAATGCCATCATCTGCTCAAGTCAATCCCATTGGTAACAGTTTATCTTTACTCCATTTCAGATGCAGAGTCATCAGTGTCTTTGCAACATTAGTCTTCCTTAATTGATTAAGCCCATGAACTCTGTCACAGTAAAGGCTGATATGAGATCACATTTCTTCCTAAGCCAGTAGTCTTTTGTTCAAATAATTTCTGTAAGCCACAACAACGCTATTGATCAAATTGTCTCTCTCTGTCAAGCATGCTTGTGTCTCCACAAGTAGCCAAGACTATTCCTTTCAAATTCTTTGCAACATAGATCCACTGGATTGTGTTTCAATTTAAAATAACCACCTGAACACCTCTAGGCAAATGCTTGGCTGTGTGTAAAAATTTTTTTGAACAAATATGAACTTTCTAATTGTTCTTACTTGATGAGTAAATGCAGCAATAATGTATAATCATGACTTTTATACTAAGAGATAACTGCAATATAAATGCCATTTTTGTTTTATAAAAATTACAGTATTATAAATTCAGTGAATGCAATTTACCATAATATTCTATAAAAGTAATTTCTCAGATAAAATTACATTACATTGCATCCTTTACTTCTGTTCCATATGAACACTGTGATAACTAAATGAGATGAGGGATGTAATATGAGCATTGTTCAAGAAATAATTTTGTTGGAGTTATTATCATCATTAATATTATTATTTCTAACTTTGGGTAAAGGTATACATTGGATTTTCTCCTGACCTGGTAATTTAGAGATAGTAATTGAATCCAGTGTTCAGTGATTAAGCAACAGTGTTTAATTCATCTTATGGTTTTTTCTGTTTGCCATCCTTTAAAGAAATAATGGAAGTTACTACGCTCCCACACAACTTCAGGAAATGTTTCCAGGCCACCCATTAAGTCATCTTATAAGCCCTATTTCAGTTTTTTAAAGCTGCTGGAATGCAATATACCAGAAATAGATTGGCCTTACAATGGGGATTTATTAACTTACAATTTACAGTTCTTAGGCCATTAAAATGTCCCAATTAGGGCATCAACAAGATGATACCTGGATTTTGAAGACAGGCTGCTGGTATCTGGGACACCTGTTACAAGGGAAGGCACGTGGCCGATGTCTGCTGGTCTTTCACTCCCGGGTTTCGTTGCTTTCAGCTTCTGGTTCCAGCGGCTTCCTTTGTGGTTCCTCAATTAGCTTCTCCAGGGCTTTTCTCTCTGTAAGCTCTCTTGGCCTTTTCTGTCCTTTATCCTCTCATAAAGGACTCCAATATAAGGATTTAGACCCACCTTGAATAGGGTGGGTCATATCTCAACTGAAATAACATAACCAAAAGTTCCCTCCCACAACAGGTCTGCACACACAGGAATGGATTTAAAGAACATGAAAGAGCATGGCCTTTTCTGGTACATAACAGCTTCAGACTGACAAAAGCCCTTTCTATGAGTTCACACTTTTGCCTTTGAATACTAGTTTCTTTGCATATTATTCTACTTTTTAAAATTAAATCTTGTAGGTCTCTAACATACTAAACAAACATTCTATCATGGGAAAGATGATCCCTTCCATCCTTCATTTATGATATGTAATCTATGCCTTGGCTATAGTAGACTCTGAATAAACATCTTCTTAATAACTTAGAAAGGATTTGCATCTTGTTTTCTTTTTCATGCACCTTAAAATCCTTCCAAAGTTGATTCAAGTGTAAAAATTAATATTGTGTACAGTGATGTTATTTTAAAGAGATAAAGATACCAAGGCATTGAAATATCAACAATATTCACATTTGCCATCTTGCACCAGAAAATCACAGAGGTTATTTTCTTTATCTTTATCATAAGATAGTTCAGAATTGCTCAGCTTATTTGTGAATAGATATGGGTTTGAATTCATTCTCAGCCCATTATAGGCAAAGAGATCATGAGTATATTTAATTCCTCTTCATTTGTAAGCTAAGAATAAGAAAGATACCTTGCAGAATTGTTTTGAGAATTCATAATAATGAATTTGGAGTAAAAGAAATTCAACAGTTGCCCAGTAATTAAAAGCTATTATCATTCTTTACTTTCTTTTGCATAATTTAAGAAGTTAAAAACAAATTTTATATTATAGTGGAGGGAACCCTGGATTTGGATTCAGTTAATCTAGATCCTAAATTTGTGGCTTTGGACCACCTCCACTTCTTTTTCTTCCGAAGCATTAAACAGAGTTTTGCTCAGCTCCCTCCTGGTGTCATTCTCTTAGCACTCTACACACTCTCACTAGGAAATCTTGGCCATTTCCAAGAATTTAAATGCTTGCTAAAGTCTGATGACACCACATTTCCATTTCTAGTCCAAATATTTCTTCTGAGTTTATAAATACAGCTGCTTCTTTGACATCTCAGGATAGCTCATATTTAATACGCCTAAAACTGAATTACTTTACTTACCTATGTTTTTCAACTTTCAAAAGCATTTTTATTCCCCTCTTAGCATCTGCTCTACCATCCACATACTTTCTGTTGTTAGAAACAAGTGTGTCTTATTCATACCTTTCTCTCCTTCATCCTCTAGAGCAAATTCATTATCAAATCATGTTAATTTCTACCCCCATAATTTAGCTCAAATCTGTCCACTTTTCTCCATGTTTATTTTTATGAAACCATTTCAATTTACCACCATTTCTGGCCTTGATCACTGAAAAAGGTTCCTAAACATTCACCCTGATACCACTTTAGTTTACCTTCAATTCAGTCTCAAAAAAGCTAAACTTAGTCTTTTTGAAACAGAAATGAGAGTATGTCTTCCCTCTGCTTAAAACTTCATAATAGCTTTTCTTTACATTTAAGGGAGAAAACCCTCAAATCAAAGCTGTCCTCATGACTGATATGATCAGTCTTCTGCTTATCTCTAACCTCCCACATCATTGTATGATGTATTTACTTGTTAGCAGGCATGAGAGCTCTGCTCTAGTTCCTTGATTATATACAAAGACTGTGGTCACCATGGGTCTTCCCACATTCCAGAAGGTGCAAGGCTTCTCTGTTCTCATCTTATCCTGCTAACCCTAACTTCTTTCAGATCTCTGCTTAACATCTCCCTGCCCCACACACAACAGAAGCCTTCCTTGACTTTTTATATTCCATGTACACACAGATCTCACCACATTCTGTGTTTTTTTAATCACATGTATATTTATGTGTAATAATATATTTGCAAATACAAATGCTTACATATGAAAGGTGATTTGTATCTTTCTCTGTGACTAATCAGTGGCCTCTTTGATAAGGGACTGAATCCATTTTTCCCCACTGTATCCTTGGGTGCCCTAAATATGTTAAATAGAAAATAATGGCTATTATGTTTCTAAACCATGAATGGAAGAATGAATGTATGACTCCTAGCTTCATCTCTTCTAACTCTAAAATGAGAACAGAATAACTCTTTACTTAAAGATGCTATTTGGCTCAAGTGTATGAAATTTTTAAATATCATTTACTAAATAGAAGATGAAGTATGTTAAGCATGTATGATCTTAGACTGAGTATGTCAGAAGCAGATCCTGGGACAAGGATAGTTTTTCAAGTAATCTATTCTAGTGGTGATCCTAGCAAGCACTAGTAGCGCAGTCAGGAAGTGAGACATGGGAGGAAACGATAATGAGTAGGTTATTACTGCCAGCAACAGGGACTCAACTCTACTGGGAGATGATGCAGATGAAGAAATAATTGTCGATCATGTATATAGGTGAAAATGTCTCCTCTCTGGGAGACAAGGAAAGTGAATATTCTTCTTCCATCTCCTGTCTTCGGTTTTATGCTGCTACCAAAAAAAGGAGCTGCCCAGAATTTCCATCTGATCACAGGTGGCTAGAGAACAAGGGAGAAGCCCCTTGGGAGAAATCCAGGGGAGCTCACAGCTGAGAGCCTTTCGTGTGCAGCAGACACAGGGAGAAGGACCTGCAGGCCAGAGAGGCCCAGGTGGGCTCCAAACAGTGATTATTGTTACCATTAGAGACTGGAAAATGTATGCATGGTTTATTTAAAGGGAGTGAAAGGAATCTTACACTAATGTAACTGAACTTCACCAATGACATTAACAGTGGATATGAACAGAGTTATACTTAGTTTTAACCCCACATGCCATTTCAAGCTTTCCTTTGTGTGTGTGTGTGTGTGTGTGTGTGTGTGTGTGTGTGTGTGTATAACTTAGTGGTGAATGTGAAAGATATCTGTTGATCAACCTCCCGTAAAAATTATCATCTAACCTCCAATGAGTGAGAAAGTTAGAAAAACTCAGGATTAGGACAGTAAACATGTCATAGCAAATGATCAAAAAAATAAGATCTTGACACAAGAATCAGGGCTTTTTTTGTCTTAAACCTCTATGGATAAGTTGTATATCATTGATTAATTTTTATAATCTGTATACAAACTGTAATTTATATTAAATTCTAATATTTTATTTTCCATTTCATCTTCTGTAGACAAATCAGACATTTTGGGGTTCTTAAAAATTTTGAGGATCCCCTATAGCACATGAAATATTTAATAGCCTCAGACAAAACAGTTTTTCTGAGGCACTCTGGCAGCATGTATGTATATGTATATATATATATATATTTCCAGAAAATATTTTACTCTTTACCATTTTGTCATGGATATTAGACTTTTCTTTCTAACTAAACTCTAAATACCTTATCCTTTCTCTGTTTTCCTTACTGTACACCTTGGAGAAATTCTGGAAAAAAATGGTAAAAAATAATTTTGATACTAAACTACTCTGGTCCTCATTTGTTGTAATACTCCAGTGCAACTATAATAACTCTCTTTCTCCTACAGGCACACTACACACTGTAATCTCTCTACCCTGTCTCATTGACCCTGCACATCACTGCCAAATTAGTGTTTTTAGAGCCCTCCCTTGATAGTGTTGTGTTTATCATTCTCAGTTGCATGGTTAAGTTCTGTGAGGGCTGGAAATACTTATTATAATTTGCTCCTGGCTCCTACCTACCTTAGACTAACAACTTGCTTACAGTATGTAAGCAAAACATACTTGTTGAACTAGGGGGCAGTGTGCCCTTGGATTATCTATGAATCTATCCCTAGTTTTCCAAGAGAAAGTTAAATATGTTATGCTGCTGAATACTGAATTGAAACTGTAAAGGATCTAGAATGCTACCCTACTTGGTTGGATAGATAGATAGATAGGTAGATAGATAGATAGATAGATAGATAGATAGATAGATAGAACCAGAAGCACCAGGACTTTGAATGAGAGATCAGACTTTTATCTGACCCACAGCAATAAACAGTGAACTGAGTAACCACCCCAGTGCATTGTGTCTTGACATTGAGAAGAAGCATCTTTCCTAAAACACGTAAATGAAAAGACATTGAAGGTAAGTACAAAATACCATCTACAGAAATAAAACATTCATTTAAAAAATTATTAAACTCTATGCCCTTCTGCTTGACATTTTGGGATTTTATATCCGGGAGATAATGGAAACTATATCCAAACACATAGAAGTAAAAATAAAAAAGCAACTAAGCTGAAAAACACCATGCTCCGTGTGGTTGATTATGCTTTCTCTAATTAAGCATTCTCTAACCCCTAAAAGGACAGCATTTCCTTGCTCATTGCCATGTGACTTGCAGTACCTCTCTGTTCATAGGGTGTGCTTTCCTGTCTCCTCGTTGGGGTCAGCCATGTGATTTTCTTGAGCCCCACAAAACAAGAGTGGAAATAACTGTCAGTTCCATGCAAATCCCTTAAAAGTCATGTCACCCAAGTGAGAAACAAATATTTGTTGTAGTATGACACTGTGATTTTAGAGTGGTTTGTTTGCCAGAAAAGCTATTGCAGACTTTTTTTAACCAGCAGTAAAGTGTTACTAAAAAAAAGTACCTCTAATATTATTATTAGCTTTAAATTCAAGCACCTAATGGTGAGGGAACTTTAATTGGATGCCAGAAAAATTGTTAGCCATATTATTTACTGGCAAAATATTTGGCAAAACAGTCACCTGTGATGATCTTGTGGTTTTATGTGAGGATGTTGGGGAACAAAATATTATCAGCATGGCTTGATCATTATTGGTTGAATTAGTAGAAAAGTATCATAAGAAAGATACGAGTTCAGAAGATCATACATTTGTTTGAAGGCAAGTATGAAATTTCAGGGGTTCCAAGATCCCAAGTTGCAATTGTTTCTCATATTTAAAAACTATGAAATGTTTTGGGAAAGAGAGAGACAGAACAGATTAACACACAGCCTCGAGAAAAAGTCCCAGTGAAAACTGTGGTAAGCTAAACATTTGTTAAAACCTCTCAAGGATTAAAGACGGCCCTAAATAAATCCTTCATGTTGAACAAACAGGATCAGGAAAAAGACACGAAGGGATTATTTGCTGAAGCCCAATAAATACAAGGTACCTACAAGTAAATCTAGACAGAAGTGTTTGGAAAAGAATCATGGGTGTGTTTATTTGCACTTTTGACCTCCAGATCTGTAAGATAGTAAATTTGTGTTTTTTCAAGCCACTAAATGTGTGGTTATCCGTTAAAGCAGCAATGGGAGTCTACTACAGATTTTGGTACTTGGAAGTGGGTCGCTGCTGAAACAAATACCTAGATATGTGGAACTGGTTTTGAAATTGGATAAAATGAGTAGAGGCTAGGAGAATTTGGAGAAGCATGATGGAATAAGAATGAACAGACTATTTATATGAATATTAAAGATTCTGCCAATGAAGGCTCAGAGGAAGTGAGGAATATAGCAGAAAAAACCTGCATCATCTTAAAAGAGACTGTGTGCAGAAATATGGATGTTAAAGATGGTGCTGGTGAGGGCTTAGAAGAAAATGAAGACTGTTATTGGAAACTGGAAGAAATGTTTTGAGAAAGTGAAAGAGGGAGAAAGATTGGAAATTTTGGAGAGCTCAGCAGAATTGTACATAAAATTACATGGAAAGCTGAATTCATAAGAAATGGACTTAACTGAGGAGATTTCCAAGAAAAATGTTGAAGATGTGGCCCGGTTTCTTCTTGTAGCCTAAATTACAAGAGGGAAGAGGTAAATTGAGGGAAAAGCTCTTAGGGACATGATAATTTGGAAATTTCTCAACCGATTCAGATTTCAAAAAATGCTCAGATTAGGAGATTAATCGTATGGCAAGTGTGCTCTGAATAGAGAGTGAAGAGTGTGGCCTGACAAACTTTTGCCAGTGCCTTGGAAGGAAGATTGAAATATTCAGTCGCAAAGAAGATTCTGAAGAGAAGGTAAAATGAGACAGAGAGAGAGAGAGAGCGAGAGAAAGAGAGAGAGATTAGAGGGAAGTACACTGCTGGATTTGAAGATGAACGAAGGGGCCAGCAGTCAAGGAATTCAGATGGTCACTAGAAGCTGACAAAGACAAAGAAATTGATGCCACTCTAGAGCCTCCAGAAGAAGTCTGCTAGCACCTGGATTTCAGCTCAGTAAAACAGATTTTGACTTCTGACCGCTGAAAACATAAGATTATAAATTGTGTTGTTTTAAGGCATTACATTTGTGGTAATTTGTTACAATGGCAACAGAAAATTAATATAGGCACTTGAATAAACATGCAAGGATTTAAAAAATATTTCAATTATTAATGGATAATATGTTTAGGAATTTTCTTGAATGTAACTTTTCTAAGGAGAAAAATTGATTCTGGTTTCCTGACCCACAAAACAATGGGAAAAACAGAAGCAAAACTTATGTCACATTTGATTACCGAGTACATCCTATTTCTCATACAATTTTCCATCTCTCATAAATTTAAATTTTTGCCACAAGTATATGCAAATGCATACATTAGATAGTTATGTTTTATATTTATTAGAATTAATATCAAATAATGCATTCAATTCATTTGTTCTTTTCCTCAAAATTTGAACACATCATTTGCATTTTTTAAAAGATGAACACAAATGATAAGGCAGTAGATATTTTCTTAGCACTAAGATAAGAATTAGAATACAGAAAGGAGCTAAATTTATTGCAAAATATATTTTATTATTCTGAGTAATAAAGGTTAGACCTGATAAAAATAATTTCCAAATTTAAAAAAATTATAAAAAAATATTCAAAAATATGAGACACTAGTTTTAAAAAGTAAAAGAAAACTAGTAATTAAAAAGAAACAATCTAAAAGTTATGTAATCATAATGCATATGATTATCCAAATCATAATAATATGGATTCACTTTCATGATAATGTTAAATTTTGCTCTGATTAATCATAAAAGAAGCTGCATCCCTTTGACAGAGATACTGATGCTAGTTTCCCTTGAAAGTATAGTAGACTTGACTATTGGAATTATTCTCCACAAAGTAGATACACTATCCTATATATAATTTAAAACATGACACAGCATCTGAAATGTACATCATTAGTTTGAGCTCCCAATTGTCTGGACAATAGTTTTAACTCTTATAAATCTCTTCAGACTTAATAACTCTTGGAAGACTATGTTTTGTAATATAATGCAAGAGAAATATATAAAACATAATAGCATTTTTCACACCTGGGTAATAGCTATGAAACATAAATCAGGTTGAAAAAATATGGCAAATTGCCTAAGAAGACATGAATTGACTGACACAAGCTTGTTTTTAGTATAAACTTGGAGCTGTATTTTTAGAGGCATCGATATTTCAGTTAAACATATAAATCATTAATGCCAGCATATGGTTTAAATTCCATTTCTATTCAAATCAGCAAAATCATATTGACAATTTTGAGTTTTATTTAAATCAAATTGTTGGAATTGTCAATTACAAATTATTCAGTTGGATGATTGTTAAAATATTTACCCGTTGATGGAATTCATTATGAAAATCATAACCACAGAATTTATGATTGAGTTGTTTGGATTTAAGGAAGCTAAAATATAAAACTATAAATAGAATGGTAAAATATTGACTGTTTCATTCATAGTATGAAAAAAACTTAATGCATTATTACATCCAAAGTTATTGATTGCTTCAAATAGCACATTTTTATTCAAAAGTTGTTGAGTATACTGTTATTACAAAGAGGCACATCTATATATCAATGTTGATTTTATGGCTTTTTTTCATAACCAAGTTGTGTCAAAAGTAGCATTGTAGTAATTAAATGTGCTATCTGGTATTTTTAAAATATTCATATCTTTCCTCTAAATAATTGACTCATAAAATGATGGATAATTAACTTAACAATTTTTTCTAGTGTTAGCACCTGGCTTATGTCAGCAGTTTTGAATAGTGTACCAATAATAAGATATAAAACTAATCAATATATTATCCTATTTTAGGTTATATTAGACAACATATATGTTTCAAGTGAGAACTAATTCAAAGAGCAATTAGACTTAAATAGAAGTTCATTGTAAATTCATTGTTGTTTTACTCAATTTTTATTTTTTACAGACAGATTGTTGTCTCCAAAAATCTGACATAACCAATAGATTTTGGCATTTAGCTACAGAATTTTTAATTACTTCTAAACAAATTTTCAAAGACAATGATGTGTTAATGGCCAGAAATAAATTTCTTTGAAATACAGAAAACAAAGGGTTACAGAAAACAGGAAATTATTTTTTAATCCAGAGAGTAAATAACAACTAAAAAGAGAGAACTACATATAATTGATAAAATATATGTTCAAATATTTAGTTATTGCAACAAAACATATTGCCATCTAAAGGTTACATACAAATATTTCCCAAATCATGACATATTAATTCTTCTGCTTTCCAATACATTGACATGTTTTAGGGAAATACAGTAAACTCACTATATTGATTATTTCTACAGCAAATAATTATATATAGCCCTGAATCTTTTACAAGATTAAATAACAAAAACAAAAATGAACAAACCGATTACCACTAGGAAATAACTCAAGGATTTCCAGGCAATTATGGTAAACATAAGGCTAGAAAACTGCTTATTTCAAGTCATACACCTGTTATGTTAAGAATATCTTTGGCTTTAAACTTCTACACAAGTTGTAGTTTATCACATGCAAGAGAGAATTTACTCTTCACTGTAGAGTTTAAAGCACTTTCAAGGGAAAACATGAACTTTTTAAAATTATCACACCATATGTTCTGCCCTGGAGTGGTTTTCTTAAATTGTATGAACACCTATGCTTTGAAAGTAAATATAAAAATCTGCTATTCTCACATACTCCTGATTTTAAATCATTTTTTTACCATTATATATGATTTGCATGGACAGTCCCTTGAACTCTGCTAAAATTATTATAAGAAAGAGACTACCTTGCTGATTTTTAAGCAGTGCCTCAAGAAGTTTTCCTGTATATATATGTGTGTGTGTGTACACACGCGTGTTTGTGTGTCTGTGCATTCCCTCCTGGTAAAATTGCTTGAAATATCTGTTCTGCTCTACTAGACTAAGGGAGATTGAAAAAATTGTTTAATTTTTTAGCTTTAGAATCAAACATTATTATTTTCTTCAAATAGTATGACTATTCAGAACATAATAATTCAGAAAATAAAATGAAAATTATGTCAAACCTATAAATAATGTGACCAAAATATTCTTGATTGCTTTTGGTAAAGTATAGAAAAAAGGCAATATTTCCCTTAAATTCTGCCTTTTTTTCTTCTTTCAATTACTCACCACTCTAAGATCTGTGCATTTCAAAAATTCTGTTGAAGTAAAGGAGGGTATTACAAATCTGTTGATTTTTCTTTTTTTCTTGACTGTATTATTAAATTATGGGTTATGGATGAGAGCAATCCTAGGGTGTTGGTTTTCTAATAGGACTTTGTTTATGCATTTACGATGAATTTAAATGTATTTTTAGCTATTGCCTATATATGCATATGTATTTTAAATGTATACTCAGTCTATTTCTATGTACTATTTGATGTTGTTAATTGGACTGACTTCCAGATAAATACACATCTAAAACAGTGAATTATAACAAGCAGAACTTATTTTTACAGAGCTCTTAGATCACTAAAGATAAAATTGAATGAATATAACTTAATTGTCCTGAAAGAAACTGAAAGTACACAGTCTAGCTAATCAGGTGAATGGCACCTGAGCTCTACTGTGAGGAAAAATGCAGTAAATAAGCTTCTTTTAGATTTTTCACCTGTAAAATTAAGGTAAGAGACTAAAACAACATTTCCAAAATTGTGCCCATTTGCATACTAACAGATGTTTCCTTCAAAAATGTTTTGTAGCTAAATAGATTTTGTCAATAATTGAGTTAAACTAAAATAAACATGTTTCCTTATAATATTTTCTTAAACGCTAATTGCATTGTGAATAGGGTTGCCAGATTTAGCAATCAAAATACAGAAGTTCCAGATAAGTTTGCATTTCAGAAAAACAATTAATAATTGCATGCAAGTAACTTATGCAATATTTAGGGCATACTTATACTAAAATTATTCATTTTTATATGAAATTCAAACTTAAGCTAAAAATTATTCATATTTTATCTGAAACTCAAATTTAACTGAGTGTATTTTATCTGACATCCCTATTTTTGAGTAGCCAACGAAGAGGTTCAACTTTTCTCAACGTGAAACCTGTGTTGCAGAATATTTTTACTGGTATGAGTTCCAGAAGACCTTTAGTTTGGAAACAGCTCTAATGCTAGTTAATTCTCTTCAGGAGAAAAACTCATAGCTGAGCTTAGTTCAAAAGAAAAGGGAAAATAATATGAACAGCACTTACTGATGAGTAATAATTGTTTCGTTACTTGTATGTAAAAACAATGTGATGATTCCTACTTTATCACTGGGGGATTTTAGGCCTTGAGATGTTGATTAAATCTATCAGGCCACACAGTTTGTAAGCAGTGGGGCTGAAGATTGCATAGAAAAGTCTTTCTATTTTGATTTTTTAGTTTTTGTTATTTTTTTCACTACTGAATATATAAATCTCTGATTACTGCACAATTGTGTTTTGTTAGCAAATCTTGGCAGCAATAGTCATGAGAATGCTGGTTGAGAAGTCTTAAGAAAAATAATCAATCCATCTTTTTTACTAACTTAATGAAAAACGAGCTTCCAAGTCATCCCAAAATGCAGCTCCTTTTTAAAAAAGAGGCAATCACTGGCTTTTAAAACACTTTATGTGGCTATATATTTAAAGTTGTAAAATGCAGAGGTAATAGAAAGAATTATGCAAAAAAAATGTTCATGTAGGCATTGTGTGTTTTGTGGAGTAAAATCGATGCTGAATTGCAAAACTGGAAAACCAGAAAATGGGGTTGGTAGGGATTTAATTCTAATTTCTCCAGTTTCCTGTCATGGTTACAGGGACATACAGCATTATCATTATACATATTTTCCTTTGCAAAAAGAAATTGCAGATTTGCCTGTTATGTTCGTTGTTGATTAGTCATTTCAAACTGCTTTTCAGAAAAAGAATCAGAGTTGACTTGCTATACCCCTGCATTTCTGGATGACTAAGTCTGCATCATAACTTACTGGATGAAATCGGGGTTCTGAGAGGCAATGCTATAGACATTTTGTAGGTATGGGATATAATGGTGGATGTGACAGGCATAATAAGAAAGTCTGCAGGCTACCTCTTTAAATTACAAGGAATGAGAAGCCAGAAATAGTTGGCATTATGGAAATAGGACATTTTATAGCTGAATTGTCCTTTAGCCTGCACACACTAGGTATCCGTAGTGGAATTAACATTGCTATCTGGTCACTGCAGAGAATCTGAATTCATACAAATTCAAAAATTGTGGAAAAACTTACCAGACTAATTTTCCTCCTTAAGGGTATTCAGGCACCTAAGGGAGAAATAGGCTATAATAATGCTGGTAGTTTTTGTCACAGGTTTCCTGTTGTTATAGGACTAATAGAAACAGGGTTGGTATTTTATTCAAGAAAAGAAACGTTTAAAAATTACATTATTTATGCTGATTTTATGGTATATTTTACACAAAATTATCATTGTACATCAGGATTAAATACAAAAGAAACTCTTTGTCTAATGAAATAAAACAGGATAGACAGATAGATCATTTTAGATTTTTCAAAAAGTTTTTTAAACTACAGACACACGGGTTTAAAGTGACCTTAAAAATCACATAGATCAATGTCCACCAATAATCCAGATCCAAATGAATATATAAATATACAGAATAAACCTTGTAATATTCAAAATTCAAATGATAATTTTACATATATATGCTACATTCAATCCACAGAATCCACAGGTTTTATAATTTTCTTCATGAGATAAAAATATTTTAAAGCAAAAGATAAAAAATGAGACTTTATTAACAAGAAATTTGTGAATAGGATAGTACATATCATTATATGGATATCATAAAAATAAGAGGTTATATTTACCTAAACTAGCAGGTATATCAAGTATATGTAGCAACTAACAAACCCTAAATAAATCACTACAATCCTCCCTATAGGTCTAAATCCCATTCTTAAAAATAACCTGTATTACTTGAGGTAATTTCCTAGATGTCTTCCCATTAATAATATGAGTAATAATGAGATAAAGACATAAATAACTATATTTAGATGCAACTTCATGTTTGTCTTTTTTTTTTAACTTCAAGGGAATTTTACAGGCTGATCTGAAGGGACTGTAAATATTTTAAAGAAGGGTCCAGCAAAGTAAAAATGGTAGAAAAATTTCATCTAGTAGATTGACATGATTTAAGTGGTTCATATATCATAAAAAGAAATTCTGAAAAGGATTGTATAGTTGGGGTTGGCTTGTATTGAATTTTAAATCAATGAAATATACAAAAAAGAAGTATCTCTTGATGTATTTCAACATTATGGCAGAATTGGAAGCAATAAATAATAGTTCAATTTGGGAACGGTCCTCTGTTTACAGAGTATATCATTTAATGTTAATTTCATTTATACAGTTAACAGAAAAACTACAATTGCTCACAGACTTAGGGATTTACTTAACTAAACTTGAGAGATGCTTTGGGCTCTAAAGCGAGGAGTCTGGGGATAAACTTCCCAGGGCTCAAGGAGATCACCAAAACAGCAGCTCTTTTTAACCTTCCAGCTCCATCATTATCATGTGGCTTTTATAATCACAGACAGAAGATGGCTGAGGAAACCCCAGTTTTGTATCTGAGTTCCAGGTAAGAAAAAGGAAACGGCGATAAAGAAAGGAAAAGATGTTTTCTCCTAATTAAAAAGTATTTTATTTACTTATTTTTTTACTTTTACTTTTTAAAGAATACCTCTTCAAAGATTTTCTCCTTTTACTCTTTAATTCCCTTTTACATGGTCACTCATGTCTGCAAGGAATGTGAAGAGGCGGATATTCTGTTTTCTGGTCCTAATGGTAGGAGGAAAAAGGGAGAAAGATTGTGAGTGGTTTTAAAGTAACAAATTCACATTGTCTTCCAATGGTACAGTGTCAGAAATACATTAAGCTAGCTCTTTTCTCTCACTAGAGTCATTTGATACCATTTAAAGTGAAGCATTCACTACAGATTTGCTGTTTCTCAATGTAAACAGAATAATAGAACAGAAATTTAACATGAATTTTTTTTGTTTTCCACATTTCAGAACCATCATTGTTACATTCTCCCCTAGAAGAAAGGAGACAGAATAGTTCTTAGTTAAAATGATGAAAATGATTGTGCTTAAGAAAATTGTGTGTTTTTTTGTATGTGTATAGTTGTACCATCTAAAATTTTTCCCCACATCTAGTCAATGAACATTTATTCTGAGATAAAACTTGCTACAGATCACTTATACAATGTGTACATCTCAGTATCTGTTTCCAATTAAAAGCAGTGGCACAAAGAATCCTAGGTTTGTATTAAAGGTATTAAAATTTTCAACGTTCAAGCAAGCCTGCATTGATTTTTTTTTTTTTAACAATTTCATTACATAAGGGATCAAATACTCCTTTTCAAGTAGTTTGAAATTCTTGAACTTGGCTTTATAATTTATAGATGAAAGAGAATTCTTTGCCTGTTCTTCTATTTGATTTTTTAGAGGGAAAATGTGTTTGCTTAAAGACTCTGGGCTATATTGCATCCTTAATGAAATCAACAGTTTTGCGCCAGATCAAGGATGGCGGAGAGTCCTACATACATACTTAAGTTATGAGCCTTCTTTTCTTCTGTACAGACCTATGATCACTGTAGCTATCTGGTATGTAAAAGAATTTCCATGCAAGTCTTTAAACATGATTCTTTCTCATCCTGCTGAAATATTCTCTGTATATTAGCAGAAATAACTCATTCACTCACTTCTAATAGAAACGTCAAGGTAAGTATTGTCAAGAAGAGAGAGCTGCTAGCACTAAAATGTTCTAACTGCTCTGAAACTGCCTGTCCAGATATGTGAATATTGAAGGGAAAAAAAAACAAGGCAAACATCTTTATTATCACATACAGACCTAGGATTAGTGTTTCACTCCAGACTGTACTGATTAAAAATGTCTATTATTCACTTTTCCTCATGTTTATTTAGATATTTAAAGGAATGTGATCCTCTGAATGTACTATATTTGATCTCAGTGAGGTATGTTTTTAGTTACCCAAAAGCCTATTTGAGAATAGAGAAAGTGTATTGGATATTTGCTGAATAATGAATATTTGGAGATGGGTTCAATTTAGATAAACAAGAGACTATCCTGCAGGCACACTTTGATGTTTGTCTTCTGGATTTGGCTCCAGCTGTCAGGTTATATCTGAACTTCTTTAAGGCAAAGAACATTACATAAGTCCAAGATGAGAGTAAAATGAAGTTTTCTTCTAGATTAAAATATAATGTAATGTTCATTTATAACTGAAAAACCAATCACTTAAGCAAGTGAAATTAAAGGATCATTTGTCTATATTTAAGATTTAGAGAACATAAAGCTTTTCTTTTTTTATTTTTTCTTCCAGAAGTTGTAGAGGGACTCAGAGATTAAAGAAACAATATTAAAATTTTCAGAAAATACACCAATGAAACTTGAAGATATTTGTTAAAAGAGTAGTTGGATTTCTAACTGCCCTTACTTATGCAAGATTCAAAATGATTTGAAGCTTAATTTCATTTTAAATTGCAATTCAAAAGGTAGCACTTGATTGCTTCAGACACTGAGCAAATAGTCATTAACCTTTGCTTTTGAATATTGCTAGCATTGCTTATTCCAATCCACCAAAGCCATTTCTTGACTTCACTATAATATTTCCATCTAACTGCTTCCTTTGAGTCTTACTGAACATCTAGTATCGCCTTAATGAAATGAACAGGACTAACTGAAAATACCCCCCCACTCCCTCCCCAAGTACACTGCTCTCCATTTTGTTGCTAGGACAGCCACAGGGCTGGGTGTGGGTGGGATAGGTTGGAAGTGGGGGGCTAGTATTCTCTTTGATTCACCAGTGAAAATTCTTGAGCTTGTTATAACTTCATGCAGGCTTATGCCATCTGAGCATATTATCATCTACTCCTTATTTCTTGTGATCATATTCAGGTAACTGTGTCATTTTCCCATGGTTGACACATTAAGTATGAACAAAACTATCCTCACTCATTCCTCACCTACTGTGCTTGTTTGGATGTATTATGTCCCCCCAAATGCCATGTTCTTTGATGCAATCTTGTGGGGGCAGATGTATTAGTGTTGATTAGGTTGGAACCTATTTATTGAGCATTTCCATGGAGATATGACTCAAGCAACTGGGGGCAAGACCTTGATTGGATAATTTCCATGTGGGTGTTACCCCACCCATTCAGGGTGGGTCTTATTAAATCACTGGAGCCATATAAAAGAGCTGACAAACAGAAGGAACTCAGAGCTGCATCTGAAAGACACATTTTGAAGATGACCATTGAAAGCTGACACTGACATTCTGGAGAATGCCATTTTCAAATGCAACCTGGGAGCAAGCAGACACTAGCCATGTGCCTTCTGAGCTGACATAGGTTTCCCAGAAGCCATCAGCCATCCTTCAGTGAAGGTACCCTATTGTTGATGCTATAGCTTGGATGCTTTTATGGCCTTAAGACTGTAATTTATAACCAAATAAACCCCCTTATAAAAGCCAATCCATTCAGGTATTTTGCATAGTAGCAGCATTAGCAAACTGGAATGCCTACCAATGCATTAGCATCGTTGTCATTATTTCTTGCTTCCTTCTACTCTATGACAATGAGATGCACGTCCACTTAGCCAAAGCAGATTCCTACTGCTTTCTCTGGATCCCTCCTCTTCATCTTCCCCAGGGACCATGCTTTATTAACCATGGCCAGAATCACCATGTCTTTAAATTCTGCCCAATCTGCTCTCTTGTATCTGCATATAAATTATGGGATCTTTTTTTATTTGAAATCCTTCTCTCTACCTTAGGTCTTAATAAACTATCCCATTTGTCTTCCTTCCTTCATTTTCAAACTCTAAAATCCTACATATGTTCTTCTCCTAATTCACTCTTCAGTCCATTTCCTTGTGTTTACTGCCCCACCCTGCCTTATCTGTTTGCCTGATTTAGTAATACTTGACCAATTACTCTCTTTTTATCTATTATTGGTAAACTGATAATATACAACATCTGCAAAAAAATATGGCAAATAGAAGATGCGTATCTCTATTAGAGTTCTCCAGGAAAACAGAACTGGCAGGAGATATGTATGTGTATTTATATTTACATTATGTAAATAATGCACATATTATGAGATTTAATGTAAGAATTGGCTCATGTGACTGTGAGGATAGCCAAATCCAAATATCAAGCTGCAAATACTGATGAAGGTTTTTGATGAATTCCCCAGGAGCATCTGGCTGGCTGAGGTAGAAATGGAAATTTTTCCTTCTGCCTGCTGAAATCATCAGATCTCGCCATTAAGGCCTTCAACTGAATGGATGAGACTTCTCTTATTGCTGAAGACAATCTCCTTAGTTGATTGCAGAAGTAATCAGCCATAGATGCAATCAATTGACTAATGATTTAAATCCATGAAATACCCTCACAGTAACAATCAGACCAGTGCTTACTTGACCAAGCAACTGAATACCATAACTTGGTCAAGTTGACACAGGAACTTAACCATCACAATGTCTAAAAAGACAATGGGATGATTTGCTTATCTTAAAAATATCTCTAATTTTCAATATTGAAATTAAAAATTTACAAAACATATAGAAACTCTAAAAGTTAACCAGTTTAACCAGACACTTGTCATACATGAGGGTCTCTAATAAGACCACTCACTAATGTTTTATTGGAAAGTTCTGGAAATTGTGCATAACTATACTTGAAATCCTAATACCTTAATATATACCAAGTTTCCTTTATTGCAAATGATTTAGCAAATAAAAATATTTCAGTTTCTTTAACTGTTCTGGAGTTGGCATTTATTATATGAACTTACAATTTCTCTACTACTAAAATGAACTTATATTTTCTTGTCACTAATTTTCCACATGCATTATGAAGTTAACATGTATCTAAAGAAAATATTCCATTTTTTTTTCAAAGACAGAAAGAGTTTTATTGCTAGGCGCAAAGCAGGAGAACAGATGGCCTATTGGCCCAAAAGCTGTCCCCCCAAACTAGTAAGTCTGATAGTTTTACAGCATCAAAAGATAGGCAGGTGTTCTAGTTTGCTAATGCTGCCAGAATGCAAAACACCAGAGATGGATTGGCTTTTATAAAAGGGAGTTTATTTGCGTACACAGTTACAGTCTTAAGGCCATAAAGTGTCCAAGGTAACACATCAGTAATCGGGTACCTTCACTGGAGGATGGCCAATGGTGTCCGGAAAACCTCTGTTAGCTGGGAAGGCACGTGGCTGGCGTCTGCTCCAAAGTTCTGGTTTCAAAATGGCTTTCTCCCAGGATGTTCCTCTCTAGCAAGCTTGTTTCTCGTCAAAACATCACTCACAGCTGCACTGAGTCCCTTCTCTTTGAGTCAGCTCATTTATATGGCTCCACTGGTCAAGGCCCGCCCTGAATGGGTGGGGCCATGCCTCCATGGGAGTATCTCATCAGAGTCATCACCCACAGCTGGGTGCGGCACATTCCAAGCAAATCTAATCAGCACCAAAGTGTCTGCCCCACAAGACTACATCAAAGTAATGGTGTTTGGGGGACACAATACATTCAAACTGGCATAGCAGGTTTTAGGATAATGAGCACAATGGCACCAGATGATATATTTAGCAGTGATTTAATTATTGAGCATGCACAGATTGATTACATGCTTGGTCACAGAATGTATTTAAGAAAATGGCAGCCTTAATATGATGATGGGTGTGATTTTTATTATTATAATGAGATATAGGTGACTTGTAGGTTAAAGTCTAAGCTACTGTGCATGTCAGGCAGGCCCATTTTTGTTAGATTGAGCTTCAGTTATCAATATAACTTTGGACTTGTGGTGGGTTAGTTCTGAGCTGACCCAAGATCCTTCATTAATAAACATTAGGGGCTGTCTTTAGTGATCCTAAGACTTTGAAGTTGAAAAACTGGATAAACGGTACAAGGGAAGGTTAGTCACAAGGTTTTTACAATCACAAGGACACAATCATTATCAGAGATCAAGGCAGCTGGATTTCAGTTCAAGTTTCAGGTATTTCCCTCTGTCTACTCTAATATACCAGAAAGTAAAAAGGAATATGTATATAATGATTCAGTAATCATAATCAGTCCTTAAATCCTAACTTCTCGGTTACAACTCCTCACTCTCATTTGATAATTTTCCCTCAATCTTTAGGGACATCTGGGTGATCACTCTTCTAACTGCAGAGGGATGAAACTGGTTGATGTTCTTTCTTGGAGAGACAGGTACTTCTGGGTTTCAGAGCTTATCTGACATAGCAACAAGTCTCTGCTAAGTCTCTGAAAAACAAACTTAGTAAATAAAACTTCTGTAGAGCCAAAGGTATCCCTTAGGGTTTTCAGAAACACTGTTTGTTGGGGCTTGCCATAGTGTGGCTGTTTGTAATATCTGGCTGAAATTTGCATAAGAGTAACCTCCAGAGTGACCTCTCAACTTGATTTGAAATCTCTTAGGGTTAGGCTCATCCCTGGGAATCAAGTCCCATGTTGTCACAGCCAGGCTTATCCCTGAGAGTTATGTCCCACATTGCCCTGTTTCACCTTTACACATTTACCAGGGTTATGTTAATAAACAGGTAAGAAATAATTTATATATTTTCTTGCTTCTTTTTTAAAGCCCCTTTTTGTTGCAAGTGAATTTCTGGGTTACAGCTGACTACATATACTTTTAGAGAAGCATTAGGGCAAAGCAGTGTAACTGACAAGTAAATTTGGCTGTTTTTGCAATCTGCAGCCTTTTTTTAAGAATAACTAAAACCAGGACTAACAACATCATACCATTGACAAGAATCAAACAGATGAGTATCAGGATATAACATGGACAGTGAGAACACTGTCGAGTTTTAAGGAATTTTATACAATTCCTAAATAAATGAATAACATTTCACCTGTACAAATTTTGTTAACAGAAGAATAAAATATCCATTTTAATTATTGTAATACTTCCCAATCACCTTATGTAATATGTTAAACTATTTTAGCACCTCACTTTTACAAGGTGAAAGAACAAATCTTTTGTAACAGCTTTCCTTTAAAAGTGAGAAGATTTGTCTTCTGAAATAAAGGGTGATAAGGTCAACATAAACATCAACAGAGATATTATTGTGATATAAATTCTTTGTCTTCTAGACAGAGTACTCGGATGGTTATGGAAACTTTTTATAACTTTTCATTAAGAGCAGACTATTTCAACAGAGAACAAACTAAATTTTAGTTTTGTATGAATATAAGATTTTATATAAGAGCTCTTTTTTAAAAAATTATAAACAGGCTTATCAAATTTTTGGTCAGCATTGACTATGACAGTCAGAATTCACTTTTTCAAACCTTCAAAACTTTCCATATCCATTCATGACTGCCCTTAATAACCTGATTATGTAAAATAATTACAGAATATACTGCCTGACATTAACAAAGCCACCAAAAATTTCAAATTCTTCCACATACTGGGGTAACAAATGGCAAAGTAATTAAAAAGCCAGTTTCTCTGAAATCCAGGTAACCAAGTTTAAAAGTCATAAAGTTTCTTCCTAAATGTAACTGATTTCTTAAACAATATATATTTGAAGCATCAGCATATCTTTCTTTTTATAACATTTTATATGTATCATCATTACCAGATACATTGCTTAGTTTACACAACCTGCCTGGTTAGGCTATTTTTGAGAGGAATTTTGAGAATGTGCTTATAATATTAGCTTATTTTAACAGTAAGCCTGTACAAATTTAGGGAGAATATCCTTAAACCAAATGAAATTGCATTTATTCTATTTAAAAAGTCATCAGGAATCTGACTAGACTTCACTGAAATTTTGCAACTGTATTTGCTTTTTTATTCCTTCTATTAGAGGTTAAACAATTTCTTTGTTTTCATAATATCCTAAAATTATGGACAACCTTAAAAATACATTGACTATCGAGTTCTGGAAAATATACTGCAATCACTTAATTTGTCCCAAGCCTAAATCCAGGAAGACTTTTCTATAATTCTCAAAGACCTTTCATTTCACTTACTGAAAATTTGGCAATTAGATCTTATTCAGGTACTCCTATCCTAAGGCTATTTATATTTTAATAATGATCTGATTACAACAGTTGCCATTGCAAAGGTATTATTGGGAAAAAAATAATTTTAACAAACATGGCCTATTCAACAGCATTTCTTCCATGCTTACTATTTCTAATTTCCAGGCTCAATTGAAAGAACTCTAAACCACACCTCTGCCACCATCTTTCTACACCCAGTCCTTCCCTCACAGCTGCCTTGGGGGGGGGGGGCGGGGGCAGCGATAGGTAAGACAAGGAAAAAAATGATGTCTGGTCTGTCCAACTTGAATTTAAATGTTTTAGTTGAGGGTGGTGGGATTTGAGTGCTCTTACACCCTTCTTTTAATTATTTTCAATTATTAAATCTATTTCACTTAAAGCTGTGACCCAGACAATTGGAAAAGGTCTTTGCCTTTTCCAGAGGCAGACCTCTGGTAGCCTTCTGCTGCCTTTGGGAAATTCCAGGGCTGGTTTCTTTCTAATGACCAGGTTTGTTTACAGTAATTGCAAAACTAAAGCTTGAACCCTGTGCCTAGAGGGTTTTTCTTTTGGGACTTCAGGATTTTATATATATATATATATATGTATATATATATATATATATATACTTATTCACTTTAAAGCAATTTAAATAGAGCTCTTGAAGAATATTTGTTAATTTGCTATTACCATCCAGAGGTATGAGAATGCACATTTAACAGGCAGACAAGACACAAATAGAAAGTTGGTCACAAGAAACAGAAACACAGAAATACTTTTGAGAGGGACAAATAAAAGACCAATATGCATTATTTTATCCCATTTCTGCACTTCCGCAGAACAATTGTAGAGCCAGTCTCAGGCCATTTCTCCCCTGATCTTAAATCATATTGAGGCTAGATTGTGCTACAGAAATAAACCTTTTTCTCATATGCTCATAACTAAACTCTTTCCAATTTTTCAAAATACAGCCCAAAGGACTACATTCAGGAATGCTATTGGAATTAGAATTTCCTATTGTAAAATATTTTGTTTTGGAATCAGTAACCAGTTAGGAACACTTGGCCAATACAAATGCAGTAAGAGACTAACTAACAAATTTAAAGACACTTAACAAAATATATTTAAGTAACACAACTATTAATAACTAGACCAAACACACCAATTAACAATTAAACAGGCATTATTATATCTAAGTAACACATCAATTAGCAATTAAACAAGCATTAAACACTTACTATACCTAGGTGACATAACAGGTCCACTTAATTTCATTAAATACCAATTCATTGTTGGATGACTTATTTTTCAAAAGTCTACTCAAAAAAAAATAAAATAAACAAATTTGAGGCAGGGTCCTCAAACCCCATACAGAATGGTACCCAGAAAACAGAAAGGCATAGAGGTTAGAGCAAGGGGTATCATTCTGGAAGCGATACTCAGGTTTAGGGGACCCAAACCACCATATTAACTCCCTGATCCACTTTTACCTGTTGACCCCCTCACCCAGTCAGATGTCCAGACTTGAAACTGGAAATGGTTTCTGTCTTTGAAGTGTTTTAAGGTGTCAAAGATCTGACATGCTGGCAGGACAGAGAAAAACCTGGTTGCAGAGACTTTAGGCTAAATTCAGCCCAGTGGCCTCAAAAGGCTCAGCTACCATGCTAACCCTTCCTACTGGGGCTCCAGAGTCTCGGGCATCATCCCTTCGTGGTCACCAAATTGTTACCGAACCAAGGCGGTGGATTCTTTTGCCGGATGCACGCAAATGACCAATCCCTGGGACACCAGCGTTCAAAGAGAGGAAGAGTTGTATTGCCAAGCATGAAACAGGAGAACAGATAGCCTTTTGGTCCAAAATCTGTCTCTCCTTTTGATTTTAAATGATTAAAATTTACATGCAGTTCAGTTATGAATAAAGATAAATGAGTTAATAAAACCTTTTAATTGATACAAATACTAAACTATAACTTGATAGAGGTTTCACTAGCTGCTAGTTTTCATTATAAAAACAAAATATTATAACTATAGTGGGTGGGGATATCAGTGGTTATCTGTCAGTGACTTTGGATTACATGGCACCATAAAATGCTACGTACCAGGAAGACATTAACTACTTTGAAGATTTAAGGTTAATTTGAAAAGACAAAACAATATTAATAAAACATTAGAAAAAAACCAATAAAATCCGCTCTTCTTGGAAGATATAGGAGACATTCTGCATCCATTTTTTTCTTTTTTTAAAGTTACGGTAGAAGCAAAACTTATTTTGCTTGTGCAGAAATGGGGATATATTGGTTTATGTAACAAGGGAGTGAGAGAATAATTTATTAGCTCATGTAAGGAACTGTAGGAAGGACATTGTTAAAACCGAGACCTAAAAACTTCTCGATCCAAGACTCAATTACTGCTAGCATTCTCCCCAGTTTTGACTATTCTGCTTCTCTCTGCTCATCTCTGTTCTCTCAAACCATCTTTTACCACACAGCTATAAATCTTTCATAAGACTCCTTCCAGACACATTTCTTCTCAGAGCTTCACCTCAAAAAAGACTGGATCTTTCTTTCCCTGTATGATTCAAAATTCTTAATTATTGACCAAATTTGTAAACAATGGCATTTTCTCTACTGATTTGAAAGAATGATTCTCTGGGATGCGGATATATTTTTCCATTGCTTGGGGTCTATCAGAATGCTTCATTCACATAAACTCATATGAGGAAGCTTACTAGATTTAATGTGAAATAGGGAAAACAGTATATTTAGCAATTAGCCTATTTATTCATCATTCAAAAGCTGAGTCAGTTTTTTCATATATGACATCAGAGCAATAAAATAAAACATGGTTGGGGTTATTTAACATAATAGAGGGACAGTGCTTATCAGAATACAGGCAATATAATAAGAACCCAAACTATAAATATTGCTATTGTTATTGTTAATATTAAATCCTGAAAAGATAGCAGGAAAAGCAATAAAGACGAGAAGAGGCTTCATCTAAGAGGTAATGCGTGAATTGATTTTTAAAAGAAAAGAGGGAATAAGCAACAGTTATAACCTGGAACTTGTTTTACTTTAGAAGCAACATTATATTGTAGAGAATAAATATTTTATACTCCCTGAACCTTAGTTTTCTCACCAGTAAATGTAAATAGCAAGAACTGTCTCAAGGGGTTTTTGATCATTAAAAATACCAAATGAAAAGTAACTAATACAACACTACCAAATAGTGTGTGGTCAAACAAGTAGTTATTTTATTAGCAAGGGTTTACTGCATGTACAAAATGGGAAAAAGTAATATCTACCATGCTTAAATGCCTCAATTGTTGTCATGCTCAAATGAGATAGTGTTTATGAAAGAATTTTCTAAAATAGAAGTTTATAAATAATAGGTGCAATATATTGTTATAAATGTTCATGGATGTTTGGTGATAGTTTAACTCAATACATTTTGCAAGCGTTTCTCTCTTCTATGTATATTTTAATATTTATCTTGAAATAAATGCATCATAAGCTTATATGGCAAAAGCAAACTTGGCTAACTTTTATATGATTTCAAAACATTTTGTTTTTCATGATAGAATTGATATTTACCCACAGGACCAAATTAGTCTTGAATCATTGCTGACTTTGGAAACAGCAAAAGTTAAAGCAGGCTATAAAATGTTTATCTCAACTCTTGTCCTGAAACTCCTGGTTTTTCCAATTTAACCATTCTGTTTTACAAAACACTTCTGTTAAAATATGAATGTTGAATTTCTAAGTTCATTTGTGTTGACAAATAACAAAGCACAATTGCATTTCACCTAGGAATTTCAGCTAATTAAACACCAGTTGACCCATTTAATGCTTTTATGGATACTTTCTCAGATGCTTCATAGTCATAAAAATGTGGTAAAGAGAGAAACATTTCATGGCAAATGTTGGATATGAAGTATTAGAGCAAAGTTGAAACTCTTTGTTCTACTCTAGAGCACTACTTTCCAAATAATTTAAGCAATGATTTCCCTTTTAAAAGTTACTAATAACTGATTATCACAGCATCATATTTATTAGAAGATAATATAAGGATTCCTACAGCAGCATTTATTTTGTGACAATCAAGGCTTAATGGAACTATCGGAGGTACCAAATTATTTTTCTAATATCAGCTTTTCTATTTATTATGAGACCCTAGCAAGTTACTGTCTCTATACCTCAACATTTTTATCTTTGGAAAAGAAAAGAAGTTCTCAGAGAACTCAGCAAAGTCATTATACTCATGGTTACAGTTTATTACAACAAAACGATACAGGCTAAAATCAGAAAAAAAGAAGATATGCATAGTGCAGGGTCCAAGAAAATCCCAGGGTTGAGCTTCCAATTGTCCTTTCTCAGTGGAGTTGTTTGGACAGTACTTACTTCTCCCTCAACAAAGTTTGGCAACACACACAGAGTATTGCCTACCAGGGTAGTTACCAAGCTTTGGTGTTCATGGTTTTAATTTGGGAAGTAGTGGGGAGGGTGGTTTGCCACCTTCATGACTGACCTTAGTCTTCATCCCCTTCAGAGGTCAAGATGATACTGCATGACCCAAGACCCCCACCATAAATTGTATTGTTATCATAGACTATGCAAAAAAGATCATTTCAACAGGCAGAACATTCCAGGGGACCAGAGGTTACCTTCCAGGAGCTGGAGTCAAGAGCCAAACCTTTCGTTGAGCAAAGTTATTCCTTTACTGCTCAATAATGTTTACGATTTCATTTTGCCCTAAAAATGCATATTTTTACAAAATACGTAAGATACATATTTTTTCATATTCATACACTATTATTACATTTATTATGATTTAGAAAAAACTGTCCCCATACACTAATTTTCTAATATGTAAATGTAATGATTCAGTAATAGAAAAGGGTGATTTTACATTCCTCTCAGTGAAAAGCAAATAAAATATTAGAAAATTTATTTTCTAAATGGAGACAATAAGTTAGGGTATTATATACATTACCAATTGTTGAACAAAGTATTTGCAAAACTGAAAACAAATGTAAGGACTTTAAGTTTTAACTCCTTTATATTAGAGAAAAATAAATGTCAGTATAAATTTACATTCACTCCATTCTATGATGGAAAAGGGCTAACGTGAATATAAGGTTAATTTTGATTGATTATCCATTAATGGTGTAATTAGCAAAAGTGTATCAAAGTCTTATTATGATTAGAGATACCAACCCCACCAAGCAACAGAATAAGGGCTTTTAGTTCATTGAGAAAAACTTTTCTAAGTGTTTCACATATGCATCAGAATTTAGAAAGGGGCTTTTCCTTTTTTTAAAAGTTGATGGTAAGGGGCAATAACTATAACCACATTCTAAAGAATGATGCCAGACTCAACCTAGTGGTTTTTATTAGGGGCATTAAAAGTGGCATTCAATATTAACTACTATCACACATCCACTATCCATGTAAGGGGAAATGAGGTTTTGAGGACATTCTTTAAGGAAAGCGCAGACCTAGAGATGATACATCATTTCCCTCTCTATTCATCAGGGAAGGAACTGTGTGCTTTCCCCCCACTCTTTCCTCAACCTTAGCAAAAAGGTGCCAGGAGGCCGCTTATAGACATTGAGGTTACCAATATAAAAGAAGGCTTTGTTTCATACCTGTGGTGGTTTGGAACTGTATGTACTCCAGAAAATCATGTTCTTAAATCTAATCCATTCCTGTGGGCATAAACCTGTTGTAACCAGGAACTTTTGGTGCGGTTTCTTCAGTTAAGGCATGGTCCAGAGTGGGTCTTAATCATCTTACTGGAGTCCTTTATAAACTGGATAAATTCAGAGAGAGAGAGGGAGAAAGCAAGCCACAGAAGCAAGAAGCTGACAGCAACATAACCCAGAAGAGACGGGAGAGACCAGCAGACACCACCATGTGCCTTGCCTTGTGGCGGGGGACAAGGAGGTCACTGGCAGCTGGTCTTCAGGGAGAAAGCATTACCTGGATGATGCCTTGATTTGGACATTGTTCTCAGCCTCAGAAGTGTAAGCTGTAACAACTTCTAGGGAAAATGGTGGAATAGGGAGCTCCAGGATTCAGTCCTTCCACCAAAACAACTATTGAACAGGTAGGAACTACCTGAAACAAATATTTTGAAACTCCAGAGATCAGAAGCATACCATATAACATCCAAGGAAGAGCGGGAGGAAGAAACTGATTAATTATGGTGAAGAACAGTAAATTGCTCTCTCTGTGTCACAGCTACCTGTGCCCATCCCCTGCTCTCAGGGAATGTTACCACGGGGTCCAGCCCCTGGCTAGTAGCTGGTGACAGAAAGGGACATAAAAATCCTCTTCCCCAAAAACAGGGGTGGGGCTTTTGATTAGTGAATTTGGATGGCTGGGACCCAGCTCTGAAGGCAACTATTGTTTCAACCCCTCCAAAAAAAGGGGCCAGCAGCTATTTTTCAACCCTCCCTGGATAGGGGCAGAGGAAGTGAATATTTAAAGATGCAAAACTTCCTCAGGGCTGTGGGGGACAGTTACCTGAAGGGCTGCATTTGTTGGGCAGACCAGGAACGCTTAGTTTGGGGGAGAAGCTTTTGGAACCCTTCCTGGTCCCCTACCCAGGGCACTTTGGAGTCAGTCTGTGGCCCCTTCATAAGTCCTTGGCCCTGTTTCAGTTGAGAAAGACAGACTTCAGAAAGTCCTCTCTGGGTTGACCCTTCTCCTAGAATTTGTCCTCCAGGTAAAAGCAGCATGAAATAATGAATGGAGAGCAAAAAACTATAGAGGTAGACAGTCTGGAACAAAGGCCTACCAGCATCAGATACCCAGGAGAAGGAGGTCTGTCTCCTGGGAACCAGAGAGGACAACTAAACTCCTGTAAACAGGGAAACTCCAAAACAATTAACAAGTGAAAGCCCAGGACAAAACAGAGGCCCAGAAAGACAGGAAAAAACCTGTACATTGCATTTGCCTTGGGCAGACTTATCTGATAGGAGGGGTAAAGCTAAAAAACAAAAACAAACAAACAAAAAACACCTCTGTTTTATCACCAGTTAGTTACAAAACCAAAACCAAGAAACATATCCCAGGGAGTAAATCCAAGAGTTAACATTTTAAATTATTAAAATATACAGTGTGCAACAAAAGAGTACAAGACAGACAAAGAAACAGAAATGATGGCCTATTGAAAGGAAGAGGATAAAAATACAGAAAACACCAATGAAGATGCGAATGTGGACATATCGAACAAAGCCTTTTAAAAACATGACCTTAAAAATGCTCAAGGAGGTGAAGGAAAGTACAAAGAAAGGACTAAAGTATATCAGAAAATAATGAATGAACAATAGGAGAGTATAAGTAAAGAGACAGAAATTTTAAAAAGGAACCAAACAGAACTACTGGAGTTGAAGATTCTAATAACTGAAATGAAAAATGCCCAGGAGGGTTTCAAGAGAAGATTGGAGCTGGCAGAAGAAAGAATCAGTGAGCTGGAAGACAAGACACTTGAAATGAGTCAGGGTGAGGAGCAGAAAGAAAGAAGAAATATTAAAAGTGAAAATAAAACAGCTATGAAACACCATCAAGTGCACCAAGCATCTCCAAGCATTTGGGTTTGTGTCAGGTCTTAGCTTCTCCTGGGGAAAAATTCTGGATTACATTATTTTAGCTTCTCTCCAAAATGTCTCTCTCAGCTTCTCTGAGCTCCTTGTTTCCATGAACTCTCTTTAAGGACTCCAGTGATCTAATTAAGACCCACCCAGAATGGGCAGAGTCATACCTGCATGGAAATGATCAAATCAAAAGGTCTCACCTACAGTTGGGTGGGTCACATCTCCATGGCAACAACCTAATCAAACATCCCACCCTAATCAAAAGATTAATAAGTCTGCCCCCACAAGTTTGCATTAAAGAACATGGCTTTCCTGGGGGAATAATATGTCCAAACTGGCACACCATCCCTCCTTCTCTCCCCCATTTTCCCCTTCCTCAGGCAACCATTGACCTGTTTTCTATAACTATACGTTTATTTGTGTATTCTAGAATTTTGTATAAATAGACTCAAACAATATATGCTTTTCACTTCTAGCATCTTTTTTTGAGGTTCACCCATGTTGTTTGTATCAATAGGTCTTTCCTTTTGTTGTTGTTTATTATTCCATTGTAGAGATATACTGCACTTTCTTTATCCATTTACTTACTGATGGACATTTAGTTTGTTTCCAGTTTGAGGCTATTATGAATAAAGATGCTATGAAGATTTGTGCACACACACACAAAAACTATAAGCTAAAAGTTCCCATTGTTAAGTCAGCCCATTTCATGGTATCTGCTTTCAGCAGCCTAGTTAACGAAAGTTTCCCCCCCCTGGGATATATGCATAAGTAGAAGAAACTGTGTCTACATACCTACTCCGGAGGGTGGAGGCATGAAACTGGTATGCATTTCTCACCCAGATAAACCTAAAGACGGGGGGATACCCACGAGAGCAAAGCAATATGGAAAGAGTGAAGAGTTGGCTAAGCTGCATTTTCACCAGTAAGTAGGGGCAACGGTGCATTTTTATTTCCATGGAAAATGAAGAAGAGTCTCT
This sequence comes from Choloepus didactylus, assembly GCF_015220235.1. Taxonomy (NCBI): domain Eukaryota; kingdom Metazoa; phylum Chordata; class Mammalia; order Pilosa; family Megalonychidae; genus Choloepus; species Choloepus didactylus. The sequence goes on from NC_051318.1 coordinate 77,379,623, forward strand.
CTGAAGTCATGATAAAAGAAATCCACACAAGAAGGCAGTCAGCTCAAGTGAGGGACTCCTAAAAGAAGCTGTAGATGAAGCAGTAGGGGCAGGAATTGAGAAGTAATTTAAAGGGATAACCTGAACTTGCATAACCTATCACATCATCCAAGTATAAAGAAATCACACTATACTTTTTTTCTTCACTGTAACCATGGATTTACTATGAGAGTTCACTCTGGGAGGAAGATAGAATGAAGAATTGAGAAACTGGGAGAACAGATTGCCAGATCACACTCCGCAACCACCACCCCAACCTCTCCACCCTCTCCCACAATTTCTCGTCTCTGTGCCATCAGGCAGGCCTCTGCTGAGCGAATGGTAGGAGCTTAGAATGGACATGAGGTTAGAGTTTTGATTTAGCCTCTTCTTAGATCAGTCTGTTATAGTTGCAAATTACTAAGAAACTACATAACTTGTTTAAGATGCTAAAAGTGAAAGATTATTGATATAACAGTGGGTTTGATATTGTGGTGGGAGGAAACCTTGTTTCCTGATTATAATCTACCCAAATGTAGCCCATTATGTGTGTGTGTGTGTGTGTGTGTGTGTGTGTGTGTGTGTGTGTGTGTCTGTTTCTGTGTGTATAAACTTCAAACTGTGATACAGGTATCGTCTTTATTTTCAAATAATGAAACTAATAGCTACTGTCAGAGCTTAATCAAGACTTAAAACCAGTTTGTTAATCATCAAAGCTCTTGAAACATTGTACCACTGATTTAACAGTTCCTATTGTGACTTTATAACTCACCATTTTTATTTCATTTATTTATTTCCCAAAACATTAAGAGCAAGTTCAGAGAACTAATTTTGCTGGTCCTGCATTAGCGCCAAGTCTTGTTGATCCAAATGCATTTTGAAGTAATTTCAAACATTCATTCTCCTTTACTAGGAGGCCAGACTTTGGACTGTCCCATGTATATGCCTTTCTCATTCCTGTCTCTGATTTTGCTTGGCTTGTATCTTTGTTGATAGCAATCTGTCCCGTTCTGTCTGCCTCTTCTAAATGTACACATTTCTAAGATCCAGATGAAGTCACGTCTCCTAACTCAAATAGCTTAGCTTGACTTGTCGTTGGCTTGTTTTAATTATTACATCAGGAAGCAGGCCTTTGACAGAAAGCTTAAAGAAAGTTTTTGAACACTGCTAAAACATTATCACACAATTACACATGCACATTTACCTCAATTCATTTACTAGCCAAAGATTATTGCTTTTTTTTTCCTTTGTTTTGTGGAGCAAATTTAGGGTGTCTGACTACAGAGAGAGAGAAAGCTTATCCTGGAAACACATAAAAATGTCAGAATAAAGAGAAATTTTAAGCTTTAAAAATAAAAAGTATAATTTAAAGCATTAAATACTAGGATATGTGTGGAAAAATTCTTTATAATCCTAAATGTCTCCAAGTAGAAGTAAGTAGCAGAAGTAAATTATTATTTATAGTTAGAAAAAATTAAAAATGTATGTCTAATAATTAGAGGGCAGTAATCAATTTTATAAAAATTTCCAAGTAAGTTTTATCTTCTACCAATCCACAGAAAGAGTGATTTTATATTTTATATATACTATGTTATCACTTAGGCATAGTGATTAATGATTAATGATTACTGTAACAGATTAGTAATTGAAATTTGTAGACAATTTACAAGGAAGGCACAGAGAAATATATATGCTAAATTGATATCATAAGAAGGAAAATCCCAATGTAAATGCTGACAGCACTTTAGATTTTGGATTGCTTTATGTTTAAATAAGCTAAAATTAAAATGAAAACTTCCTAATTAATGGATTTTTCACCATACATATATAAACCTGCCTTTAAAATAAGTAACTTTATTTATTAAAGTAAACTGGACAAAAAGATAATTGAATTGATTGACTATTCAGGGGACCCTAATAATGAATTCATTTCGTTTCTTAATTTCATCACACATTATTATTAATATAAGAATTTTAAAGGCAGTAATTATTTTCATTGTGAATTTTAATTTCCATAAACCCTTTAATAGTTGTTGCTTTGTTTTGTTTTTTGAAATTTATACACCATCACACAACTCCCTGCCCTGAATCTACCATAATATGTTGCTCACATGAGTTTCTTTGTGCTGTTGGAGAGATGCAGAAACTGTTGCTGAGAATCTAATAAAAGTGCAAGTAGAATGAGAAAGAGAGAGACCCCTAAAGAAATTAGCAGCCCTCTCATTGCTAATTAAAAGCACTTTGCTTTCCCTCCACATGGCCGCTGCAGCTGTTTCACATCCTATCACTGCAAAGGAAACACATAAATTCAAACACAATATTGTGAACTGCACCTGGTTCCGGTGCACCTGCTGTGATGAGGGTATATTTCATACTGTCAGTAAATTAACAATTTCAGGGGCCGCAAAAGATGATTTTTTTTCCTCATTCAACTTCTTCTACTGTCCCCAGTGGTAAAGAATCAGTATTTTTGCTTCCATTTTCGATACTAAATATATCATATTGTTGTTTGCTTCACTGGTGCAGACACCTGCCTCCTGCTGTAACGCTGTGTTGCTGCTCTGAAAGATTTCCCCAGGGTTTACCATTCAAGTATTGGCTTGTAACTATGGCTTAATATCATGTCAAAATCTCTTAAGGAAGATACAGCCTGTCAAGTCATTTCAGAATTGAGCCTTCATCTAGTGAGATTCTGAAAATGTCCTTTGAGCGTTTGAAGCATGAGCAGGCAAATAAAAGGCTAACAAGTCATTTGTAAAGATAATAGCTAACAGCATGCATTCTCCTTTCCCTTCCCCCGTTTCCATTAAATGTTGATAAAGAAAAAGAGAACAGACTGCAGGGCCCCAGTCTTCATTATTTATGAACAGGTCAGAGGAAGCTTAAAACTCCAGTGTATTAGGCATGGAAGGGAAAAAAAAAATATCTTCAACATCACTAAGCATGGATGAGATGTCAAAGTTTTCTGAAAGAAATAGTTTTACAGGTTCAAGATAGAGATGCTTCTGCTAAATTATATTCATTAATTTTAAAAAAATCACTTTATTAGAAAAAATGAACTAAGTCCACTTCTTAGCTCATGATAGCTTTAGGGGATGGTTTAGGAGCAGTAGGAAATGCTTTATGAGATGCAAGAAAGACAGGGAAGTCTTACTGACTGCTGGAATGGGGGAGAGTCAGTTCTACGTATTTGAAGTGATGCAGCTTAAACTCACATAGGTGGCAGGTGAATAATTTCAATCTTTGTCATTTTGAAGACTCAAGAGTTTTCAGTATACTTAGAGAATAAAAATTTAGAATCTATTAATTTGATTCTATCTTAGCAAAAATAATATTGTGTCCTTCAATTGCAGGATACCTTTTGATGCATGTGTACAAATGCATTTTAAAAGTTGACTTCCCGGTGCTATAAAATTATTTTTTTCTCTTACCCGTAAGAGATAGAGCTTTCTAGGTTGGGTGTTGTTGTATTAGTCAGGATTCTCCAGAGAAACAGAACCAACAGGATATATGTATATGTCTATTAAGAGAATTATTTTAAGGAATGGGCTTATGTGATTGCAGAGACCTACAAGTTTGAAATCTGAAGGGCACACTGACAGGCTACAAATTACGATGAATGCTGTTACAGTCTAGAGTTTGAAATCCAGAGGGGTGGTCAGTAAGCTAGAAATTCCCAGAGGAGTTGAGGTTCTAGTTTTGAGGTTGCATTTCTCCTTCCTCTGAAAACCTTTGTTCTTTGTTCTTAAGGCATCCAACTGGTTGGATGGGGCCAACCCAAATTATCAAGGGTAATCCTTTAAATCACATCTACACAATACCTTCACAGCAACATCTAGCGTAGTGTTTGACCAAACGACTAAACACTGTAACCTAGCAAAATTGATGCACAAAATTGACCATCACAAGTCTACTGAGTTTAAATTGTCCTACTTTCTAGATGATTATGAAAAGCGGCAATGACCTGATAATTAGGCACCGTAGTAGAGTACACACAACTTTTCATCAAAAATTTCCTACCTGAAGGTATTGCAGAGAAAGGCATTCTGTATTAGACAGAAAAGCTTGCTCAAGTAAGAAACTCATTGATTCACCTTGGGATTGTAAGGAGTTTACCAACCATTCTAATAAGAAGCAAATCACCTTAAGAAGAGTGAGAAGAAGGCCTCAGTGCACTGACTTTTATTGAGACATTAAGATTAGTTTCACCTTTTTTCCTGTGGCCATTTATTGCTTTCATTTACTTTAAACTTCAAACAAAAGTTATACAATAATTGTGTTTCTTCATATTACTGAATATGTTGTTTATCATCTGGGTGAAAGGGAAGGACCCTCCTCAGGCCTCTTGCTTTTCCTTACAGAGCAATAGTCTCTTGGAATTTTTAATTTATTCTAAGCCTAGAACAATTGAGTGAAAATGGTTGCTTGTATCACTCAACGTTAATTCTGCATCAGCATCCCAAATCTCATTATCAAGTTACTATTCCAAAGTTCAGCCCTAACAGATTATTGGGTCATGTGCATTCTTATTAGGAATTAAAATTCACTATAGGAAATATTTGCAACTATGAACATTTTATTCATTTAGAACAAAACATCATGTTTTCTATCAGTCAAAATTTTTTTTTCTGGAATAATAATTAGGCCCCAAATTGATTTATATTCACTCTAAACTTACTTAGCTTCAATCAATAAGAGTCTTAGAAAATATATTGGTTTAACAACAGGTTGAATAACTACTAATCCTAGGTTAATCCAATGTAGTCATTACCCAGATTGAAAATCAATTTTCAAATCTTTTCCTCAGTTTTATCAATTGTTTTAACAAAGAGAATTCCTGTTCTGTTTACTGATGTCAAACATAAATCACTTACTTTTTGGTCATTCATTAGCTACATATGGCATATTAAAGATGGCCACAAATCTTTGCACAATACTCCCATGGAGAGGTGGGATCTCTGTCCCCTTCACCTTGGATCTGAGTGGGCTTTGTGTCTGCTTGAACCAAGAGAAAAGAAATCCACACTTCCTGTCTCTTGCCACATGTAAATTCGAGGCCTTGCACTGCCATGTAAAAAGTCCAACAATATTCAATGAAGATATCACACTATGAGGAGAAGACTGGGTTGGCCACATGAAAACGTCATGTGGGGTGTTGGAGACCGAGAGGCCAATCCTCAGCTCTTCCAGCCCCCAGTGATCAAGTCATCCCAGCTGAGGCACCAGGCATAATAAAGCAGAGAGAAACTGCTGAGCCATTTCCAAAGTTCTTGCACATAGAGTAATGAAATATAATAATAACAAATTGCTGATTTAAACCAATAAGTTATTGGGGTAGTTGTTGCAGAACAAAGATCAATAGATATAGATAACAAGAATAGCATGCATTTTAAGCTCTTACTGTAAATAGAATTGCATGGAGCTATATGCATTGTGGCTATATAGATTGATATAGAGAGATATGGAGATAGATACACAGAATATATTTATACATAGAAACAGGCTTAAAATACTCATATTGATTCAGATAAGTGAGATGAAGATGAAAATACAGATTTTGAGTTAGGATTTTTATCAATATTTAGATAAAATGCACTTTTAATTCAAATTGATTTAACTAAATAATACTCTATAGAATACTTGCATTGTGTTATGTATGCTCAGAGGTTAAGGAAAAAACAAACAGAAAGGAAATGTTTGTGTTTTCTAGATTTTGATCCTTGCTAGTGAAATAGGACAGTAGAAACGTGCCATATGATTTTAGTGCTGTTAATGGCAGTCAACAAATAGATTGGTCCTTTGTATTTTGATTTCAGAAATAAAACTTCTAAGGAAGTATAACAGAAACTTACATTTTGATGAGTGATTTTCTGTAGTTTGTATTTCTCCAATCTACCTTTATCTCCATTCTTCCAAGCCATCTTTGAACAGGTATCGGTTTGGCTTGAGAAAATGAAATTCAGCTCTCCTAACAATCAGACTATTATGGCATGTCTCCAATGGGGCATGGACAAGCCAAGAAAAAAAAAATGTTTCCAATAAAACATAAAAAGATCACACCAAATCTGCAAAATATCTGAGAAACCGTTTTTTAGGAGAACATCGATATCCTACAAATAATATCCCTAGCCCTATTTCGTTCTTTCCATGCTTACCACTAAGATTACTCAGCTACTCACATGCTGAACTCCTCTCTTATGACAACATTCAGTCCAAAATGGGACCTTTTTCTCCAATTCTTCATTAAAATCATTCAGCACATTCCCAAGCCCTATAGGAGCACCCTCCCTACTGAAGATGTTTAAATGCACCACAGTTCTAGTTTGCATTCTTCCTTGCTGCAGTGAGTTAATAAAACTAATTCTGTTTGAGGAAAGTTGTGTTCTTGGTGGTTTTGACCAGTTGCTTTTTATTAGTGGAGATTTCACTGTGATTTGGCTAAGACCCTTGCTGACACAGACTGGGACCCTCTACTCAATCATAGAGTTGAATCCCTTGAGGGTCTGCCTCTCAAGGCCACTTCGCTTGTCATCATGAAGCAAATTCCACATTGAATTTGAATGCTGGATATTTTGTTAAGCACTTTGGCATTAAGCTTATTTTATTTGTCATAGGAATAAAACCTCCAAGGACTTTTGGGTTATCTGATCAGATTTGTGCTCATTTTCCCTTGTGTGGGATTGACAAAGCACAGATTTGCAACCGACCATTCTGTCTGCTTAACTGGTATTTGAACTGATGTCTGTCTATAAGAATAAGTTTGTGGAGCATGAGACATACATGTCTTATAAGCCTGTATTCTGTAAGGACTTAGGAGTTCAGATGTTCTGGCCAAACAGGTATCCTTTGTACAATTTTACATTTGATTTTCTTTTCAAAAACTTATAAAAAATTTCTTTAATCCTGGATCTGTGAAATTTGCTTCGGGAGCTACATCCTTTCCACACATTTGCTTGCCAGGAGGCTCTATCTGATCCAAAATGGATGCAAAAGGGATATTTTGCTTTTGATTCACCGTCAGCAATTTGTCATGACTGTGTCCACTAATAAACTTGTGCTACCACCTATTAGAACTCTAGTATGTAAATTATTAATATTGCATCTTTCTAAATGGCCTAAGTTTGCAAAGGACAAGCGGTCTAAGTTTGCAGTGGTTACTTTGGGGAAATTTTTATGAGAACAAGATTGGTCATTAGAGAGGCACCTTAGAAGCAAAAGAAAGAACACTCATGAGAAAATATGTCTTATATGTGCAAAAATGGATTCTCTTTGCTTATTAACATAGAGCATCTCACTCCTTTCTTTCCATACCCAAGCAGTGAAAAGAAGCAGCATTTCAATCATACACTCTTGATAGAATTATTATAGGAGAAGTTCTTGATTAAATTGTCTATAAATGTTAAATCATGGAAGACATATTAGCATAGAAGTTTCTACCTGCATTGCTAAGAAAGGATAATTAGCTTTTTATTGTGGTAATTTCACATATATTTGTATCTGTATATTTGTCTTCTTCTTCGTTTTTCTTTTCCCCTCTCAGGAAAACCTTAATACTTAATTAATAAAAATAAAATTCTTTCCAGGGTACTGTTTTTAATTCGACTCATTTAAATTCGACTCATCTCATTACTTTTTCAGGATAACTCATGGAATGCAACAATATGTGGCTATGACTAACTCACACTGTGAATACAAGACATCTGGTTCCTGAGTTTGCACTCACTGCCCTCTATAGTTTATGGAATTCCATTTGGAGGTAATTATGAAATTGACAACCAAGGGAAAGAATCACGCATATCTCACCTTTATTTTAAAGGCTTATGATTAATTTCCAACTTAATTAGCCATAAATGCTTTACCTTCAGCAGAATCCATGATAACAGTTTTAAAACATCCAGGTCTTAACATAACCGCTGAATGGCCCTCAAAATGGGAATTAGATTCATGATAGTAAAGCATATCAGCTACAACCCATAAAGAGAACAGGGTTTTCTTATATTGGAAAATTGATGCTTGCCATCTAGAAATTACCTGATGTCACAGGGTACATTTAGATCAGTCAATTTCCCTACTTAGGAAAAATAAATTTTTAAATAATTAAAAAAGAAAAAAAATGTGGATCTCAATTTGAGACTCAAAATATCCACTGAACAGGAATTATGGTGAATTTCTGTCCTCAAACCTCTTCACTTCCCGCCTTACAATGTCCCAAGAGTAGAAAATAGTGTACAGTCAAAGCCAATACTATTAAGACTACAGAACTCCTAGCCCAGAAAGTTTGTAAGATTGAACAGACTATCACCCAAATCAGATGTGATATTAGTCTTTCAAGGTGGTACATAAATTGGTGTATGAGTCAAAAAAAAAAAAATTAGTTACATCTCTATATTATTATTTTCAAAAATAATTATTTAAAATTAGGAGATTAGGTTCTTTGGGCTGCAGATTGGGATAGATTCTGTTCTGTTCAATTTTGGGCAAGATGGTTTGTGTGGCTTAAAGGCATACTTGGAGCATAACCTCTCCCTTGGTATTAACCTGTGTTACAATGTTCAAGTGTGCGCTCTCCAGAGCAGCAAATGCTACTTTGCAATTCTGGTCATGACTAATGATTCAACAGCTCTTCTTACCAAAAAGTATAGCTCTGCTAGAACTGACTGCAGCCTAACTACAGAAAACATTCTCTGGACAAGATTCTGATCAAAAGACTGTTGCCAAAAAACGTGTATCCTTAGGGGAGATTGACAGACCAACAGCACTGAGGGGCAACGATGGCAGCCTTGCTTAACTGCGATCTACGGTTAAGTGGATTTACAAATTATATTATTGAGTATTAACTAAATGTGCAGATGAACAAAGGCATAAATATTTTGTGAAAAGACGTCATACATTATAGATGATAACAAACACATAGGAATGGCTGGAAAATGGCAACACAACCTACTCCTTTAATAGTGGGAGCTTTTCCTCAGGCATATTATGAGGTAAAAATAATGGCAATTTAATTAGACCATGAATAATGTAAATAAATTGAGACTGTCATCATAATTTGTAAATACAGATTAAGGTGAACTATTTTTAAAAATAAGCCTTATTCTGCATGAGTATTATGCCCTAAAACTTTAGGCAGTTAGTAGTATGCATAATTTAATGAATCAATATAGATACATCATGCTTATGCTCTTACAATTTTTAAGGTGAGATTTGAAAAAATGTTCAACTCACTGAAGCCTTAATAAACTATGAATTTGTATTGTACATTTGCCTTTCATAAGAGTTCTTTAAAAAAGGGCCATATTTGGAATGCCTATATATTTTTATTAAAAATTCAAATTTGAATATCATTCAGTATAAATTTCAATATCCCTTCCATAAGGATGTTCCTCTAAAAAGATCGCTTTCTGTACTTTCTTTGACCTGGTATAATCACCCTTAATAAACAACAAGGAATGGGTAATCCATTGAGTACCACTTTACTTGGGTTGGTAAAATGCATGGAAAAAGTATTTTGCTCAACTACTTCTCAACCTGATTTTCTGTTACAATTATTTCTTTTATTTCCCAATGAGATGGATTGCTTCTTTTATTCTTTGGTAAAGGTTTGTATTTTGTTAATTAAAAAAAATTTTTTTACATAAGCCAAATAAAATATTTTGTGTGTGTATATGAAGAAGTAGGTGCATGCATATGTAATATTTATAAAGATGTGGGATTTTATAGCCTATTTTGAAGTTAAGGACAGTTATTTTGTGGTCTCTAGAAACTTTCTTCCATGGACTTTTTCCTACTCATATTTCAGCAAGATAGGGAACATTTCTCTTGCTTTTGCTTTTCATCAAGAGGAATTTGACACATAAATTAATTAATTTACCAAAGATCAAAGGGCCTGCTATTGAGTAGCTATTCAGCAAAAAAAAAATGATAATGCTTCTCAAAAATCCTCAGTGTAAGTTCTGAGACCTAAGACCACATTTTCTATCTACAGTCTCTTCTTTTCCCTCTATACATTGTTCAATCTTTCATTCTTATTTTTGAAACTTGCCTAAATATTTCTTGGTTAAATGATCACAGAGCAAGAGGAGATTGAATCTTGTTTCAGACCTTAAATCTTGTGCTAGCTTATTTATGTGCAATATTTTATAAACTATGATTCTGTGCACCCTGATTCTGTAACTAGTAGTTTAGGTGCTTATAATTTGGATTCTACTGGCATAATAATTTTTTTTTGGCAGAATGGGTAAGGGATAACGTATTCCAGAATACATATGTAAATATGTACATATTTACTGTTTGTGTAGACTCACTTTTCTTCTTATTCCAAGCTAACAAATGACAGTAAATACTAAAGAGTGTGTATTTGTGTTCAATATGGATTAAAACATAGCATGCATGGCATAAATTTAAAAATATGCCACATAGTAGAAGATTACAATTTAAATAATCTTGATTTAATGTGGTAACATATTTTCTCAAGGAATATCAGAATTTAGTAAATTGATAAGGCCCCATCTAGTTTTAAACTGTGCATGCCACTGATTGTTGAAGTCAACTTTTGTCTAATTCATGCATATTTTGTACTCCAAGAGAAGCAGAGCAGGCATTATAAAAAGAATTTTCTTGGTTAGAAGTTATAGGCGAAAGCAAAAATATAGAAAAAAGAAATCGGTTATAAAACAAATCTAGTTTGTAAGACACTCCTAACTTTCTTGATACCAAGATTCTATTGCAAGATTGAGAAATATGCTTGCCTTTCCTGTAGATAAATTTATCTCTTTTTGTAACAAATTTGTTCTCATAATTTTTTTTGCAATGAAGTCTGTCACTCCAATGTATTTATATTGTAGATTGGGATAAAAATCCAATAATAGTCATGTGTTCATAACATCCAGTAGCACTGATTCTCCATTTACATTCTGTAAAGGAAAACAAAAAGAAACTACCCCCCCACCCCCCCACCCCTCACCCCCCCCCACACACACACACTACCTATCTCTTTTTTCTGGACATATCAGCCTTCATTTTGCTTCATACAGGCCATACTTATTTCCTTGTTATTTTTTATTTTTATTTTATCTCATCTCTTCCCTTGCTGGAAAGTAATTATCCTGTTTTTAGTTCTATTGGCACAAAAATCTGAATTATTTCTGGCTTTAGGTTTCTTTGTCATTGTTAAAACATGTAATTTAAAATAGTTCATTATTTTTTAATAAGAAGTATTTTTAATAACATTCCTGAAGAGAATTATAAGGGACATAAGATGACTGCCAGCTTCTCTGGATTTTATTTCTCAAATCCAACAACTATTTTATTTATACCACTTCAGGAAGGCTACTCTTCTGAGTACTGTTTGTTGGCAGGTAGAATGTAATGAACAAAGAACTTGAAGTAGCTATTTAAAGAGAATTTTGAGTTTACTGTATTCATAACATCTGTACTCATCACTCATTCTTTGAACCCACTTACTCCACTGGGGGAGAGTAGAATAATATAGACCCACAATTCTGTATTCCATTAAAATATGTTTCTCCTGTCAGAACATGTATATTATTTTCATTAGCAATGATTCCCTGATAACCTAAGACAATAACTTCTAAGTCTCTCCAATAACCTAGAACGTATAAAAACACACATGTCTTTCCTCACAAAGAGGTTCTTATGAGTTCAAAGTTATTACTGTTTTAGTAAGAACAAATAATTAAGGTTGCTAAAAGCCACCTAAAATACTACTAATTATAAATTCATGCCTGTGTTTTCTTTATATTTAAGAAAGCAGAATTGGAAGCATGCTATAAAATCCAACCTCAGGTTTTAGAAATCCAAAGATTTCTAGATATATATGTATACCTTTAACTATGAGCAATGAATAAAAATTAATATACATGATATTTGAACAGATCTATTTTTATTTTAGAATAATGTTTGATAGTTTATATTTTGTAGACAACTTCTTACATTATTAATGCTTTTTTCATAAAAGGCCTTGTTTCTATTCCAACTTCTGCCCCCTTTTAAATTGAGCATATCATTCAGTGTCTTTGAAACTTTTGTTGTAAAATGAAATGGCTGAGCTAGATATTGGCTATGTGATCTTCAGCTCTCAAAGTCTATTCTTAGTCAGACTGTGACAGAGTTCCATGTTTTACAAGGCTGTATTTTTAAGTCTTTAGCCACTTCATGAATGTCATGCTGTGTTGATTGCCTTATGTTTCTACTCCACGAGTGTATCTGTTTTATCTTAAAACTGATTAATAAATTTGAATGCAAATTGCTAACTCAACAAACATCAGGAGGGGTTGTTTAGTCAGAAACAATGCCTGCTTATCTGTCTGTCTGTCTGTCTATCTATCTATTAGCAAGTAATGTATATATATATATAGTCAAGGGAGAACTCTTTCTATATATAATTGAATTTAAGGGCAAAATATGTTTCTGCAAATGAAAAATGTAATATGTATGCTCTTGATTCATTCTTTGTGTTCTTTTCAATTTGTTATAAGTAATTCTTACACTACTTTTCTTCTTAAATGTTATTGTTTTAAATGTCTATTCTGAGCATGTATGTTGAATAGCTTCTTCCTGATTGCTAAGCAGAATAATGTTGCCTTTCTTTAAAATAGCCACTAAAAATGAGACTTTCTAAGTAATTGCTTAATGATGATTGAGTCGGTAAAGTTAGAAATGTTATGATAACTTTAAAAGAAAAGTCAGGGAGCTTATACAACAATCATTTAACCATCCTTTTAGAGAGTATATTTTATGGCTGAATTGTTTTATTGCAAGCATCTATTATAAATCCCCAGAGTAAAGGCCAAATTGCCTTTTATGTCTCTGAGGCAAAAACACAATAGAATCTCTCAATAGACACATACAAAGTGATTTAAAAAAAAAAAAAGATACCTCACTGAGCATGGAGGAATTATTTTTAGGTTTTCTTATACTTCTTCACTAGTTACTCATGTGATTAAAATTTAGTGCATTAATAGATAACAGATACTACTCTATATATTCTTTGATATATAGGGTAATAAAAATTACACTATATTACTCATCATGTTTAACACTCAATAATTGGATTCTACAGGTGATGTGAACTAAAGTTGTATAAATTATTCAAATATTTTTGTGCTGTCTTAAAACCATGTAAATTGCATTTCTATTGTCTACAACATTAAACCTAAAATATTCTGATGTCTGATTTTCCAAAAGCCCATAATCAGAGTTCTTTCTGCCTACATAATATTGTACCATAATTTGCCCCAACATTACAACTGAGATCAATCACGTGACACACTCCTTTAAAGTTCCTATGCTTATTTTTATCTGTGTAATGGAATAGTAGGTAAAGACAAGGTTGCTGTTATCTTAGAATTCATAACCTAGTAGGATTATTCAGTTAATAAACAAGTGAACACAGAAGCAAGATTATTTCAGATAGTGACAACTGCCATGACAAAAATTTAAGTAAATGATATGATGAAGAATTAAATATAGGGAGGATTGGTGAGGACTATTTTTGATTGTGGTCTGGAACATCCTTTTTGGAAGGGATGTTGAAACCAGAATATTGCAATTTACCCACATGAAGATCTGAAAGGAAAGTGTTTAAGAGCAAAAGAAGAGCTTTAGGCTGTCTTATATCAAATGCAAATTCTACTTCCTTATGTAATAAATAAAAATATACAATGGTTTAGCCTGAGGGGCAAGGAGGATTGTTATGTGGGATGAAGTCAGAAAAGCATGTAGAGGCTGGCTCATGGAGACCCTTATGCATGATAAGGATTATATTTTTATTCCAAAAACAAAGGAAATATATTGGAGGATTTAACAAGGAGATGACCCAGTCTAACTTACATTTTTATAAAGATTACTCAAAGAGCAAAAATAAATTTTAAAAAGAGTGGACTAACAAGGTGTGAATGTAAGTAAGAAGAGAAGTGAAATCTATTATGATTTTTCAAGGTAGAATTAATGGCTTGAATTATAATGACAGCAGCTGGAGGCAAACATAGATGAACAGAGTTTAGATGTACTTTGCAGAAAGAGCCAATCGAAGTTGCTGGTGGACTACAAACAATGGGACAGTGAAGGAAGGAAATCTAGATCTTTGTCTTGAATGCTGGGTCAATGGTTGTGTCATTCACTAAGAAGGGAAAAATTAGGGGTGTTACAGGTTGAGGTGACAGTTTAACCAGACCCTGGAGATCAGACACAAAGTCACTTTTGAAAATATTTGTGCATCCACATAAATGGAAATTATAACTCTAGCAATTTACTAATTAGCCTAGGAAAAGACCATAGTTAAATATGATAGACTGAAAGATAAAAGTTTGGAAGCCCTTCAGCATTACAGGGCTGTATTGAAAAGGAGGAGGTACAGTAGAGAGTGAATTAGGAGGATAGCCAAATGGAAACACAGAAACTATAAAATAAAAGTTTTAAAAAGGAGGAAGTGGTGAACTGTATGAAATGTTGCTGAGAAATCTAGTAAGGTAAAGCCTGAAAAAGAATTATTGATCTTGCTGCTTTCCTACCTGTAATAATTCTTTTTTTTTTTTAAAGTCATTCAAATAATTCAACCTTGAAGACATAGTTAAATCCACACTACCTTCATTGAACACTTCAGCATAATGCAAGCAAAAAATATTGGAACTGGATCAAGAACATCTCATTCTTTATTTAACAAATTTGCTAAAGAAACACACTTCTTTGGAGGTTAGAAATGACTCAACAACTGTATTTTCTTGTACAAATATATACAGGAAAAGCCAAGACAAGGAGACTCAACATCTATGCCTAAAATATGAGTTTGGGTCCTTTATGTAAGATGCTGTTACACAAAAAACAATGAGGTCTTAAAGAGTAAGTTAATTATCACTAAACTAGTTTGTTTATTGAAACTTTGGTAATTAATTGAATTGCCTACAACAAACATTCTAACAAATCGAACTTTCTATTAACAATCATATTATGAGTAAATTCAATTACCATTAACAATTATGTAAAGGAAGCTTTTCAGTAGTTAAGGCCTCCAGGCTAAGATTACATTGCAGAGGCCATAAAAACAAAAGTTTAAAAGGAGAAAAAACTTTTATCTATTTTTTTAAAAAACTTATTTTTAGCAGGATTGTGGACATGCTATCCTGAAAAATCTCCCCTACATCACACCAGGAAAAACTTAATAAAATAAATAAACATGTTTTTTAATGCACAGCTAAGCTTGCACAAATTTTTTTTTAAGTCTGCAGGCAAAATTAAGAAAACAAGATAATAGGAAGATTGGTTAGACGGTGCTGGCAGTATGAACCTTCTAAAAGTGTTTGCTGATTTCAGGAGACAAGAGCCTGCAGTTTTATAGCCAAGATGGGACAGGAGATCAGACTTTGGGTAAGAAGCAGGGTTTTAGACCTGAATCTCCTACTTAAAGGAAGGAACTCTGAATACCCCAAGAATTCCTTTAAACAAAGCTCCAGAAAACATTAACTCATAATCCAAAATTTACAATGCACATGAAAATTTGTTGATAGCAGCTAAACAAAATGAAAGCATAAAGCATTGCATGTTGGCATCTGTACAAACCTTCAGTTATTTTTGCTAAAAAAAGATTCTTATAAATTTCTGTTTGTTGAGATAAAATATTCAATGTCTTCTCCAAAAGTTTCTGAAAATTACTCGTGAAGCATTGAGTTTTAGTTGAAATGCTCTGGAGTTATGAGATGATAACTAGTGAACTGAAATCAAACTCTGTGTTTTTCTTGTGTTTATTTTTTTATGTTACATAGAAAATTGTTCCAGATAAATTTTTTGAGAAAGAGTCTTCATATTGGAAACTTGGACATATTTCCCTAGTCATTCTTAAAATGAATTGAATGGTACTCCCTCTAAAGACTACTACATAAATGAAGCCAGTTTATAAATTTTTCAGAAATCCCTCTGAATCCCAAATACATTTTGTCATTTGTTTTGTCTAAGCTTTTTAATTCTCTTTGAAACAAATAGCAAGGACAGCTTTGCCAAATAGCTTTCACCATGTGAAACTTTTTTGTAAGTGTGAATTAGAACAGTTTTGCAAGAGACTATGTACTTAGAGATAATTAATAAGTGCTCTAATATTTGAGGAATAAAGATGGAGAGAATTAACACTAAAATGGTGTTTGCCAAAACACTGAATACTAGTACCATAAGTAGGATAACGTAATAGATTCAGATAATGGGGACCCTTTTGTTAGACCCTGAAGCTATACTCTTAAATTTCCCAACTGACATAGAGTGAGAGGTAGAGGTTTATTTTTCTCTTCAGTCAGCTGATGGTTTATTATCATGATGCTGACAGAGAAAATCATCTTTCTTATTTTGAATCAAATTCAGGACGTGTAGACTGAAAATGAAGGGTAGAGAAGAAAATAAAAATTACTACATTGATCCCATATATTCCCTGTGGTACATTTAATTTCTTTCTATTTTTTGTTTTAGTAAATCATATTAACCCTTTCAAGAACTAAAAAAAAGAAAAAATGTGATAACCAAAGTACCGTCATTTTTTTCAAATGTGCAAGCACAACATTGGAATGTAAAACACGTAATAGGATGTGATATCCCTTGGCATAAAATGCAAACTTGGAAGTTTGAACTAAGCCATCAAGATAGAATAAGTTGATAAAAAGCAAATTTTTGTGCCAAATTTTGAAAGCTAATTTTGTATATCTAAAACCTCCTCACTGTATTGAGGATTTAGAATGGGTGAAAGATTGAATATTGAGAGAGAATATGAGTAAGGATTTCCGAGGAGATCCCATTATGTAAGCACCTCTATTTGGGGTGGGAGTGGGGATGGGGTACCTGACCCAACCTCAAAACTACTAAAAGGGGTTTCAACAGGGTGACTAAGAGAACCTGATATGTGCCCAAAAAACTTATGCAATAGGTGTCTGATATCAACCTGAACAAGCTTAAGGAAGAGCTGGTTTTATTTCTCTCTGGTGGTAAAGGAGAGTTGCTACTGAATTATAAACAGCCTGTACCAGAGAGTTTGAGGGCAAAGTGACCTTGGTTTAAATAGACACATACAAAAGAGACCTGAACTGAAGTAATTTAAAATAGGGTAGCCAGAGGAGTGCAATGGGCTCACTAGAGAGAGAGTCTATGTGGAATAGGCCACTGGAAAAAAAAATTTTTTTTCTGAGAAATATACATCACCTGAGTCATTAAATTAAATTCAGAGATCCCACAAGAAAAAGAATCGTCTTGACACATCTGCCGGACTCAGAAGACCACACCCACAGCTGTGCTTGATCAAGTACTTTCCTGCCAGATTCCCCATTCTCTCTCCCTCTCTCTCTTTCTCTCTCCCATTCCCTCTCTATCTCTCTCTCTCTCTCTCTCTCTCTCTCTCTCTCTCTCTCTCTCTCTAACATTTTGACCCTAGAGGGTTCATAAATCTCAGAGAGCAAATGGGAAGATGGGGGGCAATGGGAAGAGAGGGATAGAAACACAAGGCAAAATAGAAGAGAAAGTTGAACACAAACATGGGTGAGGGGAGATATATAGTTGTAATCAGATTGATTAGGAAGTTTTGGTTGCTACACAGTTCTACATATCTTTAATGACAGAATCAAGGCTGTGTTTATGATTTAAAGCAACTCTTTATGAGACAAAAATGAGCTGGAAAAATATGCAATTGTCTTAATCCAAGGGAAGAAGTTAGTACTTTCTCTCTATGAATATATTTCAAAAAATTATAAAAATTAATATGTAAAAAAGCTCTGATTTTATCCCATGAACCCTGCTTGCTTCATTTTCCAGATATGCATACATGTTTATTTACATATTTGTGTATATATTGTTATACAATATAAAAAATGTTAATGATGTAGGTAAATTGGAAGCATTGGATCAACTGTTGGCTTTAACAGTCTCTTGGTTTTTCTGTCACTAACACAGTCTTCAGAGTCATTCTACTTAATGGATATAGCGAGTTACTAGATTTTGCACACCCCTTATGAAAAATTTCATTCCTTTACTACAAAAAGCATCAGGTCTCTCTGAAGAATAATTGACTCCTGATTCTGAAGTTGGAAAAACACAAAATGTTTTATTTATTTCTGAATTAGTGTTGGAAAAAACAAAGAGACTTGCCTGGACAGAATTCTACCACCAGGGAAATGACAATTTCCACCACCAGGGAAATGACAATTTGAGCATAAACAAATTCTCACTTTCTCTCTCTGTCTCTTGGCTTTTCTGTCTCTCATGATTATAATTCAAATCTACAAAGAAACCATTAGTTTATACTGGCACCATGATAAATTAAAGTGAATGATAAGGAATGTTCCATATATCCTTAAATGCTATACTTCAATCACCAAAACTATTTAAACTTTCTACTTACACTATGAACGTAATCCAACAAATAATAGAAAAGTAAAACTAGAAATAGGGAGGAATGTATGGTTTTATTTTTACATAATCTTAATTTGTCTACTGTTTTTAGATAAGCATATATCAGAGCACAAATGTTAGGGCATGTCGACTGTCTAAAATTGGAACCACTAAATTTGGGCCTATTATCAAGATTCTGGCCTTCTTACAGTTTTTGAACATGCAAAGCCTGTTACAAATTCAGGGATTTGCACTGGCTCTTTCCTATGCATGGAATGTTTTCCCACACATATTTCCAGTCTCTCTCTTTTTTTTTCCAAGTCTCTGCATTGAAAATTTCCCTCTTTATGAAAATCTTCCATAAACAGCTTATTTAAAAATCAATATCCGTTACTATCTAACCCCTTGTTCCTCATCATTTCACTTAGTTCATCTTGAAATTGCTTTATATATGCATTCATTTTCATTTTCTTGTTTATTTTCTTTTTTCCTCACTCAAATGTAAGCTCTATTAGAGAACATAGTTCATCTTATTCATGCCTGAATCCTAATTGTCTAAAACAGTCTGATGGTGCATAGTTAGATGCTCAATAACTATTTGGTGAGCAATGAATGAATGAATGAACTCTTTCATAAAGTTGTCTCATCCTAATCAATTCTGTCATGCTACTCAAAATTATGTACTTGCATGTACGGCTATTTAGCTTTACATATTTCTACAAAGTGGATTCCTGTTTCCTAAAAACTAAGTAAAAATCAATCTTATTCTGTTCTAGCAAGTGGAAGTTTGGTCAAACCATGAATCTGATGGCCAGCCTTAGTCTTGGGTATGTAAATAAAACCCATGTAATTTTTCCAATGAATAGGTATAGGAAAAAGAATCACTAAAAGGTAGGTATCAGCATCAATATATCTAGGCAACTCCTTCTCAGTTCTCTCTCTGAACATGGAAAAGCAATCAGGGAAATGTATCACTTAGATAGAAGTTCAGGAAAGTGTATAAAATGTATATCCTGCTTTCTATATTTAGGATTGGAAATCTTAGAATTCAGGTGAGAATCTTATTAACAGCCATTTGTATTGATCTCTATGATATTGAACAAAATCAGAAACTGTTGTGACAGTGTTCATACGAAATCAGATGACTTAACTTGGCTGTGTCACGTGCTATCATCAGAAAGCAGCAATGAAACATGGGCAAACATATTAGACAGTGTTCTAACAACTCCCTATCCCTCTTTCTTCATTTGTTCATTTTTAGTGTGTTAATTTCAGTACCTCTTTGTTCAAACTGCTATAACTTTTGTAATTAGTCTTGGTTCATGTCTTAGTTTGCCTGAACTGCTATCACAAATCCCATGCCATAGCTTTTGACTTAAGCAATGGGAATTTATCATCTTACTGTTTCAGAGACTAAAAGTCTTGTTTCCTCCCAGGGTCAATAGCATCCTGGTGCTGGCTTGCTGTAATACTTGGCTTTCCCATCATATGGCCATTCCTATCCTTTTCTGGGTTCCTGCTGAATTCCAGCTTCTCCTAGTGGCATTCTCTGACCCTGGCTTCTGGTTGCTTCTCTTTATAAGGCTTCCAGTATTCCAAATCAGGGTCTGCCCTGCTTCAGTTGGCCACATCTTAACTAAAAATACCATCTTCAAGAGGTCCTACTTACAATGGTTTCACACCTATAGTTATGTGGATTAAGAACATGTCAAACTGGGGTACATAATTCAACCTATCTCAGCTCACAATGTCCAAAGGGAAAAAATATTACAGTAACTTTTTTTGTTGAAAGTAACATTTGCTTTGACTAAAGATTATTCATTAGTTTAGCTGATGTGTTTCCCTCTGAAACCCTGAATTACAAAACAGATAGCTCCCAAATATCTGCAAAAGGAGTTTTGTACCAAAAATTCAAATAACATACTCTGAATGTTCTGAGCTCAACTGATTATGGAAAATTGCCTTCTTCTGATGGAGTAATCTGCATCTAGATGTCACTGTGGTAAAAACGGCTTCGTCCAAATTTGTTTTACAAGGAAGTTAGTACTTTGAAAATGATGTTCACTTCACTTTACAGAAAAAAAAAATCTTTTGAAAAGTAAAAGTAATTCTTTTCTTTCAAAATAGAACCTGCTGCCTGAAATTTCTTAATACATTCAAGATCATTTTTTTAAAGTTCTTTTGACAATTGTTGGTGTAGAAAGAAATTTCAATGTAAGAAGTAGTGTATAGAAAAATGAACACAATAGACTAAGCTCTCAATCAACAATAAGTTAATTTTATATTTTAAAATATCCATTTCATATGTTTGGAAATAAAAATAAGTTCTTGAAAAATGAAAAGACTTGCTGATTTAACTGAACAATATAATCTAGATGTATGCATTATAGATATGCACTTTCCATGTAACAAATATTCATTTTGTTAGCAAGTGTCAGCAATTGTTTTATTTTTTAATCTTGGAACCATTTGGCAAAGCAAACGCCAGAGATCATTTGGTTTGGCCAAGGATGCATAGCCAGCTAGGGAAAGTCTGACCTCTTGATGAACTCTGCCTACTGCTCTGCTCCTTCTGTTACAATGAGCACTCTGAGTCATTCTGAGAACCAACCCTGAGTGAACAATCAAACTGCAAGTAATTCTTTAGACCTTTCTCTGGCCTTTTACAGGCATTTTGCAGCTCAAAAAAGTAGTACAAACATAAGGCACTATTAGTGCCTAGTGAAAGTCTGGCTTTGTAGTCAGGCAGACAGAT
Organism: Choloepus didactylus; assembly: GCF_015220235.1. Taxonomy (NCBI): domain Eukaryota; kingdom Metazoa; phylum Chordata; class Mammalia; order Pilosa; family Megalonychidae; genus Choloepus; species Choloepus didactylus. The sequence continues at coordinate 77,400,771 of NC_051318.1, forward strand.
TAGAATATCGCCCCTGCCTCTCACTGACTTTGAGATTTTAGGATTTACTTAACATTTGGGTCTCTGCTTTCTCGAAATAGACATTCAGTGAAAGGTCCATACTATTATTATCCCTGCCCTCAGGAAACAAATAGACTTGGATCTTTGGCAGATGATTGCTTATACATAAAAGAAAAACATGAAAAACAAAGTGAATTGTGAAATAAAAGTAGTACAAATTCTAAAGCAATTTAGAAAAAGACAAGCATAGAATTTTGAAGTAGGATGTGATCTTCAGTGAATAGCATTTTAAAGAAGAGCAATCTTTTTTTTTAACTGATCCTTGACTTAATTCACCTAAATCTTGAATTCAACAAACTATGTATTGGATAAGAATAGAGAAATGACTATGTAGCATGCCCTGTACATGGGATACAAAGATAAAAAAAGTATACTCTCTGTTCTCAGTGGATGTTAAGACAAGTAAGTCAGCAATTATACTGTAATGCAATAAATCCCAGATATAAAATATGATATTAAGTGAGCAGAGAGAAGAGGGTTGGGGAATGTTTGTGGGGGTGTATATAATGTAGCAGAAGTTAAGGATCAGTGAATCATGAGTTAACAGTGGACGAGATGTTCAAAGCTGACTCAAACTTTTCCCTTAGCATTCCATAATTTTGTTTTAGAACGCTTTTCACAATTTGCAATTTTATAATTTTGTAATTACATGTTTAATGTCCGTGTTTCCCACTAAAATGTAAAGTCCATTAACTTATGTCTGTTTTGCTCTCCATCATACTAGCTAATAACCAGAGAAATGTTTTAGGTCCATCCTTAACTCCTCAAAATACCACTATGGTTATTTTGTCTATAATCACATCGAGCAAACACTGGGGAGGCTAGGGAGAGAGCTTGCCATTCCTGTAGGTGTGTCATGGACTTCACCTCATTACAGAGAGATTCCTCTGCAGAAATTCTCTAACCTGTATTTTCCTCAAACTTCATTATCACAACTCCTACAACCCTGATCTTTCTAAGAAGCTCAAAATCTGATAATATTTTTAGGCACATTCCATAGATCAAAGCAGAACTCAACATCATGTTGTCTCTTTTTTAAAATAATGTGAGCACAAGATATGTTGATTGATATTGTGCCCGCTGGAAAATTTATCTTTTCCATTGGCCTTCAAGACATCACCAAGTTTGGCCGTAATTCCAGAACAGGCCAATCCTGACTTCTGTTAGCATACCATGTGAGTTATGTGCTATACTTTCCTTCCCTCCTTACTCATCTGACATGGGTAAACTCCATTTGTTGTTGTGTATGGAAGGGGGCTTGCAGTGTGGCAGAAGTAGATTCAGTGAGAGAATTTGAACCATGTGCTTACAGAACTTACTTGTGCCTTCTGAATATCTGAAACCCTATCTTGAGTATACCATTTCTACTTGATATTCAAATGTTACTGATTTTGCCCAACTTCATGGCTTGGTGTACCAGTTTGTATTCATTTCACATTAGAAAGCTCTGCTCACAAGCTCATTTGGAATCTTACAATCAGGCAGTGTTATTAACTGGGCCACATTAGCAGACTAAGATCTGGTATTCAAAAGAAGAATTATTATTTGACAAAGATGCTATGCATTTACTCACAGGTTTTTAATTGTTGGAGTCATGGATATCTTTGGCTGCCAGACAAAGGCCATGGTCCCTATTGAAACATTGCATTTAAACTGTTTAAAATTTCTGCAAGATTTTCCCTGTGATTTTTCTGTGAGGATTTTCCACAGGCACTAAACAGTCACAGAGACTTTTAGCAGCCTTGAATTCTCTAGGTTATAAAGGCCAAATGAAAGGACTATTTACATTGCAGTGTGGACACGTTGGGGAGTCGTCATTTGCTCTGGGTCACACTTAAAGGTGGCAGCACTGTAGATTGGTTGATAAATTGGTGCAGCATACCTGAATATGGTACATGGTGATTCTAAAATACAGTAAGCTTTGGCTATCTTTCTTAATATGTGAGGGTGTACAAGATGCTACATCTTTCTTTTACTTTGGGGAAATATCTCTACATGCACCTGAACAATAAATATCAAGTAACCTAACTGAGTTATGTGAGTCCTGTACTTCCATAGAATTCCTACTCATTGGCGCCTGTATGTTAAACCAAAGTATTTTGGGTGTAGCTAATATCTCTGATCATTGTGGGCAACATTTGTATGTCTCCTTCACGGTGGACCAGCATGATGTTTTTTGAGAGAATTAGATAATCAGTGGCCCTATAGCAGTCAGGATAGGCTAGGTTACTAAATATAATAAATAACACCAAAGTCTCAGTGTTTAAATATATCAAAATTGTATCAGTCGTGCTGCATGTTCCACATAAATACTCCATTTGTTACTATGAGACTGCCATATCAACAAAATGTTTCAATATTTGCCAGGGCAGGGAGAAAGAGAGAACAGAGCATAGAGAGTCACGAAGTGGTTCTTGTGTGCTCCAATCCACATGCCACCTTTTATTGATGACCTTTTATTGGTGACCTTTAACATTAAGGACCTTTCAGGTGGAATGGGCTGCCATCCTGCTATTCTTGGAAGGAAGGGAAAACTGGAAATATTAATGAAGAGCAAAATGATCACTTCAGATTTTGTTGACCTAGTTGTTACACAGTGATGGAGCTTATGGTGGTAATGTTTTCCTGTTACGATTTCTAGTGTGCTTCTGGTCTTCCCTATTTATAGGCATAAAGAATAGCAGCAGTTGTTAGAATAACTTTAAACAGGAGCAAAAGTTGTGTTGATTTACTCCAATAAAAAGGGTACAGGTAGAACAACAGCTGCCATTGGAATACATGTATGATAATACATTGCCATTATTTAAGTTCCACCTGTTTTCTGCATGAGTCGAACTGGCATGTTAGATAGGGATAAAGTAGGAATTGCCATACCACCATGTTTCAAAACTTTGATGGTGGCACTAATTTCTGTGATTCCCCTTAAATTAGGTACTGCTTTTGTTTCACTATTTTGGGGGGACTGAAAGACAGAGGGGGTGGGAATGATTGAGGGCCTTCCACTTGGCTTTCTTTTCATAGTAACCTCACTACACAAGTCATGGTGCTAGAGTATGTATTCCTTCAGTGATGCTTTGAACATCTTCAAGACATGCACACTGGAACTAAGGAAGTATACACAAGATGGATTCACAAAACCTCTGGGCCCACTGTGAGATGAACAAGGGTAAGATTCTTTTCATCATTGACCTACCATGAGTGCCACTCTTGGTTAGTTTTTGCATAGTCCCCTTCTGTTATTCAGTGTGGTGGACTGAATTATTTATCCCAATTTAGACATGTTTTTGTTCTTGATCTGCATTCCTGTTGATGTGAATCCATTGTAAATAGGCTCTCTTGAAGATGTTGTGATTGTTTGAAGCTGTATGTACCCCAGTAAAGATCATGTTCTTAAAGAAAATCCACTCCTGTGGGTGTGGACCCATTGTAAGTAGGGTCTTTAGGTGAGGAGGATCTTAACTTAAGTAGAGATGTTACCTACCTCATTCAGAATGGGTCTTGACCTTCCTACTGGAGTCCTTTATAAGAAGATAAAAGACAAAGAGAAGACAAAGAAAAGAGCCCCACAGATGCTAAGAGAGAGAGAAGAGAAGCTCAGAGAGAAAGACATGGAGAAGCTGAGTGAAAGAAAAATACCCAGAAGCTCAGAAAGAAAGCCATAGATGGAACAGCCAGAAGCTGAAAGCAACAAAGTCCAGAAGAGAAGGGAAAGAGCAGCAGAAGTCACCATGTGTCTGGCCATGTGACAGAGGAGCCCCAGATCACCAGCAGCCTTTGTTTAGGAAGAACGTATTGTCCTGTTGATGCCTTAATTTGGACATTTTCATGGCCTCAGAACTGTAAACTTGTACGCTAATAAATATTTATTGTTAAAATCCAGTCCCTTTCTGGCAAATGGCATTTTGTCAGCTTTAGCAAACCAAAACTGGTATTATTTCAGTTAAGGTGTGGCCCAACAGAATGAGGTCGGGCCTTTAGCTGGATTACTGGAGTCTTTTATGAGCAGAAGAAATTCATATATAGTCAGAGAAAGACACAGGGATGAATAGGAGGCCAGTCGTCAATAGAACCCAGAAGAGAAAGGAGAGGACATCACGATCTCATGTGAAGCAGAGATATAAACCAAGGAAACCCAAGGATTGCCAGAGAAAGCATTGCTGTGCTGGTGCCTCGATTTTGGACTTCTCCTAACCTCAAACCATGAGCCAGTAAACTCCTGTTGTTTAAGCCATCCCATTCTACGTGTGTGGTTTTTATAGCAGCCTAGAGAACTAAGACACTCAGGGAATATACTTAACTCAAAAGCAAAATTCCTTGAAGGGCATGGTTTTCTCCTTTTACACAGTTTCTATTTACAAAGGCAAATGGCCACAGGGCCATGTAAAAAATTTCTAAGTGCACATATATATCATATTGTCACAGTATCCGATAACACACCACCTTCTTTTTGTTCAAAAAGCTCTGTATCAGTGATGGGCTCATATTTAGAACTAGATGAAGGACCCAGGTTATCCATCCAAATGGATATAGTAAGGATAGATTTGGAGGTTTTTGTTAGATAAATTAGGAACTTAGAAATACAACCATATAATTTGGTCTTAAACCCTGAAGTTCACTTAGTCACCCCAAAGATTCCTGCCAATCAAATTGTTTCCATTATCATTTAGATCCCTACTGCATAAGGAGTCTCACCCTCCTTACCTCCTGGAGTAAAGTGCTGATCCTGGTGCCATCCCAGAATCCCAGCCTCTTCAGTAGCAGCATCTCCTACATTATCATCAGTGCAGCATTTATCAAATATACTGGTTTTCTCCTCACAGTGCATTTATCACTGAGTCATGGGGCAAGCTTAGGGAGTTACAGAAGATACATCCATTCCAACATTTCTAGCTACCTTATAACTCGGAATTCACACTTTACAGTACACCAAAGACTTTTTGACAGATCATCTTCATTTAGTGTGGTCAACTTTTGATCTGAAGAGTTAGCCGTAAAACCAAGAAACAAGTGGAAATGTTTCAAGCTACCTAACTTGAATGTGACTGAATAAGGATTTTTGCTAAACAGATGTGTATTGACAAAATTTTGCTCATCTAAAATTATGTTCCTCACTCACAACATCAGAATCTATTCCCACACAAATTTCACAGGTTTCTGCTAATATAAATGGGCAACAAATTGAAGCTCTTCTTGTTTGTAAAACTTCTTTTCTGGGATTGACTGTTATTAACCCCCTATGGAAAACAGAATAATGGACTGTCAAAGAGTCCCATGTCCTAATCCCAGGAGCATGTGAAAATGTTACCCTACACGGGAAAAGGAACTTTGCCAATGCAATTATGCTAAGAATTTTAAATTGAGATTATTCTGGTTTTTCTAGGTGGGTCCAAAGTAATCGCACCTTTATGAGAGGGAGGCAAGAGATTTAGAGTCATGGGGTGAATGGAGGATGTTAGGCCTCTGACTCTGAAGACAGAGGAAGGGGTTGTGAGCCAAAGAATGCAGGTGGTTTCCAGAAGATGGAAAAGACAGAAAATGGATTCTCCCCTAGAATATTCAGAAGGAATATAGCCTTGCCAATAGCTTTATTTTAATCCCATTTTGTACTTCTGACCTGCAGAAATGTAAGATAATACATTTGTGTTTTTCTAAGCCACTAAGTTTGGGGTTATTTTTTATAGCGTTGATAGGAAACTAATACATCTCATACAGTGCGCTGGACTCTGGGTGATATATAAATTCTAGGGCATTGATAAGAAGACTAGACAGGGTATAAGGAGAACTGACATCCCCTTCCAAATGATCTCAGGTAAGGACATTTTAGAATCTACAAGCAAGATAGTTTTAACCAAAGCAGAAAGGAGTTTCCAGCTTCCAAAGGCTCCCAGGATTTATATGGACACCTAATCTGCTGAAACACCTAAATCCTACCAAATGCTCACATTCCAATAGTTCAGTTTCTACACTTTTGGCATGAATGGAGAGAGATGTTGATGTCATGAGCCGAGGTTATAGATGAATGGCATGGAAAATCAAGCTCTGTCATAATTTGACTAAATCCTTCCTAAAACAGCAAGAGAAAGTAGTAAATCTTTTCGGGCAATCCACAAGTCTCTTTATTTTCATTAAACTGAGATTTAAGAAACTCATTTTTAAAGCATACCAATGTAGGCAGCCCCACCATCAGCTCGAACCCTGCTTCCTTGTTACCCACCAGGCCAGGAAAAAGGATACCCTATAACATGCCTTATTCCTTACATGGATCACTTTTAATCAAAGCTTTGTGTGGGTGAATCTGGCAGAACCTACATCATAACTGTACCATAATTTTAAGAGAGATTAGAACAGTCAGCATTAAAAAAAATTTGATGAATCTTGCTCTTCAAATACTAAGTAAATGCTTTTTTACTTATAAATACTTTCTTTTACTTATAAATAGTACTATGAAATATTTTTGCTGTCAGTTACAATTTCCAGCATAATAGAAAATACCGTTGACCACCATGCCTCAACTTAATGATATTTTAATGTATGCTTCATATTATCTTCATTTTATTAGTCAGCAGAAATTCAACTCTGTAGACCATGACATCATATCAACTGATTATTAAATTAATGGGTTTTATTAAATGAATTTGTTAGGACATTCTAAGCAGACATGCACTGTTCATTCACACTTTATTTCTATTTATGTAACACCAACTCTGCACCAGGCAGTCTTCTATTAGCTAAGGTTGAGCAGAGACCATAGCATTCCTGCTCTCATGGCTTTTATCTTTTGGAGTAGCTAGACATTTTCTCCTTAATCCTACTTGTCCTTTAATTTTCATCAACTAAAGAAATGTCACCATAATTTCCCAGTTGCCTGGCCAAAGAAGTCCGTGTCCTTCTTTATTGTTCTCTTATATTCCATTTCATTAGCAAATCCTACTGGCTCTGCCTCCAGAGTCCTCTCTCTTCCACTTTTGCTTTCTGAAATGGCACGCTCTGAACGCAGTAGGAGTTATCATTTGAGACTGTAAATCAGGGAGTGTTCTTCTCCTGCTCACAGCCCTCCAATGATTTCCCCTTGCTGTGGAATAAAATCCACACCTTCTCCATGACCTGCAAGGCCCCTGGTTCCTGCTTATCTCATCAGCATCTTTTCCTGTACTTTCTCCTTCCATGCAGCCCTCTTCACTAACACTGTCTTCATTACTACTTAAGTTTTCTAATCCTCGGTCATTTTGTATTTTCACTCTTTGAGGTACTCTTACCGTCTGTCTGTTCCTTCATATCACATGATATCAAAGATATTCCTTCGTATCAATTCAAGCAGATATCTGCTTAAATTTCACTTCCTCAGGAAGGTCTTCCCTGATTACCCATCTAAAATATCATAGTGCTTTCTCCCCACTATGTCATATTTTTACCTATAACACTGGTTTAATTTTTAGCACTTACCATGCATACAAAGTATATTTGGTTGTTTACTGGTTTCTAGTGTATTGTGTTCCTCCAGTGGAATGTAACTTCATGAGGGCAGTTTATTTTCTGTTTATCAACTGCTAAATCCTTGTCATGTGTACTCACTGGCACATGGTAGGAGCTCAAGAAATATTTTTTGAATAACTAAAAGAATGAATAAATAAGTGAATGAATAGATGATTGATTAAAATTATATATGGCATTCAGGGGGGAATGAAAAACTCTGCACTAAGGAGGTGTTATTAGAATGCAAAAGAGAGAACACAAAATATTATAGGGAGATGATTGTTGCCTTTGCAAATGATTAAATATAAGCACAGAGAAAGAGAATACTGGAAGACCTCTTAAATTTTGGCCCATTTTTCCAGGAGGATAGTGGTGGAATTATTCCAGGTATGAGAAAATAGATTATGAACAGACTGCTTATTTTCTTGTGTGAGCTGAAATGGGAGATTTTAGGTTGAAAAGATATAAAATGCTTCTCTGGGGACTCTTCCTTTAATTTATGTGGATAGTAGATTGGGGAAGAGTGACCTTCAATAAGTAAAGTTTAGGTAATCCTCTGAGAGTTGAGCATGAAAAGAGGCAGGAAAATATTTAATGTCTCTTGTTCATGTAAACAACTCAATAAATGCTGTATGCTCAGTGATATTAACATATCAAAAAATTGAGATTGTCAATAGAGGAATGAATAGGATAAGAAAACAGACTTCAGAAAAGCAAAATTCAGCAGTATAGATTCAATGCTCTACAAATACAAGAAACAATTCGGGGGTATATGAGAAATTTGGCCTCTGCTGTATGAGGTAGTAATAATTTACCAGGCTGCTTCATGAAGCAGATGAAATATCTCTTGAGACTATCTGACTCTCTATTCCTTTTTTTTTCACGGTCATCATGCAACCTTTAGATCAAAAATTAATTTTCCTATATGGTTCAAATACTAGGCAGTGAGATCCCTAGCTAGAACATGTGGTCACTGGAGTAAATTAATATACCAGAAATCTGATTTCTTTATCAATCTCTTGTGAGTTTAGTTAGCACCAACTTAACATTGGCTGGAGGGCTTGAAAAATCTAAACACTTGTAAAATCATGTTTTTGGAATTTCAAGCAAGGATGAATATTTCATCTTGGACCATACACACCCTTTTACTAAATTATCATCTTAAGTCCTTAAACTATGTTATTACCTTGCCAGTGGCTATGGCAAATGCCACACAATGAGTTGGCTTAAACAACAAACATTTGTTGTGTCAGGGTTTGGAGGATACAAGTCCAAAATCAAGGCATCAGCAAGGTATGCTTTCTCCAGGGAGTCTGTGGTGTTCTTTTGCTGGCTTGCCACAGTCCTTGGGGTTCCTTAGTTTACATTTCTGCCTCCCATCACCTGGCAATGCTTCTCTTCTTGTGTCTGCTCTTTGGCTCTCCACTGACTTCTATATCCTCCAACTGTGCCTGAATTCCTCCTGCTTAATAAGTACTCCAGTAATGCATATTCAGGCCCAGATGATTCAGGTGGGCCACACCCAACTAAAAAGCACATCTTCAAAAGTTTCTATTTGTAACTTGGTTTACACACAAAGGATGTGGATTAAGATTATGAACATGGCTTTTGAGATGGTAAGAGGAAAATGAGGTTCAAAGGTCTTACTTTTATTCAGGTCTGACTGATTCCAAAATCCTGTTTTTACAATATTCTACATTGCTCCCCAGGACAGGATAAAATATATCAGTCTTCTAGCCTCAAAATTATGAAGCAATAAATTCCCATTGAGTAAGCCCAAACTAATTTGTTACTTGTGAAAGCAGCTCTGGCAAATCAAGAGTTTCTGGTACCCGACAATGTGGTGCTGCTATTATAAATATCTAAAAATGTGAAACTGTTTTTGGAATTGGGTAATGAGTAGAGGCTGGGAGAATTGTGAGGTGTTTGATAGTAAAAGCATATATTGCTTTGAAGAGATGGTTGATAAAAATATGTATGTTAAAGGTACTTCCGATGAGGCCTTGGAAGGAAATGAGGAATGTGTTATTGGAAACTGGATGAAAGGTGATCCTTGTTATAAAGTGGCAGGGAACTTGGCAAAATTGCATCCTGATGTTAGATTGGGAGGCAGAACTTGCAAACAATGAACTTGAGTATTTAGGTGCAGTGTTTCTGAGCTAAGGTGGAAAGTGCAGCCTGTTTTCTCCTTGCCACTTATGGTAAAACGTGAGAGGAAAAGCATAAACTGAGGATTGAACTGTTAAGAACAAAGGACCAGCAATTGATAATTTGGGAAATTCTCAGCCTATCCAGTTGACATGCTCTGAAACTATGGCCAGAAGCAACGCTATCAGGAACTTCCCAAAATTCTGAGAAATGAGTCCACAAAGAATGTGGCTCCACACAGGGTGTAGCTGAACCACCCTTTTCTAAGCAGACAAGTCATATGTTGATCACCTCAGAGGAAGTCAGGCTTGGAAATGTCTTTTCTAGGAAGGATCTGTGGAAAATCCTTTTGTCTCATGGTTTGGAAGCCTTTGAAGTACACACAAAACCAACAAGGTTTATGAGAATTTTGTATGCATAGAAGCACTGTTAGCCTGGACTGAAAGGGAGAGAGATGGGACAATTGAAGGAATAGTGACTTCAGTGGCAGAATCAGAGGTCAGCAATGATGGGATCTCCTCAGGCCAAGAATGAGGGATTTCTGCCCAAGGCTTTGGGTGGGGTGAGCCTTCTGCCCTTGTAGTTAGAGAAGCAGGCCTTCTGTTCCAGCATTTGGAGGTACTGGGTCTTCTGCCCTAATATTAGGGGAGTGTTCAGCCACTATCCCAATGCTCAGAAAAGGTGATGTCTATATGTTGCATTTGGTGAAAATTTGGCCACCACCTCAATGCTTGCAAAAGGTAGGACCTGCACCCTGGGTTTGGGGACAGAGCCTAGTTACCACTCCAGAGTTCAGAGAGGGTGTGACCTGCATGATAGTGTTCAGAAAGAGCATGACCACTGCCCAAGTGCTTAGAAAGGGTGACGCTGCTGCTCCAGCATCAATCAACAGATGACTGTTAGACCTTGGGATCTAATGGAGTTTGCTCTGCTGGGTTTTGGACTTGCCTGGGACTCATGGCTCTCATTTTCCTTCCAATTTCTCCTTTCTGGAATGGTAATGTCTATCCTATGCTTGTCTCTCCATTGTCTTTTGGAAGCAAATAATTTATATACTAGTTTTCACAGCTCTTCAGATGGAGAGGAATTGTCCTCAGGGTTGACCACACCCATAATTAATTTTGATAATTGTTGCTTAAATGGCTTAAGGCTTTCGGGATGTTTTGAGGGGGTGAGTGTATTTTACACTTGGGAAGAACATATCTTTTCTGGGATCCAGAGGGTGGACTATGATAGGTGAATTAGGTGCCCTAACAAACACGTTTGCATTCTTAGCCCACTTTCTTATGGATGTAAGCCCATTATAAAAACTACCTTTTGAAGATGTTATTTTTAGTTAAGATGGGGCCAACTGAAGCACAGTCAGCTTTAATCTGTAATATTGGAGGCCATATGAAGAGAAAACAAAGTCATTGAAGCCAGAAAGGAAAGGATATCGCCATGTGCCAGAAAAGCTGAGGACCCAAGGATCACCGGCAGCTAGCACTGGAATGCTACAGTTTTCAGGGAGAAAGCCTTGCTGATATCTAGAATTTGGACTTCTTCTAGCCTCAAAGCTAAGAGCCAGTAAATTCCCATTGTTTAAGCCCATCCATTATGTGATATTTGTGAAAGCAGCTCTGAAGAACTAAGACAATAACAAAAAATTAAAGTACCTGATAACTCAGGCTCTTTTTGGTGCTCTTTTGCCTATATGGAGAAATGAAGCAGCCCATTCAAGAGCAGAGTATGTAAAGTCTATCATACATTACTTTCACTTTATTTTTTTTATTCCAGCAATTTAAAATTGGATAACATTTGGTCTTCTATTGTTTGCTTTTTAATTTAGCAGGTTGTGATTATAGCTTTTACCCAAAACCTATTGACATCTAGGTTCTCCTTCCAGTATCCTATGTGTCCAGACTCCTTCCCACTGGCTGCAGGCAACCTCATTAAATATTTATTTTTAACAGAATCTACCCCTCTGAAATTTAGGTCAAAGAACTCTGTTAGTGGTAATTTTGCCACTCCTGAGTTAGGAACAGGCATGTTAACCAAACTGCTCCATGTCTCTCAGTCTCTGTGGTCATGTTCTCGTGTACTCCAATGGCACCTCATTATTCTGAGATCTGAAAGCCTCTTGCCAGCAGCCATCACAGCGAATTCTCACATCCCTTCAGAATAAATGTTTTCCTCCCTTAAGTTCTGCATTTTCCAAGGATCTATCGTACCTGGGCTAAGTGGTTGTATTCCCAAATGTCTTGCATAGATTCAAAGATACATAGGCCACAAGCACCAAACAACATGAATATAAATTAATGTTTATTAGGAAACTTCAGACAGAGAAGCTGGAGTCTCAAAGAACCACCAGGGAGAGCAGGACACACTATCAAAAGTACTCCAGTAGAAGCCCCTACATCCTTATGCTGCTTCAATACTTAGGGTCACTGGAAAGGGCCAAGAGCAGCTAGTCAACTCTGTAAGAGATGGGGATTCAAGTAGAGGAAATTATCCTTGAAGATTGGGGGAAGGGGTGCTTCTGGAGCTTGGCAGGGATACCAGCCAGAGGCACTGTATTCTCCCTTTGAGCTCACTCAGTTCTGCTTCTCTAGCTTATTGTTGAGCTGCTGAAAGAAAGGACCCTCTAGGGCTCCTCAAGTTTGTCTCTCTTCATTCTTTTGAATGCTTTTCTTCTCAAACATGTTTGCTTTCTTGTATTTTTTCCCTACAAAACATAGAAATATGGGATCATTTTATTGGTCTAAAACAAAAAACAAAAACAAACTTTGACTACTTGTCATTTGTTTCAAGAAACTATATTTGAGTTCAGGATACCCAAAGATATTTACATATCACCTTTTAGATGTCAGGCAATGTGATAGGTACTGATTGTAAAACATTTTAAGATAGACTTTCTGATCAATAGAGAGAAATGAAACAATGTCAATATTTACTGTGATGTAACTTGTTTATGACAATTTGAAACATATCATTTGAACATTTTGATTCTTTCTTGCATATTTGAAACAGTTTAAAGAAAATCCTTTACCAAATATTTACTTTATCAAGACCCCTTCACAAAAAGACTTTTCTATAGGAAAGGCAATAGAATGATATCATCACGAGGGTGGATATGGGGTTAGGCCAAGTGGATTCAAATGCAAATTGTTTGGAGAACAAATACAAGTGAAAAAAAAATTTTCTTTTTAAAGGAAAGTATTAAGAGGAACAAAGAGAGAGAAACTTGAATTGCCCTAGAAGATAGTTTTCTCCTGTCTTTCAATGGCTCAGCACTAAATTATTCAAGCAGGACTGAGTGAACTCACAAAGCTTACTTTAGTCAATTAAAAAAACACCACCACACACTTTCTTGGTTTATACCAGAGCCAAGCTCCAGATCCACTCTCCCACCAACCTGTAATTTCCGAGGACCATTTTCTCCACCTGGAATTCCCCGTTCTTGCATAGTTGACAGACTATTCCCTGCCCATTTCTAAATCCCCTACGGGCATGTAAACTGACATACGAATTGGGCAACATTATTGAAACATTTTCATCATACAGAAAATAGGAAATATAATATATTCTTATCAGGATTGTTGTTAGGGTTAACGTGGTTAATGCAACTAAAAATAATTAGAACAGTGCTTAGCACATAGTAACACACTTTATAAATGTTATTTTATTTTTAAGATATGAACCAAGTGTTACATGGATAATTTTGGCTTTTCAAATACCATGATCTGTTACCATTTATGAAGTTAATTGTTTATATAAAGAACAATATATGATACATATATACACATAAGTAACTATTGAAGTTTTACATATATATATATAAAACCATATTAGAATGACAATTACCTTAATACATTTTGTATGTTCAATGAGAATATGTTAGAAAATATTTTAAAATAGAAAAACATTTTACTTTCTATCACCAGTATTTCATTTTCCCAGTGATGCAATCTTATTTTAAAGAATTCTATTCTTCTGTTAAGAATATCTGTATTTTAAATGCATGTTATGTTTTGAACAAAGTGAGAATAAAAAACAGTATCATGTTAAACATGTAACATATTTCTTCCCCCTAATACAGGGTGTTTGTTATTTTAGCTTTATATGTAACAAAATGAAATAAATGAGGAACAAATTACTATGCAATAGAAAACAGTGATGCAGCTGTGATAAATGTAGGTTGCAGATAGTAGCAATCAATAGTTTAAAGGAGCCATTTATTAGCATGAGGCAGAAGAAAAGTACTGGGGTTTGAAAATAATTTGGCATTTCCCAACTTTGTTGTAATAAGAGAAATCATCAAAAGGAAAACCTAATCATCACTACTGTTTCTTAAGGGTAGAGTTAACAAAGGCATATCCATCAAATGACAATGACTAAAAATTACATGCATAAAGGATAATTAGGAAAACTAAAATTTTAATAGCAAATAAATCTATGAGAATTTCCAAAATATATTGTAATAAATGTTTTTAAATGTAGATTTTAAAAGAGATTTAACATCTGAAACTTCAATTATTGCAAAATACATATTCTCAATATTCTAAATGTCACTATGACAATAATTTATGTAAAAAATCAAATAAAACAGCATCATAGATAGGGTTTGGTTCCAAAACACACCTATATGTGTAATGCATGATATTCAGCATATGGTTCAGTGTCATTTCTGGGTCTCCTTCTTTGATTGATGTTTCTCCTCCTTGTAGGTCATATTTCCCTCCTTCCTTGTTTGCCTGGTAATTTTTGACTAAATGTCAGGCATTGAATTATATCTTGTCGAGGGCTGTATCTGCAGATCAATGAAGTTCTGTCTCTGTGAAGCTTTCCCTCTCTTTTACTCTGCCCTGGAAACTCTACACAGACTACCAGTTTTGTCTTTTTAACTCAGGCACCAGCAAAGCAGACCGGTTATACTTCCCTGTGCTATTGTCTGGAAAATCTCTCTAGGCAGTCAGTGGGGACACTTTTAGCATTCACCCTCTGTGTTTTTCCTTTCTTAGGATTCACTGACTTATGTTGCCTCATGTTCGATGTCAGAAAACCACTGTTGTATATGTAATGTCCTGTTCTGTGTTGTTTCCTTCTTATTCCATGTTGACTTGAAATGAAAGTATTCTAAAAAAGGAATTTTTCCGTCTGTATTCTGGTCAAAGGAAGACCAAAAACTATTGTGTAGTTCTCTCCAAATGTAGGTTTCATGGTATCCATTTTAAAAATTTTTGAGAAAGACTTAGAACCATCATAAAGCACAATATTAGTCATGATATCCAAAAGAAACTGAGCCCTGTCAATTATATCAGATTCATTATGCAATCATTAAGCTAACTTCAACAAACTAGAATTATTCCACTGAATTGTTACTTTTAATATTCTTTGTTTTCCCAAACTTGTATGCATCCAATTATTAAATTCCCTTTGATTTGCAGCAATAGAAGAACTTAAACCACAATAATCTTATACCTATAATTATGTTTGCACTTATAGCATAGCAATACTATAGAATAAATAATTCAAATGAATATTGTGCCTCATGCTTTATTATTATTATTACTATCCTTATTAAAGAAGTTATAATTTGCTCACTTTCAAGAAACCTCATCCAAAAGGAAACTAATTTGTATCAGGAACAGGGTTGAAGTCCTATAGTCCTACTGAACTTTACGTCAAAAAGCTATCTAGGAGCTTGTTGAATACAGTGGAAGTTTTTCAAATATTAGTGTCCTTAAGAATCACCTGGGCAGGTTCCTAGGCTCTAAGTTTCTGATCTGATAAGTCTAGGGTGAGACTCAAAGACAAACAATTTTAAATTGATTCCTAAATGATGCAGATGAGTGACCTGTGGATTATGCTGTGAGGAACTCTAGTCTATAAACTCTAGTCTATAAATCCAGATTAACAATGAAGTGGGGATTTGGACTAGGATTAATCGTAATTCTACAGGAGCAAAGAGGAAGGGCATCCAAGCCAAATTCAGGGATAAGAAAAGTTTCTATGAGGAG